>NW_026606140.1:13290000-13915000 GCF_029834395.1 Sorex fumeus
GGGCATGGGGTCAAGAGGGTGTGCGAGTCCTTTGCAAAGGTGGGTCTCTTCCCGGGGTGCCGGGAGAGGAGGTGAAGCAGAGTGCAGTTCTCTATCTAGAATGTTCTCTGGAAGCCGGGCAGCCTCCCACTGAGTCTTTCCTTCCTGTCTCCTCCCTGTCCAGACTCGCCCAGCCCGGGCTTTCATGGCTTCAGGCTCCTGGTCACACCGCACAGGTGGGTGCAACAGGTCACACGATTCCAGGGCACAGGCGCGGGGCTGGGCTGGGCCGAGCTGTTCCCGAGGGAGATCTCTGAGTGGGACCCCCAGTGGGTGGGTTTCACCAGCTCCTTGGGCCTTCCTGGCTGGAAAGGATAACCTGTCCTCCACCCTCCCCCCGGGCTCAAAGGCAAGCAAGTCCAGAGTTCTGGTTTGGTTTTACCGTCCTGTCATGTCCCCTGGTTCGTCAGACACTTTGTACCTCTAGGGAAAGGGAAGAAGATTGAGTGATGTGGGGTGGGGGGAAGCCCAGCGCCACCCCCTCTGCCCTCTCACACCCCACAAGCACCCAGGAACCAGGTACTTTGTAGAGGGTCTGATTACTCTCCTCCACTAGCTGCCCGTCTGCTTTCTGGCAAACGCCAAGAAATTGGCATCAAGCTCCAGTGGATTTTTTACTCCCCCATGTGTTGGAGTTTTAGTGAGGTCCTCTGCCTCCCCAGGCCTCAGTTTCCCAAGTCCACTCCCCCCCCCCGCCCCAACCCCGAGCACTGGGAATATAGGCATGGCCCCTGCACGCAGAGGGTGACAGCAGGGGCCATGGCTGATGCCAGGCGGCCATCCAGGAAACAGATGTCAGACCTCCTGGGACCCAACAGATGACAGACCTCCTGGGACCCAGCTCCCAGCTCTCCCAAGGACCTGGACCCAGACACAAGGAACCTCGGGGCTTGACACACTGCTGCTCTCAGGGCTGTGACAGAAGAGTCAAGTCGAGAGGCTTCCTGTGCCACGGATGGTTCAAAACTCAATGTCTAGCGCAGAGTCGAGGCAAGGCTTAGCAGGGTCCTCTGCTCTGGGACTCCACTGCCAGAAGGGGTCTTGGGCAGGGGCCTGCAGCAAGCTGGCAGGCATGCAGAAGGGGAAAGCTGAAAGAGACCCTTTGCACTGAGTTAACAAACAGCCGATGCGTGGCTCAGTGGTAGAGCACCTGCCTTGTAGTCCTAGGATCATGGGTTCAATTCCCGGCCCCGCTGTGCATGCCAAGGGCCAGCCTGGCAGCGTCAGCATTTGCGAGAGTGCTGAATCCTAACCACTAGGCCACCAGGTAGATTTGGCATTACCGTTTGGGATGCTGGTGTCTCACCCCAAAGGTGTGTGCCCACGATGAAAGTGTGTCACCTCCACTACATATGTGTGACCTCCCCTCCCGACCCTGCCACCAATCACTACTTCCAACAGGAAGATGGGTGTGAGAAAAAGGATTTCTCCCTCTGAGCCTTGACTTATATTACAAGATAGCTTTCCCCCAATGCAAATTGAAAAGAAATGGTATAACATCTCTGACTCATGCAGTTATCAAAAATGAGCAAAGTCAGGAGCCAGGGAGAAAGTTCAGCAGTCTGCAGGAAGCTTGGGTTCAATCCCCCTGCACCCCATGGCACCCCAAGCACTGACGGATGTGGCCTGAAAACAAAAAAAAATAGCAAATATGGATGCAAGCTTGTGCTGAAATTGTTATTCCTTGTTAATGGGTTAGCTGGTGGGCCTGAAATTCAGGAATATCAAGTCATGCTAAAGAGGGATACCAGGGCAATAGCCCAGCAGGTAAGGGCTTGCTTTGCATGCAGCTGACCCCGGTTCTGTATCCAGCATCCCTGAGCCCACCAAGAGTGATCCCTTTGTGCAGCGCCAGGAGTAAGCCCTGAGCACCGTCAGGTATGGTCCAAAAGGAAATAAACAGAAAAGGTAATGCTAAAAATATACATACTCTCTCCTCAGCAAACACTGTAGAGATATATGCCCTCTGGCACCTCCCTGGTGAGACACAGGGATACTCACAACAACATTTATTATTGCTAAGAACACGCGCAGAGAACACCGGCCACTGTTTCCTGTGACAAGGAGATACAAAAGCGAGTTTATTTGCAAACTAGAATGGACTTAGCAGTTAACGTGGATAAACTAGGTCTCAGCACACAGAAAAATGACAACTCTACGAGGATAAAGCAAGTTACAAACTTGAGTCCTCACATAGAAAGTGTTGAAGGACTTTCAGAGTTCAGAGAGGAGCCCGTGGAGATCTGGTCCTCCAGAAAAGCAACAACGTGGTGTCCTTGAAAATGAACAGCCCTGCAACGCTGGGAGTGGAAGAGGGAGGGGGTCTAAAGCTCCTCAAAAGCCCCATCCTCGGAGAGTTGTCTCTATGTGACCAGTCTGGCATTTTTCTGGAGTACACCAGTATGTGTGTGTGTGTGTACGTGTGCGTGTGAATTTGTGTGTGTGAGTGTGTATGTGTGTTTGTGTGTGAGTATGTGTATTTGAGTGTGTGTGTGTGAGTGTGTGAATGTGTGCATGAGTGTGTGTCAGTGTATTTGAGAGTGTGTGTGAGTGTGTTTGTGTATGTGTGTTTGTGTGGTTATTGGGTTATTGTTTCAGTGCTGGACAGGAAACTCTGAGACACACACACAAACCACATGCCCTGTCCCCAACCCCCATCAGATTTCCTGAGCCCCCACTTGACCCAGTTATCTGGTCCTGGAAAACTATTCTTACAGCTTGTCTTTATCTGACTTGCCTCCAAATTTGCCCAGTTCTATCCCAGGGCCTTTGGGATACAACAATCAGCAGCAAATCTTTAACCCTAAAACTTCCTGTAGGTTTTATCAGTGGAAAGAAACTTGGGAGATATCAGCTCCCTTGAAGGGGCTTTGTAAAACTCTGACTACCCTCCTAGGAACGTAGGGCCAGGCACACACGCAAGGCTGTGCGTCTACCCAAGAAGGCACTTATCTCTCAAACCCAGCTGACCTTAGTTAGGTGTGCACAAGCGGAAGCACAGACGAAGGTAAACTGTGTTGCTTGGGAACAATGGTCCAACACACACCTAGGCCTTCAACGAAGGCCTATAGACTCACAGGTTGAAGGCATTTAAGAAAATCTACATGCAAGAAACAGCTGCCCAAGAAGCTAGCTGCTCACAGACTTCAGAACTCATTCAAGACAAAGAAAAGTTTGAAAAATTAACCTAGAGATGTCATTAAAAAAGCAGACGTTAAATATAAAACTCCTTTGGGACTAGAGAGGTAGTACAGCAGGTAGGGCGTTTGCCTTGCAGACAGCGGGCCGCCCTAATCTGGTCCCCAGCACCTCATGTGGTCTCCAAGCCCTGCCAGAAGTGACTCCTGGGCACACAGCCAGAGTAAGTCCTGAGCACTGCCTGCGTAGGCCCCCAAACCAAAATAAACAAATAAATAAATAAATTAAATAAAATCCTTCAGGATGAGAGAAGCCTGATTTCCAAAGTTGCCACATTATATTACTAAAATGATTTTTAAATAAAATATACAAAACAAAGGATTCTTACCTAGCAACTTGGCTCTGCAAGATATTAGATTTACTAGACAAAGACTTTAAACAAACTATTAAAAATACATACAAAGAACTAAAGAATACCATCTCTAAAGAATGATGGGACAATATGAGATGCATCACCAAATAGAGAGATAAATTGTGTAATAAAAAGATATAAATTGTGTAATAAAAAAATAAATCAAATGGGAATTCTGGGATTGAGTCGAACACAATAATTGGGATGAAAAATTCAGCAGAGGGACTTAATAGTAAATTTGAGCTGGCAGAAGAAAGAATTAGCAAACTTGAAGACAGGTCAGTTGAGAGCACTGAGACGTCAACTTGAACAACAGAGTGAAGTGAAAGCAAAATTTTGTGTACTGTTAAAGTTAAGTTGGTATTAAGGGCCAGAGAGATAGTGCAATGGGCAAGGTGTTTACCTTGCACGTGACATATGCGGGTTCAATCACCAGCATCCCATATGGTCCCTGAGCACTACTAAGAGCCCAGAGTCAGTAGTAACCCTTGAACATCACCAGGTGTGGCCCCCCCAAAAACAAATCAGAAATGAATAAATCAAATAAAATTAAGTTGGTAGTAATCTGAACTAGATTGTTTTAATTAAGATGTTATTTACAAATATTCAGGGCAACTACTAACAAAATCACTAGGAAATATTTAGTAAGATAAACAACAAGGTCATTTAAATAGTATACACTAGAAACGAATTTAAAAGAAGACAGTAATAAAGAAAAGAAAATATATGTAGAAAACAAGGGGACAGGCGCAGATGGCTACGCTGGTGAATTCTGCCTAACGTTTAAAGAAAACTTGGGCTCTCTCTTCAGTGGCACTCACACTGAACTTGGAAAGATGCAGAGGTTTGCGTGGTCCCCCAGCGAGGATACAGGCAAATTCCCGATGTGTTCCATTACAAGTTCCAGAAATGAAGAAAACCTAACATGGATCCTTCTCAGATTCTTTGAGAGTTTTTTTAGATTATTTTTTATTGGTTGGGTTTTGGCCCGCTACCCAGCAGTGCTCAGGGCTTACTCCTCATTTTGTGCTCAAAGATCACAAGTGGCAGGTCTCAGGGGACCCTATGTGGTGTCAGGGATTCCTGTCGCAAGGAAAGTGCCTTCCTCTGGACTATATCTCCAGTCACTATACTTTTTATTTTTTTAAATATATTTAAAAATGATTTCACAAATGATTTTAGGTGAATATCTTGCCCGCCAAATCAGACAAAGACAGTGAAAGAAAGTTACAGACCTGTATCGCCTATGGATGGAGGTGCAAAATTTCTCAAAGAGAGAATCAACTCCAGCAAGATATAAAAAGGGTTCTATACCATGACTAAAAGCTTTGTCTCAGATATGCCTGAGTGGTTTAGCACAGGCACCAAAAAAATCAAACAAGGTAATATATCTTATTAATAGAAAAAAGAGTGAAACCACAACACTATTCTAGCAGATGCAGAAAGGCTATTTGAAATAAAAATCCAACATTATTTCACGACTTGAAAAAAATTAACGCACTCAGGGGGCCAGAGAGACAGCTCCAAGTGTTAGCCACCTGCTTTGCACGGAAGGGCACCGTGTCTAATGCCAGTATCGCGTGTGTCCCTGGACATTGCTGAGTGTGGCCCCAAAACCAAATAGCTACATTTTTTTCTTTTAGGGGGTGGGTTTGGGCCACACCCAGAAGTGCTCAGGGCTAACTCCTGTGTTCAGGGATCACTCCTGGTGGGGCTTGGGACCATATGCAGTTCCAGAGGTTGAAACTCAGGTTGGCTGTGTGCAAGGCAAGTGCCCTATCCACTGTACTATTGCCCCAGTCATTATATGTATATATATATGTATACATATATGTACATATTTATATACACACATATAATATAACAAATATATAATACGTATGGGGCTGGAGCGATAGCACAGCGGGTAAGGCGTTTGCCTTGCAAGCGGCCAATAAGGCCGACCTGAGTTCGATTCTTCCGCCCCTCTCGGAGAGCCCGGCAAGCTACCGAGAGTATCTCGCCCCACGGCAAAGCCTGGCAAGCTCCCCGTGACGTATTCGATATGCCAAACACAGTAACAATTGTCACAATGGAGACATTACTGGGTCCGCTCGAGCAAATTGATGAACAACGGGAGGACAGTGACAGTGATAATACATATAACCAAATATATATAACATATTATATATGTGTGTGCGTATATGGTTGATATATTTGGGCTTGGGGTCACACCCAGAGGTGTTCAGGGCTTACTCCTGGCTCTGCGTTCAGGAATCACTCCTGGTGGATTTGGGGACCCTATGGGTTGCCCAGGATCAAACCTGGGTCGGCAAACACCCTCCCCATTGTACTATCACTCCATTTCCTACTTTTTAAAACACTCTGGGAATAGAAGAAAAACTCCTCAATCTTGTAACAACTCTGAAAACCCTGTAGCGAATATCATACTTAAAAATAAATGCTTTCTCTCTGAGCACAGAAGCAAGGCAAGAATGTCCTCTCTTGCCACTTCTACTTAACATTAGCTGGAGCGTGTTAGATGGAGCAATTAGGCAAGAAAGGATGAAAGGCAAGAAGATTAGAAAAGAGATGCAAAACTGTCTCTATTTGCAGATGGTGCGATCTTGTATATAGAAAACCCTAAGGAACCCACAAGTACACGCGCACACACACACACACGCACACACACACACAACTACAAAAACTAAAATTGTAGGGAGATCAAACTCAGGTCTTCACATATGCGAGGTAAGGGCTCTGCTGCTGAGACAGTGCCCAGGTCCCTGTGGACGTGACTTTATTTGAGATGGGGCTTTTGTAGCTAGCATAAGTGACGTGTACCCAATGCCACAATAAGGGTTCTTTCTGAGAAGTCGGGAGGGGGCTCACAGTTGAGAAGGCCATGTGACATCCGAGGAGTAATTGAGGAGGGGACCCCATAAGTCAGGACCACCTGGAGCCTCAGAAGCTAGAAGAGAGAAGACCCTCCCCTAAGCCTTCAGCGGGAATGTGACCCTGCCAGCCACCAGGGAACCTCCAGACCCCCACACTGCGAGAGAAAAGGGCTCAGAAGGGGAGCACCCCAGAATCTCCCTCTCTGCCTGGTTTCCCTTCCCCCGAGGACGCCCCACGCTCCTGCTGCTCCACACCCGTCCCTCTCTCCAGCTTCCTTCTTGATCCCTAAGTCACTTCTCTGTTAGGGGCAAAATGGGGAGCGGCGTGGGGGGCAGGGGATGCTTTCGGGTGATTGTCCGGGGGGCCCTCTGGACCATGTAGAGGGGCTATTTCCACAGGTTCGTGGCTGCACTGAGTGGTCTCATCTCTCTGTCCTTGTCCTCCTCTCCCTGCTGGCCCCGTCACCAGGGTGGCCCTTCTCAGGTCCCTCCTCCTGCGACATACACTGTAATTTCTGACCCTGGCGTCCTCCATCGCGCCTTCTAGACGGAGCAGCCCATGAGACAAAACCGACAGCTGACGGTTTGCCCCTGTATCACCTCCCTCTGTGTAAGTGGCCCAGGGAGTAAGCGACATGGAGCGGAGACTTCGGGTCACCCCAGAAGGGGGCTGGGCAGCTAACGGTGAGGGACCACCGACAAGTGGGGGGCTGGGGGAGGAGCCACAGGCCCTGACCCGGCTCTTGGCTCACCCACAGAGTGGCCAGCCTGGGGGTTCGGCTCGGCCGCTCTGTGCGATCCGTCCCCCCACTCCACCCTGGGGAGCAGCCACTGGTGGGCACCCGGGTCCCTGGTGAGGGGGGAGCGGGAGAAAGCAGGTTCTGAGCTCGGTGCCCCCCGCACCTGGTCCGTGGGTGACGAGAAGCTGCGCCCGTTCCCCTCTGGCGCCAGGAGGGGGGTAAAGAGCCTGGGCGGCCTGGCTCCCTCCGGCCCTCCTCCGGAGAGCAGCTTCAGAGCTGGGGCTGGCGACGGGCCAAACACTGAGTGTGGAGCTTGACGCTGTGCTCCGTGCTCCGTGCTCTGTGCTCTGTGCTCCGTGCTCCATGCTTTGACCTCCATGCTCCATGCTCTGTCCTCTGTGCTCTGTACTCCATGCTCCGTGCTTCATACTCCGTGTTCCGTGCTCCAGGCTCCGTGCTCCGTGCTCCGTGCTCTGTGCTCTGTGCTCTGTGCTCCATGTTCTGTGCTCCGTGCTCTGTGATTTGAGCTCTGAGCTCTGTGCTCTGTGCTCCGTGTTCCATGCTCCATGGACCGTGTTCTGTGCTCCAGGCTTTGTGCTCCGTGCTCCGCGCTCCATGCTCAGGAGGGGGCTCTGGGATTCCACCGCAAATACGTCTGCACGTCAAACCCCCGCCAAAAAATCCTCCCTCGGTTCCCGTCTCTGCCTGGGGGGCAGGGGAGGGAGCCCACGCGTGTCTGTTAAAGGCCAGGCTCCGAGGATGAATGAATGCAACGAGGAATGAATGAATCATCACATCCACGGGCGCTCCATTTCTCGGAGCAAGTGGTGAAGTCTGCCAAAATAAATTAACTTCCCCACATCAGTGACTCATTTGGCAGGAATAACAGCCTTTGCACACTGAGCAGATAATGGGGAGGGAGGAGGCCCCCAGCGGCGGGGCAGGGGGAGAGGAGCCTTGTAATGACTCAAGGCAGAAAAAACAGCCTCTCTCTCCCTCTCTCTTCCTCTCTTTGCCTCTCTCCTCTTTTTCTTCCCTCTCTCCCCCTCTCTCCTCCTTTCTTCTCTCCCTCTCCCTCCCTCTCTCTTTCCCCCTCTCTCTTTCTCTCTCCCTCTCCTCCTTCCTTCTCTCTCTTCCTCTCTCTCTGCCATCTCTCTCTCCTCCCTCCTCCTCCTCTCTCCCTCCCTCCCTCCCTCCCTCACCTCACTCTTTCTCTTTAGTCCAAGAAGTAGCCCTGAGTCTACACTTAATCTTTGAAGTGGGGGAAGCAGAGGCTCAAACCCCTTGGCCTGGTGGGAGCTTGGTGACAGGCTCTCCAGCCCTGCTCAGCGGCCACGGGTCCAGGATTCCTCATGCTGCACGGTGCGTCTTGGCTGGCAGGGTCACGTCTGCCTGGCCCATCCCGCCAGTGTTCCCTCCGTACCCCCGCTGGCCCTGTGGGTCCCCACGCTGCTCACGCCTCCTTCAGCAGCTGGGGAAGCTTCAAGGCTAAGGGAGATCAAAGCCAGAGGGAGACCGCGGGTCCGAGAAAGGAAGGTACTTAATAACCTACTTCTCCCTGCGAGGGGTTTTATGAGGAGGCCTCCTGGAAGCTTCTGCCTGTCTCCTGGACGCCAGGCCAGAGGCGCCAGCAGGATAAAAGCCACTGGCAAAAGACACAGAAAGGACAGGAGCTTTGTTGTTGCTGTTGTTGTTCTGATTTAGCTTTTTGGGCCACACTCTGGCGAAGCCTGGGGGTGACTCCTGGCTCTGCACTCAGGAATTACTCCTGGCAGTGCTCGGGATCCCTATGGGATGCCGGGGATTGAACCCGGGTCAGCTGTGTGCAAGGCAAACGCCCTTCCTCTGAACTATGGCTCCGGCCCGGCAGAAAGGACAGGATTGATCCCTGAAGGGTCCCTGGGTGGCGGCCCTGCTGGACTTGCTTCCCACTCAGCCCGTCCTCAGCTCCCCAAGCCCCCAGCTCCCTCGTAGAGATGCCTCCTGGGCATGCGTGCTGGGGGAGACCTGGACACAGGAAATGGACACAAATGCCTTTCCCAGGCCCCTCTCCTCCTTGACCATTGGCTGTCCCTCCTCCTTCTCTTCCATTTACAACCTTCTGTCCCTCTCCTCCACTTATCACCTCCTCCCCATCTCCCTCCCTCCCCTCTCCTCCATTTTGTCACCTCCCCTCCCTCTGTTTGTCCCCTCTTCCTGTTCCCCTCCCTGCATCTCTTCCTATCCTCTCTTCCCATCTCTCCGTGCCAGTGGGTCTGCGGTGCTTCCTGACATTGGTCCTATTGGGTAGGGTCCACCCAAAGGACTTCGTCGGAGCCTGTGACGTCAGCAACGATCCCTCAAAGGTCACAGTGGGAAGTCCGGCTCATCCACGCAGAACTGACCTCACTGAGTGACCGCAAAGATGGAGTGAGTGCAGGCATAGGAACGGTGCAGCTGTCCAGAGCATGGTGGATAGTAAGTGCCCAGGAAATGGAACCTAAGCTCATCACTTGCAGGGTCATGGACACTCACTGTCACTCATGAAATGACCCCTTCCAGTTCAGCTCTAAATTTTTTTTTAAAAAGACACTGCTGGCCTTCCGCTGGTGGTCAGTGGCAAGGGGAGCCCGTGCCTGCTGGCTGGCCCATGAGGTATGAACTAAAGCCAGCTTCCGGGAGCTGGGAGAGTTTTCCTTCTCTGGGGGTACAGACATGAGGCCAGTTCCTCCCCCTCCTTTTCCTCTAGTCTGTCTGTGTTACAGCCAAAATGTGATGGCTGGCACAGTGGCAGCTCCCTTGGAACCCCGAGGACAAACAAACAGAGGTTGAAGAATTAGAAAGTAGAAATAGTTAAGGGGTCTCCGTTAAATATATATTTGTTTGTTGGATCTCCCAGGTGGTACTCAGGAGACTGGAGACCCTTCTGGCAAATCTCAGCTAAACAGGCAGAAGTTCAGTGCGAGGGTCCTAAAAGTAAGTGCCGCTTGGGCTGCCGTGGTAGTGCCCAGGATATTCAGGGCCATACCTGGCAGTGTTCGGGGGCCTTTGGGGCTTCCCCCTTTGATGCCCAAGGGACCGTGTGGTGCTGGGGATTGAACCAGAGTTGGCTGCATGCAAGGCCTGGGCTGTAAGCCGGTATCATCTCTCCAGCACCGTCAGATGGTATATTTGAGGCCTAAACAGCTCTGGGATGGCATGTCCGTCTGCCCTCTTATTAACTAAACAGTGAAGTGATTCCAGCCTGGGTGGCTAGCGGCAAGATTTTCTATGCTGCGGAGCCAAATCCATATCTATTACGCCCAGCTCGTCTCCACGACGGGCCCTCCTCACCCCTCCCTCCTGGAGGTCCCCCCATCTCTAAAGCCCTCTGCCACCCTAGCAGCATAGCCAACGGCATGTTGCAGAAATGGGGGGAGGGTGCATCCAAGCATGTGTTCATAAATGACACTGAGGCTTCTGACCCAGGTGCTCTCGGGAACTTCAGCGGGGAAGCCAGACACGATGCCAGAAGACCCTCCCAAAGCATTCTGCTCTACTTGAGGAGCACTGAGGCCGAGAGCCCTGACCTGGCCAGGCATGTGTGTGTGGCATGGTGGAAGTGAGTCCTCCAGCCCCACTCTAGGCTTCTGAGGGCTACACTCCCCCACCCCCGACACACATGCCAGGACGGCACCTCCTGCTGTCCCCAGACTAGATGTCACAAGGTTGACCTGCTAAGAGCGGGACTTCTGTTACACAGCACCAGATCAGCAACACACCCATGACTCACACTGGGATGGTCCCCTCCTGCCCTTCCCAGCGCCCCTTCGGCCTTATCCTCCCACCCACTAATCCGTACATGTCCCGCCCTTCCCAGCCCGCACTGCCTCCAGAGTGGACCCTCACCCCCACGATCTCTGCCAACCTACCCAGTGCCTCCTGGCCAACCCAGTAGCTCCGATTTCTCCTTCCTGAAGCCTTTCCTCACCCTCCTGGACGGTGATTTCTCCTGTCTCTTCACACCACAGTATTTGGTCGATGCTTGAGAGCAATAAACATTGGTTGGGTACCTAGTGTGGAAGGTGCTCTTTGCAAGAGAGCCTTTGGGGGCAGGGGGATCTCAACTCCAAGACCAAAGACACTGGAGCAACTCTTTACCACCACTCTGATTTTGCAGAAGTCCCCGGATATTCCCTGGTGGGCTCTTACCCAATCACAGGGACTTCCCTGAACTCCTCACCGAGGCTTCAGGGACCCAATACCCTGATTGGTTAAACTTGGCCACTGGCCCACGCCACCTCGGTCTAACACTGTGTGGCAAATTCCCACCAATCCGCAGCCCCGAGGACAATCATATTTGTCATCACAATTCCTACAGGCCACCAAGTCAGGCACCATGTGACTCGGTGATCTGCCTCCCACTATCTCCCATGCTCAAGCTTTTGACCTCCACGTGTCAATCTGGCACGTCGCTTGAGGGTTCCACGGGACGAAGGCTGGTAGGATTCAGTTCCTTGCAGGGTGATGGACAAGAGGTCTCAGTTTTAGTTCCTCGCCACAAGGGCTGCACCCCACGCCTCTTGGCTCAGCAGAGCACGCATGCTCTGGAGGAAATGCAGATACCCTGCCAGCAAGATAGAAATCACCGCTTCCTGGAACTGAATCACAGACACGTCGTCTCTTGCATTTGGGGGTGCTCTGTGGTTAGGATCACTGGATTTTGTCCACGTGCTGCAGGGGAGAAGGACACAGAGGCAAGGATCATAGAGGGGCCTAGGGTTGTCTCTGGGATATTTATTGACCATATAAATGTGAGCCCCGGGGAAGCCCAGTTCTCCTGAAGACCTCAGAGAATGGGAGAAGTAACCAGAACAAGAAACTGCCTGAAGCCGGACAAAGGGCAAAGGCCTCTACCAAGCCACTGGGGAGGTTTGTAATAAACACCAAGATGAACATGGCACTAAGGCGTTGTATCTAAAAGATTGTACTGTTTATTCTGAAAACATCCAGCTCACCCAATTCTCACAAGCATCAGACATCCTTGGGGTTTGTGGTGGTTTTTTTTCATTATTGGGGGATTCTGCTCATCTGAACCTCATTTGTAAATGTTGTTTAAGCTTGCATCTCTCCAGGAAGACTTGTTGGATGTCCTCCCATATTTGCTTAATGCTGTTTAGTATATGCTTGTTTCTGAATCCCCGATAAGATGGTAAAACTCCCTGGAGCAAGGATCACGTGTCCCTGGGGTACCATGCCCAGGCCAGGACCCCCCACTTTCCGACTGGCTGAACAAATGATATTTACCAACCCCTGAGTTTCGGGCTTTTTTGATATTTGCTGAACTCATGATTCTTTCACAAGAGGGACTTTGAATCTACATAAAAATACACATGGAACAGAAAGATGCAACAAATTGTGCCGGGTCCAATGAGTTCAGGAAAGTGTCAGCTTGGATCAGCAATTAATAAGGTTAATTTCACACCACACTGCATCATTCTGAGCAGAGTGACTGGGGGTGAGGGGGAGGAGGGAATGTTGTTTTATTCTTGGGATAAATGAAAGATTGATTTTAAGTCTTCTTTAAATAACCTCAAGGAGGCACGCAAGAGATGAAATTACTTTTAATTGGCCGACTTAGCACATTCGCTCCTGAATGTGTGAGAGGGTGCAGTGAGATTTCAGTCTGTTCAGAGCTGGATGTTCTCACTCGCTTGCCTGTCGTCTTTCTTCTCTTTCTTTTCTGTTTTGTTTCTGTTTGGAGGTCCACACCTGGCAGTGCTCAGGGATCATTCCTGGCAGGGCTCTGGGGACTATCCGGGGTGTGAGCCTTGAACCCAGGTCAGCCATATGCAAAGCAAGCACCCTTGCCTGCTGTACTATCTCTCTGGTCTTTTTTTTTCTTTTTCTTTTCTTTTCTTTTTTTTTTTTTCTTTTTGGGTCACACCCGGTCCTGGTTCGTGCACTCAGGAATTACTCCTGGCAGTGCTTGGGGGACCATATGGGATGCTGGGAATTGAACCTGGGTCAGCTGTGTGCAAGGCAAACGCCCTCCCTGCTGTACTATCGCTCCAGCCCCTCTCTCTGGTCTTTATGTTGCTTTTTCTTTCTCTATTTTTCTCTCTTTTCAATTGGGGGTGTTTCAGAGATGGGTCTCACCTTCCTTTCTTTCCTGGTCAAGGCTCACCCTTCTCCTCTCTGAATCAAAATGAGAAGTGTGCAAGGTTGGAGCATCAGAACACAAGGGGGAGGCGGGGGCAGGACAGAGGGTAAGAGACTGCTGGAAGGGAACTTCCGCCTGCCCCAAGAGCCATCACTGCAGTGAAAATGGAGGGCTTGAACCCTGCCTACCACCTGCCCTTCTTAGCAGTTGACCTTGGGCAAATCACTTAGCATTCCCGAGCCTGAATTGCTTCATCTGTTCCAAGGGATTATAATGCCTAGGAGAAAGGTTGTAATTAGTGGTGTACAGGTAAATGTCTGATAACCAACTCTCTGGAGGAAAACCCTAACTTTTAGCCTTGGCCAATTACTTTGGTGTAAATACTTTCACAAAGGCCAGTTTCATGTGAGGTCACTGCCCACAGAATTAGGAAGAGATGTCCAGTAGGACGGTCCACTCTAGTTTTCTCACCATACAGACCTAATAGATATAAATAATTCCAGAAACACAGGTCATGGAAAACCAGAGTAATAACTCAATTAAGTGAGGAATGTTGACGACATATTTCCCTTGCTTTTAAGATGAGTTTATGAATACATCAATGAGGCTCAGGTTTATTCCTGGCTCTGGGCTCAGGGATCACTCCTGACAGGGCTCAGGACACCCTTTGTGGTGCCAGAGATTGAACCTGGGTTGGCTGCACGTAAGACCAGCACCTGACTTATTGTGCTATATCTTTGGTCCCTGTGTAAATTAGGCCGGAGTGATAGTACAGTGGAGAGGACATTTGCCTTGCACACAGTCAAACTGAGTTCGATCCCCAGCATCCCATATGGTGTCCTGAGCACTGCCAGGAGTAATTCCTGAGTGCAGGGCTGGGGGTCATACCTGAGCATCTCCAGTGTGACCCAACAAGCCAAAATAATCAATCAATCAATCAATCAATCAATCAATAACAGGGAGGCCAGAGTGATAGAACAGAGTGGAGGGCATTTGCCTTACACGCAGCCAACACGGGTTCAATCTCCAGCATCCCATATGTTCCTCCAAGCACCATCAGGAGTAATTCCTGAGTGCAGAGCCAGAAATAACTTCTGAGCATCGCTGGGGGTGATCAAAAAAGAAATATATATATATAGCTGGGCCCCCTCTCTCTTTCAAATTCTATACCCTGTAGAAGGTGGTGGAGAGGGAGGGGACGAACTAGAATGACCGGAAGCCTAGCCCCACTCCTCAGGAAGTTCCAGGCCCAGAATGTGAAGTCTAACTGATTTGTATTCAAACTGTGGAGCCCGGCTGGGTGGGCTTGCCCGAGGCACTCACCTTCCCTGTAGACTAATCCTCCAGCATCAAAGAATTACTTTATGTGACTCCATAAAATAATTGTCTTCGTGGGATGTTTGCCAGGTTTCCATGAGGTGGGTGCGGAGGGTTCCAGGCACCGCACCTGGCGCTGGCTCCCAGTTCGACAAATGCTTGCCGCTCTCATGATTAACGTGATCCTTGTGTTAATGGAGAAGCGGGAAGTTGGGGGGGGCCTGGCACAGGGACAGATTCAATAGCTGGGCTTGAGCCAGGCCCCAGGAAACGGGCGCAGGCGACAGTTTGAGTCGGAACCTTGGGAGGGGCTGCTCCAAAGAGCCCCTCAGCACAGGAATTCTGCCCCTGGCAGAGCCCACGGGCCCCATCCCTGGCGTTGGAGGCAGTCAGCAGGGCCAAATGACATGCTTCAAAGGAAAGGGGTTGGGGTTGGAGCGACAGCACAGCAGGTAGGGCGTTTGCCTTGCAGGGGGCTGACCCGGGTTTGATTCCCAGCTTCCCATAGGGTCCCTCAAGCACAGCCAAGAGTAATTCCTGAATGCAGAGCCAGGAGTAACCCCTGAGCATCGCCGGGTGTGACCCCCCCCCCAAAAAAAAGTAAAGGGGTTGGAGTGACAGGAGGGCAGGTAGGGCTCGTGCATGGCACGTGGCTGACCTGGGTTCATTCCCTGGCACGACCTATGGTCCCCTGGGCCCCACCAGGAATGATCCCTGAGCCAGGAGTAAGCTCTGAGCACTGCTGGGTGTGGCCCCAAACCATCCAAGTACAAAGAGAAGCTGACTCTATCTGCAGGCTTCGCTGCCAGGAGCACTGTGGGAGGAGCAGAATCTCTCCTGGGCTGGGCAGGGACCTGAGCTGATTCGTAGAGCGATCAATTGCGAGCTGGAGTGATAGCACAGCGGGGAGGGCGTTTGTCTTGCATGCAGCCGACCGGGGTTCAATTCCCAAGATTCCATATGGTCCCCTGAGCACCGCCAGAAGTAATTTCTGAGAGCAGAGCCAGGAGTAACCCCTGTGTATCACTGGGTGTGACCCAAAAAGCACTGTAGCACTGTCACACTGTCCTCTCGTTGTTCATTTTGTTCATTTCCTTGTTCATTTGCTCCAGCGGGCACCAGTAACGCCTCCATTGTGAGACTTGTTACTGTTTTTGGCATATCAAATACGCCAGAGGGAGCCTGCCAGGATCCAAAATGAAAAAAGAAAAAGATCAATTGCTCCCATAGAGGAGGGACGAGGCTGTTCAACCCTCCGAATGGCCAAAGACTCAAGCGACGTGTTCAATTGTTCAGAGCCATCAGCCTCCCCCCCCCAACCCCCATCACCAGGGAAGGGGGTCACCGTGCATCTCCTCATTAGAAAGACGAGGAAACTCCCGCCTTTCGTCCAACACACTGAGCAGCTCCTGACCCTAAGTTTCCATCCCAGACTCCCTGGAGAAAACTAGGGCCGCAGGGAGCCCTGCCACATCAGGCATCATCAATAAAGTACACTGCACCCCACCAAAAATGGGGAAACTGAGTTCTGGGGCATGAAGAGACCCATTCACAGTCCACGAGCTAGTCAGGGGCCAAAGCCAGCATGAGAAGCAGTGTGGCCAGCACTCCACTGACCCCCTGTTTTCCAGCGGCCCCCAAATCCTCATTTGGGCTGAGGGGTGTGCCTGTGGTCTGTCTCAGCTGCCCAGGCACTCCCAATTGTCTCATTCAATTTCACCCTGGGCTGCTGCCCAGCCCCCCTCTGGGGACCTCTCAGCACCCCAGCAGGTCCCAGGGCTCAGGACCACAGCAAGTTCAGGGCGCCCCCATAAAAGGAAGTTCTCATTAAAGCAGAGGAAGTGACCTGAGTTTCTCTCTCCCCCGGGTCCCCCTTCCACGGGGAGCTAGAGACTCAAGAAGCCCACCCAGGAACTCAGACCTGGGGGGGGGAGGGCACTGCAGGGGAGTTACCCCAGCCCTTCCCTCTTCGGGGCAGGGTCTCAGCCTTGGGGACAGTCCCTGGATCCCTCCCCACAATTTCCTTGACAGCTTGTGAATCCGCAGTCAGGAGTCAGTATTTGCCCTTCCTGCTTGTTCCGTCTTTCACTGTGTCTCCCTGGCACAAATGCCCCTGCTCTGTGGACTCGGGGTTCCAGGGCCCCAGACTGGGGAGTCAGACGCCTCTAGGCTGGAAAGTCACCTGTGTGAACAACCAACCAGATTGGCACGGCACTGTCTTCCAGGAGATGGGCCTCGTGGCTGCTCTATCAAATTGGCAGAAGCAGAGCGAATGAAAACAACAGAAATAAGTCCACTCGGAGGTGTCAGAGCCAGAAGTTCAATATCAAGTCATTGATAGCAGAGATGGGGGGATGGATGGATGGATGGATGGATGGATGGATGGATGGATGGATGGGTGAATGGACGAAAGGAGGAAAAGATGGATGCATGCATGCATGGACGAATGGATAGACGGATGGAGGAATGGTGGCTGGCTGGCTGGCTGCATGCATGCATGCATGCATGCATGGATGAATGGATAGACGGATGGAGGAATAGGTGGCTGGCTGGCTGGATGGCTGACAGGTACATGGTTGGATGGATAAATGGCTGGCTGGGTGATTGGTCGACAGATGATGGATGATAGAGATGTGAGAGATGGATACGTAGGATGATTGATGGATGGATGACAGAGATAGAGAAGTGACATATATATGAATGGATGCATGACACAAGATGGCAGATGGTGGACAGACAGACAGGCCAACAGACAGCCTTGTTTCTCTGGAGCTAACCCGGACCCCGCCCCCAACCCAAAAGCAGTGAGCTTGCTCCAAGGACTGTGGGCTCACAGGGGTGGGTCGACCCCCACCCCCACCCCCAGCCCCAGGCTCTTCCCTCTGGTTCTGAGTAATTGTGGGGGAGGATGAGTCAGGGGAGTCTCCCTCCCGGCTCTGAGCTCCACTTTCCATGGAATCCACTTTCCCTGGGAAGCCGCCTCCCCACTCACAGAGCTGAGTCAGGCCAGCCACCCCCCCCCCCCCCCCCCCCCGCATCTCCTTCGGGGAAGCCTGTCTGGGAGCCCCCAGGCGGCCAGCAACCCCCAGCCCCTGTGCAGATGTCTGATGGCATGTTCCCTTCCTTCTCCCAGCGTCACCAGGCTGGACCTGTCCATGAGCAAGGCCCCCCAAGAAGGGCAGTGGGGTGCCCTGGTACCACAGCTGCCAGATATGCACCCATGCCCCGGCTTCCCCAGAGTCCAGATCCTTCCCAGGTGGCGGAAGAAATCCAGGAGCGAGTGGGCTGTCCTTTGGCCTGATCTGCTGAGCCCAGAAAGAGCCTGTGTGTGTGCTGGGGGCGGGACGGGGAGTGAGCCCGGACATGTGCGCGTGTGTCCTTGTGTGTGCACACAGATGTGTGTATGAGCTTGTGTGAATGTGTGAGTGTGAGTGCGTGAGTGAAAGTTGTGTGAGCAGGTGGGAGTGGGAGCATGTGTGTGAGCACGTGTGTATATGTGTGAGTGAGCGTGTGTGTGTGAGTGTACAAGTGTGGAGTGTATGTGAGTGTGGGAGAGTGTGAGTGTGTGCGTATGTGTGTGCGCATGCGTGAGTATGTGAGCGTGTGGAGTGTATGTGAGCATGTGGGAGGGAGGGAGGGAGTGTGTGAGCATGTGTGTGTGAATGCATATGTGTGTGTGTGTGTGTGTGTGTGTGTGTGTGTGTGTATTTGCAGGGGGCAGGGAGAAGGTTGGTGGTGCAGACAGACCCTCCCTGGAGGCTGGGCCTGGGCTGGCTGGCTCATGCTCCGCTTCCCTGCCCTCCCCCCCACCCCAGTCTCCCCTCTCCTCCTCTCATCCCTTCTAGAGGATTCCATCGGACTCCCCAGGACAAATGAAGGCGTGAAGGGGGGCAAGCCCAGTGCTGGGGGTCAGCGGGACTGCGCGGGTCAGGGCCTGTCTCTGCCTCCCTGGGATCCTGGGGCGGAGGATTGCAGCCCGGGCTGGCGCTGTTTAATCAGCTGGTAGCAATTTAACCATTACACCCCGGTGAGAGAATCCAAGACATTTCCTACGAGGGGGAGGGGAAGGGGGAGCCGAGGAATGCGGAGGGGTGGAGACACCCGTTTCATTAAAGAGGAAAGGCAGGAACTCGATCTGGCATCGCATCTCTGTCTGCTGTGACCTCCCAGCCGAGGAAGCACACCCCTGGGGTGCAGGGCCGAGGAGTGAGCAGTCCCGGAGGAGCTGGGACGTGGGAAGTTCTGTCTCCCGGGCGGCGTCAGGGCCTGAACAGCCTGGCTGGGCCTCCAGGCTGGGCCGCTGGGCCGGCCTGGGTTTCCTGGCCAGCCAGAGGGTAATGGAGATGGCGCTTTTAAGCGCACGGAAGGTTTTTCTCTTGCCTACACCCTCCCCGTGTTCTTATTTTTGTTTGCACTTTGTTTTTTGTTTTCCTTTTTTTTTTGTGGTACCCAGGAGTCAACCCAGATCCCAAGACAGGAACTTTTCCCGTGAGTCACACCCCAGCACTGCACTTTTATTCTTTATCCATTTCCCCCCCCCCAAAAAAAATAAAAACCCACAAAAATCCCAGTGCCGTCTCCTCTTCTAGCCCAGAATCTATCTCTCTGTAGTCATCTGCCACAGTCCCCAACGTCTTCTGGAGCTGGCAGTGGGCAACCAGGGAGGCCTGGGAGAAGCACCTTGAAACGTGGGGTTCCAGAATCGAACCCCAGCGCTGCCTGTGGCTTGCTGTGCTTCCTGGGGCACCTTGCTCGGTCTCTCTGAGCGACAATCCTTTCCCGGGTTATAGGGCTCACACCTGTTTCTGTGCAGGTCCCAGAGGAAACGCCTTTGGAGGTCAGACGTCTCTGTGGCAGCCTTCGTCCCTATAACCCGTGAACCATAGTCCCGAACCACTGTCATCCAAAGCTGGGTGGTCACAAACGTGTCTCACACACTCTCTCTTGTCAACAGCTGATTGGTGGTAGCTGGAAGGTAGGAATGAGGATGCCGCAACCTCCCTGGGGTCATGATGGGGTGTGCTGGCCTACTCACTACCCGTGACATTCGTCCATGGTGGGCACTGGGCAGCTGCAAGGAGGTAAGGGTCAAATAAGCCCCCAGGGAACAAGGACCTGGGTGCAGAGCAGCTGGCCTTTGCAGGATGAATAGGAGTTTTCGTGGACGGGAAAGGGAAAGAACTGGCGCCCAGCAAGTGTGTCGACCCAGGCAGAAGGGCCATGGGGATGGAGTGGGGTGGAGGAGGGAGAGGGGGAGGAGCTAGAAAGGTGTCTAGAAAGGAAGCTAGGAAGCTAGAACGATCAGCTCCCTCTCCTGGTGCCTGGGCTTGTATCAGCAACCAAGAAGGGGTGTTCCAGGAGGAAGACGTAGGCCAGACCGGGGGTCATGTCCTGTGGCCTCCATCAGCCGCTGGCCTCGCAGGGCCCCAAGCTCCTCCGTTGCTCCCAGGGCAGTGTGGTAGAGAAGCATGGGCAGGGTGCCACGCCGGGAAGTCAGACGCGCTAGTCCAGTCTTTGCTTTCATGTGACCTTCAGCGGACACCCTCACTGTTCAGTCTCCCGCTTGCTTCTCCCAAGCAGGGTTAAAAAACCGCCTCCGGGGGTGCTGGAGCGATAGCAAAGCGGGGAGGGCGTTTGCCTTGCACGTGGCCAACCCAGATTCGATTCCCAGCATCCCATATGGTCCCCCGAGCACCGCCAGGAGTAATTCCTGAGTGCAGAGCCAGGAGGAACCCCTGAGCATCACTGGGGGGGAGGGTGAGGGGGTGGGGAGGGGGCTTCAGTGGCGTGGCAGCAGGCACCCACATCCAAAGAAAACACCTAGTAAGCAGTAGTCAACCCCCTCGGCCACCTCGGTGAAAGGGACCACGGGGACACAATGGTTGGCAAAGCCTCTAGTCTGACGTCCTTGTTGCTAGTCAGGACCAGGGAAATGGAACCCCTGAGGGCGGGGAGAGCTATGGCACTCACTGCCGCCACGGCTCCAGCACACCTGAGTGAGGTGCCAGGCCTAGAACACACGTCACGTCCCTTGTCCCTAAGGGTGCCTTCCGTCGAGGGAACGGGCGCCGAGTGACGGTGCCATTTCCAAGTGAGCAAACGAAGGCAGACAAGTGCCAGGGGCTTCCTGGCATCCCAGTGACAAATCAGCTTTGGCTCTGGTGGGGGTTAAAACTGAGCTGGGGAAACTGCCCACCCGGGGTCTTCCTTGGAGTCCTGAGTTCACCGGTCACCTCCGTAGGTCCTGCCTGGCCAGCCAAGTCGCACGTTTATCATCTCGGGGGTGACCCACCCTCCCTGTTCTTCCCAGGAGACACAGCCTGGAGCACACCCGGCGGAGGTCTGCTTCCCGGCCACTTTCTTCCGAGCCCTGCTGGGCCACAACTGCCATCCGCTGTCTCCGTGGCCGACGCCCGCTGGATCTTCAAAAGTAACCCTGCGCGCCGTGGCTTTCGGAGGCACTCAAATTAAAGCATTAGTTAAAAATATGTAAAAACACGCCACCGTGGAAGCAATGGAAACAGCTGAAATAGTATAATAAAACATGTCATTACAGCAGATTAGGATGAAAAATAGTGCTCGTGTTATATGCCGAAGGTTGGCAAACTGGGGCTTCGTAAATATGTCAAGAAACGTACACACCAACTCACCCACGTCGCGGTTTCGGCACGAAATCTCAGAAGCCGTGGAATGATTGTGCTCTGGGCAGCGTGTGGGCGCCGGGCTGGTTTATATAACGCTCTGGGGGTGGGGGGGATGTGTGCGTGCGTGCGCGCGCGCGCGCGCGCGTGTGTGTGTGTGTGTGTGTGTGTGTGTGTGTGTGTGTGTGTGTGTGTGTGCCAGGCTCTGCAACTTCCCATCCAGAGTTCTCAGGGACGTTAAAAGGGATCTGTTCAAG
Source organism: Sorex fumeus (assembly GCF_029834395.1). Classification (NCBI taxonomy): domain Eukaryota; kingdom Metazoa; phylum Chordata; class Mammalia; order Eulipotyphla; family Soricidae; genus Sorex; species Sorex fumeus. Next base: position 13,311,542 of record NW_026606140.1, read on the forward strand.
CTCAGCTTTCTGGAGCCGCCTGCGTTCACCTCTCTGCCTTGTCTCTCAGATCCCACGTGACCCCCCAGCCCTGCTGCTAATGGGTTCACCGTCTGCTCTGCCTTCTGGAAGGGAGGGACGATTTCTGAATGGAAAGTCACCAGCCAACTTGGCCCCGAGGTCCCTCCTGGCTGGGTAGGTGAAGGGTGACCCAGCAGTCCTGTGTCCTGGGACTGTCCGGGCTGTCGGTTCAAACTGAAAGTTCCATGTGCCAGGTCACAGGGCTGATTGGCCCCCGGAGAGCCAAGTTCCCACCCTGTGGCTCTCAGGGCTTGGAGCACTCTTTTACTTCAAGGTAAACAGAGCCGAGGACACCACCATCACCCTCACCAGATCATTGCGAGGACCCTGTAACCTGGGCTGTAAGAATCAGACTCAGCGGAGTGGTACCGGCGCCTTTGAACCTCACTGCCCACCGCTGGTCAGCAAATTAGCAAATCCTGTCTGGGTGGACCTTGCTGGCGGGTCTCGGGTCTGTTTTATTTAACTGACGCATCTGTCTGTGATAGCAAGGCTCTCCGGTGGCAAATGGGGCCATATTTACTCTTCCTCCTCCGAAAGCTAATTGTTGGGGGTTGTGTTTTAAATACCTTTTTGATGTGCTAAGAGCTCCCGATGAGGTAAATAAACAGACCTTTAGGTTTAGCCTGGAAGTGTCCGCAGAAGCTTGGGCTCCTAATTCGTGGTAGTTAATGGACATTAACCTCCCGCTCCCCTCTCAGCGTCCCCCCTCATCCTATAATCATCGTCATTACTTATAATAACATTTTACACTTGTAGGCTTGCTCTTCTTTCTAAGTGCTCGAGTCTCGCCTAATGAGTAGCTTTTGAATCTAAATAATGAAGTATTTGCCCTTCTCGGGTTTCCACGGGCTCGGGCAGAGAATGCTCTTCGCCTGACCTCTGGTCACGTGTGTGCGATTAGACACATCGCACGGGCGCACACACACACATGCATACACACACATGCTCACAGCCACACACAGGCGGGCACTCGTGTGCCAAGTCCTGGGCACACGTAAATGCATGGCGTTCCTCGGAGATACCTGTGTTCATAAGCGCATGCAGACACATGCCACTCACACACATGCACATACATGCTCACCTATATTTGCACATTCCATTCACACGGACATATGTGTGCTGCGTACACCTCCACATGACCATGCACATGTATTTGCAAACAGGCACACGTATGTGCCTTCACACTCACAAGCACATGTATGCATGCACCCACACATGAAACCCACATCCATGTGTCTTCTCACTCTCATACATGTGTATGGGCATGCATGCCCATGGGTACACATGCATGTCTTCAGTCACACAAGTGCGTATGTGCATGTACACACACGTGCATCTTTGCACTCACACACATACGTGTGCATTTGCACACACGTGTCTTCACGCATATGTAAATGTGCACACTCATGAGCACGCATGTGTGACTCACACATGTGCATGTGTGCCCACATATACTTTCCTGTGGACACACATCTGTGTGTAGTGACATGCACACTCGTGCCTCTGCACACACCGGGAAGGCCCTCACATTTATCGTGCTCACAGTCACACTCAAGGACACACACTAACACACACACCCTCTCCCCAGTGGGCTAGAGCAGCTCTTGGCATTCTGTCCACAGGATGGAATCTCTGGGAGAGCTAGAATCTGTCCGCCCAGTTACTCTGCTGAAAGCACTCACGGTCTGTGCTCATTGTAACCGAGGGGAGCAGGGCTTCTACCCATTCTCCAGACTGGCAAACTGAGAGGGACAGGAGCTATCTCAGGCTTCCACAGCAAGTGACAAAGCATGATTCCAACCCATGAGTGTCACCAGATCCAGCCCTGAGCCACCTCTGATCCCAGTGGCCTTCACTGACAAGAGAACCCAGCTGCCCCATCTGACAGGGGGTTGCCCCGTCCCATGCCAGGAGCCAGGAGTGGTGGCGGCCCTCCAGGCCCGGTGTGGCTTTGGGCCGGCTGGGCCCTGAGCTGCCCCACTCCGATCCCTGCCCCTCCTTTTTATGAAGACACGGCACTTTGCCTCTGGCCAGGAAAGATGGTCCCTGCGCTCAGTGTCACAGTGGCCACCACACGCCCAGCTGCCCAGGGGCCAGGTTCCTGTCTCTTCCACCCGAGGAAGACGAGACAGTGGTGAGACGAGGAGGGAAGGCGGAAGGAGCCTCCCCCACCCGTTCCTGCTGGCAGCTTGAAGCCATTTGAGGCATCAAATGTCCCCCATTTGGTTTCAAGGCAAATGCCTCTTGGCTGGGGAGGGACCCCATTTTCAGCAAGTGTTTCAGTAGAATGCCAGAGACCAAAATTATACGCCTTCCCTCTCGGCTTAAAAAGCAGCCTTCAAGGGGGTTTTGCCCATGTATAATTCAAGAAGCGCCAAAGCTGGAAACTGCAAACTCGGTTGGATTTTCCTTCCCCGGGAGGATCTTTGTCTCAAGCCACAATTGTTTCAAACGGCAGTGTCGCGCGTGTGGTGTGGGAGGGCTTCCACCCCGGCTCAGGTGACACCTGTCAGGCCCTGCTCGCCGAGGAGCCTGCGAGGGGACACGAGTGAAAGCCCCAAGTCGCGTTGGTCCGCGGCCAAAGTTCTTTATCTCGTTTTCTCTTTGTCCTTTGCAAGAACGCCCCGTGGAAGCAAAGAGCAGGCAGCCGCGGCAGGAGCCGGGGCGCACGGCCTGCGCCTCAGAGGGCATCTTGCTGCCGGGGGCCGGGCCTCCGTGCCCAGTCACTCTCCAGCAACTGACCTCCACATGTCGCCAGCCCTGCCCACGGGAGATCCAAAAGGCCAGGATCCCCAGGCCTGCCAACCCACATGGCTGAACATGGCCATCAGCTCCGGCTTGGTTGGCATCACAGTTCCAGTCCTTCTTTTTAAAAAAGTAAATAATAATAATTGGACCAGAGTGATAGCACAGTGGAGAGGGCGTTTGCCTCGCACGCAGCCAACCTGGGTTCGATTTCCAGCATCCCATCGAGTCACCTGAGCACGGCCAGGAGTCATTCCTGAGTGCAGAGCCAGGAGTAACCCCTGAGCATCACTGGTGTGATCAAAAAGTCAAATGATAATAATTAATTAATTGTTATTGAAACACTGTGAGAGAGACCCTTACAAAGCTGTTCATGATTAGATTTCAGTCCTACAGTGTTCCAACACCCACCCCTCCACCAGGGCACAGTTCCCAGCACCAGTGTCCCCAGGTTCCCTCCCATCACCCCCAACCCCACTCTCAGCCTGCCTCTATGGCAGGCACTTCCCTCGTCTCTCTCTCTCTCTCTCTCTCTCTCTCTCTCTCTCTCTCTCTCTCTCTCTCTCTCTCTCTCTCATCCTTCTCAAATGGAGCAGCAGACCTGGGTTCTGGTGTCTGCCCATCAGATCACATGGTGATCTGCCTGGTGATCACACTCACCAGCTGTGTGATCTGGAACAAATTGTTGAACCTCTACGAGCCCTGGGTTTGCATACATGCATGCCCACACGTTCACAGGGGCCCATGCACACGCATACGTGCCTGCTCCCTGTCCCTATGGGCATATGTGCAAGTGGACACACGGGGGCACACACGTATGGGCACAGACGTTTGCACTCCCGGGTGGATGTGCCTGTGTGTTCCCACGTCCACAGGCACCCAGGCGCCGTGTGCACACGCAGGCTCAGGTCCCCATGCATGCACACAGCCATGCACGCAGCCACGCTATCTCCCTGGAACTGACAGCCCGTGTCCCTGACACCGTGCAGTGGAGAGGGTCAGAGGGACACGGACGGTCAGCAGCCTTGTTCCCTTGTTCAGTGCTGCGAGCACATGGCCTGTGGCCGGGGTGCTCTCAGGAGCCCACAAAAGCAGTTCACAGCGTGCTGCCAGGAAGCTGCCTGCCCTGCCCTGCCCTGACCGTGACGGCAGGAAGGGTGCCGTGTGGGGCCCGGCTGGCCCTCACGGGGATCACCATGACGTCATAAAATACAATTTCCTCTTTGCATCTTTTAGGGAACCGGGACCCAGGATGGACATGATGATGGTGTGACCACCCTGCCCTCCGCATCGCCAGCCCAGGGCCCGCCCATCGCGCCTCCCTCTGTGGCCAGGCTGTCAAATCCCAGGTGGGGGTGAGTCATGTGCCCCCGGCACTCAGGGGGCTCAGAGCGCCCCAGGGCCACCAAGGGGCAGCTCTTCCAGATGCCCATGTGCTTCTTGTGATGTAGCCATTTTAATTGGACGAGAACTTTGAATTCATTCTTATTTGGGGGCCCCACCTGGCAGGGCTTAGGGGCTGCTCCTGGCTTAGCTCTTGGGTTTGCTCCAGGTGATACTGGGAAGGGAAACTGGGGTCTCCTAGTGTTAAGGAGCATAGTACAGTGGGTGGGGGGCTTGCACTGCCATGGCTGATGGTGGTTCGATCCCCAGCACCCCGAAGATTCCCCCTGGGCCTGCAGAGTTGAGTCAGTCCTGAGCATCACCAGATGTAACTAAAACAAAGAAGGAAGAAACACCCCAAACATCCACTCTTGCATTTGAGTTATCTCAGCAATCCTGAGCTTCTCCCTCGCCCCCAGTTACAGATTTACATTTGAACAAGATGATAGATGGGTGTCAGGTGAAAGAAAGAACAAATCCATGACAGGATTTTTCATTCAAGACTTGAAGCAAAAATAACCTGTGTAATTCGCCCTAACCTTGGGGTGGGTGGGGAGGGCAGGGGGAGGAGCGGGGCAGACCTAAACCTGAGCCTGGGGAGGTCAGGATTTGCTCATGTCTGTGTTTATAACCATGTTTAAAGGAATAAGGCAGGGGCTGGGGCGATAGCACAGCAGGTAGGGCATTTGCCTTGCACATGGCTGACCCGGGTTCGATTCCCAGCATCCCATATGGTCCCCCGAGCACCACCAGGAGTAATTCCTGAGTTCATGAGCCAGGAGTGACCCCCCGTGCATCGCCGGGTGTGACCCAAAAAGAAAAAAATGAATAAGGCAGGGGGCAGAGCAACGGTGCAGTGTGCAGGGCATTTGTCTAGCACACGGCCAGCCCAGGTTTGATCCCCAACATCCCACATGGTCCCCTGAGCATCACTAGGAGTGATTCTTGAATACAGAACCAGAAGTAACCCCTGAACATCGCCAGGTGTGGTCCAAGAAGACAAAGAAAGAAAGAAAGAAAGAAAGGAAGGAAGGAAGGAAGGAAGAAAGAAAGAAAGAAAGAAAGAAAGAAAGAAAGAAAGAAAGAAAGAAAATAGAAGGAAGAAAATGGAAGGAAGGAAGGAATAAGAGGACAGGTCGTGCATCATGCCCTGATGTCTAGAACTGTACCCCAACACACTTCCCGTGCTTTTGTTTGTGTTGAGGTCTCATTGGTGATGCTAAGGGCTCGCTCCTGGCTCCACATTCAGGAATCCTGGATGGGGCCAGGGAGACTATATGGGGTGCCGGGACCCAACCCAGGTCCGCAGCATGCAAGGCAACTCCCTGCCTACGATCCTATCGCTCCGGCTCTTGACATGGCTTTTGGTTGCCCTCTGGTAGGCTCCCGAGATCTGGACCAGGGAGCCCTCAGACAATGGGGAGAAGAGAGCACTGGCCTTCCCTCCAGGGGTACGGGAAGCAGCTGCCATGCACACTCTGGGCCCGCTCAGAGGCCGCTTTTGCTCCCCACTACTCAACTTCTCTCAATAAACTTGGTTCTTAACAAAGTAACGTTGGTAAAAAGAAGCACACTCCCTCCCCGCTGTGAATGGAAAACCAAGGTTCTGACCGTAATGGAGCACGGTCCTGGAGACGCAGATGTTACAGGCTCCCAGGTGGACCACCGAAATTCATTCTGCATCTGGGCTGGGACTGCAGAGAAAGGAGCAGAGTCAAGGTCAGATGAGTGAGGGTCAAGGTAGTTAAATGGGGGTCAAGGTCATCACCTGAGGTTAATATCCCCAACTTGGTTTTCATGGGTTCGTGGAACTTCTAAGTTTTGCTTTGACTGTTTCCTTTTTGTTTTTGGGGTTGTTTTGATTTGTTGTTTGTTTGGTTTGGTTTGGTTTGGTTTGGTTTTTGGGTCACACCTGGCAATACACAGGGGTTACTCCTGGCTCTGCTCTCAGGAATTACTCCTGGCAGTGCTCAGGGGACCATATGGGATGCGGGGAATCGAACCCAGGTCGGCTGTGTGCAAGGCAAACGCCCTCCCTGCTGTGCTTTTGCTCCAGCCCCTGTTTCCTTTTGATTCCTGCGTCATTCCTTGGGGATTTGACTTCCCACCCCTGGAGACTGGGGGCCCGAGGAGAGACCCCCTGGTTTTCTCTAGCCCAGGCACCGTTTCAGGTGGGAGAAAAGTGTCCTCCACTCTGAAAATCCCCTCCCTCAGGCTGAGACTGGTGTGTGGACCATGAGAGGCGTGTCTGTCGCTCAGGAGCCGAGAGGTCCGCAAATAGATTTTGAGAACTATTTTCAAGGCTGAATTAACTCCTAGGCCTGGAGGGAACATTAACTCCAGCTCGGAGAGGCCGCCTAATGGACTCAACTCACTGGCCACCGCAGGTAAACCGGTTACCTCAGCCCCCCAGGCCTGATGCTTAGAAAGCCATTTGCACTCCCCAGAGAAAGGGCAGAGTGCAAGGACCATTTCATCATTCCGTTAACCCCGCAACAGCCCAGTCAGTGCTCTCGCAGCTGCAGGGAGCAACGGCCACTGGCCGGGTGACCCGAGGTACGTCACAGCAACCGGGCCAAGACCTGAGGTATCCAGGGAAGTCCAGGCCCAAGCGGATGGAACGTGGCAGAGCCTCTGGCTTGGTGGGTGTGTTCAGGCCCCCCAAGTTCCAAATAGATCCCAGACTCTTCCCAGCCCAGCTAATTAACTTCCACCCCCTCTTGGGGGCCCCATGTCGAGGCAGGCAGAGGATTATTGACATGACTGGGTTTCCAAGCAGCTGGTGGGGTGCAGGAGGCTCCCGGCGCTGACCCCAGGAGCCCACAAGGCGTGACCAAGTCAACGCAATGGTTGTCCGAAATTTCGGAAACTCACTGCAGATGCACTCCCTGGGGAAGGAGGCATTCAGGAGCCAGCCCAAAGCCAGGGAAGGGAGACAGGGAGTGTGTGTGTGTGTGGGGGGGGGGGGGGGGGATGGTGGTGAGGGGGCACAGGCTGATCAAACACCGCACAGGACGGGAGCAGAGTCGTGGGCAACGTGGGCACCGATGCATTCGCTGGTTCACTGCTTTGCTGATGCAAACACAGGTTGGAATTCAGGGAGAAAGCAGGGGTGAAGGCAGACGGGACGGAGCCCAAGGAGCTCGTGGCCGAGCAGGAAGGGCAGAAGCCAAGTTCCTCATTTCCGCCTTTCCCTCTGGGGCCTTGGGCCTGGCCCCCTCCTCTGGATTGCCAACTTCGGCCACAGACTTACTTCCTATCTCTCTATTCTAATTTAATTGTATTTATTTGGGTTTTCGGGCCACGCCTGGCAGTGTGCAGGGCTCACTCCTGGCGGTACCCGGGGAACTGAGGACCTCACCTGGGCTGGCGGTGTGCGAGGCAGCACCTTAACCCTGGACTCGCTCACTGTGCCTCTATGATTTGGGGGCTATTTAATTTTCTGTTGTTTTGGGGGGACATACCCAGCAGTGCTCAAGGGCTATTTTCCCTGCCTCTGTGCTCTCCCTGGGGAGAATCGTAGGGTGCCAGGGTCATCCCCGGGAACCTGGGCAGTCTCCAGGGGCTTTGCTTTTTGAACACAGAAAACTCATTCCTGCCCAGAGACTTTGCTATTCCCTCTCGCCCTACAAGGGAGATGGTACTGGCAGAAACAGCCACGCTGGGACTCAGGGAGGGCCCCGAGGGACTGATGTTTAGACCAAAGTCTGTAGGGAAGGGTGGAGCTGGTGTGGGCGTGGGCAGGGGGCTGGGGAAGCAAAACACACCAGGAGAACCCCACGAGGGCAGGCCAGGCAGACTGTTGGTGTTTTTCAAGGAGCTGAAGTGACCATCCGCCTCCCCCTGCCGCCCCCTCCCGCTACGGTAATACACCTGAACTACTTTCTCATTCGACTGCCAGAAAAATTCAAGCTTTCTGCTCTGGCTCCCAGCTGTGTAATCTTTGGGCTCTTAATCTCCCTCTCTGGGCCTTAATCTCGTCTTCTGTAAAATGGGGTTAAAATGCCATCCTTTGGGCCCGGAGTGATAATACGGCAAGTAGGGCATTTGCCTTGCACATGTCTCACCCAAGTTCAGTCCCCGGCATCCCATAGAGTTCCCCGAGCACCACTTTGAGTAATTCCTGAGTGTAGAGCCAGGGGTAATCCCTGAGCATCATCAGAGGTGGCCCAAACACTCTTCCCTCCCAATAAAATAAAATAAAATAAAATAAAATGCCATCCTTGGGGCTGGAGGCTCCGGGGGGGGGGGGGCACCGCAGGCCTTGCATGTAGGCGGTGCTGGTCTCCTTCCTCGGCACCTCCCGCCGCCACCTGTGCCCTAACACTGCCAGACGTGCTTCTGGTGGTCGCTAAGCAGCACCACACCTGGGCAGCATCACAAGTAGTCCCACAATGGGAAAAAAAATTCAAAATCCAATAAAATGCAATTTTGTTGTTGTTGTTGTTTTAGGTCACACCCAAAGATGCTCAGGGGTCACTCTTGGCTCTGTACTCAGGAATTACTCCTGGTGGTGTTCGAGGGACCATGTGGGATGTGGGTGATCAAACCTGGGCTTGCAGCTTGCAAGACAAACACCTTCCCCTCTGTACTGTCACTCTGGCCCCCTAAAATATCATTCTTGAGCTGGAAAAAGTAGGTCTGCCCAGCCCAAGTGCCTGCTATGTAGTCAGGTGATCATAGGTGCCCATACCTAGGTCCGAGAGTCAACCCCAGTGACCACACTCACCTTCTTTATTGGTTTACTTGATTTCGAGGCCACACTTAAAAGCATTCAGGACTTCCTGCCAGTTCTGCATTTGGGAGTCTCTCCTAGTGGTGCTCTAGGTGGATCATGCAGTGCTGGGGTTCAAATCTGGGGCTCCCACATGCCAAGCTTGTGATCCAGCCCTTTGAGCTGCCTCCCTAGCTCCAGGACTCACCTCCTTTCAGAGACAGTTCCCTCGGACCCCAGATTCTGAGTCCCACCTTTGCTCCTCCCACAGAGTGGTATCTTGGGTCCCCATCTGTCCACCCCAACCCCCAACAAACTCAAATACAAGGTGGTAGCTTGTCCCTTGTCCCTTGGTGGCATCCAAGCACGATGCAGGCACGAGGTCATTGGCATCCAAAGCCACCTTTCCCTCCAGGATGCAGCTGAGAGGTTGTGCTCCCTCATGATCTAGGCTGTGCTCCCTTATCTAGGCTGTGCTCCCTTATCTAGGCTGTGCTCCCTTATCTAGGCTGTGCGCCCTCATCACCTAGGCTGTGCTTCCTAGTCATCTAGTTGCAGGCCCAGCACATGCTGACCCACCCATTGGAGGCAGGGAGTGCCCCACTCACCACCTCAAGCTCCCAGTCCCCAAACACCGCCAGTGAGTTCAGCCATCACCAAACTCTTCGCAGACAACACCGGATCTGTTGCCCTCTCGGGAACTCCAGATGGGAAGTCCAAGCTTCCATGTCATGGAGGAACACGGTAAAATACCACCATCCAGTGATGTGCCCAAGGTTCCATGAGGGCAAAGACACAGTCTGTAGCCACAGGCAATGCTAACAAATCCTTCCTGACAGGCACACCGAGGCCTTGGGGCCACCAAGGAGAGCTGGTGTGGAGGTTCTAGCCAGGAGTCGCAAGGAAGCTGAGGCCTCTGTTTGCGGAAGTCAAACCTGGTCAGTAGCATGCAAAGCAAGCGCCCTACCTGCTGTGCTATCTCCCCAGCCCCGTCTTGATGGTTGATGAACCTAACCTATTCTCCCACCACTGACCGGGTTCAAACCCCGTGCTTAATGTTTCACCTGGCATCCCTTCCAGTGCACCTGTTAGTCTGTTAGTATGAACCCAATGGAAACCCGTGAGCCTTGAGCTGGGGGGAAGGGGGTAGCATGAGCCAGTTCCCAAATTTAAATGTCGATTTCATTTAAATGTCAATTTCACTTAAATGTCGATTTCGTTTTAATCCACATACATCTGGGTTTCAAAATTCCTACAGCCTTCAGTGATCAGAGAAACTTGAAGGATATTTGGAAATCGGCTTTCAGCAGTGTACATATTACAAAATGTAAATTCAGATCAGATATTTTCAATGAAAGCTATCCGTCTGGATCAGGATGTACTTCACCTGCACAGAGATCCCGAAGATCTAGTACAAAAAAAGAGAGAATAATTTTCATGAATTTTTGGATATAGAAATGATAACATTTGGTCGCATGTTGGGTTCATCAGCATCTCTTGGTCATCTCTTCCTTTTTAGTGGCCCCTGGTCCCATTTCTTTTTTTTAATTCAATTTTATTTTTATAAAGTTGTTCACAATAATTCATTACGTTTCATATTCAAACACCAATTCCACCACAATTGTACCTTCCCACCACCATGTTTTGAATGTTTCCAGCCTAAATCCCAAACCGTGCCCCCCAAAGCAAAGCCAAAACAATTTTTTAATTTTATATTGCTTGTTATGAATTTCATTCATTTCATTTCATCATCCTGTTATTCGTCGATTGCCTCGAGCAGGCCCCAGTAGCGTCTCTTTCATCCTAGCCCTGAGATTATATTCAAGGCTCTTTAGGAGAATGAGACCCATCATTGTTACTGGTATTTGGCATATTGGCTACGCCACGGGGAGTTTGCCAGACTCTGCCCTGTGGGCAGGCATGTTATGAATAATCTACTAAAAGTGGTCCAATAAACTTTCCTTAAAGGAAAGTGTGTGGAAATTGGTGTATTTTATCCTGGAGTCATTACGCCCTTGTATAAGAGATTACTAACATGTTTGTTCCTCCCCGCCCCCTGCATCAAATGTTGTGTGCTACTCTTGGCACATCAGTGGTGTAGAGTATTAGAAGTCGTGTGGCCACATTTGTGGCCGCACACTCCAGTAATTCTAGAATTTAAAACACGATTATACAGCAGATTCACTCATGAGTGAGGCTATTGATGAGATTATATGGCGCCCAGGGAAGTTTGTGGGTGTGACTGCCAAGCTAGGGAGATGGGCGGTGGAGACCATTCCTGGTCTGAGTGAGCTTGGAGATTTCAGTCACAGGTCCCGCATACCTGATTTTTTCTGCAGATTCACTCACAGGTGAGACTTGTCCAAGCCTGTAGAGAGTGACCATGAGCATGGTGTCGATTAACTTTTCGAGGATTTTGGCCACCGGGGCACTGGCCCCATTTCACCCAGCAGTGGGACCCACTATTTTTGTTTCCTTATAGTAAAGTCTGTTGTGAATCGATCTGTCTGTTCCACTACTATGGTGACATAAAAGCTAGGATTCAAGGAGAATTTAGAGCTTCTATTTATTTTATTTTTCTTATTTGTGAAATTTATTTTTTTAATTGAATCACTGAGATACACAGTTATGTGGTTGTTAATGATTAAGTTTCAGTCATACAATGTTCCAATACCCATCCCTTCACTAGTGTATATTTCCCACCACCAATGTCCCCAGTTTCTCTCCTGTCACTGCCACCCCCTTGTCCCCAGCCTGCCTCTTTGACAGGAACTTTATTGAGTGTGTGGTAGAGGTTTTTTGAACATATTTTTGAAGATTAAGGAAAAAAATCTTTGGGTAGACTGGAGATATAGTACAGGGGTAAAGGTGTTTGCCTTGAATACAGCAGGCCCTTGTTCAATCCCCATCATGGCATGGTCTCCCAAAAAATCACTCCCTGGAGTAATCCCCAGGGAATGGTCCCCAGAACCAGCTGGGGACATCTCACACCCCACCTGCCCAAAAATACTCCTTTTGGAGGGCCGAGGATTTGACTTAGTGGCTGGGTAGCAGAACATCTCAGCTTGCAAGAGTGACTCCTCCAGCTTGATCCCTGCACGGCCCCCCAAGCTAAAAGTAGCCCCCCACAGCACCGTTGTCTGTGATCACAACAAATGTGCCATCCAAGCAAACAGTGAGCCGAGTGTGTGGCCACCACAGTCACAAGAGATTACTTTCTGCAGCCTCAGCGATGGGAGGGGGGAGGGGGGTAGAAAATGAAAGGAAAGTCTTTGGGAAATGATAAAAGATTCACGGTAAGCGTCACTGAAGGGGAAGGGCGAAAAGCAAGTAGAGGGGGTCAGGCATTTGTTTTGCACGGGGCTGGCCCCAATCTCCAGCACCCCACGTGAGCCCTGAGCACAGCCAGGAATGATCCCTACGCACATTGTGTACAGCTTGTGTGTGTGTTTAGGTGACTGGAAGTTGTGATTCCTCTGGAGGAAGGCCAAGGAGTGCCACTTTGTGCTCACAAGTGTGGGGAGCACTCTTGGAGTGGAGGGAGGACCCTGCGTCTTCCTCACCAGGATTTCAATCCTGACTCCAGCAGTGGACACAGACTCAGTCCATAGAGCTGGAAAATGGGTGGGTGGAAACCAGTGCTCAGGGTTTGTGAGGAGAGAGATGAACGTATGCCTGACCCACACCTGGTCTAGGATGGCAGGTGGAAAGTGTTCCACTAATGCCCAGCTCCCTTCCCTGCATCTCCTGTGAGCATAGGAAAGGCACCAGCTCAAGGACAAATGCAGGTGGGAGGTGCAACTAGCAAAGCACAGAGCCCAGCTTGGGGGTCAGAACAGGTGGGCACTTGGAGTCTCTGCCACACAGCCAGGTTCTGACTATGCTCAGGGGCTGCTGCCCGCTCTGTCAACCAGAATCCCTCCTCGGATGGCAGGTGGCAGATACCGCTGATCTCCAGGCAGGTGGTTGTGGCTGGCAGAGTTAGCAGAGGCCCAAGATTGTCAGCAAGAGCCAGAGAAGATCTTTCAAGCCTTTTCTCTGTTGTGTCTCCGCAGCACCAGGAGCTGGAACAGAAAACCCATCTCTCCCACAGCAGGGATCTAGGACTAGCGGTATGCCACTGTTTCCCCAGCCCTGATCATGTGCCTGACACTGTATGAAACCCCACACCAGGCCGAAAGGAAGGCTATCCTTCTCCCCATGTGACAGACAAGAGAACCGAGGCCCCACGAGGTGCTGTGGTGGCCTACTCTGCCCCTTCATTGGATCCCCACATTACATTGCTCCAGAGTCACTATTCTCCCCAACCTGTTCCCATATGTGATCACTCCAGCCTTGCCTGTCCCTACTTGGTAAGCAGTGATGGGGGCTTTGGGGGAGCCCTAAATCCATCCCCGAGGGTAAGACTTGCTTTGTGTCTAGATACACAAGTGATGATTGTTTGGTTCCCTTAAGAGAAGTGTCACTTCATTGGATTGATTCGATTATTAAATTGAAATGTCTTGGCTCCAGTAACGAAAATGTGCAGGTGTATGCTTCAGGTAGAGATGGATCCAGGTGCTTGCTCACATGGTGTCCTCAGGAATTTCTGTTGGCTCCTCTTTTTATTTGTGTTGTCTTCGTGGTTTGACAGATCCCATGACAGTTGGGGTAAAAACTGGCTCCCATCACCTCCCTGGCTGCCTCCCACCCATCGAGAAATCCCAGAGAGGAGAGTCCCTAGTCCCAACTGCTGCTGGGAATCAAGCTCCAGGGTTGACCAGTATTGGGCCAGCATGCGTGACTGGCCCAGTCCTGACCTTTGCAGATGACAGAATGGCATTTGGGGCTGGAACAGGTCTGGGACACATGCCCACATTTAGAGCTATCAGTGAGGGATTCTCTCCAGGCAAAGTTTAAACATGAAGTGGGAATGATTCATCCAGAAGAATAAAGAAAAGAGGCTTAGACGCTTTGTCCGGGAAGTCAAGTGGATTCTGAGAAAACCAGACAAATGATATGGAGTGTCCACCCGCCATCCCCAAAACATTTTAGCTGTGTTACATTTATGCCTGAGCCAATCCGGGAAGGAGGGATTCCCCACGGGGAGAGATGTTGGAAAGATTCCCAGTGGTTTCAGGAGACCAAACAGGCAGTATCGGAGGATTTGCCAAACCAAGTTTCCAGAGTATGTGAAGCTCTTCTTTATCTGTCTCTTATCTTTCTACCTAAGCTTTCTCTCATACAGACTTCAGTTCTTCCAAGGATTTGAAATTAGGAACTTCACCAAAAAAGGGGGGGGGGCTATTGTCCCAAGTCCACAAGCCAGGGAACTTGATTCTGACTTTCCTTGAATCTCGTGGAGTGTTAGGGAAAAATTGGGGGAGCCCCACCACCTCCAATGCCTGAAATTGTTTAGGGTTGGGACCAAGATCACAGCCCAAAACTTCCACCAACTGACTCACACGGTTTGAGTCAACCAGGGGCTCCTTGGAAACCATTAAGCAGAAGAGGTTCAAGGAAAAGCCCATGGCTCATTTGGAATTCACAGCTTTCCCCATGCCGGTAATGTTCAAAATACAGGTCCACCCTATGACAAGGGACAGGGCTGTCACTCAAGGCACAAAATGATCATCTGAAGGAGCCTTTCACACTCAATGTACAAGGACACCTTCTTCTCCCCCTGACACAGGAAATGAAATGTAGGAAACCAGCGCCAGCTGATTTTGTTTTAAATGGCGCGCGCACACACACACACACACACACACACACACACACACACACACGCACACGCACACGCAGATGCAGAGCTATGCAGCTGGTCCAGAATCTTGCCCACAGTACTTGCGGCCACGTTTGGGCAGGGCTTTGTGACGTCATAGCAACCACCAGCCAATGGCTAGGTTGCTCTTATTTTGGCATCTGCATGCAGTAGTCCCATTGGTTCAAATCTCTAGGTGGTTTCCTACCAGCAAGGTTAGGGCTCTGGCAGAGGCTAGACTATACACTTCAGCCCTTCCTGTCCAAATGGGCTCAGGGATCATAACCGACAGGAAAAGGGGCCTCAAGCCGGTTATGAAATCCAGCAGGACTTGAAAGGAGAAAGTGTTGTCAACCCAGAAGGGATGGAGTCAGGAGTTGGCTCGGTGACCCCCTCTTTCCTGGGTTGACCCCACGAACTCCCTGCACTTCCCCAGTGATTTAATCATCCCTTAGTGAGCGCAGACAACGGTCAGTGCTGGGTCAGTTCTGAAATTTCAGCGAGGAGGAATCAGACACAGGTGACTTGAATTATTAGGTTAGATTTTTGTTCTTGGAGACAGCAGCATGGAATTGAACATGCAAATGCATGTAAAACAACATGCATTATTTAAGACTTCCAACTTAACAAGAGGGAAATAATTCAGTCACCTTACTGCTTTTGCTGAAGCGTTAATCACTTTTAAAAAGTAACTCACTTTTTAAAACTGTCTGAGGGAAGGTTTGGAAAATGGGCGAAATTTGCTGGGAACAGAATGGTATATGTGGCAACCAGAGACAGCTGTTGGGAAAATACAATAATAAGTAGAGTTCATTTTCATTCCCTAGGGAATTGTTTAATTTGGTTTTGGTGTATATTCCTCAAATGAGCTTCCCTATTCTCTGTTTTTTAAAAAAAATGGCACCAGGGTTTAGAGCGATAGTACAGCAGGTAGGGCTCTGGCCTTGCAAGTGACTGACCTAATTTTGATCCCCAGCATCCCAAATTGTCCTCTAAGCCTTACCAGGAGTGATCTCTGAGCACAGAACCAGGAGTAAGTCCTGAGCACACTGAGTATACCATCCCTCCCTCAAATAAAAAGCAGCAACAATAAAAACACAAGCCCAGTGAAAAAGCTCTCAAGCCTGCAAGCTTTTCAACAGCTCTGGGAAGAAGTAAAGACATTTAAACAAGTGCTCCTTGGCGTTTCTGCCATAAATTGCATTGGGTTTTAAATATTTACCCCAACGGTCTCTATAAACTACCAGAGTATCTCAGTCACTGAAATATGCAACCTTGACTCTTCAGTGACCTTCCATGTGGCAAAGCTACGCAGGAAAGCCCAGTGGGGACAAAAGTGAACCAAGCGTCACTTTGGAGACAGGCTGGTTGCTGGAGACACTGCAGCCTCCTCTGTGATAATGGCCTTTACACACACACACACACACACACACACACACACACACACACGCCCCTGACTCCAAGAGTCTCTCCCTTCACTCAGGTTAAATAGTTCTCTTCCCTCTCTTTCTTCTTTTCCTTCTCTTCCCTCTCTTTCTTCTTGTCCCTCTCTTCTTTTCCTTCTTTTCCTTCTCTTCCCTCTCTTCTTTTCCTTCTCTTCCTCTCTTCTCTTGCTCCCTTTCTTCTCTTCCTTCTCTTCTTCCTCTTCCCTCTCTTTCTTCTATTTCTTCTCTTCCTTTTCTCCCCCTTAGCTCCTGTCCTGTCCTGACTTTGAACAAATTGGCAAGCTACCGAATGTAACCTGCCCACACGGCAGAGTCTGGCAAACTCCCCGTGGCGTACCCAATATGCCAAATCCCAGTAACAGTGAAGGGTCTCATTCTCCTAACTCTGAAAGAGCCTTGAATATGGCACTTTTTAAAAAATCTCAGGGTTAGGACAAAGGAGACGTTATTGGGGCCTGCTCGAGGCAATCGACAAATAACAGGATGGTCGTGATAGTCATGAGCTCCTGTCCTGATCTCCTCCTATAGATCCTTCTTTGCTAAGTGGCATCATGGCTTCTGCTTCTGGGAGAACTGGGACTGATGTTGAGGTGGTGACATCAAAATGAAATGTGTGACACGCTCTCGGGTCACCTCTTGGGATTTCCGTTCTTGAGGAACCCGCTTCCCTCTGCCTCTCGTGATCCCACACCTTCGAGTTCTGATGGGAAGTGTCCAGACATTGTCTTCCCAGGGAGCAGCTCTGCTGAAGGAGAAGCCTATCGCGGCGGGAGGAGAAAGAAGGATTTTCTGCCTAATTTACGTCAAAACACCTGGGAAGGCCCTTGCCTTGTCTGCAGTCCCCAGCACTGCATCTGGTCTCCTGAGCATCACAAGCAACCCCTGAGCACAGAGCTAGAAATAGACTCTGAGCACTGCCGGGTGGGGCCGCCAAACCAAAATAAATATTTAGAAAATCAAATCAAAAAATGTCTTTCCAAAGAAATTCTGTCGCTTGAGCTTAGACTTGAGGGGAGGAGGGAGAGAGAGAAGAGAGGGGGGAGAGAAGGAAAGAGGAGGGTTTCTCCTGGCAGAGAGAGAGAGAGAGAGAGAGAGAGAGAGGTGCAGGGTAGGGGCAAGAGGGAAACTGGGGACGTTGGTGGTGGGAAACGTACACTGGTGAAGGGACGGGTGTTGGAACATTATATGACTGAAACCCAATCATGACCAACTTTGTAACTGTGTATCTCACTGTGATTCAACTTTTTAAATTTTTTAAACATTTTTATTTATATTTTTTAATTTTTTTTTTACTTTTTTTTTTGGGGGGGGTCACACCTGGTGATGCACAGGGGTTATTCCTGGCTCTGCACTCAGGAATTACTCCTGGCAGTGCTCAGGGAACCACATGGGATGCTGGGAATTGAACCCAGGCCAGCCGCGTGCAAGGCAAATGCCCTACCCACTGTGCTATCGCTCCAGCCCCGTGTGATTCAATTTTTTTTAAATTATAGTAAAGAAATAATAAACACACCAGTAATGTTGTTAAGAAGAAAAAAGGCTTTATCCCAACACAGGAGGCGATTGTGAGTTCAAATGCGGGTGTCCTGCCAAAAACACCAGCTCAGAATGGGCAGGCTCGAATCTTTACTGAGAGACCCCAGGTTTGCTCTGGAGCAATACTGCTTTCAAGAGAGCAGTGCCACAAAGCCAGGCTTACAGGGGAGCAGGTGCCATGCTTGGTAGCCGAAGGCGGGGCACAGAAGGAAGTGGGCATGCATGGGCGGCCATTCCCTGGCTCCTCACTGGGACCCTTTGGTTGTTTTTTGTTGTTGTTTTGGTTTTTGCTTTTTGGGTCCCATCCGGTGATGCTCAGGGGTTACTCCTGGCTCTGCACTCAGGAATTCCTCCTGGCGGTGCTCGGGGAGCCATATGGGATGCTGGGAATCGAACCCAGGTCAGCCGCGTGCAAGGCAATGCCCTACCTGCCGGACCCTTTGGGATGTGCCGACATTTCCTTGCTGGAAGCCTCGCAGAGCTCCTGTTTCTGTTTTGGCTCTTTGCTCCCCTCTTCGGGTGGCCTGTTCACGAGTCTGTCTCTCCAGAGGCTTCGGCGCCATGACACGCTGCCCTCACATCCCTCTACGTGACATCAAGTAGGTGTTTGACAAATGCCTGATGAATGCAAGCTGCCAAGAGAGCTGGAGAGGGCCTCGGGGTGGCCGGTATGAGGGGTCCCAGCAGACATTCAGAGAAATGCTGCTCTGGATTCTGAGACCACGTGGAACCTACGATGAGAACCGCAAGATGCTGTGCACAGTGTGTGTGTGTGTGTGTGTGTGTGTGTGTGTGTGTGTGTGTGCGCGCGCGCCCTAGGTTTGGCCACAGGATTGCTCAGAGAAGCCCAGGGTGATGTAATCAGGGACATGAAGCCTCATTGAGGAGGGATGGCAGAGCCCAGTGATACAACTGGGCATGGGGAAGTCAAATGTGACCTGCTGTCCACGAAGCAACTCTGAGATCATGGCGAGGGATGTGGAATCATAAATCAGTCTGGGGCCTGACTTAGGAACTGGAGCCAAGAGACCGTGAAGATACTACAAACGAAAACCCAGCAAGCTGAGTCAAGGCGAATGGCTCGGGACAAAGGCTGTGAATGAGATCGAGGGTGTCTGCGGTTCAATTGGACTGAACGCTGGCCACGGAGCGGGACTGAGCTCTGCCAGGCCCGGCTCCATCTAATGTCTAAACATTGGCGCAAACTCAGGAATGCCCAGGCACCTAGGGCCAGGAGAGTGCAGTGAGGTTGGGCATTTGAGATCCTTTCTGAGGGAAAGTAGGGCCTGTGAATCGAGGCCCAAGTGAGCCCCAACTCCAGCCCAAATGGAAGACTCAGTGAATGGAATTCCAGAGCCAGGCAGAGGGCAATCGGGATCAATAAAAGCCATCACTCCTGGAGAATGAAGATGAGTCTGAAACCTATTATGGAAAGAGTTCACCCATCTGGGCATCTAACTCTCCGCCAGCCAGCCAGTCAGCCAGCCAACTGGTCACTCATTCTTCCATTTATGTATCAGACA
Source organism: Sorex fumeus (assembly GCF_029834395.1). Classification (NCBI taxonomy): domain Eukaryota; kingdom Metazoa; phylum Chordata; class Mammalia; order Eulipotyphla; family Soricidae; genus Sorex; species Sorex fumeus. The sequence continues at coordinate 13,330,691 of NW_026606140.1, forward strand.
GGCTGGGGGACAACGCAGTGCCCTCTCGTGCCTGGGACACTAACCTGACCATCTAGTTCCTGGCATTGAGATCCTGAACTCAGGTATCGGGCTGGACATAAGGTTTCCCTTCCTGGGCCAGCAGGCAGGGTTTTAAGTTGACTCCATCTGTGGATTGGCTAACACAGCGGCAGATTCTTTCTCTCTCTCTCTCTCTCTCTCTCTCTCTCTCACACACACACACACACACACACACACACACACACACTTCAAATATCAGCTTAGTTGATCTTTCTGCTACAGACAACGCTGGGCTGCCAATATATGGATTATCTGCCTAATGATCCGCACACCTAGCAAACTTCCCCCTGCAATCACTCAGTCTGTGCAAAGTAATTTCTGTTAGCTAAAGAAGAACATAATTGGGAAGGTAAATTTGCAGAATTCAAATGACATAATGCATTCCGAAGTCAAATAGAAATTATCATGGATTAGCACAGAGAGGAAAAGGGAAGGAAGCCCACCACTGCTCCTCCTCCCCTCCCAGATGTTTGTGTGTGGTGGGGGTGGCGGGCAGGGGGAAGATGTAACAGCCCCATGGATTTTTGTTGTTGTTGCTTCTTTTTAGGGGCCAATGTCATGAGGTGTGAGTCTAGCCCCGCCGTGTTCAGTCTCCAAAGTGTTGGGGGCATCAACTGGGCCACGCTGGGTGGTGCTGGGGGCAGCTGTGCAGTGCCAGGGGTTGAATTCCATGTCTGACGCTAGCCACCCGTTTGCTCTGCCATTGGACCATCTCCCTGCCCTCCCTCCCCTCCCTCCCCCCCCCCCCCCCCCCGTGGCGGTTCCCTCCTGCTGCTGACCTATCAGCTTTCTGCCCGATCAGCAAGGGGCCAGAGGCAGAAGGTTGTCAGATGCCAAGAGCTATTGAAGAAGCAGGGGAGCAAGAGGGTGTGTGGAGAGTAAAGATTCAGGCAGGTCTCAGGGGTCCGTCTTGCTTCTGCTGGAGACTCACTTCTCTGGCCCCAACATGCCCTGGGTGGCCAGGTTGAAAGGAGGCACTTGCTCTATTTGCAGCTAATCTGTTGCCAGGTTTAAGGTGCTTCGCTGACTGCGTGACAGTCTTCGCCTCACTGCCAGGACCTGAGTTCTAAATGGCTGCATGGGCCTGGCTCTTATTCCGGAGACCCTAAACATGCATGGCTTGGTACTTCGCTTCGGTGTTCTTGACGCAGAACGCTAGCCCAACAACCAATCCCACTCAACCGTCAGAATTAAATACCTTCGCCGCTGGTCTATAGCTAACCAAAACCATTGCAGTGGTCCAACACATTCCTCTGTCTTCACCTCACGAATAATAGTATGTTGGTTGACACCTCCGTCAGCTCAGAGCCATGGTTTCCAAGAGTTTTGATCTTTCACTCACGATCACAAAGCAGTTGCCACAGCTCCAGCCATTGCTTTCCCGGCTCAAGGCTGGCAATGCCAGTGCTGACTTCATTTATCAAGTAGTCAAAAAGCCCTCCACTTAGATCACATTGACCACAGCAGGGTCCCGTGGTCAGTGTGGCTCAGACCGATCATGTGCCATCCTTAGCGGTGGCCACACTGCTACAAGACCGCATCTGTGAAGAAAGGAGAATGAGGCAACAGAGATTGATCAAACAACTAACAGGATCTACCAACTGCCAAAGCACCCAGAAATACCTAGGAGGCAGGAGGCAGAGACCTCCGGAAAGAGTCTCGCTGAAAACCAGGGGGTGTCGCAGGTGATTCAAAGACAGTTTTCTTGCTTGTGTTTGGTAGCTGTCTGGCACCCCTTCCATCTCCTCTTGCTTGTGAGGGGGGAGCAGGCAGGAGGGAGAAGTTGGCACGGATAAATATGTATGACAATATCTAGTTTTTATTAGCCTCCAAATGTTTTGCTTATGTTGTTTCATTTTATCCTGATAACACCCCCAGGGGGTTGTCTTTATCGTCTCCATTTTTTGGAAGCAGAAACAGGAGCATGGAACGCGTCAGCGCCTTGCTTTTCTCCCTCAGCGGCAGAGGTTCAACCCGCCCCAGTGCAGATATTGTGGATTTACGGAGAAAGCTGGGACTCCAGCAGGCCTTTCAAACCCCCGGGAAGAACAAGCAGTCGGTGCAATGGCGCACCCACAGCTCTGCATTGCCCAGCACAAGCCCCCTGCCTCTGGGTGCCTGCACCCCTCTGAATCACCCCTAAAGCACTCTCTCAGGACAGATCTTCTGGGTCTTGTTTTGGAAATCTCGGGCTAGGAATGAAGGCCAGGGCACCAAGGTTCAGGTGGAATGTTTTCTAAATCTATTCTTCTTCTTGGGCTGGAGCGATAGCACAGCGGGTAGGGCGTTTGCCTTGCACGCAGCCAACATGGCCGACCCGAGTTCGATTCCTCCGCCCCTCTCGGAGAGCCCGGCAAGCTACCGAGAGTATTCGATATGCCAGACACAGTAACAACAAAGTCTCCAATGGAGACATTACTGGAGCTTTAAAAAAAATGCCAATGCTGGGGCCAGAGTGATAGTACAGTGGGTAGGGCGTTTTCCTTGCATGTGGCCGACCCGGGTTCAATCCCCAGCGTCTCATATGGTCCCCTGAGCACTGCCAGGAGTAATTCCTGAGTGCAGAGCCAGGACTAACCCCTGAGCATCGTTGGGTGTGATGCAATAAGCAAAAAAAAAAAAAATTGCCAAAGCTTGGAACCAGAGACAGTCCAGTGGGCAGAGTGCTCACTTGCACACAACCCACCCAGGTTCAATCCTCAGCACCCCATGTGGTTCCCCAAGTCCCTCTGGAAGTGGTCCCTGTGCACAGAGCCAGGAATAGGTTCTGAACATTGGTGGATATGGGCCAAGACCCAAATAAATAAATAAAATTTAAAATGCCAACACACTGAACGAGAGCTCAGCATGCTGGGCACATGCTTCGCATGCAAGAGGCTCTGATTTGATCCCCAGCACCACATGGTCCCTTGAGCACTGCTAGGAATGATCTCCAAACACAGAGCCAGGAGTAGCCCCTGAGCACTGCTGGACACGTCTCAAGTCCACAACAATTTAATTTAATTGAAATAAAAGATGGAAGTCCAATGCCTACCAAAAAAAAAAATCCAAATGACTTAGCAGGGTCTAAAAGCTCCTCACTGTTGAATAAATGAGTGAATGAATGAAACAGATCAGGAACTATCATGGCAAGACAGTTGTTGCCTTTGGGAGGTAAAGCTGGACCTACAGAAGTCTGGATATCTAGGAATATGGCTGTGGGGGTGCTCCTTCGGAAGTGCTCAGAGGACCCGAGGATGATTCAAGCTAGGGCTGGGGAATGTGGTGCTTCTCAGGTTGCACAGGGACCACTTGGGCCACCTTGGTGGTGCCTGGATTGGGGGGAGGGGTGTCCCCTCCATGTGGAGCTCTGAGCATGCGCCTGGCAGCTATCAGCCTGCCCTAGTGACCTAGGTCGGGTGTCGGGACCTTATCTGGTTCCTGCCTCTGAATATGCCTGTGGCGAAGCCGCCCTTCACCCCTTTTGGTGGTTGGACGGGACTGATTGAAGTGGAAGACTCTGAGGGCACGAAATGCGCTGGGTGGTGCAGGAGGGGCCTGATTCGGGGACCTCTGCAGGGAGCCCCCTCGACCCTCCGCCCCCCGCCCGGGGCAGAGCGACCAGGCGGGCTCCTGTTCTGGGCTAGGCACTGCATTCTCCAAGGCTCTCGGGCCATCTGAGGCGTCCGCGGGCCCCTATCTGCGTGCATTTCCCTGCATGGTTGATGACGGCAGCCCCATCTGATAAGGCAGCGCCGGAGAGCCGCCTTATCTGCGCCTTCACAGCCGGGCCGTGCAACCTGCCAGCAGATAAGTGCAAGGCGCTTGGCGCGTCCTTTAAAAGGGCCCAGAAATGGGCGGGCAGGAGCCAGCAACTGGTGCAGAGACAGCAGTGGGGTGGAGGCCCGGGTCCTGATCCCAGCCGGGGTGCACACCCAGAGCTGGGGTGTGCTGCGGGGAATCCACACAAGTCCCGCCTCCAAGGCACCTCTGTTTCTGGGGTCTGGAGCTCCTCGGGGAGGTCCAGGCTGGTCCTCCTTGGAGCAAAATGCCCCTCAGAGGCCAGGGGACTCTGAAGCTTCCGCTCTAGCTGGTCTGTGTCACACATGCCCCTTTCACCCCCCATCACCCCACCACGGCCACAGCCAGACTCCATCTGTCTGTCCGGCCGCCTGGAAGAGGCTGGGAGGAAAGCTGAAGATATTTTTGTGCCCTGTGAAAACTTACATGAACTCCCAACTACAGTCTCCAAGATGGAAGTTTGTTTTCCGGCCACACCCAGCGGTGCTCAGGCCTCAGTCCTGGCTCTGCGCTCAGAGATCACCCCAGGGGCGGCTCAGGGGACCATATGTGGTGCCAGGGACTGAATCCAGGCCAGCTGCATGCCAGGCAAGCGCCTGCCCCTCCCCCCCCCCACTATGCTATTGCTCCTGGCCTTCCACTGATGAAAGGTTTTTTTAAGCAGCTTGAGTGAGAGAGAATGTCCAGTTCAGTCTTTTCAGCGTTCGGAATGTTTCCGTTGGTTTGGGGTTTGGGGGCCGTGTCTAGAGGTATTCGGGGGTTACTCTCCTCTGGGTGCCTGGAGTCCCTGCCAGAGATGTTGAAGGGTCATGACGTGGTCCGTGGTGACCCTGGGTTTCCCTCACACAAAGCAAACACTCAGCTCATGGCCCTCTCTTCCCAGTCCACCCTATCAAATGCTTTTTGGTTTTTGGTTTTTGGCTTGGTTTTGGGGTTATATCTGGCTGTGCTTGGGGCTGACTCCTGGCTCTGTGCTCAGGGGTCATTCGTGACAATGCGGAGCCATCTGAGGGGCTGAGCTTGAACTGTGTGCAGTCACAGGCAGGCAAGCATCTTAACCCCTGTACTAAGCTCTGCTCACGTTATTTTTTTTTCCTTAACATACTTAAGGGGCTGGTTCCTGAAGCCAAAACTCAGTATCATGATAAGTAATACCCTAATATCATACTTTAAATACGTGTGTGTGTGTGTGTGTGTGTGTGTGTGTGTGTATTCCCTCAAGAAACAGGACTGTCACTGTCACTGTCCTCTCGTTGTTCATCAATTTTCTCGAGCGGGCCCAGTAATGTCTCCATTGTGAGATTTGGTTGTTACTGTGTTTGGCATATCGAATATGTCACGGGTAGTTTGCCAGGACTAGCTAGGTGGGCAAGATCCTCTCGGTAGCTTGCCGGGCTCTCCGAGAGGGGCGGAGGAATTGAACTCGGGTCGACCATGTTGGCTGTGTGCAAAGCAAATGCCCTACTCGCTGTGCTATCGCTCCAGCAAGAAACAGGACACAGTTTCTTTCTGTGTTTTTTTTAATTTTTATTTTTTTGAGAGACACAGTTACAAAGTTGTTTATGATTGGGTTTCAGTCATACAATGTTCCATCACTTGTCCCTTCACCAGTGTAATTTCACCATCAATGTCCCCAGTCTCCCTCCCTCCTGCCCCCTCCCCCAACCTGCCTCTACCGCAGGCACTTTTCCTCTCTCTCGCTCTCTCCCTCCTTTCAGGCATACTCAAAGGTTATCATGTTTCTCCCTTTACCTCCTTTTAGCTCCCAGATCATCTTGTCCAGAGTCATCATCTCCTACTATCTTTGAAGAGACACATTTTAAAGCACAGACAAAATCAGTAAGAGTGCAGGGGCTGAGGGTCTACACAAAATCGAAAAAAAATTGGTCCCACTGATTGTGTCTATTAAAAATGTTAATATTTGACTGATTAGGATTTTTTTTGCATTAAGTTTTATTTTTTTAAAACATGAGGCTTAGGACCAGAGAGACAGCAGAGGGGCAGGCGAGCGTTCTTGGCAAGCAAGGGACCCTACTTCGATCCCCAGCAGGATGCTGCCCCCCTAAAGTGTCCCCCAGCACCCATGGCGTGGCCTTGGCAGTTCCTCAGGAACTGAGCATTAAACCAGCTCTGCCTCGCAAACCCCCAGGAGCTCCCCGCTCTCCCATTTAGTTTGATTGCCAGCTTTTTGGCAACTCCTTGAATTCTGACCCCAAGGCAGTGCCTGTCTCCCCTCAGCCTGATCTCAGGCCTGAGCCCCAGAGCCCTTGAGGGCCGGAACTGCACAGACCATAGAGAAGGTGCCATGATTTTGCTCTTATCCTGTCAAGACTCAGGTTGTGCCCATTGGAGGTACACCCTAGACCCCCAGCAACACCCCAAGCCCCATGCAAACTTCTTATCACAATATTTTCAGTGTTTTTGAAATGTTATACAAATGTTTAGAAAATACTGGTTTCCGAGTTTAAAAATAATAAAGGGTCCTGGCAAAAGAAAAAAAAACAGTCTGAAAAGAACAGGTACTGCAAATTCCATCTCCCTGAAAAACTGCTACAAACCATTTGATATGTGCCCCATCCATATGCCCCATCCATCCACAATAGTTGTTCTCATTGGCTGTTTCCAGTGGTTGTTCCCAGCCACACACAGAGGAGTCTATATCACACCTACATGCAGCTCCAGAATGTATCTGCACTCAACTTGCACCAACATCTTTCCATCTCAGTAAATATAGACACAGCATCATTTTTACTGGCTATATAGGACTCCACATATAAACCCACTCCCTGGCCATCAGCCTCTGGGTGAAATCCCTGTTAGACAGAATTCTTTGGATTTTTTTTTTTTTGGAGATGACCCCCACTGGTCCTAGGAAAGAGGCCCAGGTCCACTCCCGTTGACTGTGCAGGGGGCAGAGGTGGGTAATGGATGCCAAAGCTAAAACTCAGAGCCTCACATGTGCTAGGCATGTGCTCTGCCACCTGAGACACTTCCCTGGTGCAAGATAGAATTTCATTTTTTTTTAAATAAATTACTTCCATCCATTTCCTCCCCCCCCAAAAAAAATACAAGTGTTCAGTTTTGGGCTAGAGCAATAATACAGTGGGTAGGGTGTTTTCCTTGCACATGGGTGACCCAGGTTTGATTCCCCGCATCCCATAGGGTCCCTTGAGCACCGCCAGGAGTAATTTCTGAGTGCAGACCCAGGAGTCACCCCTGAGCGTCGCCGGGTGTGACCCTAAAGGATCAAAAATAATAATACTAGGAGTTCGGTTTTTTCTTCTTTCCCCATCTGGATGCGTCTGACTTGACCTGTTTCCACGCGGTTGCTATCAGAGTGAATGTTCGGTTTGTATTGTGTACTGCTGAGTGTATAGTCAACAACCCCCCACCCCTCCGTTTTTGTACCGCCTCCTTCAGGCTTCTCTCCCGCCAGGGTCAGCAAACATCATGACCCTTTCGCGTTTGTTTGTTTGAACAATCTTTGAGGAATCCTCTAAGTGCCCCTTGGAAGCAGGCTGGTCTGTATGAAAACAGGCCTCTGGCTGCATAGGGCCCACGGGTCGGCCAACTTCTGGGTCGCTTTGCCGCCCCAACTGTACGCGGCGGAGGCCTCTATGTATACAGCTTTTTCCTTCTTTTGAACCATTTCCTTTGGATAACTTCCCAGGAATGAGATTCCTGGATGCCCGGGTTAGCGCTGTTTTTTTTTTTTTTCATGCATCTGATGGATACTGCTGATTCTAAACCGGGCCAGTCAGCAATCCGCGAATGTACAGGACACCCGCAACCTCTCCGGCGCCGGGTGTTCTGTTTACAGCTCAGGCTAATTCCGTAGATATGAAATGCCATGCTCTTTCTGTCTCTTCATCTGCTTCTTCTCAAAGGAGGGGCAGCTTGCTCACGTGCTGGATTGCCCTGTGTTGAGGAAGCTCTCGCTGCATTGAAAAAAAAAAAAAAAGAGGGCGATCCTGAGCCCATTTCGCACATTCAAAGCTGACATGTTCCTTTGGTGTAAATGCTCGTGTGCCTGGAACTCCTCGGCGAGTTCTCTCCAGTTCTGCTGAGCGAAAATGACAGAGAAACCCGGAGAGGCCTTATCGTTCTGTGGCAGCAAAAAGGACTGGAAAGTAGGTCGAGGAATTAATCCTGCTGGTTCCAGTAATTAGAGTAGACAATGGGGTCGAAAGTTCAGGCTGAGCTGGGGAATGCAGCTCCGACCAGCACCCCCCCAAGGCCCCTGGACAAGGCCTCCCCACACAGCAACCCGGAAGGGCATTTTCCTCCTCCTCAACCCCCCACCCCCGTTTCTAGTTTAGAGAAACATTTTTTTTAATTTATTTTTTAATTTTTATTAGTGAGACATCATGAGGTACAGTTGTAGACTTACACATTTTTGTGCTTGGGTTTCAATTATACAATGATCAAATACCCATCCCTCTACCAGTGCCCATTTCCCACCACCACAGATCCCAGTATCCCTCCCACCCCCATCCCCCCCATCCCACCCTTATTCATCTGGGGAACATAAAGTAACAAAATAGGAGACTAACACCCAAGAATGGCCGAGATTAGTACCAGGAATTTTACTCCATAGCTTAGAGAAACATTTTTGACTTTTTGTCTTAGGAGAAGGCAGGAGGTTCCCGATGCTGCTTTTCTTCCGTTTCCAAAGGGAACTCCCAAAGTTAATTTCCACTTCTGAGTATTAGCAATCCCCTAGAAGTGTTATTTTTCCTTAGGGGCCAGAGAGATAGTCCAGTGGTTAGGGAACTTGCTTTGCACACGGCCAACAAAATGGGTTTGATCCCTGACACCTCATTTTGTCCCCCTTGCCTGCCAGGCCTGAGCCCTGTGCACCCCTGGGTGTGGCCCCCAAACAACCACAAAATGAAACAGAAATTTTTTTTTTCTCTGACAGAGCCCAAAACAAGAGATACTGCTGCTTTTGACACACGTGTGCACACGTCTCTTTAGCCCATTAGATTCATTAGATAGGCAAACCGGGGCCGGTGAGAAACCCTCATATTGGCTCTCTAGTAAGACACTCCTGAGAAAAAGAACTCGCGTGGGCTTAGGGTTACAGCGGATGCTTGAGGTTCTCTGAGTCTTTCTCACCAGGCTTTTCCCACAAAACACAAATGAACAGACTGTTGGTTACAGTCCCCTGCAGGACCCCACTGGACCCAAGAGTGGTGAGGAGTGGGGTGGACCAAAAAATCCAATGCGTTCCATCCATCCCTTCAAAGCAGCTACATTCAAGAATTTAAATACCAGCAACCCAGGGGCCAGAGAGATAGTAAGATGCTTGTAGTACATGCAACAAACCTGGGTTCCATCCCTGGCACCCCATAGGGTTCCCCGAGCCCTGCCAGAGTGATCCCTGAGCACATCTGGCAGTGTTCCCCTGCCAATCAAAACCCAACACGCGCACACACACACACACACACACACACACACACACACTCACTCAGAGCCTGGAGAGATAGGACAATAGGTAGGACATTTGTCTTGCACATGGCTGGCCCCGATTTGCTCCCCATCATCCCATACGGTCCCCTGAGCACTTTCAGAGGTAATTCCTGAGTGCAGAGCCAGGAGTAACCCCTGAATATTGCTGGGTGTGGCCCTAAAACAAAATAAAACACACCAAAACAAACAAGCAAACCCCATAGGGTTCCCTGAGCCCTGTGAGAGTGATCCCTGAGCTCAGAGCCAGAGTGAGCCCTGAGCACATCTGGCAGTGTTTCCCTGCCAATCAAAAACCAACACACACACACACACACACACACACACACACACTCACTCAGAGCCTGGAGAGATAGGACAACAGGTAGGACATTTGTCTTGCACATGGCTGGCCCAGATTCGCTCCCCGTCATCCCATACGGTCCCCTGAGCACTTTCAGAGGTAATTCCTGAGTGCAGAGCCAGGAGTAACCCCTGAATATTGCTGGGTGTGGCCCCAAAACAAAACAAAACACACACAAAACAAACACGCAGACCCCATAGGGTTCCAGTCCAGTTATCCGTGTTTGCAAGGCTAACCTCAGCTTCCGCCAATCCCCGCTCTAGAATCCCAGAATCACCAGCTTCGTCCATCCTCGCCTCCAGCTTCATGTCCCCGTGTCCCTTCACTCCTCCCTGCAGACTCACTAGACTCCACTAGGAATAACCCAACCCTTCAGAAGGCCATACGGAGGCCGGACCGGCAGCCTGGGCAGTGTCTACGGCACTCTGGCCTCTACCAGATCATGCCACCATGGGCAAAAGGAAGGTCAGGTGGCGCAGTCTGCCCGCCATGAGCTGTCCAGAATGGGAACAAGCCTCAGCTCCCCCAAGCAAGGCAGGCTTTACTGCCAAGACACAATTTCCTTCAAAACACAGGACAGGGGCCCACAAAAAGCCGAGAAGCCTCCTGAGAAAGGGAGAGTGGGAGTCACATCCAGCACTGGGAGGAAGTCAGGTTCTTGGAGATGGGACCAGAGCAGGCAAGTCAGTTTCCCTGGGAGGGGCAGGGAGATCTCTGCAGCCCAGCTCAATATCAAGTCTAATGACTTGGGATTTGGACTGTTTTAGATCAAACATCCCTGGGAGGGGGGAGGGACATGGAGCGATCGTACAGTGGGGAGAGCGCTGCCTTGACTGGGGCCGACCCGAGTTCAATACTCTGAATCCCACGCATCCCATATGGTCCCCGGAGCACCACCAGAAATGATTCCTGAGTGCAGAGCCAGGAGTAAGCACTGAGCATCACCGGGTGTGGCCCAAGAACAACAGCAAAAAACCAAACAAACACAACAGATCCAGCATCCCATCGGAATCCACCAGGATTATAATCTAGCATTGAGAACCATCCACCCACCGTCACAACCGTCTTTCCAACCTGCATCTAGAATCCAGCTTCCCACCGAGGCTTCAGAAATGAGAAAGTTTCATGAATGAAGCTCAACAAGCTGCATGTGGCTTAGGAGCTGGACATCATTAGCAGCTGGACAGGGATTTTCCCTTTCCTGGTGGTGACTTGGAGACAACCCCCCCCTCCACCCGGCCCCACTTCCCAGTGAGCCTAGATAATAAGATGGGGAGAAATTCCTTTTGTCTGATGTCTGATTTTCTGTTTGCAACAGTCCAGACTGGGTCTAAGCTCGTGCTCAGTCCCAGGGGTCAGAGCTGGGATGGACAAAGATGATACCCCGAATAACTAAGGATGGCACCAGCAAGGGTCATTAGTGAAGTTGCATGGAGGGTGAGACGTGCAGATTTGAGTTGGACCAGTAAGTGCCAGGCCATCGAGGAAGACTCTGGGAACATGAATCAGCTAGAAAAGACTGGAAACACAAGAGTGGGAGCAGAATAAGGTGTGAAAACCCAGTTATCTGCCACGTTGGCCCTTTCCCAGTTTCATACAACTCCAGAGTATTCGTTTTGCTACAGTAACGAATGACCAAGCCTGTTAGGGATTTTTGCAACAACATTTACTTGGTGTTTGTTGTATCTCAGCTACAACAGGACCCCTGGGTCTAAGTGTCCTTGTGGGGCACCTGTCTTAAGATCAGCCCCCGTTGGGGTCAAGTCGCCTTTATCACCAAAGGAAATAGCAGGTGATCAAACGCACAATCGTCCTTAAAGCTCTGGGCTCAGACTTGGAGTGTGAATGTGAGTTTGTTCCTGCTGACAGTCCAGTGGCTCAAATAAGCTCCTCAGGAATGGGGGTGGGGGGGACCCATCACCTTCGGGGTGTGGAGGGAGGGGGGCAGGGGGCAGAGCAATTCACCCAGCACCGAACAAACAGGGTGCAGGATCCCGGGACCAGAAGAAAAGCAAAGGGCTAGGAACCATTCTCCAATCCATCACAATCTGCTAAAAATACAGTGCTCGCAAGTAACAGGAAAATATCTGAAAGACAATGGCTTCAAAAACAAGCCAACGAAACAAAATAAAACTCCAATTTTTGTTTTTAAGAGAGAGGGAAGGAGAGAGAATCCAGCTCTCAGGTGACTCAGAGTTGGTTCCCTGGCACAGTGGCGTTCAATTCACTCTCTTGGGCTGTCGGTCTTGTTCTGAGTGAGGCTGAGGGCTGCCGTCCTGGGTTTTATATGCATGTTCAAAAACAGGAAGAAGTGGGAAGTGGTGGTATTGGCAACATCTGCCCCTTTTATTCAAAAACAAAGGTCTTTTCAGAACAACGCCCCCCACGCCCCAAAGTTCGCCTCATTGGCCGAATCAGTGCCACGTGCCACGTCCCTTGTTGCAAGGGAGACTTGGAAGGTGCTGATTTGACTTTTATTAGCCTGAGCGGTGGAAGCGGCCGGAGGGGAGAAGGAAGCGCTCATTGGATTGGGCAGCCCGTGGGATCTGCTGAAGGCTCCTTCCCCTCCCCCTCCGGTCTTGGTGGTCTTGGAGAAACAAACTGCCGGGTGGGGGGAACTTTTCCTCTCACCCCTTCTCCAGCCTGGGAGAAGCCCCCGGCCCAAGTGCACCCAGATTAGGAACCAGTTGGCCTCCCAGCATCCTGTCCCTGGATATGTAAGATATTCCCTCCAGAGACACCCCCACACCTCCAAGCCTCCCTGGTTCCTGTCCCTCCCGCACCCGGTTCGCTTTACTTTGGGGGCACACTCCACCCATTTCCAGCCTGATGTTTCTGTCCCATACAGCCACAGAGCCCTGACTCAAGCAACTTCCTTGAACACACGCGGGGCTCTTTTGTTGTTTTGGGGGGCCATGCCTAACTCCAAAGGCTACTCCAGGCTCACGCCCAGCAGTCCCAGGTCTTCCACATGCAGAGCATGTGTGAACCAGCCTTTTGAGGACCATCCCCAAGTCCCATGTTTAAACCGGGCCTCACCTACTGCAGGTCTCCATTTCCCACACACCTGGCGACGTGTCCTTGCTTGGCTTGGGACTCATTTGATGTCTCTTCCTGGCACTGGACTGGAAGTTCAATGCAGACCGGAAGCCTACCCGGCTCCATCAGCCTGCTCTGCCCCAGAACTAGCACCCGCTAGTTCTCCCATCTTGTGTAGTGCTTATGGGGCGTGTGAAAGACTCCTTTCACATTTGAAGCTCACAGTTGGAATTCTAATGTTATTTATGGATGCCTGTTGTCCAGAGGGTATTGTGTGGGTGACTGTGGTTTAAAACAGGGAGCCAGGATTGACACAGGGACAAGTGGTAATGTCAGGACGACTGAAACTGGGGAGAGACAGGTGCAGTGTCAGACCCGCCCTCCCCCCCCCCCCCCCGGCAGGGTGGTCTCTAAACTCTGGAGCCCAGAACCATGGCTCTCAGATTCTTTTGCCCCCATGGTTTACTCCTCAAGGTCACGAATGCCCCTGACCCCCCATCCCCACCCCGAGTCCTCTCCCAAAGCCCATTCACACGGGCTACTTGTGCTTGTGGAGTTTTGCAGCTCAGACACCACTCAGGGGAGCCTGACTTCTAAGAAGCACAATGCAGCCGAGTTCCTAGTAAATCCTAGTAACAGACTAATTTTAGTCATGACTAGTAAGTGGTAGTCACTCACTTAGTAGTTTCCTAGAAAGTGGCACTTAGTCATACGTCGAGCTGGAAATGGATGGAGAAGCCGTTCCTAAGAACCAGAGGGAGGCCTCGGGGGACCCAGCGCTGGCCCGGGGGAGGGTGCCGCAGACCCACTGGGTGATGGGAGTGAACCCAGAGTATGGTGTTTGCACACTTTGGGGGGCCGCGGAGCTGGGCTGTGTGGGATCCCAGGGCAGCTACAATTGTCCACAGAAAGGAGCGACAATGCCTCCCACGCTCAGCTGTAGGAAGGATCTCGAAATGACACCAGACGAACCAAATAAATTGAAATTCCTTTCCACACGCAGAGACCCAGCATGACTTTTAGCTGCTGCGTCTTCTCTCAAACACCAGGAGAGATGTGGGGGGTTGCAAAAGGCACAGAGTGCTCATCACCAGGAGGGTCCAGAAGGCTGGTGGCAGGGAGGGGGTCCCGCCGAGAGGGATGGGGTGGGTCAGCTTGGTGCTGCTTCCACCCTGAATGGGCAGAGGAGGAGTGGAGGGATCCTTCCTCCTTCCGGAGGGCACTCACCACTTCCGCCTCCCCCAGGGCTGCGCGCCTCACTCACTGCTCAGGTAAGCCCAGAGAGAGGGCTCCCTAAGTTGAATGTGGCTGGTGTGACCCCATGGCAACAGGTTTTTATGCTCATTTAAAAATTCAGGATGGGCTAGGGCCAGAGCGATAGCACAGCAGGTAGGACGTTGGCCTTGCATGCAGCCGACCTGGGTTCAATCCTTGGCATCCCATGTGGTCCCCCAAGCACCGCCAGGAGTAACCCCTGAGCATTGCTGGGTGTGACCCCAAAAAAGCAAAAGTTAAAAAATTCAGGATGGGGAGGCCCCTGGGCAGTGCTCAGGGCTTCCCCCTGACTCTGCACTCAGGGTTCACTCCTGGTAAGGCTCAGAGAACCATATGGGATGCTTGGGATGGCACCAGAGTTAGCTAGGGGCAGGCCAAGTGCCCTCCCTGCTGTGCTATCTCTCCAGGCCCTCTCATCTCACTTTGTAGTGAGCAGTTGGAAGAAGGCCTCAGGAATGACTTTCTGACCCCCTCCAGCTCGGCCGTTCTGGCCTAGGGTCCCCCTGCAGGCATGTCCTGCCACCATCATCCCTGGTGGCCGCTCACAGCCTCAGTCTTGCACTTTAGCGACACTACGGGAGGAAAAAGGCCTCTCTCCTCACACGTCAGCAAAAATGCCACGGCCCTGGGTGCATCTCCTGAGCCAGGCCGAGAGCCTGTGTAGGGCCCTCCTGCATGGTCATGCTTGATAGTGGAGTCGCTCTGGTTACCTCACTTTAACGTGAAGAGACAAAGGTTCCGAAGGCCATCCAAGGCCAGGGGACATCCAGCGACAGAGCCCCACACAGCAGAGCTGGAGGAGTCTCTGCTCACCTCTGAACACAGGTAGGCTGGACAGACAGCAGTGATCCACATGGGGTGGCCCCGGGCCAAGGAATCTGCCTCATCCCGCTAGAAGGACCATGTAGGATGACAGTGTAATGACAATTCCCAGAAGCATTTCTTCCAGAAATGGAAGCACTCTGACCAGGCATGCTCTTCCCAAAGAAAATGTGAAGGCGGACGGGATCATTCAGAATTCATTCATTCATTCATTCATTCAGCCACAAATAGGCACGGGGCACCTTCTTTGGAACAAGCCTGTGCATAGCTCCGAGCTATGGGTCCTGAGCTTCAGAATCTCCCCTGCCACCCCTGCCCAAACACTCAGAACCCAGACACTCTCCATTTGCTCCAACAGTTTCAGTTCTTCAACTTCCAATTGCTGAAACGCATCTCCAGTTCACTGGTGCTTTGAGTCTAACTCCCTTCTGGACCCAGTTTGAATCAGCACTTACCCTGGACGGCAGTGGACGAACAGTGGCCAGCAAGGCCAGAACTTTCCATGGATGGGATCCGGGCAACAGACTGCATTGGCTGTCAGAAGTGAGGGCCATCGGAGAAGGTCAGTCCCAGTCATCCTGCGCGGATATCAGGGCATCTCCCCCAACCGGTACCCAGCGTGATCTTGTTGCTGTTGGAGCCCATCATCATCCCATGCCAAGCTTGTGGATTTTGCCCCATGGGCGGAAGGGAAAAGGTTATCAATCCTCCCAGCACAGCCGATGACTGTGGCAGGGATGCAAATGATTACTTGGGCAATTTTTTACACTGCATTTGCATTAAGCCATTTGAATACTATTAAATGATTTATACTTTGAAAGGGCCTCCCTCGTCCCAATGCAGGGGATGAGAGGCACAATTAGCTAATGACTAGGAATCTCTGAGGAAGAGATGTAATGGGAATCACGTGGAGAAGCAGAACATCCTTGGTTGCTGTGGGATCATACCCTGAGCCCATCTGGCTGAAGAGCAGTTTGGCAATAGGTCTTAGACATGCAAAGGGCACGAACTCTTTGGCCTAACGATTCCCAGAATGTGAGCTGTGAACTTCATCAGAGATAGATGTGAGAATGTTCCCCCTTGGTAGTTCACTGGGGGGTTAATAAAGCACTGAAAAATTAGAATTAACCTAAGTGTCCAACAGTTGAGGACTGGTTAAGTAAATGATGGCACATCTAATGATAGATTGAATACTGTGCAAAACCAATCTCTTAGAAGGACATTTCATGTAAGGCAGGAGAAGAAAAAGGAGATCGTGAAATATTATGAACACTATGTCATTCTTGTGAGGCGTATTTGGGAAACCTTTGAATGGCAGGACAGAGTAGAGAAATAATACCATGAAAAGGATAAGAGTTTTACAGGGCCTGAGCTGCAACTCAGTGGTAGAGTAAGTACATGCTCAAATAAATGAAGCCCTACGTTCCATGTCTGGCATCCGACTCCAAGAAAAAGGAACAAGGTGAACAAGGTTTTGAAATCAAACAGACAGGACTTTTATTCCTGGCTCTACCGCTGACCAGCTTAAAAGCTTTAAGTTTCAGCTTCTCATCTGTAAAATGGGCGTAGGACATGGCACTTATTAAATAGGTGTTTCTAACAATAATGCGGGGATGATGTGTGTGTATGTGTGTGTGTGTGTGTGTGTGTGTATACATGCATACTTGCATGCATGTGCGTGTGAGGGCATATGTGTACTCTGGGTGTTCCCTAAGTTGATTTCTTTTCTTTGTTTTTCTAAATTGAGCAGATATTGATTTGATAATTTGAAACACAGCACAGCGGTAGGGCGTTTGCCTTGCATGCAGCCAACATGGCCGACATGAGTTCGATTCCTCCACCCCTCTCGGAGAGCCCGGCAAGCTACCGAGAGTATCTTGCCCGCACGGCAGAGCCTGGCAAGCTCCCCGTGACGTATTCGATATGCCAGACACAGTAACAACAAAGTCTCCAATGGAGACGTTACTGGGCCCGCTTGAGCAAATCGATGAACAACGGGAGGGCCTTTACTTTACTTTACTAAAGAATTAGTATAGCAGGACTGGAGTGATAGCACAGCGGGTAGGGCATTTGCCTTGCACGCAGCCCACATGGCCGACCCAAGTTCGATTCCTCCGCCCCTCTCAGAGAGCCCGACAAGCTACCGAGAGTATCTCGCCCGCCTGGCAGAGCCTGGCAAGCTCCCCGTGACGTATTCGATATGCCAGACACAGTGACAACAAAGTCTCCAATGGAGACGTTACTGGGCCCGCTCAGCAAATCGATGAACAACGGGAGGGCCTTTACCTTTACCTTACATTTTATTATCATGAAAAAGTAGCAGAGAGAGGAACTCTGAGAATAATTTTCAACACAAGGAATGTCACCAGGACAGAAGGAGTGCCAACTGTGTGCTAATTTGCCACCTCTGTCTGCTCTCAAATTTGTCTGCTTTGAATCACTTTGTGGCATTTCTGTTCCTCTTTTTTCTTTTTTTTTTTTTTGGTTAATAGTTTTTTTATTGAATCACTGTGAGATAGACCCTTACTAAGCTGTTCATGATTAGGTTTCAGTCACACAGTGCTCCAACGCCCATCCCTCCACCAGGACACATTTCTCAGCACCAGCGTCCCCTGGTTCCCTCCCGTCACCTCCTACCTTCCCCACCTCAGTTTCTCATTTTTTTAAGAATCATACTCCAAGAAAAAAAATTATGCTAGAAAGAGAGAGAAAACCCAAAACTTCAAGCCACTTAGGTGAGGACAACTTGCAGGGAATAGTTCCAAAATGTTGTGGTCAATATTGACTCTTTGGGTTTTGCTTTTGTCTTCAAGGGTCACACTGGCTTGGTACTTAGGGACCATGTGGCGGTGGGGATCAAAGCCGGGACTTCTGCATGTGCTCCAGTCCCTGGCGCCATGTCCTTGCCCTGTCAATCACGTTTCATTGACCTCAGGTATCTAAGCAAGTATCTCAGTCATGCTTGTAACCCCCCGCGAAGTTCCTCTGCTTGTTGGAGATAATTTAGAGAAAAGATTCTAAGATTGTTCACTGGTTTTGCATCCCGGCATCCATCCTTTCAGAACCTCCACTCCACAGCCTCATTCAGAATCTATTTCTCTGGAGGTGAAAAAATTCCCTCCTCTCTCTTAATCTCTGTGATTTCTGGGGGCCGACCCACAACTTGGCTGTAGCAGTCGGCATGGCCCAGTCCGAAGTAGTAACATTACACACAGCCGCTGTTCTGGCCTCTGGGATTGGTTCAGAGATGAACATGTGACCCAAGCCGGGCCAATCGGAGTCAAGGAATCTCAGCCCTGGGATTTTTGCTGGAATGATTGAGAAATAGGATGCTAAGCTGGTAGACCATGAGGCTGCAACTGCCAGGAGCCTCTTTAACACCGTTTAGGGAAAGCTGGCTTAAGAATGGAATGAACACAAAGGAAGAAAAGCCAGGACACGGCCAAAGTCAGATTCCTGCTGGCATCCTTTAAGCACAGGGATTCAGCCATGCTTAATGCCCGCAAACATTCCTTTCCGTTTAAGCCCATTCGAGTTGATTTTCTGTTGCTTGCAACTGAAAAAAGTCCGGGCTCCTACAGAAGATCAGCCTGAAGAGGCAGATACATTCACTTCATTGTAAGTTCTTAGAGTCTATAGTGTTTATAGTGTTTCAGGTGCTAATGACTCATTCAGTGTTTCTTAAGTACAGATCCTTCAGGACTGGCTGCAGAGAACACCTAAGAGCCCTTTGTAATTAGCTCATTAAAGAAACTCTGGCGAAGTGGTTGTCAACTTGCTTGAAAACGGTTGTCTGCAGAAGGCTAAGCCTCTCCCCTGCTACCTCGCATCCGTGCACGCGGCTGCTCCAAGCATTTTTTTTTTTTCAGAGTTAGGAGAGGGACGTGGGCTTGCATTCAACCCCTGGCCCAATTAATAGAATCTTCACTTAAATGTTTCACTCTTTATTTGGAATCCTTTCACACTCGCAGGAACAGTAGCAAAAACAAAGCAAGGCAAAGAGGTTGTGTTTTCTATAGAGACCAGCCACTATTATGCATTTTCGCGCACTCTGAAGACAATGCGAGGCTATTTATATTTCATTTTATCGCCCTGTTCCCAGCCCCTTTGGTGTGCTTTCCAAGCTACAGATTGCCTTCAAATGCTGAGCTCCTAGGTAGTTGTTCTTTTTTTCCCCCTCTCAAAAAGGACAGTCGACCATCTAAGAGATCTAAGGGGTGGATTCAGGCTGAAAGGAGGAGTCTTGATTGAATTCCCCAGTGTTTGTTACAGGGCAGGGTCGAGACTTGGGGAGAGGAAGAAATGAAAACATACACTCCAAAGTCGCTGGGGACTGCTGGCTGGCTGGGGAGATAGGAATCTAGGTTATTCGCTGCCATCAAATCCTGATCCTGTTCCTTTCTCGCTACATCCTTGAGCAAGCTCCTGGATCCCGTGCCTCCCTTTCCCCACCTGGGCAATGGGAATGATAATGAGAGTGCATACCAAATAGGCAACTCAGAATGACAAAATGGGTCATAACTTGAACCTTTGGAGAACAATGCCCAGCACTCAACTCCATGCCAAACATTGACTTTTTATTTTGAATTGAGGTCATCAGGTATTGCTCGCATACAGTTGGGATTTTGTTTTGTTTTGTCTTGCTTTTTGGGTCACACCCGGCGATGCACAGGGGTTCCTCCTGGCTCTGCACTCAGGAATTACTCCTGGTGGTGCTCAGGGGACCATATGGGATGCTGGGAATCGAACTCCAGTCGGCCGCGTGCAAGGCAAATGCCCTACCTGCTGTGCTATCACTCCAGCTCCACGGTTGGGTTTTGATGTCTTCCCAGTCCCTTCCAGGTCTCTATTGGGATACAAAATTGACATGATTGGTGATATAGTCACGTGTATCCCGAATTACCCTCAAAAAGCACTCACACACGGGCTGGAAAGAGTACAGGGTGATCTTCTGCACCAGTCTTCTGAGCATCTCTGGATGTGGCCCTTGACACCCCTAAGCGCCCCTGGGGTGGTGCAGAACTGAGCAGCAGTACACTGAGTCACTGACCTGGCCAGCTGAGAACCACAGAGAGAAGCATCACTTGGCATCCCCCTCCCGTGCCACCCCCCCAAGTTAAGGAAGTCGCCATGTTGGTCCACCATAAGCCACCCCTCACCCTGGCCTGGTTTCAGTTTGCTCCCCTTCATTTTTCGGTTGAGAACAAGATGAAACTCCTTCCTAAAGTCCTGACTCCTAAAGTCCTGACTTCCTAAAGTCCTGACTCCTAAAGTCAGGAAATGGGTGAGATTTTATGAGAAATAAAAACCTTTGGAATGTTTCGCATCTATAAACTGAACTCCATCTCAGACCTGCTCAGGGCGGCATGAGAGAAGAGGGTGCTGACAAGGGACCAGTTGTCCTTGGATTCCCCCCTAACCCCCCCCAACACACACACACACACACACACACACCCGCCATTGCCCAAATCTCTGGAACATGCATCTTAGAGTCAGCCAGGGCACATTCTCTGCTGATGTGTGGCCATCAGCACACGGGTTGATCCGCGCGCACCCCAGCTTGTCAGACGTGATTTCCCTCCTTCCCACTTACTTCATCTCTCTCCACTTTCATCTCTGCCGAGGAAAAAGAGGCTCTCAGAGGCACTCACTGTGACTCAGAGCACAGAACGGAAGGGTGCTGAGTGTTAAGTTTAGAAGTGTGGATTCCCTCATTATTCGCAGACTCAACAGTGTAGTATGGAACCCGGGCAGAGCAAGCATGAGTAAGGCAGTCCCTGACCTCAAGTGTCTCCCAGTAACACAGGGAAAATGTGAAACAAATGTGCCATGCTACTCCGAAGTGGCAAGAGGGGGCATGATGATTTCATAGTACCTGCCAACACTTTACTCTCTCCGTAACTCCGAATCAAAGGATCTGTTTTATTTTGACCATTCGTGCATGCTTTGTGTTTGGGAAGAGAAACACAATTGGGAATATATATATATATTCACACTCTACGTTGTCTTACCCTGGCTAGCTGTGATGTTGAGAGATACAGCCAATAGAATATGTCTTTCTATTTTGGGGCTTGAGGAAATAATTTTTGAATCATTGCTCATGGATCAAATTTGACAGATTTGTTTCCCACTAGTAAACAGTTGCTAAGAGTTTTTGAGTGTACACTGGCCTAATCTTCCATTGAAAAGCAATTCATCCTGGAGTCAGCGGGGCTCCCCATTTACAAGATGTGTGGTTTGTGGCACGTTGCATAGGCTGGGTGAGCCCTGTGCCTCTCCTCTGTAGCAAGAGTGGCCAATGATGGTGTCAAAATGAGGACACAAAGATTGGTCTGACCTATGGGAGGTGGTCCCCTGGCCCTAATCCCCGCTGGCTTTATGGGACAAGCCGGGGCACATAGGGTCCCTTGCTGAAAAGACCTTTGGGACTGTGCAGGGTTTCTGGGAGTCCATTGGTGTTGTGCCTTAATGAGGAAGCCTAATGACCAGGGGAAATCTCTTGCCCGTAATGTAAGGTATTTATACGCAGAGCCTACTCAGGTTTGAGAAGGACTGAGTCAGACTAGAAAAGACAAAAAGAAATGTTTATGGACAACTGCTGGGACACTTAACCCATGTCATCTTACCTGGAAGAAAGTTGGCCTTGAAAGGAAGTGGGTCTCAAGACGGGCAATTCTGCCCTCCCAGCAAACTTTGGCAATGCCCAGAGACATTTTCAGTTGTCATGACTCAGGAGAGGTGTTGGCATCCCTCCAGAGATCAGGGAACGCGCTAAGCATCCTACAGGACTCAGAAAAGTCCCTCCCAAGCAATCAATTATCCACGAGTCCACCAGCAGAAAGAACGTGGGCGGCATCCATGAAGATGTTTTTGCTTCTCCCGGGGGTTCCCCGATGCCTACTAAGCGCCCTTAGGACTGGCACATAGTGGGTGTCTAATAAACTTTGCAAGCTTTGAAGAGAAAGCTGACTCCCTCCAGGTGGCCCGGCTGTCACCACCTGGGAAGTTAATGGAAAGTCATCCTCCTGCTTCCTGCCTGCAGGCTGGCACTTCCTGTCTTGCCCTGTAGGGACCGCATCTCAGCAAGGCTTCTTCCAGAAGAGGGAGGAGCTGAAGTCAGGTGGGGTCCTGCTGCTCCCCAAAAGATCTCATTTGCATTCAGAATTACTGACCTTTCCACCCTGCATTTGGAAAGCCGTTTACCGTCACTGGCCTGAAAAGGGGGTTGGGGAGGAGGAAGCACTCAAGAACACAAGCCCATTTCCTCTCTGCCCTGGCTGGATCTGAAAGAGGAATCCAAGAGTTCAAAACAAAGGTGGAGGAGGGTGGTTGGCACCGACAACTTAGGAAACTCTCAAGGCCCCGCTGAGGCCAAAAATTGCTCTTAAATGAAAGAAATATTTCCATTTTATTTCAACCCCTAATGCATCACATAAAGCTAATACCATTCCTTGTCCAACTGAAATATTTGAGTCCAAATAATTCTGAAGTCATTTGGACCTGATTCAAATATGAATTCATTTCCTTAATCATCTCTCCCCCCTATTGTTTTAAATAGGTTAATGTTAAAAGTTAAGAATCTATCTATGGGGTTCGGTTTTCCTCTCCTCTTTGTTTGTCTTTTGTCTTTGGGCCACACTTGGTGATGCTCAGGTGTAGTAACTCTCACTCTGCACTCAGGAATTACTGCTGGTGGGGCTTGGGGGACCATATGGGATGCCGGGGATGGAACCCAGGTTCGTCGTATTCAAGGCAAACCCCTCCCCGCTTGTGCTACCGCTGTGGCCCCCCATTTCCTCTTTTTGTCAATACTATCGCTTTCTTCCTCACCGTTATTCATTCCTTGGTGTGTTGAAAAACTCACCCTCCCCCCCAAAAAATAAAAGATCTTTCTTCTATTTTGTGGGTAGTAAACAGATTGAATAATGATGAAGATGATATCTTTTTATGCCCAGGAAGGAGGATTTGTCATTTTGACATCCAATGGTGACAGAATCACATGTAGTATAACTCACAGGTGACAATCATATGTTCTGACCATACCAACAAAGACTAAGTCACACAAATGATTTCTTATCCTTTTCTTTTTCTTTCTTTTTTCGGGGGTTGGGGGTTGGGCCATATCTGGCGGTGCTCAGGGTTTACTCCTGGCTCTGTGCTCAGGAATGACTCCTGATGGATTCAGGGGACCACAGAAGATGACAGGGATGTAACTCAGGTCATCCACAGGCGAGGCAAGCTGCTGGACTATCATTCCGGCCCCGTGATTTCTTATTCTATTTTTGGTTGGTTTATTTTTGTTTGGGGTCAGACCGGGGGTGTGCAGGGCTTACTCCTAACCCTGAGCAAAGAAAACACTTCTGGCAGGGCTTGGGGGTCCAGATGGGGTGTCAGGGATTGAACCCAGGTAGGCCATCTGCGAAGTAAGTGCCCTACCTGTTGTACTGTGACTCCAGATCCTATGTGATTTTGTATTGTAATATCACTCAATGAGGAAGAGAAATGCTTCCCAGTGTTGCATTTCTGTGTCTTAGCAATTTCTTTCTTTCTTTTCTTTTCTATTTTTTTTTTGTAGAGCCAAGCTCAAGGGCTAGGGCTCAAACTTGGGGCCTTGCACGTCCTAGACATGTGTCCACCACCTGCGCAATCTCCCCAGCCCCATCTTGTTGAACTGCAAGGCCGAGTGCTCTGTCTGTGAATTGGAGTGAGACGTGTTCTACTCTACCTTCTCTTAGACATTGGCCTTTTGCCCAGGATACCTATGGTGAAGGAGACAATCTGGGTCCAGAGATGACAAGTTGTTTGCCTGCCCGTGGCAGACATTACCAATCCATCACAGTTTTCTTTTCTTTTCTAAAAACCCCGCTTGCCAACATGACCAACTGGTTGCAGAGTAGGCCTGTGAGACTAAAGCCCCCTTCCCCCTCTACTTAGACAAGGCCTGCAATGTCACTAGCTATGTACCTTTCCCCAGAAACCCTGCCAGTGCTCCCCGTCCCGTTTGCTTAGAAGAAAAAGGGCTTAGAAGAAAAACAGGAGAAGCCAAAATTTTGCCATTTGGCTCAAATGGGTGAGTGGGAAACAGGCAAATGAAGAGAATTCACCTTTCTTCCTGGAACCTGGGCCCATAGCTTTTACACAAAGTAAAAATCTAATTTTTATTTTTTTTTTGCAATTTTCCTCTTGAAGTCACATATTATACTGCTGTTTTCCCCTAGATACCTACTCCTCCCCCTCAAAAAGAGAAAACCCTGGCAACCTCTGTTATCCCTCCTATTTCTGTGGCTCTGGCTGCAGGGATTTGAAACAAGCTTCCTGCTGTTCCTTTGTGCACGACTTCAGTCTCAGGGATGGTTTTTGAAACAATCTAGAACCAAAATTAATTCTACCATTCTAATTGACTCAGTTCAATTCCCCCCCCCCAAAAAAAAGTGATTTTCAAGTACTTTTTACACTTGAAACTAAGGATGACAGCTTTTTATTTTTTTTTCCTTTAAGCAAATTCAATTCTCTGGGTACTCACTGTAAAAGGATTTTAGTCATTGGAGACATTGGGGAGGGGTGGGGGTGAAGGATCTCAAGCAAGAATTTTTCTTTGCATTTTTTTTCAAGAGGATATTTACTTTGGAAAATACTACATTAAAAAAAAAAAAAAGAATGGTGCCTTGGATGACAACTGGCCTGCTAGATCTGAGTCTTGGAGGCTGTGTGAAAGCGATTCTCCTCTCTGGGCCTCCCAAGAAGTATTTCCCTTCCAGGGATTCTCTGCCAGCGGGGCGGAGGTTCAGTGCAAGGGCCCAAGGATGTGTCTGGAGACAACCTGGACCACCCTGGCGGTGCTTGGGGATCTGCAGGGACACACCCAGCAGGGCTCAGGGGCCTCTGTCTCTGGCCCGTGAGATGCTCCGAGAACCTCGGGGTGCCAGGGATGGAGCCTGGGTCACTCACATGTGAGGAAAGCAAAATAATCCTGGGACAATCTTCCCAGCCCGGGGTTATTCTTCTCAGGGGCCAAAACTCATTGTCCGCTCCTGCCTGTGTGCTCAGGGTCCAACTCCCGGTGGTGCCAGAAGATCAGGTTAACTACCATCACCTCTCTGGCCCCTCAAAGTGATTCTTCTGATTCCCCCCGACCCCGGGCCTGGACTTCATTTACCTTCATTTCTTCTTTCATGGACACCGGACGTCAACCCCCACGAAGGGAACCGAACAGGAGCCATTCACATTCTTGCGTCTCCTACCCTTCTCTCCAGAGAATCGCAGAGAACTGCAGAGAACGTTCCCCTGGGCTCAAAGGAACCATTCTCTCTTCAAGACCAGGTTGCCGCCCTGAGGACCGCGGGCAATGTCCAGAGATGCTGGTGTTGTCCCAGCTGGAGGATGGCAGCCTTGGTCTGACTTCAGATGCTCTCCAAGACACAGAATGCAAGACACAGAATGCAAGACACCCCCCCCCCCGTTCCCCAACCTCCTCTCCCCGCCCCGCTCAAGCCAACAACGCCTCTTCATCCCCCATGGGCTGGAGCACAGAGACAGGAAGCCTGGCCCAGAGTTCCCCAGTGCTCTGTGAATTCCAGTCGGGTCACCGTGATGTCCCTGCTCCTCCTTAGGTCCAGCGTCCAGAGCTGAGAGAAAGGAATGTTTGCCCTTGAAGTCAGTCTTTGGCTTTTTGTTGTAGTGGGCTGCATGGACAGAGACAGCTGCCTGGGTTCGAGGGCCTGGGAGGCTTTGGGGGAAACATCAGCCTAGAAATTGAGCACTGGGGGAGGAGCAGGATTCAGCCAGGAGGAGAGTGAGCCTGGTGGGTGTGGAGCAGGAGGAAAGGCCCTGAGGCAGGCAGGAACCCAGCCGGCTGCAGGAGAGAATTAATACCTCCAGGGAAGTGAGCCCAGGGTGAGCAGAGAGAATGGCGCGGGAGAGCAGGGAGCTGGGGGCCAAGCCAGTGGGACTTTCCCCTCGCAGTGAGTGGGCATGGGCCGCTGGACTTTGCCCCCAAGTTCTCGTCTGGTGGGGACCAGGTAGGGATGCCACCTTGACCGCAGGACAGGGTGAGGTCCGCCTGTTCATCCGTCCAACAAGAGGCTCGTTTCAAGAGGATATTTACCTTGGAAGTATCTGATACACGGCCAGAAAAATAAAAGAGAGGGAGAAAGGAAATGTGTGTGTGTGTTCCTGTGTGTGTGTGTGTGTGTGTGTGTGTGTGTGTGTGTGTGTGATGTATCAAAGATGGGGCCAGAGCGATGGTACAGCAGGTAAGACACTTGGCTTTGCATCCGGCTGACCCAGATTCCATCCCCAGCACCCCATATGGTCCTCTGAGCCTGCGGGAAGCAATTCCTGAGTGCAGAGCCAGGAGTAACCCCTGAGTACCACTGAGTGAGCCCCTCCCCCCCAAATTAAAAAAAAATACTACTGTTGTAAGCAGTTGGACCAGGGCTGGAATCCCAGAGAAATAGCTGTTCGGGCAACCCAAGGTCGCCAAGAGACAGAAGCAGCATCACTCAGCCACCCAGCATCAAACACTGCCCCCCAGACCCCACTGGCTTCAGTCTCCAGAGCGATTCTGTCGATCTATTTTTGTGCAGATTTTGTAGTTTAGGACACATCCTGGCAACGTTTCGCTGCAATTTCAATGAGCCAGAATGTAGTACTGTAAACCTAAAACTGGATCACCCTTAAAGCTGTGAGAATCTGGCAGGAACCCTGCTCCCAATTACAGGGGCCGTTTCCAGTTCCACCGCTCGCACGCTCAAGCTCCATTTTTAATGAGGGACTACTAAATCCTGCGCATTCGATTAATGCCCCCTCCAGGCTCCCAGGCGTTAGGATCACTTCCACCTAAGAGGCCACATCCCCCTAACCGACCGTCCTGGGGGCCTGGAGCAGGGAGGAGGGCCTTATTGTCTCCGTGGATGTGACACCCAAAGGAACAGGAGCGAGGCCATCTCTGTCCTTGTCCTGGTCTCACACCCGCCCGGGGCTGGCCCTCGCGGGGCCAGGAGAAGCCTCGAGTGGAGAGAAGGCCTTTCTCTCCCAGCGCCCTGCACACTTGGCTCTCTCCTCCTCATCCCTCGCACATTACTAATCTCACAAACCATCCATTATCCACTCGGTAACTGGCAAACACGAACTTGGCCCGCGCCGAGGCCGTGCGACGCGATCCAAGTTAGAAGAAGTGGGAGAAAGAGAGAAAGTACAGAGATGCGCCAGACGGTTTTCCAACCTGTAAGAACACGTTGTATTTACCAGGCCGGTGCGCGAGCCAAGCCCCGCTCCCGGGTTTGACTTCTGCTCTCAGCCTGCGTTCTGTTGGGAGCGAACAGGTCGTGCCCTCCCCAGCCCGCCCCTCACCCCGCGCCCCCCGGCCCGGGATGGGCGTATTGTTTAGACACGGGGAGGGATGGTCTTGGGTTCTGGGGAAGTTGGCAAGAAAGCCAAGAGCTATAAAAAGCAGCACGCGGTCAGGATACTGTTTCCTATTCTGAGTCAAGGCAGTAAAGAGAGTCAGAAATTCCAACCCAGAGGGTCAGGACCAGCTCCAGGCCTCTGAATCACGAATCACATCTGAGACATGTTCCCCAAGCGCCTTTTCTCCTCCCTGTTCCTTCCACCGGCCAGCGGGGATTACACAAGACACCCTGGTTGGAGCCTGACGAGGCTGGTTCTTATTAGGAGACTGTCCCTTCCCTGGCCCTCTGCTCTCCCGTCCCTCCTGCTTCAGGTGAGTCATTCTCTGAACAAGGGGGATCTGGTCCCACTCTCCAGCTTTCAAAAACACAAACGAACACACAAGCAAACTCCAAACGAAACTGCAGCACACTAGTAAATTGGGTCAGGTGCGGGGTTGTGTCCCCCGCCGAACCCCACCTCTTCCTTTCTCCATCCGGAGTCAGCGCTTCTCCTTTCTGAAGTCCCCCCCCCCACCACGCACACACATACCACAACAGGAACCATGAAAAATGTGAACCTTTGAGCCTGTGGGCAGGGAGGGGGGTTGTCCCCCCAGGACCCCACAATTGTGCCCGGAGGGAGTTGATTTCCTCCCCTGGCGTTTTCCTCTCTAACGGAATTCAGCAGATGTCAGGGTGGTGCTGGGACCCGCAGCTCTGGCTCCCACGTGCATGAAAGGGGGCCCACCCCCAGGACATGGCCTCTACACCACGCCCCCCGCGGGTCCTTGCGGGCTCTCCAGTGGGGTGCAGAGCTGGGGTTCCCGTCTCTGAAGGCCTGGGGACGGGTGAGGCTCAGTGTGGGTATTTTCTGAACTTCGGTTCTTTGCAGCCTTCAGTGTTTCTAGATAACCACCCCCAATTGCTGAGTGTGAGTGGATTTACCCTACACACAGACACAGACACACACAGATACACACACATACACATACACACACATTTCCTTTCTCCCTCTCTTTTATTTTTCTGGCCATGTATCAGAAGCTGTAAAAACTGTGCCCTGAGGGGCTGGAAGTATGACTCAAAGGGGCAGAGAACATGCCTGGCATGTGTGAGCCTCCAGGTCCCAGCCCTTACACCCCACTGCCCCTCAGCACCATCCACTGTGGCCCGCATGTCCCCTCCCCGCCCCACACTGCCCACTGCGCATGACTCCAGGCTGGGGAGTAGTGGCCAGAGCACTGCTAAGGGGAGCCCCCATAAAATAACAAAAGCAGCAAACTGCATCTCCCTAGCCCGGTGTGGGCGCCATGCAAGAGGGGATCACACGTGATCCGACCCCATCTGGAGAGAGACGGGAAGCGGCTTCTCCTCCATCTTTCACAACATGGGGGGTTGTGGGGCGGGCCGGATTGCCCCGAGCCCCGGGAGAAACAGGCCCCATCCCGGGGCCCCCTGTCTCCCCCTGCCTCCTGCCTCGTTCTGCCGAGAGCAAGCCTGAGCGTGCCGTGCCACCTCGCCAGGCCTTGCCAAAATCCGCAAATGGCACAGAGCGCACATGAAGCAGATGGCATGCAACATACATGTAAAGAAATAAGAGCCTTGCCAGGGAGCTTGGCAGCAGCTCCCGAGTGCTCAGAACAGCGTGTGTGTGGGTAGGAGGAAGCCCAGGCTCCGAGAGGCAGCCTCACTCCCTCCAGAGCTGTTTCTTTGACAGCCCTGACCTGTTTTGCCAGTCAAAATAAATACGGTGTTAAATGCCCCCTTTTACTGGCGCCCGATACCTTGGCAGTGCAGTTTGAAATACGACCTGCGCTCCTTGGAAACCAGTTCTTTGAACCGAGCGGGGAGGATGTGCCCCTTCTGGGCCTGGGGAAAGGAGGGTCCTGGATGCTGGAGGCCCCTGGACACAGGCCACAACAGGAAGTGGGGCAGGACAGACCCCTGAGTCCACAAGCTGGTTGACGGGTCCCGCGGGTGGGAAGTTAACATGCAGATGCAAAGCAACCCTCACTCTGGGATGCCCACTGCCCCCTGAGTCCCTCCGGCATCTTTGGCTACAGCAACCAGGAGGGCTCTCACCAGGCGCCTGCCCAGCCCCAGGGAAAGACCAGGTAGCCCAGCTCAGCTTAGAACCACCAGCCATCTCTCTCTGCCTTTCTCAGTCTCTGTCTCTGTCTCTGTCTATCTCTTCTCTTCTCTCTCTCTCTCTCTCTCTCTCTCTCTCTCACACACACACACACACACACACACACACACACACGCTCATCTGGAGGGAAAGACCAGGTAGCCCAGCTCAGCACAGAACTGCCAGCCATCATCTCTCTCTGCCTCTCTCTGTCTCTGTCTCTCTGTCTCTGTCTGTCTCTCTGTCTCTGTCTCTGTCTCTCTGTCTCTGTCTGTCTGTCTGTCTCTCTCTCTCTCTCTCTCTCTCACACACACACACACACACATACACACACGCCCATCTGGAAGGAAAGACCAGGTAACCCAGCTCAGCACACCAGGTAGCCCAGCTTAGCACAGAACCACCAGCCATCTCTCTCCGTCTCTCTGTCTCTCTCTGTCTCTCTCTCTCTCCACACACACACACACACACACACACACACACACACACACACACACACACCCGCTTCTGATCACAAGCGTGAGCCACTAATGGCTGCTGCCCAAAGAACCCTCCTGGCGGCCCCTCCTTAAGCCTCCTCCTGCTTCTCTGGCACCTACAAGGCATCTCTGAATCATCCCATTACCTCAAGAGGCAGCTCTGTGACTAGCCCTGGTTGACATCTGAGGAAAGGGAAGTTCAGACAAGTTGAGTCACTCGCCTGAGGTTGCACAGCTCTTTAATCTGAGTTTTGATTTTTTGGCAATCATGTTAGTGTCATGGACCACATCCCTCTCTTCCTCCTCACCTCCACCCCCCCCCCCCACACACACACATACACTCACAAATACTGCCCACAGGTTGGTAATGTCAGTTCTACTACCAGAGTCCCAGGATTTATTTTCATTCATCATTGTCATCCCCTCGCCTTGTTTCTTTGTATCACATACGAGTGAGATCATCCTGCATTTGTCATTCTCTCTGACTTATTTCACTTCACATGACACCCTCTTGCTCCAACATGGAGCCTGAAGTAAGACTTCATCCCTCCTTACAGCGTGTGGTGTTCCCCTGGGCATATAGTCCATGATTTCTTTATCCGTGCATCTTTGCTTGGGCATTTGGGCCGTTTCCAGGTCTTGACTGTTGTAAATAGTGCAGCCATGAACATAGGTTTTACAACTAGTTAAATGAGATCATTCTTTGGCGGGAGTGGTGGGGGGGGGGGATGGAGGGAAGGATTGTTCCCAATGGTGTTTGGGGACCATACAGTGTGGGCAATTGAATGTAGCTCTTCATGCATGCAAAGCATGTATTCTACTGCTTGAGTCACAGCTGAAAGTTGCTGGAATTCCTCTATTATTATTATTATTATTATTATTATTATTATTATTGATGGAGGAGGCACACTTGGCTGTGCTCAGAAATTACTTGGTACAAGGGATTAAACTTGGGTCTGCTGCATGCAAGACAACCCCCCTCTCTGCTCTCCTAGATCTTCAACACAGAAGCTGTAATTTTAACCCAAGTCAGCCTGCTCTTAGCCACCAGGTCATAAGAATCCCATCTTATGACAGAACCAACATCTGCCAGAAAAGCTTCAGAATCATCCCCTTTATCTTCAGAATGACAGATGTGACATCCCGACTGAAGATGGGTTCATGTTCTTGCCTGGTTGGGGCCAGTTGCCATGCTCAGGGTGGCTTAAAGAAAAAACAGAAAGTTGGCACCTGACATCCAGGTGCTGGCAGGTCCCTGGTCCCTCCCAGGACTCTGGACGAGGACACTCTCTTCTCCTCTAGCTTCAGGGGCTGGGTTGGGCTCTCTTTATCTGTCTTCACAGGACCTGACCTCATGTCCATCTTCTCCTCTCCTCTCCCTTGTTGGATTCCACTCAGGACCCACAGTGATGCTGGAAGAAATCAGCTCAAGACCCTGAATTTAGATACACCTGCAAAGATTCTTCTTCCAAGCAGTCACCACCCTCGCTCCAGGGCAGCAGTTCTGGGACTGTGGGGAAGAGTTGTAGAGAGCCTTCATGGAAGAAAGGGATGAAGAGAAAAGAAAAGAAACGATCTTTTCCATCTTGCGGTCTATAAGCATCTATGATAATAAAGTGGCTTTTGGGTGGTTCCCAAGCAGTGCTCAGAAAGTCCAGGGCCCCTCCTGATGACTCTTGGCCAATTAGGCTGATAGTTCAATGGAAGGGCCCAAGAATTTGATGTCACTCATGTCTTTGGGCCAAGAGCCCTCGGGACCACCTTAGTGGCCTTACTCAGGGCCCTCCAAGGCTAATCTCAGTGATACTTAGGGGACGATGTAATACTGGACTCTAACCCAAGTTGGGTGCACACTAGACATGCACCTAATGGCTGTACTACCTCCCAGCCCCCAAGTGAAAGCCATTTTCTTTTTTTATTATTATTATTATTAGTGAAACACCATGAGGTACAGTTGTAGATTTACAAATTTTTGTGCTTGGGTTTCGATTATACAATGATCAAATACCCATCCCTCCACCAGTGCCCATTTTCCACCACCATGGATAATATCCCTCCCACCCCCATCCCCCCCATCCCACCCTGCCTCTGTGGCAGGGCAATCCCTTGTGCTCTCTCTCTCCTTTTGGGTGTTGTGGTCTGCAAAAGAGGCATTGAGTGGCAAACATGTTCATTCCAGTCTACTATGAAAGCCATTTTCCACCTTGCATCCTCTTCTGAAATCAGTGAATCTTGTACTCATGGACATTTCAGGCTCACATCACGTTCTGCCACTTGGCAAGCGTCATGCCACCCTCATACTTACTCCAACACACCCCTTCTCCCAGCACAGAGAGGAAAAGATTCCAAGCCGGGAGTTCCTGGTCTGAGAGGTAGAGGTAGAGCGTTGGAACCGCAGTCTCTCTGCCTCTGAGATCTTAGGGAGGATGAACAACTTCCTTTCCTCAGAAAGCCAGGGCTTGGGCAACCATGGTTTAGAAGGAAGGGGAGGTGAGGGTTAGAGGGACCATGGATGCCAAGTTTGGGCAACAATGATTCCCAGGGGTAGCCTGTGTAGAAAGGAGGGGAACCAAGCCATGTGGCTGGGAATCAGAGCTCTCTGTCTACAAGCTGCAGGGTTGAGATTCCTCCAGAGGAACGAGGAACTGGAGGCAACCTAGAAAACGCCCATGCGTTGTCCTCCAGAATTCAGTTTGGTAGCATCTGCCCATGGTCTTGCTCTCCTCACAGGGGAGTTTGCCACCCGTTGGATGATCGTCTGAACCAGGAAAAGGGAAGGATAGGACAGGAGAAATCAGAGTCGCTTCTCTGCAGCTGGCTGCGAAGCGGTGGGGACCCCTCTTTGCTTTTGGTCTGGTGACCACATCAACTGATTCAGGCTCCCTGGGGAAGACGACCCAATTTCTCTTTCGACCAGAGCTGCCGATAGCTCAGTGCTTTTGCAGGCACAATGTTGGGGGAAGTTCCTCGACAATCTGGTGCAACCAGATCAATAATGAGCTGTTCTGTTGCTCAAGTCAGCCACTTACCCACAGTGGCCAACTGATAGGAACTGGGGTGTCTCCACGCTGCCCAAGCCCAAAAGTTGAGATCCGAGTTGCTGCAAATTATTCTCCCTCCCAGAATACTTGCAGAGCCTGGAGTCCCCTGATACCTCGAGTGTCTTCACCTTATAAAGGTTCTTTCAAATTTGTACAAAGTCATCTTGCCTATTCTTATAATTGGCATGTAAATGAATAGCACAACTATATGCAGAGAGACACTGTCTCTCCAAAGCCATGTTTCAAGAATTCCCACTGCCTCAGCGAAAGGGAACAGGCAGGGAGGAAATTCATTCATTATATCACATATCCATTCATCCTTCATATGTGAGTATCCATGTCTATACATTGGGCCAGGAAAGCCAGAAAGGAAATCCCATTACTTATGCTGACATTAGAGTATGTGTGTGTGTGTGTGTGTGTGTGTGTGTGTGTGAGAGAGAGAGAGAGAGAGAAATAGAAAGAAAGTGAGAGGGGGGAGAGGGGAGAGAGAGAGAGCATCCTGGACCCCAAACTAGAAGTCACGGTTTCAGTGTCAAGGAAATGAAGAGAACAAGAAAGAATAAGCATCCCCATCGGTTGGGACTATGTGGGCAATGCTATTAACAGATGATGGTGGGAGAGACCAAGGGGTAAAAGTGGATCAGACAAGGGTTTCTGGAGAAGACCCTTGAATTTAATTTGAAGAAGGGTCATCCAGAGGAAAGAAAAGAAAGGATGGATGGAAGGAAGGAAAGAAGGAAGGAAGGAAGGAAGGAAGGAAGGAAGGAAGGAAGGAAAAACGGAAGGAGGAAGGAAGGATGGAAGGGAGGGAGGGAGGGCTGGTGCCCATTTGAAATAATGCTTTGATGCTCTGATATGGCTAAGTCAGCTAAGGGATTCCCGGTGTTGCTGGGTGAGTAACGGGGACCTGTA
The DNA here is from genome assembly GCF_029834395.1 of Sorex fumeus. Classification (NCBI taxonomy): domain Eukaryota; kingdom Metazoa; phylum Chordata; class Mammalia; order Eulipotyphla; family Soricidae; genus Sorex; species Sorex fumeus. The sequence goes on from NW_026606140.1 coordinate 13,364,431, forward strand.
GTTCACCATCTCACCTCTGGGACTCTGTCTAGTTCCCCATATTGTTGGTCTAAAGAGCAAACCCCAGCCTAGCAGGAGTTCCCAGGCCTCTCCCCACAGGGCAGTGTCATACTGGTTTCTAACAGGTGGGTGTTTCTTCCTTGGCCTAGGGAGCAGTTGAGGAAGGAGCCACGGAGGTGTGGGATGTGTTAGTAGCTGAATCCACAGTCACACTGGAGGTGAAAGGACCTAGGGACAGGACCCAGCAACACAGTCTGTGTCCAGGGTCCTGTAGAGCCGAGGGGGTCCTTGTAGATGTGCTGGTTTTTGCAGCGATGCAATTAGACCTAGAAGAGGATGTTCTTCTGAACTGGAGCACTGGGTGAGTGAGTGTCCACCAATGTTTACCCCTAAGTGATCACCTCCCGGGCTGGAGCGATAGCACAGTGAGTAAGGTGTTGGCCTTACACACGGTCAACCTGGGTTCAATTCCTCTGTCCCTCTTGGAGAATCGGGCAAACTGCCGAGAGTATCTTGCCCGCACGGCAAAGCCTGGCAAGCTCCCCGTGATGTATGCGATATGCCAAACACAGTAACAAAAGTCTCACAATGGAGACGTTACTGGGCCCGCTCGAGCAAATCGATGAACAATGGGAGGACAGATCACCTCCCGTGTATAGTTCTAGAAATTTTCTGTTGCTCCAAAAAGTTGTCCTGATCCCATGTGGGGGAGCGGCATGGGGACCCCCTGTGCACCTTTCAAGGCGTGACTGGAAAATTCTTGTGCTGAATTCCTGAGCTCTTCTTTTACACTGCACCCTCTTCTAGCTGGAGAAGAGGCACATGCTTGCTGGTGGGGAGCGGAGGGCAGAGGAGGGAAACATCTTTGGGCGAAAGACAAAAGGCCATGTCGAGGTGGTGAGTCAAGTCACACAGGACCCACCTTTGGTTACAAAGTTCTGCAGAGGGACCGAGCAATAGTACAACAGGGAGGGCATTTGCCTTGCATGCAGCTGACTTGGGTTTAATCCCTGGCATCTTGTATCCTCAAGCACCTCACACATCCTCAAGCACCACCAGGAGTTATCCCTGAATGCAGAGCCAGGAGTAAGCCCTGAGCATCGCTGGGTGTGGCCAAAAAAGCAGAGAGAAAGAAAGGAAGAAAGAGAGTTCTGCAGAATTATCTGCATGAGAAACCATTACTAAGAGTATTGTCAACCATAGAATCTCTATCATAGAATCTCTATCAATTTAAAAAATAGATAATAATTATTTTTTTTAAATTTTTTAATTGTGGTGGTGATTTTTTTCAGAAGCAGAGAATAAACCCCTTCTTAATTAAGTAACATTATGAATACAGTGGCCCCCAGGTGTGTCTCTTCTGAATCCCATTCCCTTTTCACTCTCCAGCAGTAAAACTCTACGATTTTCAGCATCTTTAAAAAAAAATCCCATAGCTTTCACTTCATAATTTAAAAAAAACTATGCTGGTTTTGAGTTTTGTGTTCCTATTTTTAAAGAGAGAGAGATTTAAAAAAAAGATTGGAGGTGGGGGAAATAACTACGTAGTTGGCCATCTCCAACATTTGCATTTTTGAGCAGGGGTAGGGGGTCCACATTTTTATTTTCTGCTAGGTCTCCCCCCCAAAAAAACACAGGGCCTGTTGGCATAAAGGAACTAAACTGCGAGCTAAGAGAGAGAACAGGAAGGGTCTTCTAGAAAAGGCCAGAGAATCAGGACAGAGACCAGCTAAGGAAAATAGAAAATGATGAAGCTGGGCGGGTAGATCAAAGGCAGGAGCACATGCCTGGCACACACGGGCCCTGGGCTTGATCTTTGGCACCGCCTGGCATCCCCAGCACTGCCAGGTGTATACCAGCACGACTGAAGTGCCCCTCATAAAAATGAATGTTGCAAGAGAATCTGTCCCCCACCCCAAAGTTCTTTCTTGAAGATATATGGGGTGCTGGAGACATCTATCTGTAGCTCTTCCTGAAAGGCTCACAGTTAAATGTATGTTAGCTCCGTTCATTACCATGGCTAACGCGTCTGACAAGCCAAATATTAGCTCACGAGAACTGAGTGCACTTATAAGTATTAAGTACAGATACAAATAATTAACAATGAGCTCGCCAGCATTATTATCTTCTAATTAACTGTAAAAAAAAAAAATCACACCTTAATCCGGAGCAAAATGAAAACAAAAGGAAAAGAGATCAGTCTCCGGCAGGGAGGGGACCTGGGTGGAGAGAGGGTTCAGCAGGTTTTCATCCGCACAGATGATGGATTTCATCAGCCTTCCTTCGCGGATGTCAAAGCCAAAAGAAATGCCTTGGTCCCCCTTCTCCCTGCTGGGACCAGATGTCCGAGGGGAAGAGTTTGGCAGGGGCCTCTGAGAAGTCATTATTCCCAGAGGTGGGAGGTACGGTCTGGCATTCGGCTGGAAAAATCCATCTCCTTCGGCCTCAGAAACGACCTCGTGTCTCAGGAATTTGGAGTGAGTAAGTGAAGGTGAGTCATAAGGACTCCAACTCTGTGAAGTGTTCATTTCATTGAGTTTTTCTCTAGGCTGGGGGGAGGTGGGGGGGCGGGGAGTAGGGTTGGCAGGAGGGAAACTGGGAACATTGGTGGTGGGAAATATACACTGGGTGGAATGGGATGGGTGTTGGAACTTTGTATAATTGAAACTCAACCATAAACAACTTTGTCAACTGTGGCTTTCACGGGGATTCAAAAAAATTTAATTTTAAAAATAAATAAAATCAAAATGATAATAATAAAAGAAAAATTTTTTTTTCTTTTTGGGTCACACCCAGAAATGCACAGGGTTACTTCTGGCTCTTCACTCAGGAATTACTTCCTGTGGTGCTCGGGGGACCATATGGGATGCCAAGAATTGAACACAGGTCAGCCACATGCAAGGCAAACACCCTACCTGCTGTGCTATCACTCCAGCACCAAGAAAAAATTCTTACAAAAGAATCCAACTATGCCATGATCATGGGCTCTCCTACCGAAAAATGATTCTAGACTTAAGCAGTTCAATCGAACCCCACCCCTACCCCAATCCTTCCCCGCGCTAGAATGCTAGCTAATTCTTTCCAAAGCGAGGGAACCTAGGAACATTTCCCCTTGATTGTGTCATTTTCATAGAGTAGGAACAAATGAGAGAAAGAATCCGGAGTTCTGACATCTGTCGACGATCAAGAATCAGGGACGCTGTCTCATTCGCCAAGGTGTCGAAAATCAGATGGGCTGGTCACGTAATGAGATTTAAAGACGACCGCTGGACTAGAGCTGTTACCGACTAGATTCCACGGGATGTCAAAAGACCGCGTGGCCGCCCACCTACCAGATGGTCAGACTTCTTCGTCTAGATCGTGAATGATCAGTTTGAGGCTCTTCATGTTCCCGGAGCGAACAGATGCCATTGGGCTACACTAGCACGCGACAGGGACAAATGGAGATGTTACTGGCGCCCGCTCGAGCAAATCGAAGACTAACGGGAAGTTAAGTGATTAAGTGATTAAGGAACAAGGTACTGTTGCAATTATGTGAGAGACATGGCCCTAAAATCTCTCTGGGTCTCAGTCACATTGCTGGTTGGACTTCCAGGTTCTCTGAATGGTGCCAGGGAGCTGGGGTAAAGCGTTGTTCCCTCCAGGGGCCTTAGAACTCACAGCAAAACCACACAGAAACCATAATAGCTTTCCTTTTGCTCAGTTTCTCTTTCGTTCCCGACCAGCCCCTGCAGGGGAACTCCTCCCACCTTGGTAATCATCCTTCGAACTCCACGCAGTCTCTGTGATCAGAGCCTGGCCTGCATCATTCTATTTTATTCTCCCAATAAGCACCAGGCTGGCTTTCCTTTCAGAGCAGATTCAGAAAACAATCACTTCCCGCCAATCTCCCCACACCCGCTCTAGTCCAAGCCCCAGCACCGCAGACTGCTCCTATGGACCACACCACCATCCTTACCTGGCTGTGGTCCAGACTTCGCACAGCACATGGAGTGGTGTTTTTGAAACAGGTCGGCTCAGGTTAAAGACCAAAGTTTGGGGCTGGAGCAATAGCACAGCGGGTAGGGCGTTTGCCTTGCATGCGGCCAACCTGAGTTCGATTCCCAGCATCCCATATGGTCCCCTGAGCACCGCCAGGAGTAATTCCTGAGTGCAGAACCAGGAATAATCCCTGTGCATTGCCGGGTGTGACCCAAAAGCAAAAAAAAAAAAAAATGGATATAAAGACCAAAGTTTTCTATGTTTCTCAGAGTCAAATCCCAAGTCCTCCTGGGGGTCTACCAGCTCCTTCCATTGTCCCATCCAGGCAGGGTGTCTCCCTGACTATTCATGAACATGGTGGAACTTCCTGTCCCAGGGCTTTCCCACTTCCGGGTGCTCTCCCATGCAGACAGCTCTATACCATTCCCTTTCTTCCCTCCAGTGTTTGACCATGTGTGTCAAAGGGCTGGAGAGGGTAGATGGGACAGAGAAGGGACCATTATGACAATCATGGTTGGAAGGAAGGGATTGCTCTGAATGAGAGATATGTGCTGAAACTGAAAGTGGGCAAAGGACCAAACAAGACGTATCTATATTGCAAACCATAATGCCCAAAAGGAGAGAGAGAGAGAGAGAGAGAGAGAGAGAGAGAGAGAGAGAGAGAGAAGAAAAGTGCCTTCCATAGAGGCAGTCTGGGGGGTGAGGGATTGGCAGGAGAGATACAAGGATATTAGTGGTGGGAAATGTACACTAGTAGAGAGATGGGTGTTGGAACACTGTATGACTGAAACTCAATCATGAAAGCTTTATAACTATCTCATGGCAATTCAATTAAAAACAATAAATTAAAAGCTAGTGGTATTAATGGAGCTAAAGTTTCAGGAAAAATGTAAAAAACAGGCAATTTTTCAAAATCAAAGTTTCCTTTATAAACTTGGCGTATATTTTGTGAATTTATATTTCGAAATGTGTGAATGTGAGCAATTGTTCAGAGACATGAAATAAATAGTGGGCACATTTCAAAAAAACAAGGCTGGATCCAGAAGGCTATTCTAGACCCCAAAATGCAACACTTTCCTGGCCTTCCTCCTTTAGTTTTCCTCACAAAATGCATCACCATCTACCACACTATAGTTGTTTATTCTGTTGGTTGTTCATTGTCTGTCTCTCCCCACAAAACACAGGAAGTTTTTGTCTGTTTTAGTCAGGACTGCTATGAGTGGCACACATGTGTATACACTACATGTGTATATGTCTTGCATAGGTCTATATATGTTGTTTGCATACATGCTGTGTGTATTTCATAGAAGATCTACAATAAATGTTTGTCGAATGAGCAGATGATGTGGGAAATGTTTAGAGTTTAATAGAGTTCAGGCTGCTGGACAGGAAACTGAGGCGCTCAGAGGGTGAAACATCACTCCCAAGAGTTGATGGCAGAGTTGGAACTTGAATCAGGTCCTACTGACCCCAAGTAGCTTAAGTCCGTTATTTACTGAGGACGAGGAGAGTCTGCTTTAAGCTCGGCTAATTATCTCAGGCCACACTCAGCAAAGACCCACTTCAGGACCCTGCAGGCAGGATCTGGCCTGGCATGTGAACAATTTAGAGTCAGTGCCAGGGTTGAAGGAGACTCGGATGGTCGGATTTCTACAAGTGTGACAGAAAGAGACACTTACAGGAGAAATCCTCAAGTAATCATTTGATTAATGTATTTTTGAATGACTGTTCCCCAATTGCTCATAGAATAGCAATATTTAGAATATTCTAGAAGAAGTATCTTAGCAGATGGTTTTTAAAGAATAGTTAGATAATTGCACGGTAATTATCTTGATCTCCCTACTTAACTGCCTAGACTCAGGGGACATATCAGAGACAGGCAAGGGAACCCCCCCCCCATACACACACACACACTTGTCACATAGCCCCTATGATCAGGACACTAGCCGTCTGGGGTTTTAAAAACTTATCAAGATGTGATAAGTTAAACATAGAATTACCATGTGACCCCACTTTTCAACTCTAAAGAATTGAAAGCAGGAATCGGAGCAAAACACGCACAGTAATGTTTATAGCAGATATTCATACTACATAAATATTGAGTGATGCCATCTCTTTGGAGAGAGAAACAAGATGCATGTTGACTGATGTATAAATAAACAAATGCTGTTAATGGAATATTACCCAGGCATGAGAAGGAATAAAGCAGTGACAGATGGAGTAATAGGCACTATGGTAAGTACGAAGAGCCAGACACAAGACATCACGTCGATGGGGTCAGGGACGTGGTAGAGTCAGCCCCCGTGTGCGAGGCTCTGGGTTCAATTTGTGTTTCACTGAGGGAGAAGAGATACATCGTAGGGGGTGGAGTTTAGAGTGAGGAAAGTTCTGGAAGCACAGGGTGGCTCATAGTTTAACACTGTAAATGTACCCATATTACTCACTTGTGCACTCTGAAAGGACAACCATTTCTGTTATCTTTTACCACAATCTTCAGATAGTCAGCACCAGGCTGGGTCACAGTATTTCATATTTGGTTCTGATTTTGGTAGGCACATGGCTGAGAAATGGTGTGTCGGAATTCGGGAGAACATTGGGAACGACATATCCATCCTGTGGAATTTAATATGTGGGCAGGTGGACATGACTATCGAAGAGATCTGAGTAGAAGTCATGAATAATCTTCTCCATTGCCCTTCTGGAAGATGGGACATCATCATCCATCAGGACGTCGGAGGGCAGTCATCTTGGTCTTGTAGTTGGTGAAGGACAGGCGGGCGTTATGAATGCTTTTCTTGGCTTCTGCCGCATCTACCAGTACTCTTTGAGGTCTCTTCTCTTCTCTCTTTGAGGTCTTCCTTGATTGCATCTCTACACTGCTTTGCAAGCTCATACGTTCACTTGCGGTTGCCTGAGCCATGCTCCAAACCATGTTGGCAAATAAGCTCAAGAGTTTTCGAAGACAGGCGTTTTTTTGTGGCTATCTCTCTCTTGGCGTTCCTCGCACAATCATGGAGGTGCTGAACCAGTCGATTGTATTCCTCATCAATGTTGTCAACAATGGCATCTTCCCATGTTGCAGCATTAGTGTCAAAGAGCTCCCAGTTGGTGGTCGTTCCGGGAGTTCTCTTCTTAAAGAAACAAACAGCGCCCGGCCCAGACAAGGTCAGACCTGAACACCTGAAGAACCTGCTGTCAGTACTCATCAATATGCTGGCTCAGCTCTTCACACGCTACCTGTCTGAATGCAAGGTTCCGTCCCAATAGAAAACCAGCAGGACTGTACTAGTGTACAAGAAAAGAGACATCCACGACATTGGCAACTATTGCCCAATCTGCCTATTGTCTGTCATCTACAAGCTGTTCACTCGAGTCATCCTGAATAGGATTGGCAGAACACTAGATGAAGGACAACCATGTGAGCAAGCCGGGTTCCGCAAAGGATTCAGCACCATCGACCATATCCACATGATAACCAAGCTCATTGAGGTCTCTCGGGAGTTCAAGATGCCGCTCTGTCTAACGTTCATTGATTTAAAGAAGGCCTTTGATTCTATTGAGATGGAAGCGGTCATTGAAGCCCTAGCCAATCAGGGCGTTCAAACTCAATACATCAGGATCCTCCGTGAGCTGTATTACGGATTCGCTACCAGGATCTCACCATTCTACAAAGAAGTAATCATCGATGTCAAGAGAGGGGTGAGAGGGGTTAGGCAGGGTGATACCATTGCACCGAAACTCTTCAGTGCCACCCTCGAGAACATCATGCGATGACTGGAATGGGAAGGAATGAGAATGAAGATAGATGGTTGGCAACTATAACACCTCTGCTTTGCTGATGACATTGTTCTAATAACACCAAACATTAGCCAAGCAGCACAAATGCTGGCCGACTTTGACCGTGAGTGTGGAAAGGTCGGACTACAGCTGAATCTCACAAAGACAATGTTTATGAGAAACAGCCTCGTTCCTGATGCTCCATTCGCTCTCAACAAAACGACCATCTCCGAATGCAACAGTTCTGTGTACCTAGGTCGAGAAGTCAACATGAAGAATGACCTGGCACCCGAGTTGCGCAGGAGGAAGAGAGCGGCTTGGAACGCCTTCAAGAGCATTGAAGATATAGCTAAGAGGACGAAGAACCTCCGGCTCTGGGCACATCTCTTTGATTCCACTGTTCTTCCTGCATTAACATATGCCTCAGAGACCTGGGCCCTGTGAAAACAGGATGAGAATGCTATTTGGGTCTCCCAAAGAGGAATCAAAAGAGCTATGCTTGGAGTATCATGTTTCACTCAAATGAGAGAAAGAATCCGGAGTTCCGACCTCCATCAACGATCAAGAATCAGGGACCCTTTCTCGTTTGCCAAGGCGTCAAAAATCAGATGGGCTGGACACGTAATGAGATTTAGAGATGACCGCTGGACTAGAGCCATTACCGACTGGATTCCACGGGACATCAAAAGACTGCGTGGCCACCCACCTACCAGATAGTCAGACTTCTTCATCAAGATCCTGAATGATCGGTTTGAGGCTCTTCGTGTTCCTAGAACGAACAGACGCCATTGGGCTACACTAGCTTGTGACAGGGACAAATGGAGACGTTATTGGCGCCCACTCAAGCCACTCGATGATTAACGGGAAGTCAAGTGATGGCTGAGAACAGAATCCCTTTGTGGCAACTGTGGATTTGAAAGTCCTAAGCAGGATCAGGCCAGAAACCCTTGCATCCAAGGCTTCACAGGCTTCACGAGACCATAAGAACCATGGAATTAAAATCATGGCAGGTTCAGCAAAGTGTCATTCGGAGAAGCCCCCTTCCCATGCGCACACACACACAAAAGCTTTTATTTCCCTTTTCATGAGCCAAGCCACGTTGCTTTGTTGTAAAAGGCCTAAGCAGGATAGAAGGGAAGATTCCTCTTCCATCTGCACCTTTTCCACCCCTAGATAGAGCCTCCACCATCTGCAACCTGGAGCGTATCCTTCCATACCGTTCTCTACCCATATACAAATATCTACATGTTATGGATGAAGGGCTTTTTTACAAATAAAAATAAATTTGAGCTATAGAAATAAGTATGCAGGGGGCTGGAAAGATAGCACAGTGAGTAGGACATTTGCCTTGCATGTAGCCATCCTGGGTTCAAATCCCAGCATCCCGTATGGTTCCTCTGAGCACTGCCAGGAGTAATTCCTGTGTCCAGAGCCAGGACTAACCCCTGTGCATCGACAGGTGTGCCCCAAAAGGCAAAAAAAGGGTGTTCAGCTTGCTTTTCCTTGCTCAATACCGTATCACAAATGCACGACACATGAGAACATACAGATTTATCTTTCTTCTCAATGGACCCAGCAGGGCTGCCTCACCATTGAGCACACCATTCTCCTCTTGTGAGATAATTATCTTGCCTCTAAGTTTTCACGGCCACAAACCAGTTGCCAAGAACAACCTCTTCATATTCTTACATCCTCATGGGTGTCCTAGAAGTGGAACAGCTAGGTTGAAGTCAAATTCTTTTGGCTCTGTGTCTTTTAAGAGCCTATCAGTTTGGGATACAAATATATATATATTGCATCTGTCCTTAGGACCAAAAAAATGCCAGAACGAGAGCTTGCAATGAGGCTCTGCTCGGCTCCACGTTCCGCCCTGTATCTTGCAACCAAAGCTATTTTCATTCATTTCATAGGCTCACTGTCTCCAGATTGACTCCAGCAGAGGGAAAAGAAATCAGGCCCTTTTGTGCCATTCTTCAAACATTTAGAGGAAATTGATTTTCCACATGGGCTGTAGCCAAGCTACACCAGCACAGAAAGCCCAGCGACAGGCCATTACTACTCACACTTGCAACAATTAGGCTCAACCCAACTTGAGATCTTTTATTAGCAAGTGTAATTCCTCATCAGGCTAATATTGCAAATTGCCAAAAGCAGCAGCAGCTCTAAAATAGGATTTCCTTCATAATCCATTTTCAAGGGAAGAACTCACGAAGACTTGAAGGAGACTGCAGGATTTTCTACTCCTGAGTGAAGACAAAAGGCAAACGGCAATCCCTGGCCTTTCTGCTTTCTCCTTCCTAAAGGGCTTGCTCATGGCCTCAGCTGGGATGCTTCCACCTGCCAAGGACAGAAACGCAGCCTCAAACTGGCTTGGATTACACAGCAATGGCACCTATGTCATCAACTTGGAAACCCCAAGTTGATGCAAGCTGGAGGTTGGTGTACTCAGCATCTCAACAATGTCCTTGGAAATCCGGGTTTGTTTCCCAAAGTGGTTCATGGTGCTGTGCCTGGAACCAGACTGATCTGGAATTCAAGGACACATTTTAAGAGTGCTGTGACTTGAACATGTTCCTTAACTGCTCTGCACATCTGTTACACACAGGGTCATGACTGTGTGACAACTTACAGGGCTGTTGTCAGTGCTAAGGCAAGGGTGGCCACACTTTTTCTATAAAGGGGCAGATAGAAAATATTGTAAATATTATAGCACTGTAGCACTGTCCTCCCGTTGTTCATCGATTTGCTCGAGTGGGCCCAGTAACGTCTCCATTGTGAGACTTGGTGTTACTGTTTTTGGCATATAGAATATGCCACGGGGAAGCTTGCCAGGCTTTGCCGTGTGGCTGAGATACTCTCAGTAGCTTGCTGGGCTCTCGGAGAGGGACAGAGGAATCGAACCCAGGTTGGCCACGTGCAAGGAAATGCCCTGCCCACTGTGCTATCGCTCCAGCCCATAAATATTGTAAATTATTGTAAATGATTGAAATATTGTAAAATATTGGTGAGATGGCTCAAAGGACTAGAACCCGAGCATGGCACATGGGAGCTCCAGGTTCCACATTGGACACCACAGAGCACTGATGACGTCACTGCTGTGACTCAAGAACGGACGTTCAGGATCGGCTGCAGCCCGCGTTCTCTCCCCACATGGGTCTGCAGTGCTGCTGAAGACAGCCCCAAGGTCAAGGGCAGTGCTTCCTTCACATACTTATGGGCACTGCAAGCCGAATTTTATATCGTTTGCATGGGTCATGAAATATTATTCCTATTTTTATCCAACCCTTTAAAAGTGTAGGGGGGGCACAGGGAGATAGTTCAAAGGGCTGGAGCACATACTTTGCATTCGTCCCGCTGGGGGAGTTCAGTCCACCATCACTGTACAATAAGGACATTAGGGTGCCACCCCCCCCAACTCAAACCGAAACAAAAAGTGAAAGTCTAATCTTAATTCAGGACCATCAGAATCGTCAGGGATGCCTCCCTCCCACCCACTCCCACCTCCCAACTAAGTATATCATGTATTTTTAAAATTCCTTCACCGGCTCGCAAGCTGTTGTGTGTTGCTGTAATTATTGTCTTTAGTTTTTCTTTCCTTTTGGGTCACTCCAGGCGATGCTCAGTGCTTACTCCTGAGTCTGCACTCAGGAATCACTCCTGGCGGTGCTTGGGGAATCATATGGGATGACGGGGATGGAACCTGGGTTGGCCATGTGCAAGGCAAACGCCGTACCTGCTGGACTATAGCTCCAGCCCCTAATTATTGTATTTAATCATTACTACCCACCCACTAGCATCATCCATCTCTACACTGGCTTCCACCAAGTCTGGCGGCAAGAAGGCCGCCAGGGTTCAAGGTGTGTCCTCAGAGAACAGGAAAGAGCTTCTTTCCCAGCCAGTCTTCATTAGGAGACGGTCTTCGCACATTGCCGTCACCCCTATGTGTCTTTGAAGCCAAAATGAGGTCACGGGCTGGGCCAGCCAACCAGTCTCTGATCAGGGGCGGGATTATCTCTTAACCAATCAGACCTAGCCCTGGAGTTGACAGGTGGAGCCCATTTGCCACATCTCAGGCTGAATGGGGCCAGGGTGAAGACTGTTGCCACATGGGACTTTGCCCTTAGGACCTGGGAAATAGGGCCTGGAAGTTCAGGAGGCAACTGGCAAAGCGTCCTGTGCTCACTCCTGCAAATTCCCAAATGTTTCAAGCAGGGGACCAGCTAATCCAGTCCATAAACTGTCTATTTTTCGATTTCTCTGCAATACTTTAGGAAAGTCCATCTTCTTGAAGATTTGAGCCGGGGAACATTGTCTCTGCAGAACTTTTAGTTGTTTTAAAATAGCTGCTATGGGGCTGGAGCGATAGCACAGCAGGTGGGGCATTTGCTTTGCATGTGGCTGACCTGGGTTCGATTCCCAGTATCCCATATGGTCCCTTCAGCACCACCAGGAGTAATTCCTGAGTGCATGAGCCAGGAGTAACCACTGTGCATTGCCGGATATGACCAAAAAGCAAAAAAAAAAATTTTTTTAAATAAAATAGCTGCTACAGGGGGTTAGAGAGGCAGGACTTGCCCCACATGCAGCAGACTAGGTTTCTATCCCCCAGGCATGACCCACCAAGCATCACTGGGTGCAGTACCGGAGCCTGCAAGCATTGCGGGGTCCAGCTGCGTCCCATCCTCTAGTCCCTGCATTGAAACCCCTGTCCAAGCGACTGAGAATCACAATGAGGACCCTGGGGCCTCTTGGGAGCACCATATCCCACCCCTGATAAATAAATAAATAAATAAATAAATAATAATATAGAACAGGCGCCATGACTGTAACTCATTGGATCATAAGAATGAACCTTATTGCCCTCCCGAGCTCCTGACAGACCCTCCCTCTCTGCTCCCCAGCTTGGTCTTGACAGCTCCCAGGGGGCCCAGGACAAGCATCCTCATTCCACAGGAAGGATGAGCCATGTCCAAGGGTGTAGAGTTTAGCCTAGAAGCTGGCCTGGGATTCCTACCTCCGACTCCTGGCTCTTTGTCACCCTACCTCCTGGTGGCAGCAGGGTGGCATGGAATGGGGGTGGGGGGGAGTTGGCTGAGAAGGTGACAACAGAGAACATTTTGCTGTGTCAACAGATCCCTAAACTTCGGTTGCTTTGAGAGAAGATGGTTAGGTATATTCACACTCTTTTTGAAATGGCCACAACTTTGACATAAAACCGAAGGAAATAACAAAAGAGAAGCAACAGTTATTCTGGAGGAATATAGACGTGCCTTTTTTTGGTTTGTTTGTTTTATTTTGTTTTAAATCTCCAAGCGGAAAACACAACTGTGCGTGCATCTCTTTATACTCAAGTCATATTGTATAGGTGCTTCCTCTCATTTCAGCTCTGGGTGGGCTTTGATCTGCGAAGGGTGAAGGAGAAATGAGAAAGGGGAGGGGATCCCCACACTTTTAGAAATTTGCTTGAGGCAATGTGGCTCGGGTGAGGGAGGATAGGCAATACTCATGAAAAGCCTCTTAATGCCTTGACACACTCAAGATACAACCTTATGGGATAAAAGCAACACATAGTTACATAGAAACAATAGCTCAATTCTGTGTCCAAGACAATAGAAAAGATTGGCAGGCAGGAAGGAAACCAGAACATTCAGGGAATGACCTCGGGATGTGGGGTCCTGAGCTTTGCCACCCCCATCTCCCACGCCAGTTTCTTTCTAACAGTTTATTTGTGTGTGTGTGTGTGTGTGTGTGTGTGTGTGTGTGTGTGTGTGTTGTGCTCTTTGAGTCTTTCTACAACACTCTTCTGTTTTGTTTTTTTGGATCACACCCAGTGATGCTCAGGGGTTTCTCCTGGCTCTGCACTCGGGAATTACTCCTGGTCATGCTCAGGGACCATATCGGATGGGGATCGAACCCAGGTTGGCCACATGCAAGGCAAACACCCTCCCTGCTATCCTATCACTCCGGCCCCAGCAGTCACTTTTATGCTCAAAGGAAACATAAGGTAAAAGCCAGAGGGACACTGGTTAGCTTTGCAAGCTGGGGTTTCTTATTATATAGACAGATCCTGGCAATAAAGGACTTAGTGAGGCAAACCAGGACCATTTGCAGAGCGAGGGGATGAAAACCTCATCTTGAAGGATATCTCTGCATGGGAGGCAGCTGTCTGGGCTGGGAAGGACAGGGAGAGAACCCTGCAGACATGCATTCGAAACTTGCAGCAAAACTAACTCTTTCTGCCCTTCGCTTTCTTTCCTTTTAACAGGAGTCCTACCCAGCGAGCTGGTGGCGAGGAGAGACACATGGAGCCCGGGATCAAACTCAGGACTCTGAATATGCTAGGCGGATCCTCTATCACTTGAACGATCTCCCTGTCTCTTTACCTCTTTATCTCTTTATCTCAGTTTCTGTATCTCTTCTGTGAGGATAAGAGTGTCTAGTGCATATGACGGGAAACTCTTCCAATCATTTAATAAATCTGCCATCCCTGGTGGATGGAGATACACCTATGATGAAAGAGAAAAGGTTCCTGTTCTCCCCGTCACATTTACCCTGGGAAAGTGGGGGGTGGGGGTGGGGAGGAGAGCTGAGTTTACTAATATGGGGAAATAGCAGGTGCAAAGATCCTGGGGCAGGCAACATTTTGGCACTTGGTATCAGAGAAGGAGGTTTGCGTGTTTGGCTTTAGTGGTCCTGGGTAGAGTAGTGGGAGCAGCTGGGGGAGACATAGGGGGTAGTCAGACCCGGCAAGGCCAGGGCAAGGAATGTTGATTTCATTCTAAGGCTAATGAGAAGCCACTTAAGGGGTTTCAGCCACAGACCAGCCCTGATCTGATTTAGAGGTTCTGTCTGAAAACGGCTACTCTGCTGCCACGCAGAGAATGAATGTCAGGCTCGCGTGAGCCGATCAATACTCGAAAGCACTTAACATTGGGTCTGGCACCAAGTAAGTGTCTTAATAAGTGGTAACTGTTTTTCATTATTATCAGCATTATCCTTATGATTACGACAACTCTTTTCTGCCTGCAACGGGCTCGCAACTCTGGAACAATATTGACAAAGCATTCAGAGGTGCTGGCGAATCTCTCAAATTTGTTTTCCAGGTATTTTCAGATCCCCCCAAGAGGGCGGGAGGAAAATATGAGCTGATACCTGCCACTGACCCACCCCATGGCCGCCTTCCTGAGCCCGGGCTCCCCGCATCTTGTCTCTCGGAGTACAAAGCCGAGAGCTGGGGTTTGAGCACAGAATTCTCTCTCCCACAAAACACTGGCTGGATGCTGGCTCGATTGTGAAATCCAGCTTCTTTTTCAAAAGATCTCCGCCACCCCCTCTTTCTTCCTCAGACTCAGCTCTAAGATGACTTTCACTAAGAAGTTCTCTCTGGAACTGGAGTGATAGCACAGAGGGTAGGGCCTTGCACAAGGCCAGCCCGGGTTCAATTTCCATCATCCATATGGTTCCCCGAGCACCACCACCAAAAAAAAAAAAAAAGAAGACGAAGAAGAAGAAGAAGTTCTCTCTGACCCTGCACCAGGCCACACCCCTGACACCAGGCTGGGGTCAGGGTTGTCCAGGCTAATGACACCCTCCCTCCCGGCTGAGTGTGAATTGCTTCACCTCACCTGAGGGTTCCTTGAACCTTCTGGTTTAGATAATAGCCCTGACCCAGGCAGCCCTTTAAATTTACATGGAAATGATGCAAGTGAAATAAAATGAAAGATTCAGGCTCTCAGTTGCACCCGCCATGTTCTTTATTTATTTATTTATTTATTTTTGCTTTTTGGGTCACACCCGGCATTGCACAGGGGTTACTCTTGGCTCATGCACTCCGAAGTTACTCCTGGAGGTGCTCGGGGTCCATTTGGGATGCTGGGAATCGAACCCAGGTCGTCCAAGTACAAGCAAATGCCCTCTTCTCTGTGCTATTGCTCCAGCCCCTGCCATGTTCTTGATGCTTGGTCACAGCTGGTGGGTGGCGTGTTGGTTTGGGTGGGTGCCACCTGTTTTCTTCTTTTTGTTTGTGTTTGGGGGGCACATTCAGCAGTGCTCAGCAGTTACTCCTGGCTCTGTGCCCAGGAATCACTCCTGGTGGTGTTCAGGGGACCCTATGGGGTGCCCGAGATGGAACTCGCTTCAACTCTGAGCAAGGCAAGTGCCCTGTCCTCTGTACTATCTCTCCAGCCACCAAAGAGCATTCTTTTTGGAGGGTAGTAAGTCCCAGCAGTGCTTAGGACTTACTCCTGGCTCTGTGCTCAGGAATTACTCGTGGTGGGGCTGAGGGCGTGAATGGGGATGAGACGTATGTGTTGATGGATGGAACCTGGGTCAGTTACTGCTCGCAAGGCAAGTACCTCTCTGTCTCTGTCTCTATCTCTGCCTCTGTCTCTGTCTGTGTCTCTGTCTCCTCTGTCTCTGTCTCTCCCTCTCCCCCTCTCTCTCTCTCATCCTTGAAGAGCATTCTTCCCGACAGCTTTGCTCTGCGATCTCATGCCCACGAGTGGCCTAAGCTTCCGAGGTGAGAGATGGGTTCACTTACTTGCTGTGGGGGCCGACCACGCCCGAGTTTCTCTACAGCACACTGCCTGGTGCAGCTGCGACTTCTCTAGGTCAGCACACATGCAGGGTCCCGTGCGAACGGAGTCTCGGGCAGAGTGAGCCCCGAGAAAGTGCTAGCTCCTGTCTCTTTCTCCAGCCAGGCTTGTACCTCTTCACTGAAGGCTGAATAAAGAAAGGGAAGAACAGGAGAAAGAGGAGGACGGGGTGGCCTGAAGGACTGGAGAGCTCGCTTCACATTCTGGAACCCCAGTTCCCTCCCGGACACTCATACTTTCCCCAACGAGTAGCCCTTGAGCATCACTGGGTAAGGCCCCCAAACCAAACAAAACAAATGAACAAGAGCCTAAGTGATCGTTCAGCAGGGAGGGCGTTTGCCTTGCACGCAGCCAACCTGGGTTCTACCTGCAGCATCCCGGAGGGTGTCCTGAGCACCACCAGGAGTAATTCCTGAGTGCAGAGCCAGGAGGAACCCCTCAGCACTGTCCAGTGTACAACCCATCCCCCCAAAAAAAGTGAATGAAAGAAAGGAGGTTATTTGGGGCCTGGAGGAAAACAAAACACCTCTTTTGAGGTCAAGTAGGATGGCTATTGATAACAATAATAACATCGACTTATTTAACACTGGCAGCATCCCAGGCCCTGGGCTCGGCCCCCTATCACCCTAGCACCCTGGGAAGAAGAGGCTGCTGTACTTAACCACCTCCCTTTGGAGCGGAGCTGAGGTTCCGAGGACCAGACATAAAAGACTAAGAAGACCAGAAGCTCCAGGGCTGTCTCTGCCCTGGCTGGGGGTGGGTCAGTAAGGGCTTCAAGAGGGGGCACAGTCTTACCCTCTGCGTCTCCGCAGTCCCAGAGAGGCAGCGGCTGGCAGGGGCTGTGCTGCCCGCCCCCACCCCCACCCCCTCCCTGGCTCCCCTGGGGAGGCCCAAGCATCCCCCGTGCTCCACCACCTGCAAAGCGGAAGGCGGCTCAGCTTTCTTTCCTGTGCACAGACTTTTGACCCTGGGGTCTCGGCTCCTTTCTTCCCCCATCCATCCCCAGGGCACGGGCCCTCGGAATGCCCCCCTCCCCACGCCCCGCGCGGCACCCCCAGAGCAGCGGGGAGGGCGCAGACAAGGGCGTCTTTCTTCAAAGGGCCTGGCCGGGCCGCGGTGAGGGGAGCTGGCTCCCGCCCGGCTGCGCCCATACAAAGTGAGTTGTGTGCACGTGAGGCCGATCACAGGGCCCCGCGCCTCCCAGGAATCCCGGAGGACAAAGTCGCAGAGCGCCCCGACACCGCCACGGCAGGGGCCCCCCGTCAAAATGATCCCGGGCAAGACAAAGGGAAGCAGATGGCTGGGGCAAAGCCACAATGAACAGGCAAAGTCACCGGGTCACCTCCAACGTGAGGACCCGGGGGTCACTTCCCCCACCCCGGCGTCCCCAGTCTCCCAGCCCCTTCTGTCACTTCCGGCCAAGGGGAGCCAGGCCCAGGGGTGCCGGGGTGGGTGGGTGGGTGGGAGCGCTCCTGTGGGGGGAGGGGGCCGTGCCTTTCCCGCCAATCCCACACGCTCTCTTTCGCCTCTCCAAGCTCTCGCCTTCCCCGTGGAGCTGGTCCAATGTTTCTGAGTTTTAGGCACTAAAATTAGTCCAACTGTGCCTTCTAATTCTGTAGACACAACCCAGCGTGTGCGACTGTCCCTCTCTTCCTTTTCTGGGTGAAGTTTTACATATTGCAGACTGCCAATTTTGTCATGTTCTTGGGGGAAGACAGAAGTTTCAAATCGCTAACTGCCTGCCTGCTGTGAAATAAGACGGCGGCTGCGCCCAAGTTCTGGCAGAGAGAGGGTAGGGCCGAGTGTTGGCCTAAGGTCTAGCCCCAGGCCCGGAGAGCCCAGCAGCCACTGGGGGCCCTATGAGAGCATTTCCACTGGCCCAAGCCCGTTGGACGTACTGGACCGAACCAGGTGTGATCTTCGTAGCAACCTCTCCTCTGAAAGAGATTTCAAAAAAAATTTTTTTTCTCCATTGTTGCAAGGTTGGAGGGTGGGGGCACACATTCGGTTAGAACCACCTCAGCATATAAAAAAAAGCATATAAAAAGGTGCAGAAGGTCCCATATGGCCTCACATATGCAAGGCAGAGAGGGGCCTTCTAAGGTAGCCACCTCCCCAATCCCCCTGAAGTAGAGGCCATTCTCTTTAGGGGGGTGGGGGGAAGATGGTTATTTGGTTTTGGTTTTTGTCTTGTTTTTTATTTGCTTTTTGGATCACACCTGACAATGCTCAGGGGTTACTGCTGGCAGGAATTACTCCTAGTGTTGTGCTCAGGGGACCATGCGGGATGCCGGGGATCGAACCCAGGTCAACCATACACAAGGCAAATGCCTCAACTCCCTTTCTATCCTCCCCCCCCCCCCCACACTGGCTGTGCTATCCCTCTATCCCTGAAGTTGAGTTTTGTTTTGTTTGTTTGGGGTAGTTGGGTATTCTTTTGTTTGGTTGGTTGGTTTGATTTTTGGATCACACCCAGTGATGCTAAGGAGTTACTCCTGGCTTTGTACTCAGGAATCACTCCTGGCGGTGTAGAAAGACCCTATGGGATGCCGGAGATCAAAACAAAGTCAGCTGGGGTGTTGGGAGGATCCTCCCAGGATGGGAGAAGCATGCTGAAAGTAGACTATAGACCGAACATGATTGCCACTCAATTCCTCTTTTGCAAACCACAGCACCCCAAAGGAGAGAGAGAACAAAAGGGAATGCCCTGCCACAGAGGCAGGGTGGGATGGGGGGATGGGGGGTGGGAGAGATACTGGGATCCGTGGTGGTGGAGAATGGGCACTGGTGGAGGGGTGGGTACTCGATCATTGTATAACTAAAACCCAAGCACGAAAATTTGTAAGTCTACAACTGTACCTCATGGTATTTCACTAATAAAAATTAAAAAATAAAATAAAATATAAACAAAGTTGGCTGCATGCTAGGCAAGTGGCCTTCCTGCTGGACTATCGTGCCAGTCTAAGAGGCCATTTTTATGCCCATTTCACAGATGAGGGAAGTCAGGTCCATCAGGTTCAGGAACTTGCTTAAAGGCACAGCTCAGGCAAAACCCTCCATGACATTGAAGCTAATGGTATCTTCAAAGATGCCACGCCACTGGCCGAGCAAGTGAAAACAGAGATAGATAAATGGGACTATCTTAAACTAAGAAGCTTCTGCACCTCCAAAGAAACAGTGACCAAAATACAAAGACAGTCTACAGAATGGGAAAGGATATTCACCGAATACACATCTGACAAGGGGTTGATATCCAGGATATACAAAATACTGGTTAAACTCCACAAGAAGAAAACATCCAACCCCATCCAAAAATGGGGCAATGAAATGAACAGAAACTTTCTCAAAGAAGAAATCCGAATGGCAAAAAAGCACATGAGAAAATGCTCTACATCATTAATCATCAGGGAGATGCAGATCAAAACCACAATGAGATACCATCTCACGCCTCAGAGACTGGCCCACATTCAAAAGAACAAAAGCAACCGATGCTGGCGTGGATGTGGCGAGAAAGGGACACTCCTTCACTGTTGGTGGGAATGTCCACTGGTTCAGCCCTTCTGGAAAACAGTATGGATGATTCTCAAAAAATTAGAAATTGAGCTCCCATTTGACCCAGCAATACCACTCCTGGGAATATATCCCAGAGAGGCAAAAATGTATAGTCGAAGTGACATCTGCACTTGTTTGTTCATTGCAGCACTCTTTACAATAGCCAGAAACTGGAAGAAACCTGAATGCCCAAGAACAGATGACTGGTTAAAGAAACTTTGGTACATCTACACAATGGAGTACTATGTAGCTCTTAGAAAAGATGAAGTCATGAAATTTACATACAAGTGGTACAATATGGAAAGTATCATGCTAAGCGAAATGAGTCAGAAAGAGAGGGATAGACATAGAAAGATTGCATTCATCTGGGGGATATAAAGTAACAAAGTATGAGATTAATACCCAAGAATAGCTGAGATCAGCACCAGGAGGATTACTCCATAACTTAGAGGCCAGCCGGGTATCCTAGAGGAAAGGGCTGTTCAGATAGAGAAGGGAGCACCAAATAAAGGATGTTTGGAGGATCCTCCCAGGAGGGGAGATGCATGTCGAAAGTAGACTATGGACTGAACATGTTTGCCACTCAATGCCTCTTTTGCAGACCACAACACCCAAAAGGAGAGAGAGAACACAGGGGATTGCCCTGCCACAGAGACAGGGGGGATGGGGGGATGGGGGTGGGAGGGATATTATCCATGGTGGTGGAAAATGGGCACTGGTGGAGGGATGGGTATCTGATCATTGTATAATTGAAACCAAAGCACAAAAAATTGTAAATCTACAACTTTAAAAAAAATAAAATAAAATAAAGGGAAAAAAAAACTATAAAAAAAAAAAGGCACAGCTCAAAATTGCACCAAAGTGGGCTGGAGTGGCAGCACAGCGAGTAGGTCGTTTGCCTTGCAGGCGGTCGACCCGAGTTTGATTCCCAGCATCCCATATGGTCGCCCGAGCACTGCCAGGAGTAATTCCTGGGTGCGTGAGCCAGGAGTAACCCCTGTGCATTGCCAGGTATGACCCCCCCAAAAAGGGGAAAAAATTGCACCAAAGTGTGATTCGCACCCAGATCTCCCCTACAACAAAACCCAAGTTTCTTTACCGCGCGCCTGTGTAAGTTAACAGTCTTATTTATTTTTACTATCATAAAAAACGTGCCTCAGCAGCAGGAACGGAAGGGCGCTCATAAGCGTTAAGTGGAAATACAGGCCACGGACGTGCTTACAGACGGTGAAACTATTTTTAACGTGTAGATAGTCAGTAGATGGGTGGGAATGAAAGTATCAGAACGATCTTTGCCAAAACTTCCAGTTTTGGTTGTTTTTGTTGCTGCCCTCTGCCCCCCCACCCCCCCGCCTCTCCAAAACTGGTGCTTGGCTTGGCTTTTCAACGGTTTCTCGTAAAGCTTCAGGAAAGAGTGTGCGCACTTGTGTGTATGTGCACGCTTGAAAAACAGGGAGAGGATGAGAAGGCAAAGTAGGTCAAAGAAGCTGGAGTCTCAATGATTTAGATCCTGCCCCTTATTGCAATCTGGGCAGCTCGAAGCCATCCCCAAATGGTGAGTCCCATCTGCCATCTGCCCCCCAGACCAAGTGACAGTCAAGGTGACAGTGAAGGCCCTTAAACAGTGACCTGGAGCTCGTGCTCCAGGAGGGAACCACAGCAAGAGAAGCTGTGCAAGCCTGGTTAGCAGAGAGGAAGGAAGGACAGATTCCCAGCCCGCCCTCCACATTCCTGCTGGCTGTGTCCCATCCACACTGCTCCCCCCTGACTCCAAATCAAGTCCTGGGCAGAGCCCCCCCCCCACCTTCTTCCTGCCCTCCCCCCAACACCAGCCCCCAGGAGTCTGGCGGAAAGGAGGCAGCTGGCTCATTCCAGACCTCTATTTTTCATTTCTTGTTTTAGCGGTCATAAACGCCTTCCGATGCCAAAGCAGAACATGTCTTTAATCCAGATAAAATAAAATTCCTAAACCCTGAAAACTATACAGAGATGTCAAAGCCAATTTTCAGGAGCAAGAGTCCGGGTTCCAAGCAGGCTATATGCCACTGGCCAGGAGCTGGACATTGCCCAGCCTCCTCCGGGTCCTGCCTCCAGGTGATGAGGGGGCCAGGACAGGGTGTAGCGCCTAGCCTCCAAGTTCCTCTGGACCCTCCTCAGATTCCTGGGCTCTGGGGCGGGGGGGGTCACTTGGCTTTCAGGATCCTAATGGGTTCCAGCTCCCTCACTCGGCCTCCCCTCTACCGAGCCATTCCAGAAAACCCTAGTGCACTCTCTGGCTCCCAGATGCCAAGTTTCCTCTAGAGAAGCAAAATGGAAGAGGGAGCAGCTCGCCGCTCTCTCCAGCAATGTGGGTCGGGTCAAGGACAGCCTGGTCCCAACCCCAGAACCCTTCTGGAGTGACTGTGGGCTTCCCCTTAGCAAAGCCTCAGGCATGCTCAGTGCTCTCTTCTCGAACTCTCCATCCATCCACCTGACCCTCTGATTAGCTTCATCTGCAAACCCTCTCGCCTCTTTCCCCTCATGTTCTGAACTCACAACAGAGGCTGAGCTTGAGAGCATGGGTGGATTTCCACGCACTTTGGCTTCTGGGGTTGTTCAGGAGATCAGAAGAAGGAAGACAAGGAAAGCAGGCCCTTAAGCCCTCAGTCTTTCCCTCCTGGCCATCTTGCTATGGACTAGTTCGACCTCCCCATTCTCTGGGACACAGCAACCCCTTCCATGATATTGGTCAAACCCATCTGCTCCCATTGCAAGTCCGGAAGTCAGAAGAGCGCCTCCCTTTGGCGGGGTCTGGGTATTGCACCAGCCCTGTTCTTCCTCACCCAACCCACACCTGTGCAAACGACCTATAACAACCCCCGACCACGGGTTCAATGCACTCTGTCCCTGGCAACCTTCCAGCTGATGTGTTTGTTATTATCTCTGATTTATAATGAAGAAACTGAAGCTCAGAGAAATTAAGTCACTTGTCCGAGGTCGGAGATGTGGGATTTGAATTTAGGTCAGCCTGACTTTGGAACCCAAGCTCTTCACTTAATCACTTAATCACTTAACTTCCCGTTAGTCGTCGATTTGCTCGAGCGGGCGCCAGTAACGTCTCCATTTGTCCCTGTCGCGTGCTAGTGTAGCCCAATGACATCTCTTCGCTCCGGGAACATGGAGGGCCTCAAACCGATCGTTCATGATCTTGACAAAGAAGTCTGACCATCTGGTAGGTGGGCGGCCACGCGGTCTCTTGACATCCCATGGAATCCAATCAGTAACAGCTCTAGTCCAACGGTCGTCTTTAAATCTCATTACGTGACCAGCCCATCTGATTTTCGACACTTTGGCATATGAGACAGCGTCCCTGATCCTTGATCGTCGACGGATGTCAGAACTCCGGATTCGTTCTCTCATTTGAGTGAAACGTGATATTCCAAGCATAGCTCTTTCTAGTCTTCTTTGGGAGACCTGAATGGCGTTCTCATCTTGTTTGCGTAGGGCCCAGGTCTCTGAGGCATATGTTAATGCAGGAAGAACAGTGGAATCAAAGAGATGTGCCCGGAGCCGGAGGTTCTTCGTCCTCTTAGCTATTTCTTCGACGTTCTTGAAGGCGTTCCAAGCCGCTCTCTTCCTCCTGCGCAGCTCGGGTGCCAGGTCATTTGTCATGTTGACCTCTCGACCTAGGTACACATAGCTGTTGCATTCGGAGATGGTCGTTCCATTGAGAGCGAATGGGGCGTCAGGAACGAGGCTGTTTCTCATAAACATTGTCTTCGTAAGATTCAGCTGTAGTCCTACCTTTCCACACTCACGGTCAAAGTCGGCCAGCATTTGTGCCGCTTGGCTGATGTTTGGTGTTATTAAAACAATGTCATCAGCAAAGCGGAGGTGGTGTAGTTGCCGACCATCTATCTTCACTCCCATTCCTTCCCATTCCAGTCGTCGCATGATGTTCTCGAGGGTGGCACTGAAGAGTTTTGGTGAAATGGTATCACCCTGCCGCACCCCTCTCTTGACATCAACGATCACTTCTTTGTAGAATGGTGAGATCCTGGTAGTGAATCCGCAATACAGCTCACGGAGGATCCTGATGTATTGGGCTTGAATGCCCTGATTGGCTAGGGCTTCAATGACCGCTTCCGTCTCAACAGAATCAAAGGCCTTCTTTAAATCAATGAACGTTAAGCAGAGCGGCATCTTGAACTCCCGAGAAACCTCAATGAGCTTGGTTACCGTGTGGATATGGTCGATGGTGCTGAATCCTTTGCGGAACCCTGCTTGCTCGCATGGTTGTCCTTCATCTATTCAGGATGACTCGAGTGAACAGCTTGTAGATGACAGACAATAGGCAGATCGGGCGATAGTTGCCAATGTCATGGATGTCTCCCTTCTTGAACAGTAGTACGGTCCTGCTGGTTTTCCATTGGGACGGAACCTTGCATTCAGACAGGTAGCTCTTAATGACTACAAATAAAATAAAGCAAATCACACGGGCTCTTATCTAGCACCTGCTCTGTGCCAACAGTGTGTGGACCATATTGGGCTTTGTTGTTCTCTTAGACTCATCTGACCCTCTACTGTAGGTCATTCTATTCCCATCCTACAGATAGGAAAACTGAGGCTCAGGAAAGAGAATTCATCTGCCAGGTTAAAGAGTGACAGAGCTAAGGCAGGAAGCCAGGGCTGACCCAATCTCTTCAATGCCTTGGATAATCTGCCTTGCCCAGAACCTGCAGACATAGCCCCCCGAACCCCACCCCTGAGATCAGGATGGGGTGCTTAGAGGGTAGGGCTGTAAGAGAGAGCCTTTCTTTAGGGTCACAGAGACGATCACATGGAGGGACGCTAGGGACAGAGGCAGAAGGAAGACAGTGCGGGTCTTTGCCAGAAGCAGGCTGGGGAGGACTGGCTTGCCTGGTGCTCCCGTGTGTGGGTTCTGGTGGGTGGGACATGGTGAGGGGGGCGGCAGGTGCTGTTCATGTTGACATTTATTAGTCCCTGGGCCATGCTGGGTCTAGACTCTGGTGAAATCAATCTTGGGACAGAGAGAGACCTAGAAGGGGACCATCCTGGGACCCGAATGTTGCAGGGTTTAGGGCTCAGGGATGAGGCCTCTGCCCCGCCCTGCTCCTCTCATTCCTAGAGGAAGCCATTTTTGGGGGGTGGGGGTGGGGGTCATATCCGGCAATGCACAGGAGTTACTCCTGGCTCTGCACTCAGGAATTCCTCCTGGCGGTGCTCAGGGGACCAATGGGATGCTGGGAATCAAACCCGGGTCGGCCGTGTGCAAGGCAAATGCCCTAGCCGCTGTACTATCGCTCCAGCCCCAAGGAAGCCTATTTTCCAGGCTTCCTCTGGCCCCCAAACCCTCTTCATATTATTGTCCCTCTGAGTTCCTGTGAGCACTGGCCCTCTGCTGGTGACTCCACCCCCCAGAGCAGCGGGGTCAGCTGGATCTCTTCTGCTCACCCTCAGAACACCAGACCCCAAATTATCTGTCTGTCCGCTTCACAGCCATTATCTACTCTCCAGCTTTGTGGAGTTATAGGTCATAGGCAATAACCTGCATCTTCCAACAGAACCCCTGGAATCAAATCTCAGGGATATTTTGGGGGGGCACCCAGTGATGCTCAGGGGTTACTCCTGGCAGTGCTTAGGGGACCCTCTGAGATGCCCAAGTTGGTCACAAGCAAGGCAAGCTCCCTACTCACTCTACTATGTCTCTAACCCCACAAATCTCAGTTTTGATGTAGTACACACCCATGAAAAAACCATTCCCACTCCCAAGATGTGGCAGGATAGCTCTCCACGGCCTTCACTCTCCCCCCTGCTTCCTGCTCCTGTCCCCAGAATTAAGGCAGCTAATGATCTGCTTCTGGTATAAATTTTCTACCAATAGAAACATGAGGATGTCTGGCTTCCTTTACTTGGCATAATCAATTGCAGTTCATCTGGGTTGTTGCAAATATGCATGCTGTGTGTCTTTTCCTTGCTGACTAGTATTCTAGTATCTGGCTAGCCCACAATCTGTTCATCTTTCTTCCCTTCCTTCTTTCTCTCTTTTTCTTCCTATATACTGATCCTCCTTCCATCTCTCCATCTCCCATCAATCTTCTCATTCATCTGTCTCACTCTCGCTTCCTTTGCTTTCTCTAGTTTTGATGAGCCCCCACAAAGGATGCAGGCAAAGCTCTTTAGAAGACCCAGAGCTCTTTAGAAGAAAAACTAGGGCAAAAGGATGCTGGCGACTTAGTAGCATTTTCTGACTTCTGTAATGACAAACTTGTCTGGGAAGGTTCTGTGATACATTGTTATATCCAAAGAAGTTACAAAGTTTCATTCTTTTGTTTTGGGGCTCCACCCAGGCGTGTTGAGGCTTGCTGGCTCTATCCTCAGGGATCACTCCTGGCGGCTATTGGGACCGTATGGAGTATGGGGATAGGACCCTGGTCCATTGCATTCCAGGCAAAACCTTACCTACTTACTGCTCTGGATTCAACCCTATTATTATTATTATTATTATTATTATTATTATTATTATTATTGGGCTGGAGCGATAGCACAGCGGTAGGGTTTTTGCCTTGCGCGCAGTCAGCTGGGCCGAGCCCGGTTCCATTCCTCCGCCCCTCTCGGAGAGCCCGGCAAGCTGTCAAGAGTATCTCGCCCGCATGGCAGAGCCTGGCAAGCTACCCGTGACGTATTCAATATACCAAACACAGTAACTACAAGTCTCAAAATGGAGACGTTACTGGGCCTGCTCAAGCAAATCGATGAACAATGGGAGGACAGTGACGGTGACAGATTATTACCACAGGGCCTCACACTTTTGAGGCATGCGCCACATCCCTGAGAAAATATTATTTTCTCTTGTAAATATTTCTTTACTTTTTCCTGTGTTTCCACTAGCAAAGTGTCTCTGTAATTCCCCCTGCTCAGCCCCCTGTACCTCTCAGCCTGGCCCATGCTTGGTCCTCTGCAAATAAACAAAACCATTTTTGGTTTTGTTTAAGGAGGCTTACCCAGATGTTTTGGGGGACTACTCCTGGTTTAGTACTTGGGGTCACTCCCGGAGGTGCTTGGGGGACAGTAATTAAGCCAGTGCTTCCCACATGCAAAGCACCAACACACACACACACACACACACACACACACACACACACACACACACAGGAGCAATAATACAATGGGTAGGGCGTTTGCCTTTCGTGTGGCCAACCCGAGTTTGATCTCCAATATCCCATATGGTCCCCCAAAAGCACCGTCAGGAGTAATTCCTGAGTGCAGAGCCAGGAGTAACCCCTGAGCACTGCCAGGTGTGACCCAAAAAGCAAAATAAAAAAAAACCCACTTGCAAAGCACCTTGAGCATCATCTCAGCCTGCTTTTGCTCCTTAGGTGGGTGTTTACCATTATCTCTGGCATCTCTGGGTATCTCTGGCGGGTGGACCACTTTTGCGTGCTCATCTATCTGTTCTGCCACCCTGCCTGCAGCTTTTATGGCGAGCCTGATTTGCCCCTCATCCTCTTTCTGTTCTTGTTTCCTTCATGTATTTACTATTTTGGAATTGTTTTGTTATCTGATTGAGCAAAATGCCTTAACACTTTCTTTTGGAAGGTGAATGGTGGTTGGAATCTGAGGCATTTTCCTCTCATCTAAAGGAGGATTTTCAATACTCATTAAATTGATGGGGCTGGAGCGATAGCACAGCGGTAGAGCGTTCGCCTTACAAGCGGCCAACATGGCCGACCCGAGTTCGATTCCTCCGCCCCTCTCGGAGAGCCCGGCAAGCTACCGAGAGTACTCGATATGCCAGACACAGTAACAACAAAGTCTCCAATGGAGACGTTACTGGGCCCGCTCGAGCAAATCGACGATCAACGGGAGGGCCTTTACCTTTTACCTTTACCTTATTAAATTGATAATTATTCAAACTTCATCACCATACACTCAAACCAACCCTTCAAGTTAACTCAACCCGGACAAAGAGTTGGCACCCCACTGGCCCACTGCGCCTTTCCTGTCTCCCTCACAAACTGGGACTGAATCTTCCTGAGCTCTCCCCATGGTTCTCTTGTCATGCCTTTATCAGAGGAACAGAGTTCTGGGGCCTGAGTTGGTCCACAGCTACCCCCGCGTCATTCCTGGCCCAAGGCCAACTTTCTAATGTGCCTGCCACCTTCTGGATTGGATTGAAAGGAAGACCTTTAGCTATAGCTTACCTAGCCTGGTTCTTCTCTTCTTTGACATCCATTTATCTGTCTGTCTGTCCATCCATGCAGCCAATCATCTACCCATTCCATAAACCCACAAACCAGTCCGTCCATTTTATATAATTGTAATTTCTTTACTATTTTGCACGTATCAGCACCCATCATCTTTTTATTTATTTACTTATTTGGCTTTTGGGGTCACACCCAACGATGCTCAGGGGTTACTCCTGGCTCTGCACTCAGCAACCCTCCTGACGGTGCTCAGGGGACCCTATGGGATTCTGGGGATCAAACTTGCGTCAGCCACATGCAAGGCGAATGCCCTACCCACTGTACTATTTCTCTGACCCCACCCATCATCTTTTTAGCTACTTAACTACCATCAGTCACCCACTTCTATCTTTGTTCTCTTCTTTTGTCAGTGCTAGCCACCAAACCCACGGCCTGACACAAGCCAGGTAAATGCTCTGCCACTGAGCACCAGCACCAGCCCTATACCTCACTCTTCCTATGTATTCAGTTTCTGTTTTTATCTCCAATCAGCCTTTATCTGCTCACTAATGCCAATGAGATTGGGCCAGAGATGCAGTTCCTGGTATGTGTGAATGCTTTGCGTGGTGGGGGGGTAGGGAAGGGCTGGACAGAATCCCCAGTACTGCAGATCTCCTGAGGACTCCCCAGAGCCGCCCCCAAACACAGAGTCAGGAGCAACCCTCAGCAACAGTGGGCATGACCCCCAATCAGAAAAGTCAAACCCAACCAAGCAATACCCCAACCCAACCTGATCAACAGATGTTCATGTCTTTCTTTTTTTTAATTTTTAAAAATTTTAGAAAGTAGTTCACAACATTTGATTACATTTAATATTCAAACAGCAATCCCACCACCATTACACCTTCCCACTGCCATATTCAGGGTGTTTCCCTCCTGAACCCCATATCTTGCCCCAAAGCAGAACCAAAATAATATATTTTGTATTGTTTGTTACGAAAAACCGCTGAAAATGCTACCAAAAAGTATCCTTAGAGGAAAGAGTGTGAAGATTGTTGTATTTCAACCAGGGACATGTAAGCCCTTTGATAAGAGATCACTAACATGTACTTAAAGGTTGAGCCTTGTGTGCTTTTTATATATGTATGTCTTTCGACGGATGGAAAAAAGGTAGCGATGACTTCCATAGTAAACGAGACCCTCTACGGAGAACGGAATTCATGGGTTCAGTGCGCCTAAGGTCCAATGTAGGAGACCAGAAAGCGCTGAGCAGTACGCAGCCTGGCATACACAAGTGTTATAGAGGAAAACAACAAAACAAAACAAAACAGTGTTCTCATTCCTCCCTTTGTTTGTGGCTGTAATTACAGACCTTTGCTTTTGCTTCAATAAAACCTCATTCATTCACGGCAATCGGAATGAAGGGCAGGTTGAAAGATCCATCCACATTAAAGTGACTGTTTAGAATCTTTCAGCAAAATGAACCCTCATTTCTTTTGCTTACAGAGGAGCATTTGACAACGCAAGAGTTCCCAAGTTGTATTACTTCCTGTCTGTGCTAATTCAACATTGAATACTCATCAGGATTTGGCAGGAATTTATTTGGGCAAGAGGGAGGTGCCAAAAAACCCTAAAAACAGTTTATCCTTTTAAAGACACAAAGTGTAAGTTGAGTGACTTTCTTCACACTGTTACTTTGGTATACTTAGTTTTTGTTTGTTTCCACAGGTCGAGCAAAGGTAAGTTGCAGTTTAGGTCAGGTTGAATTATAACAAATTCCACTATTAGAGCAGTTCAAATTAATGAGATTTTCCTTTACTTTGGTTTCAAAGGAGTCTCAAAGCCACTTAGTAACCTGAGACCTCTTGTGAATCTCATTACTAGAATAGTTTTTAAAACAGTTTGGGCTTTGGTTACCATAGGGAATTGCCAAGGCCCAGTGACTGCGTTCCACTTTGGATCCAAGTTTTATGTCGGGGTGATTCATTTTAGCTTTGATGATTTTTTAATTTAAAAAATTCCCCACCAATGCTCCCCCTAAATCCATTAGCACACGGTAAGCACATGAAAGGATGCTGGCCAGGGGGGTTTATTGTCTAAGTTCTAGATTAAAAGGAAAAGAGAAAGAAAAGGAAAAGAAGAAAAAGGGGGGGGGGGGAGAGATGAAAAGTAAACACAACTTCTAAACTTTGCAATATTTATCTCGAAGCTCTTAGTAGCCACAGATGCAAAATTTGTTCCTTGTGGTTTATGGCCAGCAAGCTCCTCAATTTAGCTGGATATATCCCAAGGACCAAATAAGAAAATTAATTCATGAACTTGGGACCTCCAGAATGCTTTTTCCTTTCATTTTGTTTAGTCACTTTTTTTTTTATAGTCCTTTCCTTCTTTGAAGTAATTTGGATTTGATTGCTTCTTTGTGAAATTCTAATGTCAAGACTGTGTCTAATTTCTGTTTTATGAAGAAATCGGGAAACTATACAAAGGAATGAATTGAGATGCAGAGTCAAATAAAATCTGTAATGTGATAACTCTATCAACTCTGCCTGGAAAGATACTGTATTTCAATTAGATCTGGAGACATGTTCTTACATAAACTGACAGCATCGGATTGACAGTGTTCATCTTCCCACAAAACACAATTTGCAAGGACAGAGCAGTGAATTTGGTTCAGCCTTCCCCAGGATTTGGGTTCCTGCTTCTCCCCAGAAGGTAGGTGGATGAAGCAGACAGGTTCACTTTTAGCATTAAATAACAATCACAAACATATTAAAAATTCCCATCCTCCCCCCCCCCCAAGAAAAGGTATTTAAAATTTAAAGTAATAATACTACTTAGCATTTAAACAGTACTTTACATCTTCAAAGCACTCCATAAACATCGGTTCCAATTCTCCAGGCGTGCAGCCCTCTTTGATGTGGAGAGGAGCTTGGTACTCAGTAGGGGAGATACAGCCCAGCGAGGAGGAACTGGGCCCAATTAGCTAATTCTAACACTTTCATTTCTTCCCCCTGTTCAGTTTCATTTTTCCCCCAACTACCTTTTGTTGTTCTCCTTTCGAGCTTGTCCAGGGTGACCTCCGCAGCCCGGCTCCCATTCAAACCCACCACAAGTTCGGGCAGAATTCTCTCCCCTCAGATCACAGGGAAACCAAAACCCCAGTCCACACATGCTACAGTTAGATTTCTTATCATCTCAGTTTTCTTTCTGATTTCTCAATGAACTGACCCATCTTTTTATTTATCAGACGGCAGGAGACACAATGTTCCGTAGCTAGTAGGTCTGTTTGAGTCTCGACATTTTCAATTCTTGGTCAAACCAGGAGCAGATCGCTTCCTGGCAGACTCCGTTGCTCTTTCTGGACCCAGGTAGGAAATCCCCAAATGGAGCTACTCTGATTTGGCTGACCCTTAACCTCTGGCTGTGTACTTCACATTGATCCCAGGGGACAAAAGACGGTGCAGGGGGCTGAAGAGATAGAGCAAGGGGGCTGGAGCAATAGCACAGTGGGTAGGGCATTTGCCTTGCACGCAGCTGACCTGGGTTCGAATCCCAGCTCCCAGGATGGGAGCGCTGCCATCCCCATTTTGTAGGAAACTGCAAAACTACCTTGCAAAGTGACTTTTCCATATACTTAAAAAAAAAATAATAAAGTAAGTGGAAAAGCACCGCTAGAAGTAATTCCTGAGTGCAGAGCCAGGAGGAACCCTTGAGCATCTGACACACCCCAAATGCAAAAAAATAAGAGAGAGATACAGCAAAGGTGAAGGCGCTGACCTTGCCTGCAGCCAGCTTGGGTTTCATCCATGGAGAGCCGCCACCATGAGGGATCCCTGAGCCCGGCCGTGATGGTGTGTGTTGAGAAAGCCTATTTGCAATAAGTTGCAGTAAGTTGCATTCTTGTGTTCTCTTTGGCCTTGTCTGGTGGTACAATATGACCCAGAGTAGGGGATGTTTCACCAAGGACCCAGCGTGCGGGAAAGTAAGTGGAACAGGAACAGCAGGCCGTACAGTGCTGGCCGTTGTGGGTTCTTGGCTTGAACCTACCTGTCCGTTCCCCTGATCCTGTATGGGTCTGCCCACAGAGAGGGGTCTGAGGGACCTCTTCATCCACCGTTCATTCCTTAGCCACCTGCTATCCTCTTGGCAGAGGAAACGGCAGGGCTGACCAGTGCTCTTAACCTGGTTGAGCTCACATTCTGTAGGGAAGCATTTCACACACAAGGACATTGCTCAAGCGAGAGCATATTTTTATTTTATGTCTGATTTAGGGGGCCACACTCAATACTGCTGCTCTATGCTGAAACACAAACTTGGCTTGATGCTTGCGGGTAGGGGTGGGGCGGGGGGATCATTCCAGTGGTGCCCCAGAAACCTTGCGATGCCAGGGTTCAAATACAGACCTTCCACAGCCAGAACGATAGTACTGCAGGTATGATGTTTGCCTTGCACGAAGCCTGCTCAGGTTCAATTCCTAGTATCCCATATGGTCCCCTAGTACTACCAGGAGTAATTCCTGAGTGCAGAGCCAGGAGTAACCCTTGAGCATTGCATTGCTGAGTGTGACCCAAAAAAAGCAAGAAGAAAATAAAGTATGTGGAAAAGTCACTTTGCCAGGTAGTTTTGGAGTTTCTTATAAAATGAAACGCATTGTTGCCATATGGCAGCAAACCCTCTCCTGGATATTCTCTTACAGCAATGGAAACTTACATTCACACCAAAATTTATGTGATATTTAAAATTACTTTATTTGTAATCACCCTCAAACTCAAGCAACTTGCATGGCCTCCAGCTGCTGAATGGATGAACAGTGGCAATGAAACCCTGCAGTAGAATATTATACAGCAATAAAAAGGGATGAGGCCACAAGGTGCCTCTGTGGTAGAGCGCATGCCTTTGCATGCTTAATCCCCTTGACCACCAAAAAGAAAATAAGAAGTTCTGAATCACAAATTGATGTGTCATCCTGATGAGTACCCCCTGCCTGGCCCTAGTGCATTAGACTGAAAGAAAGTAGCCAAGCATAAGACATTCTGGAAAAGGTCAAAATGAGAGAAAGGACAGATGAGTTGGTGCCAGAAGGAGGAGCAAAGGAAGGAGCTGATAGGGCATGGGGGTGTGTGGACTCAACACCTGTTTGGGGGCACTGCTTAGGTGGCTACACATGAACCTCCAGAATACACAAATCCCGGTGGATTTGACTCCACGTGTAAGTAGATCTCAACAAGGTGCCTGCAGGGGGGAAAAAGCCAGATGCAAGAGTCACACAGGAGATGGTCCTGTTTGGTAAGTAATGACAATGATGATGCAGAGAGGAGGCTGGGGAAGCTTCTGTGCCATGTACCCTGAGTGCCTTGTCGCTAAGAGGACATTTCCCGGGTCAGAGGAAGGAGGAGGGCTTCGTTTCCTAGAGTAAGCATTCCTTCGGCACTTGACTATTTTATAGGGCCTATGTGACTTTCAGAATTAAGGGGGAAACTGCATTATTATACTGAATGGATTCCTCAAGGTCACCGGGAGGTTTGAGGAGGGTCACAGAACTCACCAAAGATGATTTGACCCTAGTTCTGGCGTTAAACACCAGAGTCCTCTCATGCTGTAGGAGATGACCTTGCAGAATGCCCTACACACACACACACACACACACACACACACACACCCCCCAAAGCCTGGGCAACTCTCTTCTTCAGGATTTGGGTCCCCTCCTCCCTCCAGGCCAGGAAGTGATACTGGGGAAACCCACTCTCCAGCTCCCCCAGAACCAAAGATTCTTGCTGGGCCTGGAGAGAGAGCTGTCATGTCCTTCTCCCCTGGCCAAGGGTTGTGTGCCATGCAGGTCCTAATTCTAACGCTTTTGAAAACAGCAGCTAACGCTGGAGACACACACTGGCTGCTGTTTAACATACATTAGTTTCTCACCAGCACAGTGGCAGACGCTGAGAATCTAGACAAACCCAAGCCCCTTGTGTTCATGGAATTTATAATCCAACCATAGGAGGAGGGGATGGGCAAAACAATATATATATGTTTATATATATTTATAAATATATAATATATATAAAATATTAAAAATATATATTTACATATTTTAAATCAAACCTAGAGGTCAGAGAGATCGTACAGCAAGGAGGCACTTGATTGCATGCAGCCGACCAGGGTTTGATCCCCGCCATCCCAATGTGGTCCCCCGAGCACCGCCAGGAGTGATTCCTGAGTGCAGAGCCAGGGGTAACCCTGTGAGCATGACTGAGTGTGGTCACAAAAATAACCTACATCCCATGACCCATGACTTCAGCTGTAACAGGGATACAGGTCAACAGGAGAACTCTTGCACTACATATGTAAGGCCTGGGATTCCGTCCTCAGTCTCACCAAAAAAAAAAAGCACAAGGGAGACTAGAGACATAGCTCAATGGGCTGGAGCCCAGAGCACTGCCCACTGTGCTCCTCCTTCCCACCAAAGAAATCGCGAGATGCCAAGAGGGCAGGCTGGAGACAGGGAACTGTGCAGGAGAAGCCGGGCCATGAGGACTGGGGTGCAGGGGCTGAAGGTCTCTCCCATGTGTGGACACCTGAGGAGGGGAGGCTCCAGGCTCCCACGAGAAGCAGGGGCCCCTGGTGGGGAGCAGAGGCCAGAGCACCGCAGCTGGGGCTGGAAGCATGATGGCCACAAGCACAACAGCGGAGTGGGTGGTGGAGTATTTTGTTTCCATGTCAGCCTTGACTTTTTCCATCTGCAAAATAGGGCGATGGCAGAATCTCTCTCAAGGCATGTGGCTCCTGGGAACTGCATTCTAAGCTTGCTTCGGCCTCTCCGGGCTCCTGTCAGGGTCATAAAATCATGCCCGCTTGATAGGGGCGAAGCCTGAGGCTCGGAGGGCTTGAGGTCACTTATCCAAGTGCACACCCCGGCGCAGCTGTCTTGCGCCCAGGCATAAGGGGCAAAGACGGGGTAGGCAGGATGCTGGGCCAAAGCAGGGAAATCAGAACAAGGAGTGGAGAAAACCTGGGGAACGGATGGTCCAAGGAGCCTGGCGGTCCAGGAAACAGCCCAGCCTGAGCTTCACGACTCTCCCTAGCCCTTCCAAGCCATGTGACCTTCAGTGAGTCGCCTCTCGGAGCCTCAGTCATCTGTGCTGTAAAATGGGAACAGAACATCCGCTCAGCCTCACTCACTCATGGCGAGGAGAAAGGCCTGGCATACAACAGACACACTCAGAAAAGAGCACCCCACCCCCACTCCCCCGCAGCCTTTCTGCAAGACGGATCTGACAAAAGGCAGAGGTGTAATGGGGTGGGCGGTGTGTGTGTGGGGGGGGTGTCTTGGCTGGCCTCCTTCAAGCTGTACCGCCAGGCTCTGCAGAGAGAAGGATGCAGAAACTCTTCTTCTGGGCTTTGGAGAAGTGACTGATGAGATGATAATGAACAGGCTCGTCGGGGCGCACACGCTGTATAAACACTGACCTCTTCCTAAAACCTCAACTGGAGAACAATGCGAAATGCGCTTTGAGTTATTGCCGGGGTTCCCGTGAAATAAAGTTGGCTCATTGGAAAAATCATGTTAAGGGTCTATTTTTTATTTTATTTTTTTTATTTTTTTAGGCAAGGGGAATATTTACGGAGGTATTTTTGGTGGAGGAAGGAAGGGGCTTCTCTGTTCAGTAACCATTGTAAAATGCCGGCAGCAAATCCCCATAACACAACTCGCTAACATTTACAGAAGCTGTTGTGATTAAGTGGGAACCAAGCTACCGAAAAATCTACAACAAGAAGTCAGCAAAGTAAGATCAAGAGACTATAAAGTAAACAATATAGAGAGAATGAAATGTAATTTATTTCCTTGGGGAAGCGATCTGTACCATCGGCAGCTCCAGCATCTCTCTGTGATGAACCCCATCTCCATCCGTGGGAGACTGGCAGTCAGCACATTTGAAAATTGAGAAATGGTGTCTGCGATTTACAAAAAACACAAAACAATTGATTACAACTCTGCAGCGGCCGAAGGGGCGAGCAGCCCATTTTCCAGAAAAACTGAGATGCCAGCAAGCAAGATGAGGTGCTTGCCCAGAACCACCAGGGGTGACTCAAGAAGCCCAGTGAACCAGGGGTGGACAGGGGTGGGAGGGTAGGGGTGGGAGGTGGAGGGGGGCTGGAGACACAAAGGAAAGGTTCAATTTTCACACGGCCATATTTTTTTCCCTTCCTTCCTTCCTTGCTTGCTTTCTGCTCTTGTTTGAATTTGGGGTCACACCTCACTCTGCTTTGGGCTTACTCCAGCCTTTGCTTTCTGGGATCACTCCTGGGAGGGCTCATGGGGTGTTATTGATTGAGCCTGGGTGAGCTGTGTGCAAGGCAAGACCCTTAACCCACTGTACTATCATGCTGCTGGCCCAGAGCATCTCTGCTTTGGTGGGTTTGAACATTGAATATTTGGGGAGCTCCCCCCGCCCTTTGCGCCAAATGCCATGAATGGGGTACGGTCTCCCTTCTTCTTAGAAAAAGCAACTTTGAGGCCTGCAAATAGCAGTTGCTTTTTACTGAACACCTATTAAATGTCTTGGGCAAGTGCAATGCACTCTGTGTGCCATTACCCCTTGTGCGCTTACAACAGCTGTCAGAGCTGCTCAAGAATGAGTCTGTGTTAGGGATGTAGAAACTGAAGCAGCGTGGGTCATCTCAGCCCCAAGAGCTCTAGAGCAAGGCAGAGCTGGACTTGGGGGGCAGGATTGTCTTTACCCAGACCACAAGGTGTTCC
Organism: Sorex fumeus; assembly: GCF_029834395.1. Taxonomy (NCBI): domain Eukaryota; kingdom Metazoa; phylum Chordata; class Mammalia; order Eulipotyphla; family Soricidae; genus Sorex; species Sorex fumeus. The sequence continues at coordinate 13,401,276 of NW_026606140.1, forward strand.
CTACTGGCAACAATTGCCATTGTCTTTATTTCATCCCCTGCAGGGCCTTAAGGGAGAGGCTGGGACCAAGAAGATCTCCTCAACGGTTAGGGGTGTTGCTGCCATTGGCCAAGACCCAAGTTGTAAAAGACCATTTTCTCAAAGAGAACTTAAAGCATCAACTTAAAATTTTAATTCTGAGAGCAAAGGGATGCAAAAAAAAGGGGGGGGGGGGCTGGAGCAATAGCACAGTGGGTAGGGTGTTTGCCTTGCATGCAGCCGACCTGGGTTCGATTCCCAGCATCCCATATGGTCCCCTGAGCACCACCAGGGGTAATTCCTGAGTGCAGAGCCAGGAATAACCCCTATGCATCGCTGGGTGTGACCCAAAAAACAAACAAACAAAAAAAGGCGAGGTGGGGATGGGGAAGGGGTTGTTATGTACAGGCCTGTCGCCTGGAAGCATGGAGAAATGCTTTATGAGGTTAATGGCCTGTCCCAGGTGAGGGAGACCAACTGGCTTGTCATTGTGGCCCAGAGGTGGCGGTGCTTTGGTTTTCTTTTGTTCTAGTGACTGACCTGAGTTGCAAACAACTGGAGAAGAAATGCAAAAGGTCAAACTCCCTCAGACAGCTGCCTCGCCAGAGTTCAAATTCAAAAGCTGATCTCCCATTGCAGAGTCAGGCCAGCAACGTTTTAAAAAGTTTGGCAACATCCAAATGCTGGGAAGCTGGGGAGACAGGAGAAAAGTCCTTGCACATTGCTTGAGGGAGTGTGAATTGCTATAACCTTTGGGAAAAGTCTTCCGGCTGTATTTATTAACAATAAAAACACACATTTATTAACAATAAAAAACGAATCCTGTTGGGGGGTTATTCTACAGAAATAAAAGTGTCAGTATATAAAGATATATGGATGGGGATATTTACAGCGCTCTTATTTCGAATAGGGAAAATGCTGAAAAGCACCCGAATGATGGGGAATTGGGGTATGATTGGGTAAATCATGGCACAGGTGTTCAAGGAAACATTCCATAACTAATAAAAATAAAAAAGAATTCTAATATGTAGGCCTACATATTGTATATATAGGTATATTGGTGACAAATTGCTAAGTGTAAGAAAGCAGATTGCAAGGGAATAGCTACGACATGATCCCATTTTCATAAAAAAGTTTAGAAGTTTCCTTCAAAATGTGTCTTTAAATGACATTATTGGGTGTGAGCCTGGAGGAAAGAGAGTCAAGACTCACAACAACTTGTTAACTTTAGTTAGCTCGTGTTTCTGGCCCCTCAGTCTACCTTTTGAATCCCCTAAATTGAATTAGTATTGACTGGGATCCTTACTGGTAACAGTTGATTAACACATAAACCAGAGAGAGGAAAATGTTATTAAGAAAAGGATAAGAACGGCTGGGGAAGTGCTCACTGGATAGATCGAAGCCCTGGAATGCCTTAGGCCCTAATTTTGATTCCGGGGAGAAAGGGGGCTGGGGGATGGTGGGCAGGGGGAGGAGAGACAATATACCTACCCACAAACTGGGCCCATAATGATTGGAAAACAACAATGCAAAAGAGGACCTGTAAAATATAACAGAGGGGTTAAAGTCTTGCCTTCCATGCAGCGGACCCTGGCTCAATCCCTGACACTGTATATGGTCCCCTGAGCACTGCCAGTAGTGACCTGGAGCACAGCCAGGCATGGAGCATAGCACACACCCCCAACTGCACCCCACATACAAACAACAGTGGACAAAAACAAAAAGAAAAGTGGATGCATGCAATTCTGAAGTATGTTGTCCAAGGGGCCAGCTAGATTTCCTTCCTGATTTTTATTCCTGTACTGCTTGACTTGCTACAACCAACATCTTGTTTCTTGGGTTATTTACAATAAAAATTAATCCCATACAATGCAGATTGGCGGGGGAAAAATCTCCACGGAGGTGACTGGGTATCACTTCCGGTTGTGTAAGGCTGACAAGGAGACTCCCAGTCCTGTAAGTGACTGATCACTGTCTATGGGGCCAGGCTCTAGGCTAAGAACATTTCCTGTGTCATCTCTCCACTCCCTCAATGCGCAGGAAGAAACGGGGTGGGGGGGGGGGCAGGGGTTAAATGACCTGCTTAAAGCTGCACAGCTAGTGCACGACAAAGCAGGGATTGGAACCCAGGTGGGTCATCCTCAGAAGTGACATTCTGAACTTTTACAGAATGTTCCCACCCTGCAGCTGTGGCAGCTTCCTGTGGTCTTTCTAATAGATGGTTCCTCCTCTGCTCATATTTTTGCTTCCAGTTTCTCTCTGCCACTATGTTTGGTAACCGTGAAAGGGAAGTAACCTGCCGTTCTCAGAAGCAAGCCTGAGACTTGGGTGCAGCGTGCAACTACTGTCGTTTGCTTGGGCAGCAAGCGTTCTTACAAAAGGCGGGGGAACTAAGGTATGAGTTTGCTTCTGCGTAGACCCTGCATTCCAGTAGTCCAAGAGCCTGGCTGCTTCGTGGCAAGACCGCTGATGGTTTTCGTTTTGTTTTATTTTCATCTTATCTCCCGAATCTTTCCATCAGCTCCCAGTGATATCAACTGGTCAGCTGCGCAGAGAATCGACGAATTTCAGGCTTAGAAATGACCTGAATGGTCACTCAGGCTGTCCTTTCACACAAGAGGGAGCTGAGGCCTCGGGAGGCAGAGCAGGAGCCCAGGGGCACTTCTGAGACTGGAACTGGGTTCCCCTGAGTCTCATGCTGCATGCACGTTGCCAGGGTGACCACATGTGGCACTTCTGCCCTTTTCTCTTCCACTCTGGGGCCATGGCTGCCATCTGAGGAGATGTCCCACACTGAGATCTTTTTCCCTTTGGTCTAGCGTTGTTTATTTGCCTTTAAAGTTACTTGCATGGTGCTGTCTTGTGGACTTTGGCATTTTAATTGTATTGATTGGTAGCATTTATAACTTAACACATTGGAATGGGAACACACACACACACACACACACACACACACACACACAGAAAGAAAATGCAAATACTACAGTGAAAGTAATTCTTCTCCCCACCCTGACACCTCATCCCTAGAGGCAATGGGTATTACTAGTGTCTTGTGTAACCTTCCAAGGATATCTCAATTAATAATCTATTTTTGAAATGATTCTCTATTAGTATACACATAGTACTAACTCATTACTTTTAATGGCTGTATGGGATTCAATTACATTAACAACTCCCCAAATGATGGGCATATAGATTGCTTCCAGTTTCGCCCTACAGACAGTACAACAGTTCATCCTCATACTACAGGTCTTCATAGATGGGTGCAGAACCTCTGCAACACATACTTCTGGAACTAGACTTGTTGAGTCAGGTAGATGCATTATGCGTTTTGGTATTTTCCAAATTGACACCCATAACTATGGTGCTAATTCATATTCCTACCTTCACATTCTGTCTTAGCTTTTAAAATAACATCAATACCTATGATGGCTTCAATTTCTGGGGTGGTTTTGGGGGTGGGCATGGCATACCTGGCAATAATCAGGGTATACTCTGGTCTGGGGTTCTGGGGTTGCTCTGGTGGTGTTTGAGGACCATCAAGTGCTGGGCTTGAACCCAGACTTCCTCCATGCAAATCGTGCGCTCCAGCCCTTTATGCTGTGTCCATAGCTCTCAATTTTTCTTATGATGTGTCCTATTTGTTCTGGGCTGCTATAATACTAGATTTCTGGGCTGCTATATGCCATGGAATGGGTGGTTTAAGAACAGAAATTTGGGCCAGGGTCATGACTCAAGGGGGTAGAGCACATGGCTGGCTGCTCCCTGACATTGCATGGCCCCTGAAACACCACCAGGTGTGACCCTCACCACAACCAACAACAACAGTATCCTCAAAGCCTGAAATTTATTTTTCATGGTTTTGGAGGCTGCTACAACTCATAATTTCACATAGAAGTGCTCTTTCCGATGATGTCTCCAGGTGGCAGAGGGTGGGGGCAGAGCTTTCTCCCTCACCTGTGTTATATTTTAACTCATGTGAGAGAGATGGTTCTTGCATCCGGGGAGGTGGTTCTGGCAGTGCTGGGGGTGGGAGCCATGGGAGGTGCTGGGGACTGAACCTGGGTCAGCAGTGTGGAAGGCAGTGGCCTACCCTCTGTTCTGTCTCTGCAGCCCCTCACATGTGCCTTTGAAAGAGCTCTGCTCCCATCCAGAGCGTTGGACCCTTCTGACTATTTAATTACCTCTCTGCCTGAAAATGCCAGAAAAGGGGAGTATGGTTTTAATGCAGGAATTTCGGGCAGGGGGCACACTCAATCCAGCATGCCATGTGACATTGAAATTTATTTACTTATTGGTCACAACTCAGTGACACTCAGGGCTTACTTACTCCTGGCTCTGCACCCTGGGGTCACTTCTGATGGTTCTTGGGAACCATAGGGAGTGCAGGGACCAAACCTGGGTCAGTCTTTTGCAAGGCAAGTACCCTACCTACTGTACTATCTCTCCTGATAACTCCCCTGAACACCTTTGAATATAATTTAAAAGGCATATGTCTTAGGCTGGAGTCATAGTTATTAAAAAAAATAAAATGCATGTGTCTTTTCTATTCTGTAAACTATGATATTTAGTCATTTTTAAAAAATTAGGTGTTGCTCTGAGATACTTAAAAAGACAAATTCTTGGGGCTGGAGCGATAGCACAGCGGGTAGGGCGTTTGCCTTGCACGCGGCCAACCCGGGTTCGATTCCCAGGATCCCATATGGTCCCCTGAGCACCGCCAGGAGTAACCCCTGTGCATCGCTGGGTGTGACCCAAAAAGCAAAAAAAAAAAAAAAAAAGACAAATTCTCTTTTTTATTTCTTTCTTTCTTTCAATTTTTTGGGTCACACCTGATGGTGCTTTGATATGAGGTGATTCTGCGCTTAGGGATCACTCCTGGCAGGTTCAGAACACATGGGGTGTTGGGGATTAAACCCGGGTCGACCCTGTGCAAAGCAAGCGCCTAACCCACTTATCTCTCGGGTCCCCAAAACCCAAAGTTTTGAAGAATGAGAATTTTGTGGCCAGGTGTGTGGGATTGTGGGATGAAAGCTCTGTGGGCTAGAAATACACCTGGATATGATGGACGTTGCCAGATGCCTCAGACTGACTTCTTTCCTCTCTGAAATACTTTCATCAATGGCCCCTTAGTAGAAACACACCACCGTGGCCTGAGGCCAGAGGGCTGGCAATTACGAAGGCTTCAACCCACAGCAGGCAGGACACAACCCAGTTCCCTAACCACTTACTTGTGCTTCTGCAGCCAGAGCCCCGGGAGACTCACACATTACCTGGATGAGTCTGGCCTTGTCCTTTCACCTTTTCGGATAGTTTTTTTTGTTTGTTTTGTTTTTTGGGTGATAACCGACGATGCACAGGCATTAGTCCTGGCTCTGCACTCAGGAATTACTCTCCTGGCCTTGTCCTTTCACCTCTTTGGATAGTTGTGTTTTTTCTTTCTTTTTGGGTCATATCCAACGATGCTCAGGGAGACAGTCCTGGCTCTGCACTCGGTGTCAGGGGACCATATGGGATGCTGGGAATCGAACCCGGGTCGGCCTTGTGCAAGGCAACCGCCCTACCCGCTGTACTGTAACTCCAGTCCCGCTTCGGATAGTTTAAGGGCCACCCCAGCACCAACTTTACGTGGCTGTTGTGGGCACTGTGCGAAATACCATGAACAAAGTGCGCGTGGGTTATAACACAGGCTCAGAGCACACACTGTAACAGGCTCGGCTCTGGCTTTGGCGGTCTTTTGTGCTCGTTCCAAAGCCCAAGTCACACGCGGGTCTGAGATGTCTCCTTTGATCCGCTCCCTCTTTCCTTTCTCTGCTCTCCGAGCCCAGGCCCCTGGCACAAGCGGCTCTTCCGAGCGAGCGTGGATGCTGGGAGCCGTGACTTTCTCCTCCTGTCTTTGCCCAGAGCACTTTTTCTGGCTGGGCGAGCAGGGCTCCTCTGGACTCCAAATGTTCTGGGGGAAATTACTGAATGAATGGAACGAGGTGGGGGAGGGGGAGGGTGTTCCCGACACAGCCCAGCGCAGTGCCTGGCACTTGGGACACTTTCCGTCGCGGGGCAAGGAAGGGCTGGGGAACCACGCGACGGAGGCATGGCCGGACGGGTGAACGGATGACGGACGCAGGGAGGGACAGATGAAAGGTAGGTGGCTGGTGGCTGGCTGGACCGACGGAAAGACGGACGGGTGGTGGGCGCAGGGAGGCAGGGACCCAGCGCCTTAGCAGGAACTCGGGAGTCACTTCTGCATTCAGTGCACAGAGCCAGTGAGCCAGTCGGCGCTCGCTCACGAAGCGGTAGCCCTGGACCACACTGCACGCACAGACACAGACACAGACACAAAAAGAAACCCCAGGGCGAGCGAGCGAGCGAGCGAGCGCCGGCTTCTCCGTGCAGGGGTGCCGGCCGGGGTTCCAGTCCCGCCGCCGCCGCCGCCTCCTGCCAGCTGTGCGACCTCGGGCAAGTGACTTAATCTCTTTGTGCTGCAGTTTTCTCCCCTCGAGGGGCTGCCGGCCGGGCGAGACCTCGAGGAGTCACTCCCCCGAGCGCTCGGCCCCGCCGCCCGGCCCCCGCGAGCCCCCTCGCGCCCCGCCAGCCGGCCCGGGCGACCCCGGGGGCGGCGGCGGCGGCGGCGGCGGCGCGGGGGCCACGCGAGCGAGAGCCTCGGGCGCGGCCGCCACGGGCGTGCCCCGGGCTCGGCGCGGCGCCCACGCGGGGCAGCCCCCACCCGGCCGCGGCCACGCCGCCCGCCCGCCGCCCGCCCGCACTCCTTTCTCTGCCGCTCCCGGCCCGAGAAGCCAGCCGCGCTCGGCTCAGCAGCGCCGCCCGCGAGCCGCCGCCGCCGCCGCCGCCGCCGCGCCGGCCCCTCCCCCGGCCGCCCCCGCCCCCCCGCGGGCCGGCGCCCGTCACGTGACGCGCCGCCGGCCAATGGCGGGCCGAGCCGCGGTCGGCGGCCGCCATTGCTGTCAGAGCGAGCGAGCCAGGGAGGGAGAAGCGAGGCTGACTGGGGAGGAGGGGGGGGGTGGGGGAGGAAGAGGAAGGAGGGGACGTCGCTCGGCTGCCGGGGTCGCCCGCTGGCTCCGTCCGCACCCCCCCCTTCGCGAGTTCGCGCTCCGCGGCGGCGGCGGCGGCTCCGAGGCGGCGGCTCCGGGGCTCGCCTCTCCTCGCGCGCCGGCGGGGGCCGAGGGGACTCGGCGGCTGGAGATAAACAAGGCGGCGGCGGCGGCGGCGGCTGAGGCGCAGCGAAGGCGGAGGCGGCGGCCGGCCGGGAGGCAGCGGCGGCCCCGCCAGGCGGGGGAGGGCGCCGGGCCGCGCGGACAGCGCCCCCCGCCGCCGCCGCCGCCGCCGCCCGAGCCGCGGGCGCCGCGGGAGCCGGCCGGAGCCGCGCGGCCGCCGCGGGGAGCCCCCCCCCGGCCCGCGCCCGCGCCCGCGCCCGCGCCCGCGCCCGGGCCCGCCGCCCCCGGCGCGCCGCCGCCGCCGCCGCCGGAGCCGCCGCCGGAGCCGCCGCCGCCGCCGCCGCCGCGGCGCCTCCTCCTCGCGCCGCCCGCCCGGCCGGCGGCCCTCGCGCCCTCCCCCGGCGGCGGCGGCGCGGCCGCCCCGCGCGCCCCGGCGACGCGCCGCCGCCCGGCCCGGCCTCGCCTCGGACGCCCCGCTCCGACATGCCCCGCTCTGGCGGCCGGGCTCGCGGAGGATCATGACTGCGGCGGCGAACTGGGCGGCGAACGGGGCGAGCCTGGAGGATTGTCACTCGAACCTCTTCTCGCTGGTGAGTCGCCGGCGCGGCGCGGCGCGGCGCGGCGGGGCGGGGGCGGCGCGCGCGGGGCCGCGGGGGTGCGCGCGCGCGCGGGTGCGAGTGTGAGTGTGTGCGAGGGGCCGGGGAGGGGGCTCCAACTTTCTCCTCCCGCCGCCGGGACTTCGCCCCTCCCTCGCCTCTCCCCCCGCCGCCGTGCCCCCCGCCTCCCCCGCCCCGCCCCTCCTTTCTGGACCGTCTCCCCCCCGCCTTGGACCCCGGCCAGTGTTTATTTGGCTCTTTAAAAAATCATTTGTGAGCCGCGGCCGCCGCCGCCGCCGCCGCTCGCCGTGGAATTTGCATGTGCGAGTCTGCGAGCTGCGGATTCTGGGTCGCACTTCCAACGCCCACCCCCACCCCGCCGCGCCCGCGGGATCGCAGCCCGCTCGCTCCCCGCCCCCCGGCCCCGGCCCGGCCCGGCCCGGCCCCCCTCCTGTGGGAAGGCGCTGCCGGGCGCTGCCGGCCCCCTCCGCAGCCCCCTCCGCGCCCCGCGCTTGGCTTGGCTTCGCTTCGCCTCGCCCGCCTTCTGGGGGGCGGCAAACATTGTCCCCCCCTTCTTCCTTTCTCCCCTTCCCCTTTAAAAATTCCATCCTGACACCTGCGATTCCGCCCGAGCACGCTCGCCCGGACGGCCGCGATTGTGTGGGGCGAAGGGTGCCGGCGGCCCGGCGCTCGGGCGGCGGTAAACACTGCGCGGACGCCCGGGCCGCGCTCGGCCCCGAGCCCTTTGCACCGCGAGGCGGCGGCGGCGGCCCCCGCGACCTCCGCTCCGCCGCTTGCCTGCTGGCTCCAAACTGTGTTTCTCGCTCCCAGCCGCGACGGATGCACACACACGCACATGCACACACAGACGCACACGCACACAAAAGCAACAAGCGGGGCGGTCGGACCACGTCCCTTTCAGCTGCCCGGGCCGCGCCGGCTCGCGCGCTCGCGGCCTCGCTCCGGTAATTGACAACTTTTGCTGGGGATCCCGGTCGCCGGCCTCGCCGCCCGGCGCGGCTGGCTCGGGGTGTCAATTGTTCTCCCGCAGGCCCGGCGCCCGGCCGCGCGGCTTAGAGGCGTGGAAATTGAAGACGTCCAGGGCTGCAGCGACTCTCTCTCTCTCTCCCTCCCTCCCTCTCTCTCTCTCTCTCTCTCTCTCTCTCTCTCTCTCTCTCTCGCTTTTCTCACCCCCCCACCCTCTCTCCCCTTCTTTCCTTTTTCCTGGCGGGGGCGGTGACATTTGGTGGTAAATGCCATCTTTGCTTTTTATTGGGTCGTATTACCTCGCTCTGAAAACATTCCCGTTGTTAAACCTGGCGTTTAGGCTAATAATTGCAGTGCGTGGTCTTTAAATATGTGCTTTGTGCATGAGTTACTGTATGTATAGCTATGTGCCCGGGAGACTACGAATTTGTTTAAATATTGAGCAAAGATTTGTAAACAGATGTAAGGCAATTATGTTTCAAGCGTAGAATATAATTGGAAAATTGGCTGCACGGTTTGTTTAATTCAGTCTTTAAAAAGCCCAACTTATTTTAAGTTGTGCACCCTTTTTTTTCGGGGGGGGGGGAGACTGCTTTTCCAAAAACATGCATTTTAAAAACTATTTTCTGCAACCTCTGTTGAAGATAGAGGCATTATTTCCTCTTAATCCTTGTTTACACTGGATAAATAATTTAGTGTTCAAATTGTAATTAGTTACATTTAATTATGGGTAGCATAGATGCTTGCTTTCTTTGAGACTAGCGGAGAAATACAAATTCTTGCCAACTTTTCAAGTGGAAGTGTTATTTTATTAAATATGTCTAATTATCTATAGGGATAAAAAATCAAAACGTGATTTTTTTTTTTTTACCTACAAAGGATGAATTACATAGCATCTGTGCTTTTACTATGGTAAGATTAAGTCATATTGTTTTTCCTTCCAGCGTTTTAGTTCAGATGTTTAAACGTCAATTATAAGTTGCCATTCTTTCTCTTAGTATTGTGATAATTTCCCCTTGATCTCCTGATATGTGGGAATTAAGTCATTCTGTCTTCTCTTTTCTCCTCTCTGTCTGTCATTTATTATTAGTCAGGTTCAGGGAGTTTCATAGATTAGCAAACATATTGATTAAGGGATATTTAAGATGGTTTTTGTTTGGCGGCTGGTGACCACATTGACACTTTAATAGGTAATTAAAATAACCAAGTAGACCAATATTAGTGAGGAGAAATCCTCCAAATTACCATATATCATGCTGACTGGTAATGGCTTGTGTATATGTGGCTAATTTATATACAGCAGGTTTTGTAGACAACCGAAAGTGCTTTATCCGTGTGTCCAGTCTTTGAAGTATGTAATTTATTTTTTGTTTATTTTAAGCTTAAAAGTCAGGATGACAGTGTTACAGGGGTGTTTGAGATTTTGGGAGAAGAGGTTTTTCTAGGACAGAATTTTGCGCTTGTAAAGGTTTGCTCTTTTAAATCTCTCTCTTAAGTCAATTTAAGCCAGTGTTGATTCTTTGATATACTTACAAAAGTAGAATGATCTTTGTTACCTAAACTGTAATAAAAATGAAAAAAAAGAGTGATCTTTAGTAGCAACTTTGACTTGTAGAAATGTATAGGTTCATTCATTTTCTTTGGCTGTGTGGAGGGTGGATAAGGTGCTCATATTTCATAAACGACTAATGGGTTAAAAAAGGTGTTGATTATTTTCAATGTAATTTTATATTAAGATTTTCTTGACTTAAGTATAGCAGCATCCCAGAATATAAAAATGTTGCCTAAGTTTATCTTCATGCCTAATCATTGTGTGGAATGCTTAATTTCAAAGGAGATAAAAACCATCTATTCAAAATAAAGCGTATGAGAGCTTTGTGTTTAATAATAATAGCAAATAGTGATGATGGGGCTGTAGAACATAGATGTTTTCAGCCTGTAGTTATTCTGAGCGGAGAGAAGTACTGTGAATAAGAATTTGCTTAGATACTCACTAATGTCATTGAAGTATAAACCTAGAGATTAAAGTTCTGTGCCACACTAATGACCCACCCACTTTATTACCTTGAGGTGTTCATTATGGCTTAGCAAAAGTTTATTGTGCAATCAGTGTCTTAAGATTTTTGTTAGTCTTTTGCTGGTTTTGTTTGTTTGTCTGTTTGCTTGCTGGTTTTCAACTGCAAGGCATCAATTTTCCTAAGTTCTCTGTCACCCTGTCCTGATTTCCTATCACGTGAAAATGCCTTTGTGTGTATATATGATGTTGGCCGTTGTATGTGTTGCTTAGTCTTGACTATTCTGAGAGTTTGGTAGCTGCTGCGTAAGTACCTGCCTGACTGCCTTTGTGACTCAAAACTATTTTCTCAGACTGTCCATCACATTTCTAGGAGACTCTTGTTGTGTATTCAGTCAACCAGAATATAGTTAAGTGAGTTAAGTTTGCCTTTTTGGGAAAGTAACAGTACACCCTACGGTATGACAACTCACTTTTGTGAGAAAACATGTTTTCCAGATGTAAGTATATCACTAGTTTTGCTTCTCTATTGAGATGATAGTGAGTGATTTTGTACCTTTTAACTAGATTTAAGCAAGTGCTTTTGGACATAAGGTGATCTAATTCTTAGGAATTAGATTTAAGCATGTACTTTTTGATATAATGGGATCTAAATCTTTGGTATTAGATTTAAGCGTGTCCTTTTTGACATAAGGTGATCTAATTCTTGCTCCACATTCATGTTGTTTTGTTTGCTTAAACTCTTCCTATTGGGTAATCCTGTGATAACATATTCCTCCTCCCTTATTTCAGATACATACATACATTAGTGCTTAATTCTTATTAAGGACCATTACTTCCATATTTGAAACAAAACTTGTTGTGTAATTTTAAGGTAATCTGTTTTTGACTTTTTTTTTAATGTAGGAGTACTGCTATTTATTCAGCCACTGATCAGCTGATTGAATTGGGCATGAACTCCACTGACTTTTTTTTTCTTAAGAGATTACATTTTTTTTTTTGCAGAAAGGAGAGATAGTTTTAAATGCAGAAACTTCTAGCTCTATTCTTAGAGTCAAAATCAAATGAAGAAGACTACCAGTTGAAAATGAGAATGGTTTTTCTATCATCTCAAGTGCCAAAATACACGGGATATCTTTTTCATTCCAATTTCCTATTTTAGTATTTACATTGAAATCTTTTTCTTAATGGTTCATTTTCTTTAATGAAAATATTTATAATTTGCAGATATGTATTTTTGTTGAGCATTTTGTTGTTACTAGCACATGGTGTTAAAGTATTTATATATGTTTAATAGCAATAATTGCCACCCTGTAATAGTTGCCATATTAACCTCCAATTGCTAGTAAATATTTTTAAGTACATAATAGACAGCAATTTAAGACATAGTGTTGCAGTTTACTGGACTGTTTAAAAGAGCCATTTGTAAGTGTGATGAGTTCATAATTTTAAAGAGAAAATAATGTACCTAAGACTTGTATGCTACAAAATATGTTACTGTGTTATTGCTTGAGGTGCTTATTAGAGGAAGTTAGATTGGGGTGTTTCTTCCTTGTGAGAATAAAAGCAGGGGAATGCCTTAGGACAATATGAATTTGCTTAGTTTATGCCAAGTATTTATATAGCTTATCATTTTTCTCTGAAGCATTTTGGTCATTGTTCCAGGATTAATATTTATTTTGGGGAAACAAATCTCTTAAGCATTTCTTTAGGTAATCTAGTTGTGGATTTTATTAATTAAGGATGGAAAAATTGATTCATCTTTTTTGTTCACTGGATAATTCAGCCTTGTTTAATTGTGAATTAATTGTATTCAGCTCATACTTCAAGATATCTCTTCTGCTCTTGAGGTTAATAAATACCCTGTAACTAATTTGTACTATGTGCTATAAGTTATAACCATTTACAAAAGATAACTCTGTTGTATAGTGATATTGGTCAAATTAATTAAAATTGAGGTTAAACTATCTCATTGTAGATAGTAATGAGACTATCTGAATTTTTTTAAGTGAACAATTAATTCGGGTATCTCCCAAGTTTTACTTAAAGATAGAAAAGATTCTTTCCTGAAATAGTTTAGTCTTGATAGAATCTTCTAATAGAATCCAGAGTGTAGCTTCATGACAGAGCTCCTGCCTGGCTTGGGTGAGACCTGGGTTCAGTCCTAGCAGCATGCAAAGTGACAGTGAGAGCCATAACACCACCACTGCCACCAGCTCTGCCATCATATCATCTCTGCCTCTTTTAAATTCGTAATAGAAGGCACTGATTTATTTTTCTAAAAGTGAATGATAACATTTATTTTGTAGAAGCTAGCTAGTGTGGAGACTAGACAAAGTTTATGAGAATAAGTGGTTGGATGTTGGGTGCACTAAATTGTGCATCACAACCATTTATTAGAAGTGGAGAAAGGATTTCTGCAGCATTGCAATTAATATCATTTGATTAAAATATATTGTGTAGGTATTTGTCATTAGGATTTCTGTTTTGTTTTATAAACATATAAACATATAAAAATTGCCCTTAATGCAATTGCATAGTGAAGTAATTAGCCTAAAAATGTGCTGTATACTTAAAACACACACACACACACACACACACACACACACACACACGTTTCTCATTTGTTTCATAGAATTTCCTTAGAGTTTTGGGATTAATCAATATTTGTAATGTGTCCTTAGAATTTAGGACATTCTCCTGCTGATGAGTCATTTAACTTCTTTTTGATCCTGTCCAGATAATTTTTTCTTAAAGTATATGATTTCATTGTTTATTTGAAAGATTTGAGGGTGTTAGCTTTGTTCTGTTTGGGGAATTCCCTTCATTACATAAGGGATGTGCTTTTTCATTAATCTTGGTAAATATTAACATAAACAAAGAATTATGAATTCAGGCACATATACATGAGTGAAATAGGCATGCTTGCCCAAGTTTTGTTTAATATAAAGTCATTTACGTACGTCTGCATAGTTTTCTATCTTCACTTTAATTGATACAAAATTATTTTAAATTCTGTTTAAGTGTTTATTGGTGTTTATTCCAGGGCCAGTTCTCCTACTCTGCAATATTTTTATTATTTAATTTTAAAAAGCATTGTTAGTATTGTGTAGGGTTCTGTCTTCATAAATTGGTTGTAAGAAGTCTTTTAGGGACTCCTTCATAACCTATGTTCATATTAATGTTTTAGTTTGGAATCAAGTTTTTTTTTTCTCCTAAGTAACCTTTGCCCCGTTCTTTATAGATGAGAATTAGAAGAATAAATTGTATCCATAGGAAAGTATTATTTCATAGCCATTTCCATGCAGTGATTTATGATGTGTATGCCTGAATGTTTATTTTCTGATTTAAAATTAATTGTGGTAGAATCTTATAAAACTCTATTTCTACTTCTGAAATAACACAGAATCCTGATTGTCAGCTTTCTTATATTATACTTTCTCCAGCACAGTGAAATTCCATTAAAGGAACCTCCTGAGTTGATGCCATTTGTGTTTTTATTTTGCGTAGTTTAAGTTTGTTAACTCTAACTTAAAAAACGGAAAAGGTGGGACAGGAAAATGGCTTAAAGTGCTGGAGCCAACTCCTTGCTTTCTCCTGGTCTCTTGAAGGAACATCTTGTCAGGGAACAGCTCAAGCTAATACCACCCTTTGTGTGGCCCCAAGCCCCCCCTCTAAAAAAATAAAAAAAGGTGGGAAGGGAAAAAGAATTAGATAAACTTGTAGATAAATGTTTCTTGTTTTCTCAGTCTTTTTTCTTTCTTTTTATTTTTTTTTAATGTAATCAAGCCTTTTTGTTTTTGTTTTCATGTTTTGGGGCCACACCCACTAGTGCTCAGAGATTATTTCTGGTTTTGCACTCAGGAATCATTCCTGGTGGACCCTCTGGGATGCTGGGGATCGAACCCCAGTTAGCCCTGTGCAAGGCAAGTGTCCTAACTGCTGTACTGTCACTCTGGCCCACTGACTGTAATCAAGTCTTAATTTATATTAAATCACTACATTAATTGGATATACTTGTAATTGATGTTAAAATTAAATTTGTGGGAATTATTTGTCTCAAGGGCTGGAGCGATAGCGCAAGTAGGTAGGGCGTTTGCCTTGCACGCGGCCGACCCGGGTGACCCGGGTTCAATTCCTGTGCCCCTCTTGGAGAGCCCGGCAAGCTACTGAGAGTATCTTGCCCGCATGGCAAAGCCTGGCAAGCTACCCATGACGTATTCGATATGCCAAAAAGCACAGTAACAACAAGTCTCATAATGGAGACGTTACTGGGCCCGCTCGAGCAAATCCCCAGCGCCCCCTCCCTCAAATGGATGACTTTATGAGGAGATGCTTTTGTCTAACACGTAAGAAGCTTCTTTATAATAGTCTTATATTATTTCATTAAATTGGAAAGATGATAGATCGGAGAGCTGATAAGTAAGATATTCCAAAAAAAGATAATTGGTGTAAAAACGTTTTGTATTTGCAATTCTCATCATCGGGTTTTAATGTCTTAAAGGAATAAGGGAATAAATAAGGTTCGAAAACATCTAACTCATAACTAGCTCCCTCCTTCCCTGACATTGTTTTTGGGCCACTCCAGGCATCCTCAGGGGTTAGTCTTGGCTCTGCACTCAGAACTTTCGCTTGGTGGTGTTTGGGAGATCCTTTGGGATGCTGGGGATCGAATCCTGGTTGGCCTTGTGCTGTACTGTCTCTCCAACCGCCATCTTCCTCATTTTTGAAGTAGGTCAAATGTCTCCTTTTTGCAGGTTTCCCTGACTGCCACAGGCAGAACTTGTCATTCTTGCTCCTGTCCTATACCTCCTCCTATGCATCTCTGATAAGCAAGTGAGCTTCTGTGGGGCAGTGACCCTGTCTAAATTATCTTACATTCTCCTCAGAGTTAGGTACTCATTTGTTAAACTAATGAACTTCACTGGACTGCTGGTCTCTTATCTTATTCCTTAAGTGAGTTCTCATTTAGGTCCTTATCACAGTTATTTTTCTGATCCAGTTTATATGCTTAGCTCTAATTTCTGAATGTTATCTAGAAAGTACTTAGTATACTTTGGTAATGTGAATTCCAGAAAAATCTTCATTGAAGCTAATTTGAACTAATCAAGAGGTGTGTGCTTATTCCTCAAAGAAATTCAATTAGTTTTAAAATTGTTTTTTGTGAGGGTTCTGTAATGTAGTAGGCAACCTGTAGATTCTGTTTTATTAGACATTTTATACTTCTTTTGGAAATTTCATTTGGGGTTTGACCTATAATTCCTTCATTTTTATTGTTTAAGCTATATAGGAGGGAGTTTTTCAACTTTATAAGACTGGATCTTCTATAACATTAATAAATAGGACCTTCAACAATTGATAGGATTTATATGTTACAAGATTGCTTCCCTCAAGCAGTAGGCAGAGAACAGGTAATAGAAAAAATTGAATTATAGCCAGTTTTTAAAATCATAGATCAGGTTGGTACCCACAATGGTTCTGTACTCTAGTTTCTCCTGTAAACTTAATGGAAAAATCATTTTGAGTGACTTTTAAAGAAACCACTTAGATAATCAGTGCTTTTTAATAGGAAGAGACTTCTAGCAGATCATAGCTGAAGTTTAGAGTAGGCAGGTTGCCGTTCCAATCAGGAAGTTGCAATAACAAAATGGCAGTTATATTTGTACTTTTGAAGGGAGAACAGAAGATTAAATTGTTCTTGCAGTTTTCCTCAGAAGTAAGTCGTGATTGAGAAGAAAAACTTGAAAACTTTATATGATTAGTCATTTTCCATTTGTGTATATGATTCACAGCTGATGGTATATCGCTACTACACTGGTTGTTTTTGCTGCACCAATCCTGCGCTATGACTACTGGCTCAGAGTGGAAATTGGACTCGGGCTCTTGTTTGGTAGTTTAAGCTATTAACTCCTTGGCAGCTCTGGAGTGCTTCTTTGAACTTTAAATAGCAGTTCTATTAACATTTTGAGATTTGTCTCAGGGACTGTCAGAAATAGCACTTAATAAATATCTTTTTTTGTCTTAAATACTAAATCACATTTTAGTCTTACATGCATGTCACAGCCCCACTATGTTTTGAATAAAGTATACACTAGTCCTCAACTGCTGGCTAATTTCTTTATTCCACTTGAATAATGTGACAACATCTAAAAAATATTATTTAGCCCCTGTTGAAGGAAGGAATCCTCCCTCCCCTGACCCCTGACACACACACCACATATGTAGTTTTTTTTTTTTTAAGTAGTCATGTTGACTAGGAAAAGTGTCTTAAATTTTTTCCACGGTTTCGAATTTTACTTGTAGGTGCTCTGCAGCATTCCAGTACACTAGAACAATTGTTCTGTAATTTGTTTTCACATACAAACCTACCCTGTGCTCTCTTGCTGCAGTTGGTGGTTAGAATTCAAATGCTATTTATGGCAGTATTTTTATGGGGATGAACTTAATTTTTTTCTGTTCCGCAAAGGTCAGGAGCATCTTTCCTCTGACTGTTTTGTTACTCCCTAAAATCTTTTCATTACTGACAGTGGGGGTGAGGACTGACTAGGCGCTCCACTCTTCTTGGCCCAGGAGAGAATTGCTCTCCAAAAGAGAGTCTAGGGGAGAGTGTTGGGAGGGAAGTTCCTCTTCTCTTCTCCCCTTCTCCCCAAGGAAAGAGCAGTCCTTTTGTCCTGAGGATTGAAGCCAGTTTTTTCTTCCCCTCCAGCAGGGATCCACTAATGCTTCCTCTTTGCTGATACACTTTATGAAAACACTGAGAGTAGTGTTAGCTCTGGTGATGTCCTCAGGAAAAGATTTTGTATTCTTTTTCCCTTTAGCTATTACCTCAGCTTCTTCCTTCACTCACCCACAGAGAAAAAACTTTTCTACTTGCTGTTTTGTGTAGTAAATGAGGACTTCTGGGGTGACATGAAAAAAAAAGAATTAGGGGTGAGATTGGGCAGGGTAGCCAATTAACTAGTATTATAGAAATACAAATTTTTTGTTGGAGAAATTTAGGATATATGTAATGAATTTTCAGATAGTGTGCATATACCGAGCATAATTAAAATCTGACTTTGGCTTGCAAAACGCCCAAGGATCTGATACAGATCTGATACCTAAATGTATTATTTAATGTCTAAGGTACTATATGGTCTGTGCAAAGGGGGGAGCATTATGGCAGATGGCTACTTTAGCCAGAAAAACTCAGAAGGGGAATTTTAAATTGAATATTGAAGTATTCTATAGATGGAGCTGGTTGGAGAGGAATGGAGAGGACAGTCTTTGGATGCTTAGTTGACAACTCTCTGTGATCTTGAGAATATTCACCTACCAGAATACTTCTCTTGGCTGTGACTTACTTTAAGCAGCAGTATAAGAACTAATTGAAATCTGATCTTTGTTAGGTGAAAAAGTTGAAGTGTGGTTAGGCCAATGTAGGTTTAGAAATGGTGATGTTAAAATAATTTTTCTAAAATAATTCAGTTCTGAACTTTAAAAAAAGTGCTATGTTACGCAAAATGCTAATGACTAAAGTGACAAATATTTCAGAAACTGGACAGACGTGAATCTTAAACGAGCAGATGGGATATGAAACTAAAAGTGGGAGGTAATCCAAGATGATATAGAAACTATTATGAGAAATGAATTGAGGAAAAACAAGTGTGTTAAGTGATATAACATTTAATAATGTATTTCAAAGAAACCTCTCTAGGATTGCTCTCTTACATAGATAATTTAAAATTGTTGGATGGTGTAGTCTGTTCTTTAAATTTTGTGCATTTAAGATGTAGTTCACATTGTTTCTCATGGAACTTAGACATTTAACTCATGAATCTATAAGGTTGTCATTTGACATAAAATAAAGAAGGATGATGGTTTTCAAAGACAGTTGTGGTCTTTACAGGGCAGAGGTACGAAGTGAAATGCACGTTTGCTAGTTGGGCACTTACTCATTATTGCTATTTGCTTGCACCAGCTATGCTCAAGATTTACTCCTGGTGCTGTGCTCGGGGTTCACTACTGACGGGGCTTGGGCATGTGTACTGCTGGGGATTGAACCTATGTCAGCACCTTCACTACGGTGTAGACTATATTCCTAACCCTCAGCTTGTTATTTAGTTAAAATCATTACTTTCGACAGCCCAGAGAGAGAATATAATAGGTGGAGGAAGGGAGCAAGAGTGATTGTGAAGCAGTCAGTGATGTGGGAATGAGGAGGGTCAGAAATTGAAAGGTGTGCTGAGGATTGTTAGAATTAAGTTTTGTTTCTGTTTTTGGGCCCCCCACCCTGTGTTATCTAGGGACTGTTTTTGGCTCTGTGCTGAGGAATCAGGTATGGGCGTGGCATGGGTGCTGGGGGCTAAAACCCAGGCTCCTGCATGCAGAATAGATGCTCCAGTTCTTTGAACCATATTTTTGGTGCTGAAAGCAATTTTTTTAGAAAGTGAGAGTCTCATTTGTATTTGTAAATTTTGGAGCAATAGTAATGGAGAGACAGAGAGAGATGGAAGATACACATCAAGAACCGAGGGTATGGAGGTCTCGCTGAAAAATAGTACGACACTTCTGAGAAATGAAGGCTGTAACAGTATAAAGAAATGAATAAGTGTGAAGAGAATGTGTGGAGATCACTTCTGTGTAGCTTGAGTGATTTTTTTAAATTCAAAGATTATGTTTATTGAGCTTGAACCTAAATTAACCTAATTTTAAAACTTACTTGAAATGTTTGCATTTTAAACTCAATATGCTTATTGCAGTAACTCATCTTTATTTTCATTTAATGTTTGTTTTAAGTAGATCATATGTCACTTTCATTAGTTGTACACTACAGAGTTATAAAACTAATTTTGAGGTAGTTATGTCAGGACTAACTACTCTATACCTTTGTTCAAATGAGAGTGTTCTTCAGAAATTAGCTATATTGTTAGGACTCAAATACTGATGGCATAGTCCCTAATAATTTTTGGTCCTTTTCCTTCTGAATTGTTTAGAAGCAGTTTAGTCTTCCATCCCGTCTTATTTTATATATTAAAAAATTTTAAAATTAAAATTACTGGGGCAGCACGCCCAGTGTTGCTCAGGAACTAGACATTGCTCAGAGGTTTCTCCAGGCACTGCTGGTGGTCAGACCTGGGACTCTTGCATACACTCCAGCCCTTTGAATTATCTCCTTAGCCTGAAAATCTTTCTTATAAATTTTTTTGGGGAGTTTTTTTGGGTTCCACGTGGAAGTGCTCAGGGGCTATTCTTGGAGTTTTTTTGGGTTCCACGTGGAAGTGCTCAGGGGCTATTCTTGGGTCTGTGCTCAGGATGAAGCCTGGTGATGCTGGGGGACTACACGTGGTGCTAGGGATTGAACCAGTGTCACCTGCATTTCAGAGCAAGCACCATAACCCTTGTACTGGTTCTCTCTCTCTCTGGGCCCCTGAAAATCTTAACTTTAAAGGATGCTGCTTTGTCAGTGTCATTGTTCTTTGAAATTTATTCTCAATAAGTTTTACTTTTTGTTCTAAATTACTGCCGAAGTCTATAATTCATTGCTGACATGAGTGAAAATGCCAGGAAAAGCTCTGATTTTTGATTTATTGGCAAACAACCATTGTAATGTTAGCTAACAATTTTTTCTTGGTGGTTAGTTTCCTTCTTAGGTTCTGAGTCTAGAGATTTGGCATTTTTAGTGCAGTTTCTGTGGAAGGGAACTTTGTAGTTCATTGATTGGCAAGACCAGATATTGGGACAAATTAAGTTGGGAAGGTAGTTAAATTGTATTTTCTGGGAATCAAAGCAAATTCTCACTGGGGAGAGTGGAATTATATAGGTTGTGATATGTCTTTGTCTGTCTAGCCAACATCAAAAAATGTTTCTGAAGCCTGTTTTTGGAGTACTAGAAGGAAGTAATCATTAAGAAAAGCTTTGGGATAAGTGGGTAGCCCCCCACCCCCAAGAAAAAAAGCTTTGGTGGACAGGTAAAATTCTACAACAGTATGTTAAGTGAGTCATTCATCAAAATCTAGTAAGAATCAGTACAGGAATGCCAGGATGGTTCAGCATGTGCAAATCAACCAGTGTAATATAACATATCAACAAAAGGAAAGATAAAAATCATATATTTGTTGAAGTAATTGAACAAGCTTTTGACAAGATCTTAATACCCATTTGTTATAAAAACAATAGATTTGGATAAGAAGGAGCATATTACAGCATAATAAAGACTATCTAACGTCATAGCTAACATCATACTTTATAGTGGAAACTGAAAACTTTTCTCCTAAGATCAAGAATAAGATGAGGCTACTCTTTCTCTCTCTCTCTCTCTCTCTCTCTCTCTCTCTCTCTCTCTCTCTCTCTCTCTCTCTCTGCTATAGCACAGTGGCAAGGCGCTTGCCTTGCACGCAGCCAACCAGGGCCAGCCCTGGTGGTTCGACTCCTCTGCCCCTCTTGGAGAGCCCAGCAAGCTACTGAGAGTATCGCGCCCCCCACAGCAAAGCCTGGCAAGCTAACCGTGACGTATTCAATATGCCAAAAACAGTAACAAGTCTCACAGTGGAGACGTTACTTGTGCCTGCTCAAGCAAATTGATGAACAATGGGAGGACAGTGCTACAAGTGCTTTTCTTTTTTTGTTTTGGAGCCATACCTAGCAGTATAGCTAGGGCTAAGTTCTGGCTCTGTGCTGATCAGTCACATCATTTAGGGCTCAGGGGTGCCAGGGATCAAATCCGAGTTGGCCTCATGCAAGGCAAGTGCCCTACTGCTGTGCTATCTCTCCAGCCCATAGGATGTTCACTCTTATCACTTTTATTCAACTTTGTTTGGAAAACATGGCCAAAGGCATAAGCAAGAAAAAGATGTAAAGGAATTCAGATTGGAGAAGTAGCAAAACTAACACTGTTTGTAGATGACAAGGTAATACATGGAGTACTCCAAGGACTGTACCAAATTACTGGGAATAATAAACAGTAAAGTGGCAAGAAAGGAAATCAATACACAAAAATGTTGCATTTATGTATACAGGCAGTAAATTAGAGGAAAGAGAAATAAAATGGTTCTATTTATAATCTCATCAAAAAGGATAAAATACTTGGGAGTAAGCTTACAAAGAAAGCAAAAGACCACTACACTTAATATTGTACGAGATTGTTAAAAGACATTGAAGAAGACACAGGAATGAAAAGATATCCTGTGTTCCTTAGATTGAAAGAATAAACACTTAAAATGGACATATTTATCTAAAGCATTTTATGGATTCAGTGCAGTCCCTGTCAAAATCTCAACCATGTTTTTCAAGGAAGTAGAACTGAAACTTCTAAAATTTGTATGAAGCAACAAAAGATTCCCAGGTAGTTAATACATTAATGAAAAATTACAACAACAAAAACAGAAGAAAAATGAGGTCTCTCTTCCCTTTACATAATACTATAAAGTAAAAGTAATTAAAACAATATGGTTTTTGAACAAAAATTAGACAGAGACCAATGGAATGAGACCGAAAAGCTCAGAAATTTAGAATAGATGTGCAGTTAATTTGCGACATTGCAGCCAAAACCGTGTTTTGGAGAAAGGATGGTTACATGCAAACAAATGAAAATAGATCATTAATTTAGCAGTGGAAAATTAACTCAGTATGTTAAAGACTTGGGTATTAAGCCTGAGACTATAAAGTAGGTAGACAAAAGTCCACGAACTCATGTGCATCAGCTACAGAGATATCTTTGGGACTCAAATTGGTAAAACAAAAGTAAAAATAAATAAATGGGACTTTTATGCAGTTAAAGAAACCAACACAAAAACAACAAGGTATCTACTAAGAGAAGATATTTTCATATCATAATCACACAAAGGTTTGAATATAGAAAACTACAAATAACTCACACACTTTAAAAAAAGCAAATAACCCAAATATAGCATGTTTTGACAAGGGTGTGGAGAAGGAGTCCTTGTATATTACTGGTGGGAAAGTAAATTGATGTAGCTTTTATGGAAAATTGGAGATTCCTTAAAATACTAAAATTAGAGCATATGACTCAGTAATATTTCTTCTGGCATTTTTCTGCTGTGTAAGTACCACTTGTTAACTGATTTTGCCACTGGAACAACTCCTCTCCTGGTATTTATAGGAAGAATATGAAAATATTTGAAAGAAACATCTTCATTGCAGCACTGTTCAACGTCACAGACAGAAATGATCTAACTACCCATCCTTAGAAGATTGTATAAAGAAATTGTGGTATATAGACTAAGTGGAATCCCACTCAGCAGGTACCTCACCCAGTGCATCAGGCCTCACGAATCAGTACACTTTAAAGAAAAGCCTTGGCCTAGATAAAAGCATCCTGTTGAATTATCTCTTAGGTTATTTTTTGAAGGCCACACCCAGTTATATGGGACATGTTTGGCGGTGTTCAGGTGACCCTATGTGATGTTGGTTATTCAAATCAGCTCCATGGCCACAACCACATGCAAAACAAGCACCTTCATCCCTGTACTATTTCTCTGGCTCCAGTGTTTTAAGGGTTCCTTTGCCCACTTAATGTTGATTTTTTTTTGAGACTGCCATTTAGTGTCCCCTAAGTGTCCTTTCAGAAATTTCTTCAACAGTTGAAGATTAGGACAGTAGCCCTCCTGTGTATTTAGGATTTTACTTCATTGTAGTTTGCCTTCATACTCTGTGTTAGGGGAAGTGGAGAGGATCTTTTATACTAATACAGAGATGCGTGACTCAAGTAGTTGTTTAGATAAATTTCATTGGCTAGTATTTCTGTTTTAAATTCGGGAATATAATGAGGTTTTGCTCAAGTTTGTTTCTGTATTCTTCAGATTAATGGATAACTTTATTTTTAATTTTTATTAAATTTATTATTATTGTTGTCGGGTGCTCAAGTCTTACTCATCTCTCTGTGCTCAGGGATCTCTCCTGACAGGGCTCTGGGACCATATAGGATGCTGGAGATTGAACCCAGGGTGGCCATTTGCAAGGCAAAGGCTCTATGTGCTCTGACCCCTGTATATCTTGTTTTTAAAATTGTTTTTATTTATTTATTTTTTTCTTTTTTGGGTCACACCGGTGATGCTCAGGGGTTACTCCTGGCTTTGCACTTAGGAATTACTCCTGGTGATGCTCAGGGGACCATATTCCGGGATGCTGGGAATCGAACCCGGGTCGGCCGCTTGCAAGGCAAACGTCCTACCCGCTGTGCTGTCACTCCAGCCCCTAAAATTGTTTTTAAACTACATTTCACAGTAGGGAAAGGAATTGAAATTTTATCAAAAGGTGTAGTGATGTAATATTAGAGATTCAGAAAAAGATGCATCATTTTTATTCTGAGCAAGAGTCACAATTCTAAGCTTTCCAGTTATTGAATATCTGAACAGTTGAAGATCAAAACCTGCATATATATATGTATCACTGTCATCCCGTTGTTCATCGATTTGCCTGAGCGGGTGCCAGTAATGTCTCCATTTGCCCCAGCTCTGAGATTTTAGCAGCCTCTCTTTACTCATCCTTCCCAATGGTGCTACATTGGATGCTCTTTCAGGGTCAGGAGAATGAGATCCATTATTGTTACTGTTTTTGGCATATCGAATACACCATGGGGCGCTTGCCAGGCTCTACCATGTGGGCAGGTTACTCTTGGTAGCTTGCCGCATTCTCTGAGAGGGAGAACTAGACTGTAAGAGGTCTCGCGCCTACAAATGCGACCGAGCACTTCCAGGAGCTTTGTTTTATAGTCTCTGGATCTTGGTCCTTGATGGGATTGCATGGCGCCAGGGACAGTTTGTGGGTGTGACTGCCAGGTTACTGGAAAATGGGGGATCTGGGTGGAGGAGGCCCAGTCCTGATCCAAGCAGGCTTGGAGATCTCAGCCCCGGGTCCCACACATATGGGTTCCTCTGCCAGTTCCTTCATATGCGAGGCTCAATATAAATCTGTATTTTAGCTACTAATATTTACTTGAAATACAAATTCTCAGCTAAAATTTAAGTTACTAAAAATATTTTTCAGGGGCCGGAGCGATAGCACAGCGGGTAGGGCATTTGCCTTGCACATGGCCCATCTGGGTTCAATTCCCCACATCCCATATGGTCCCCCAAGCACTGCCAGGAGTAATTCCTGAGTTTAGAGCCAGGAGTAAACACTGGGCATCACTGGGTGTGACACCTCCCCCCAAAAAAAAGCAAAAAAATTTTTTTCTAAGTGTATTTGTTTATATACAAAGTATAATCCTGTCTTGATCCAAAGTAGACTGAGTTTTCTCTAAATTATACATATATAAATATAAATATTTTATTGCTATTTGGAGATACCTTGGTGAAACTGAGCTTTGCAACCCAGACAGATGGTGCTATTCTGGAGTCTGCAAGATCCTATAACATTTAATTAAAAAGTGCAATGATTCTCCAGAGAATTTATATATTTGATAAGTGTAAGCTAATAAACTGGTTTCTTTAGGTGTATTTTATAAATTTGATTTGAAATGAGTATTTGCTTCCTTTAGGAAACTTATGATGTACTTGGTTAGATGAATAAATTGCTTGTTCTCATAGTTTGTATCATAAAGTCAGAATATTTTAGCTGAAAATGAATGGGATTAAGGTAGGTATTTATTTTGCAGAGTACCTTCCATTGCCAAACTTTCTTATATGGTAAGTGTATGATAGGCTGTTAAGAACCCATATTATTGACTTGAAAATTTTTCTGAAAACTGAGAAATTAACAGAAGAATAGCTATTGATTTAGATTTCCTGGACCTTACATTTTAATTTTCAAGTTGAAAATTGAACTATTTCAGATAATCTAAATTCAGTTTTAACATAAATAGCAAACTGTGATTAGTTTTGTGTAAGTTTGATTTGGTTCGGAAAAGTGTATGATTGAAATGACTTTGTGAGTTACATAAGCAATTACATGCATAATAGACTAGTAAATAATCATAAACAACATTTCTTGACATCTTTAACTTAGTTGTCCTTTATTAAATTTATTTAGCTCTTTTGTAATGTGTAAACTCTTATAGATAGGAGATCACTGAAAGGGAATGTTTGATGCCAGAGTAGATGACAAGTAAGAGCTGGAAATTTATATTTTATGCAGAGAGGAATGCCTGAAGGGTTTTTAGGATAAAGGTGTGGTTAGATTTTTCTTTCAGAGAGAAAACTCCTGTGGATTCAGGGCAATGTGGATTGTGTCAGAGAGAAGCCTAAGGTAGAAGACTCTTAGAGAAGTCAGGAGTGAGACATGTAGGGCCAGTCGGAAAGGTAGAAATGATTCAAATTCTATTTTATTCAGTAAATACTAGCATATAGTAAAATATAAATAATATTTATAAATATTAAAAAATATAAAAAGAAAATAAAAAAGAATAAAAATACTCTGTCCCTGCTTCACTTTTACTTGGCAGCTCTGGTTCTCAATGAAGCCCTAATTGTTCAATAAACATCCAAATACTCTTTTGAAGGTAGAATTTGCAGGTCTTGGCGACCTATTATGTATGTCATAAGAGGAATCAAATGGCAAACAGATGTTCTTGGTTTTATGGCATTTATATTCTTGCGTATTCAAAACAGGGAGGAACAGTTGGCAATATCCATGAGCAATAGTTGTTAGCAGAAGACTTTTGCTTTGATCAGAGTATCCATGTAAGTATTCAGAGTATCTATGTAAGTACTCACTGAACCTATATTTTTGTTGGATAAGTTCCACAGAACTTAAAAAGTTTAAAAATTATGCATGAGAACAGAGAGCAAATTGCCAGGGGATTGTGAAAAGAAAGTTTAAAGCTTAGTGTTTTGTGATCTGTTTTAAGAAAACTTGATGCGATGGCAAGTTGAGAAACAGATTTATAAGAAAAAGATGGGGTGAAGAAAAAGGTGGAAAGAGTATTTGGAGATGTGAGGTGGTTAGGAAGGCAGTTGGCAGTAGGACAAAGAATATTTTGGTAGGGTAAATGCTCCAGTTTTAATGATCGGAATGGGCACAAAGCAGATAAGTGAGGGTGCTGGGAAGATTGGTTGAAGGGCTGGAGTGTGACCTTTGCAGGCAGGAGGGCTGGTTTGGATCCTTGGCATAGCCTTGCCCCTTGCAGGCACCTGGCCCCTAATAACTGTGAGCTCTGGTAACTGCCAGGGAGCAACCCTTGAGCACTGCTCCGTGTTATCCCCATTCCAAGTAACCCATCCCAACCCAGCAGAAGAAAATAGAGGTGGAGGGTGTCCTCTCAGCTGTTGGTTTTCTCTCTCCACCTTTATTACTTGACCTGCTTTAGACTCCACCTTCGCAGTCGGCCACATTCAAGATAGTACCCGCAGTATTATCGCTCTGGCCCATCATTCCAGTTTTTGTTTCCTTAGCACTTCGAGGGTACACCTTTTCTTTATCGCGTATTGAGAGTGTAATTATTCTGTCCTGTCATTTTTTAACCTCACAGATTGGAGGAAAAACTCCCTTTCCCTTCCCTTTCTCCACGCCCACTCCTTCCTCTGTACATGCCCCCTTTCCCAGCTCATTCCTAGGCTCCTGGAGCACTGGAATTTTTGTGCCCCCTGGAATTTCCGTGCCCACTGCTGCACTTTTACTTGGCAGCTCTAGTTCTCACTTAAGCCCTAAATGTACATATGCACTTCAGAACCTTTTGATGTAATCTCCTTGGTGTGGTGGGGATTCTCTCCAGTTGTTTTGAGTGCACTTACTGGCACAGCGTGTGCTATCCATTGTCAATTGGCTCTAATTCATTCAACCTTCCCATGTGGGTAGATTTTTTCACTTGGCTTCCCTGAAGGTGGAGAGTTGGCTTGCAGTTGTCATTTTTCTTTAATTTGTCTCAGAGTGAGACAGTTCTAGTGAAAATCAAGATATTTCCAAGAAATTAAAACGAAAAAAATTTACAGTCCAGCCACTCCATTAGACCAGGTTTCCCTCAGCTCTTCTCATAAATGTTTACTTTTTTTGTACGTAGATATAAGTATGGTATAAATAAAATTCTTTGTTCATCTGTACTAACATTTTCCATGCGGTTGTAATTTTTAATCATAATTTTAATAGGTAGGAATCTTCCATAAATCTAAAAAGATTATATAATTGGTCTTAAATTCAAACAGAATTAAAGAATCTAACAGAAAATGTAGAAAGTCTGCCCCATGAGAGGAGGTCAGTATTTGTTAAACTCTTTTTTTTTTTTTTTTTTTTGCTTTTTGGGTCACACTGGCAATGCACAGGAGTTACACCTGGTCCATGCACTCAGGAATTACTCTTGGTGGTGCTCGGGGGACCACATGGGATGCTGGGAATCGAACCTAGGTCGGCTGCGTGCAAGGCAAACGCCCTACCCGCTGTGCTATTGCTCCAGCCCCCATTATTTGTTAAACTTTTAATCGTTCCATTCCCTACCCGCTTTTGCATGTGACCGTGTGCCATACATATATGTAGTATTAAAGTTATTTGTTTGCTATTGAATAGCTGCAAACAGTATACATAAATCATACATAGGTAGGAAGGATCACAATATAATGAATGCTCACATATCTAATACTCAGATCAAGAAAGAAAACATTCTTTTGTGATATCCTGCAGTATGATTTCTTTCTTCTTCTTTTCTTGCTGCAGAATTGACTTTTTTTGGGTGGTGGTTGGTAGTGCTCAGTGTCCTTCTCCCGGTACAGTGCTTGAGGGATCATGGAGAGCCAGAGATCAAACTGGGGCTCCTGCAGGCAAAGCATGTGCTCCAGCTCTTTGTTCTATCTCTGACCACTTTATCCTGGTTTTTATGCTTATCATTACTTGTGTTCAAAAAGTTTTGATTAAGTACGGGGTGACCTGGGTTTGTTCCCTGGCACCACATGGTCCTCAGGCCTCACTGAGCAGCTCCTGGGAACTGAACTGGGAGTAGCCCCTGAGCATCGCAGGGTGTATGCGAACAAACAACCCTGGTTAAGGTGTTTGCCTTGCATGTGGCTGATCCTGATTTGATCTTTGGGGCCATGTGTGGTGCCTTCAGCACAGCCAGGAGTGATCCCTGAGTAGGTGTAGCGAAAAACTGAAATAAGTAAATAGGGCATGGGCCCATAATCCAGCAGGGAGAGCATTTGCCTTGCATGTGGCCAAGCCTGGGTTTGATCTCCCGCACCCATGTCGTCCCCTGACCACCCCCAAGAGTAATTCCTGAGTGTAGAGCCAGGAGTTATCCCTGGGCATCACTGGGTGTGGCCCCAAACACCTCCCCCTCACAAAAAAGATTAAATAAAAAAATCTTTACATATAGATGATGTTTTCCGAATTTTTTGTAATATGCCCTTTTTGCATTGACATTGATTCAGTTTTTTTTGTGTTAGTAAATTCAGGCACACATCATTCATCATTTTTTAAAGTGTATCCTGAATGTATGTACTGTTGCTTTTGACATCAGTGGTGAGAAAAATTAAGATTTTTTTCCCCCTGTGAACTGCAGTTATCCATAAAATTATGATAGTGATAGCTATAGATTATTTAAAAGATTTATTGGTAAATTCTTAAGGGGTGATTTGTAAATAACCGTTTCTTCTGTCCTCCTTCTGTCCTATAGTGAAACATTAATTTTTGCCACTCAGCAAAAAACAAACTCTTTGAGTTTTTTTTATTTCGAATGAGATTATGTGCATCTTTTTTATATCTACAGTTATACATATTTTGTGTTTAAAAATTTTCAAAACATATGATCTATAAAAGAACTTTTCTCCTTTTCAGATTGGGGGTAGGGTAGCACACTAGTGCTGCTATGGGGTCACTCCTGGCTCTGTGCTCAGGAACTGCTCCTTCTTGGTAGTGCTCGGGGGACCGTAAGGGATGCCGGGATCCCAGGTTGGCCACGTGCAAGTCGAGTGCCCTACCTGCTGTACTATCTCTCTAGCCTCTATCTATTATTATTGGTATTTTTTTTTTGGTTTTTCAGCTACACCTATGCCTTTAAACAAACTTTTGTTTTCATGTAAACACTACTATTTGTATTTTTCAGAAGAAAAAAGCAGTAAGTCTTTTAGTAACTTAACCCAGCCACAGTAACCAGCAGGTGATGGGACTGTCCCTGACTCTAGAGCCTGAACTCCCGTCAGTGCTTTGTATGCTCTTTTCTAAAAAACCTATCTTAAAAAAAAACTTTTTAATGAATCACTGTGAATTAAAGAATTATTCCTGGTTGAGTTTCAGGCTTAGTGTTTCGGTACCAGTTCCTTTACCAGCGTCTACTTCTCTCCACCAGTCCCCAGTTTCCCTTCTGCCCGCCGGTCTGCCTCAGTGATAAACACTTTTCTCTCTACCTCCTTCACCCCCTCTGCTCTTTTAGGTGCTCTGGGTTATGGTACTGTTACTGATGGGAAATCATGCATGTGACTTTACCTCCTTTTTTAAAACCTGTCTAACTTCTCATAGAGCTTCCAGGGATCTTCTCTCTCCTCTTCTAGACATCATTGATCTCTTTTCTGAGCCATTTAGCAGTGTATACTGTATGCAAGCATGAAAGAAACCACTGGAACATATAAATTTACCCGATTAATGGAATAAATAATATAGTTTATGTTTTTTAAGTTTTTTTTTTAATCAGATTATTGGAGTAATAACCCAACTTAAAATATCTTGACATAGATTTTTACCTTTTTATCTTAAATTGAGGAATCATTTGGAAAATGAAAAATTAGGAATTTCGTTTGTTTTGATTGATGTCTGGGATAAGATAAAAATCCAGGTAATTGACAAGAAAGTTAATCTGAGATCATGTTGTGCATTCAGTAGACCCAACTTCCATCCCTGGCACGGCATAGTCCCCTTGAACTACTGCCAGTTGAGGCTTCAACACAGCCTTACTCCTACTCTACCCTCAAATTCAAAGAAAGACACCCCACCCCCCCCAAGAACAAAACAAAACAAAACAAAACTTGGGAACTGAAGAGACAGTACATGGGGTAGGTGCTTGCCTTGTAGATGGCTGACCTGAGTTCAATTGCCAGTGCCCCACATGGTCCCCCAACCTCCATCAAGGGATTCCTGAGTACAGAGCCAGGAGTAAGCTGTGGGTGTGATCCCCCCAAACAAACCTAACAAAAAATTGGTCACTTCACAAAACTATCACAAAAACTAGTTTTTTTTTTTGGGGGGGGGAAGGGGGGAGGTTTGGGCCAAGCCTGATGGTGATAGAGGCCAAAATGCTTTTTAATATAAAAAAATCAAGGGATAGAGAAATAGTACCGTGGGTTAGGCACCAACCTGTGTTTAATCCCCAGCCTCACATAATGATCCCCTGAACACTGCCAGGAATAAGCTTTGAGCACAGAAAATCAGTTTCTGAAATGAATATTTAAGAAATGATTTATTATTGTTACATGATCTGTACTTAATAAAATAGACAAGATAGAAATGAATATGTGTGTGTGTGTGTGTGTGTGTGTGTGTGTGTGTGTGCGCGCAAACTGGAGAAGGCATTTTATATCTGGTTGCTCATTAACCCAAGGACTCAGTCTAGCTCTTTACTATTACTCTGTCATCTTTCGTTTATTACAGTATGTGAGTTGAATATAGTCCAAAGATGATGGTTTAAACTTTAGTCATCATGGTGGCATTCTAAATAGGAAGGAGTAGGAAATGAGGGAAGGGCACACCTCCTTTGACAGGAAACTTGGGAAGCTCCTGAACTGTGGTTCATCTCAAAGGATACTGTGAAGTGGAGTTCTGAAAGTGGGGTATTGTGTTTCCCCAGCGGTTTGGGTAGAATGTTACTGTTAGTATTCATGTTAGAATAGGCGTCAAACAAAACTACACTATTCAGAGAAGACTAGTACAACTTTCTGTTTATAGTCTGTTGTCGCAGTTGAGCAAGATGACCTATCATCACTAATAAACTTTATTCAACTGTACAGAACTGTTTCCAGAAATCTTATGAGTTCTCTTTTAGTTTAGGTTAACGTTGGTCATTAACTTGCATTTTGACATTGTTAGGCATGAAAAACTTTTTTTTCTGAGCACCTGAGCACAATTGGGGGAGGGGGACATACCCTATGGTGCTCAGGGCTTAATCTTGGCTTTGCACTCAGGGCTCACTTCTGGTGGGCTCAGGAGGCCATATGGAGTGCTGACATTTGAACCCGGGTTTACCAGCTCTACTCTCTCTGGCCTGAAATGTTTTCCTTTCAGAAAATCCTGTATGCTCTTTAAGAGGGATTCATAGTTAACCTTGGAAATACGTAAGCTGGTACTTTGGCTATATTGAAAATAGATTTTTCATTTAAGTTTTTAAATAAGTAGATTTTAAGAATTTAAGAATGTAGATTCTCTTTTAATATATACATTTTTAATTACCATTGTTGACATTTTAAAGTTATCTTTACATAAAACACTACAAGTGACAGTAAAGTTCTAGAATTTTGTTTTTTTTTTTTTTTTTGCTTTTTAGGTCACACCTGGTGATGCACAGGGGTTACTTCTGGCTCTGCACTCAGGAATTACCCCTGGCGGTGCTCAGGGGACCATATGGGATGCTGGGAATCAAACCCGGGTCGGCTGCGTGCAAGGCAAACGCCCTACCCGCTGTGTTATCACTCCAGCCCCAGTTCTAGAAATTTTGACAAATACATAAACATGTAAAGTTGTCATTGAAGTAAAATAGAGATCAAATCTGTGATGCAAAAAACTACACCCCTGCCCCACCTTCAGACAAGAAATGACCCACTATATTATGCTAAATTAATTTGCTGTTATTATAGATTAATTCTACATATCCTAGAATTTTTAAAATATATGGAAACATAAAGTATTAGTCTCTGTGTCTAGCTTCATATTATTGCTTAAGTAAGTCATTCCTTTCTGTTAAGTAGTAGTGTTTTGTAGTTATGATGTATAAATCTGACCATTTATTCGTGATTAAGCATGCTCTTACTTTTTTCTGGGGCATGTTTTGATTCTTGGGAAATACAGATTTCACTTTTTATTTTATTTTTGTTGTCTTGGGGCCACATCCTGCAGTGCTCAGGGCTTACTCCTGGCTCTGAGCTCAGGTATCATTCTTGGCGGGGTTTGGGAGACTATTTGGGGTGCTGGGGATTAGACTTGTTTCAATCACGTGCAAGGTATAAATATCCTACCCACTGTACTATGGCCCTGCCTTCCAGTTGACTTTTAAAGAGTTAAGATGGTTGTGCCATTTTACGTTCCCATCAGTCATCTGTGAATCCTTATTGCTATTCTAAGGTAGCAAGCATTCTCCCATTTCTTTCAGAAGTTTTAAAGTATTATTAGGCTTAGGTCTGTGGTCATCTATTTTGGATTGGGTGGTTTGTGACGAGTTAATTCATTTTGCATGTTGTTCATCTACTTGTTTGAGCAGCTTTTATTGAAAAGACTGTACTTTTCCCTTTCATTTACATTGATGGGGGCTTGAGCTATAGTACAGTGTATAGGGTACTTGTCTTGCACACTGATGACCCAGGTTTGATCCCTGGCACCCCATATGGTTCTCCAAGCATTCCAGGAATAATCCCTGTGTAGAGCCAGGAGTAAGCTTGAGGCATTGCTGGGTGTGGCTCCAAAACAAAACTAAAAAAGAGAAAAAATTAATTTTATTGACATTTTAGAAAGTCAGTTGAGTGTATGCATTTGTGTATATATGTATGCATGGATTTATTTTTGTGTTTCCTCTTTCATTGACCTACATAACTTTTATTTGGGTCTAGAATGTGTTTTTATAAAATTGATATGTACTTTTTTCCCAGTCATTTAAAATTGCCGTGCTTTAAAGTAAACTTTCTAGTTCACAGCTAGAAATGTAAAAATATGATGAAATTTTGTGAATCTTACACTCTGAAACTTTTCAACACTCAGTTTTACTAGTTTGCAGTAATTTTTTTTTTGGTAAGAATAATTGGTAATGTCTGTGAATAAAGATTATTTTGTATCTTCCTTTCTAATTTGTAAGCCTTTTTTCTTTATTGCATTTTATCTATAATACAAGGTTGAATGCATGTGAAAAGAGTGAACATTCTTATTTTTCCTCTGATCTTAGGTGGATTGATTTTAGTCTGTCTTCATTAGTTGTCATCTTAGCTGTAGATTGTCCAGCATTGCCTAAATCAGGTTGAGAAAGTTTCTTTGATTTCTAGTTTAGTTTTTGCCTTGAGTCAGTGTTGAATTTGTCAGTGTTGAATTTTGTTAAATGTTTATCAGTCTGTTGAGCTGATCATAGGTTTTGTTCTTCTAATATGGGTAATTACATGAAGAGTTTTTGAACGAAGCTTGATTCAAATTACATTGATGGGCTTTTGAACTAAATCAGCTAGGCTTGAATTTCCCAGATAAACTGCTTGTAGAAGGTGTTATTTTTAATGTATTGTTGAATTTGGTTTACATTTAATATTGGGTACTGATTTTTAATCTTAATGAGGGACATTGACTTGTAGATTTCTTTAGATGTTTTTGATTTTACTAGTGTTATTTTCATGACTTGATTGGGAAGTTATCTCTGTTTTCTGAAAACTAAAAGAATCTGTGTGCCACTGGTGGTGATCTTTCTTGGATATTTGATGTAACTTACCAGTGAATTTTCCATATTTTCTTGGAGAATTCTTTGTGGTAAGATTTTAAATTATAAACTTCATATCTTTAATAGGGATATTCAGATTTTTCTATTACTGTTAGTTTGGTGATTGAAAGAATTTGTTCATTAAATCTAGGTAGTTGTTCATAATAATCTTCGTTGTCGTTTAAGATATGAAGTCAATCCTCTTCTTTTTTTCCCTGATATTGGTAATTTGTCTTTCTAGAGTAAAAAGGTCATCAGTTTTACTGATCTTCCAAATAAACAACCCTTCTTTTATGGGGCTGGGGGAACCCCCTAGCAGAGCTTAGGGTGCCCTGGAACCATTCTCAATAACTCTTGATCAGCTGTTGCTTGGGCCCAAGGGTGCCATGTGCTCAGCTCTGTGGTGCCAGGGCTACCCAGTTGGTGCTCAGGAACAACCAGGACCAAATTTGGTGGAGCTGGGGCCAGAGGGGGAAGGAAGTGCAATGCTGGGAATCAAATCTGGGTTTGAATGTGCCTGTGTCTCAGTGAGATCTCCTTGGCCCCAGCACAGCAGCTTTTTATTTTATTCGTTTTCTCTATTGTAACTGTTTTGTATTTCATTGGAGCTCTTTGGCACCATTGCGGCAACATGGGAAGATGCTGTCATTGACAACACTGACGAAGAATACAATCCACAGATTCAGCACCTCCATGACTGTGTGAGAAATGCCAAGAGAGAGATAGCCACAAAAAGATGCCTGTCTTTGAAAACTTTTTTTTTTTTTTAGATTTTTATTAGTGAAATACCATGAGGTACAGTTGTATGTAGATTTACAAATTTTTGTATTTGGGTTTCAGTTATACAATGATCGAATACCCATCCCTCCACCAGTGTCCATTCTTCACCACCACTGATCCCAGTATCCCTCCCACCCCCCGTGCTCCCATCCCACTTCAAAAATTCTTGAGCTCATTTGCCAATGTGGCTTGGCACAAGCCTCAGGCAACCGCAAGCGAACGTCCGAGCTTGCAAAGCAATGCAGAGAAGTGATAAAGGAAGACCTCAAAGAGAGAAGAGCAGCAGTACTGGCAGATGCAGCAGAAGCTGGGAAAAGCATTTGCAATGCCCGCTTGTCCTTTGCCAACTACAGGACCAAGATGACTGCCCTCCGATGTCCTGATGGATCTATTACATCTTCCAGAAGGGCAATGGAGAAGATTATCTATGACTTCTACTCGGATCTCTTCACTAGCCACGTCCACCTGCCCACATACCAAATTCCGCAGGATGGATATGTTGTTCCCAACGTTCTCCCATCTGAAATCCGACACGCCATTTCTTCGGTGAAGAAGCAAACAGCACCCGGCCCAGACAAGGTCAGACCCGAACACCTGAAGAACCTGCCGTCAGTACTCATCAGTACACTGGCTCGGCTCTTCACATGCTACCTGTCTGAATGTAAGGTTCCGTCCCAATGGAAAACCAGAAGGACCGTGCTGTACTACTGTACAAGAAGGGAGACATCCACGACATTGGCAACTATCGCCCAATCTGCCTGTTGTCTGTCATCTACAAGCTATTTACTCGAGTCATCCTGAATAGGATTGGCAGAACTCTAGATGAAGGACAATCATGTGAGCAAGCCTGTTTCCAAAAAGGATTCAGTACGATTGACCATATCCACACGATAACCAAGCTCATTGTGGTTTCTCGGGAGTTCAAGATGCCGCTCTGTCTAATGTTCATTGATTTAAAGAAGGCCTTTGATTTTGTTGAGACTGAAGCGGTCATTGAAGCCCTAGCCAAACAGGGAGTTAAAACTCAATACATCAGGATCCTTCGTGAGCTGTATTGCGGGTTCACTACCAGGATCTCACCATTCTACAGGGAGGTGATCATTGACGTCAAGAGAGGGGTTCAGCAGGGTGATACCATTTCACTGAAACTCTTCAGTGCCACCCTCGAGAACATCATGTGGCGACTGGAATGGGAAGGAATGGGAGTGAAGATAGTCGGTCGGCAACTATACCACCTTCGCTTTGCTGCTGACATCGTTCTACTAACACCAAACATTTAGCCAAGCGGCACAAATGCTGGCCAACTTTGACTGTGAGTGTGGAAATGTCGGACTGCAGCTAAATCTCACGAAGATAATGTTTATGAGAAATGGTCTCGTTCCTGACGTTCCATTCGCTCTCAATGGGATGAACATCTTCGAATGCAACTGTTATGTGTACCTAGGTCGAGAAGTCAACATGACAAATGACCTGGCACCTGAGTTGTGCTGGAGGAAGAGAGTAGCTTGGAATGTCTTCAAGAGGATCGAAGAAATAGGTAAGAGGATGAAGAACCTTCGACTCCGGGCACATCTCTTTGACTCCGCTATTCTTCCTGCATTAACTTGTGCCTCAAAGACCTGGGCCCTGTGAAAACAGGATGAGAATGCTATTCGGGTCTCCCAAAGAGGAATTGAAAGAGCTATACTTGGAGTATCGTGCTTCACTCAAGTGAGAGATAGAATCCGGAGTTCCAACCTCCATTGACGATCAAGAATCACGGATACTGTCTTGTTTGCCAAGGCGTTGAAAATTATGGGCTGGACATGTAATGAGATTTGGAGATGACCGCTGGACTAGAGCCATTACTGACTGGATTCCACGGGACGTCAAAAGATCATGTGGCCGCCCACCTAGGAGATGGTCAGACTTCTTCGTCAAGACTCTGAATCGGTTTGAGGCTCTTCGTGTTCCTAGAATGAGCAGGCACCATTGGGCTACACTAGCACGTGACAGGGACGAATGGAGACGTTATTGGCGCCCACTCGAGCAAATGGATGAGTAACGGGATGTCAAGTGATCAAGTGATTTCCTTCCCTAAATTTATATTTGGCTTAGTTTAAACTTCTTGTTCTAACTTCTTAAGGAAGGCTAAAGCAATTTTATACCTTTCTTCCTTTCTCATGAATATTTAAAGCTATAAATAGTCTTTGAGCACGTTTTTGTTTGTATCCTATACAGTGTTCTCTATTTTGTTTTTATAATCAGCTCAGGATATTTCCTGTTTTCTTTTGTGTGTTTTTCCCTATGTATTACTTAGAAGAGTTTGTTTAATTTCCGGAATTCGCAGGTGAGGGAGAATGTACTAGGTAGATACTTAATTTGTTCCATCTAGCTTTTCAGAAATTGTTATTAGGTCCCTACAGAATTGAGATTTATTGTCATGAAGAATTGGCTTTAAATAATTTTTTGGGGGGGACACAACTGGATAGTTTTCTTTTTTCTGGTCACCTGCTCTCAGAAACTGTTCAACCGTTTCTTCTCAGAGCCTTGGTCTGTGCTGCCTCTTATATAGTGTCTGATAACAGTAGTTTAAGGACAGAAAGTTTGACATACACTTTTTCCAGTTTCTTGGTTATTTTGGTGGGAGAACAGTTCTGGCACTTATTTATGTTTAGTTTTTGGGACTACACTCAGTGGTGCTCAGGACTGACTCCTGATTGTGTGCTAAGGGGTCACTCCTGTCACGGTTTGGGAGACCATATGGGGTGCTGGGATTGGACCTAGATTTGGCCACTGTAGGGCAGGTTCCTGGCCACAGTGCCATCACTCTGGCCCCATTTATTTATATTTTGAATGTCATCCTTGCCAGAATGTGGTATTTTATTTATGTATAGTTTTAGCTGCAGTGAGGGTGCTGGGGATCGAACCCAGAGCTCCTGAATGCAAAGTATGGATTGAACTATCATTGAATATATTCAGTATAACTATCAAACTATATACTTTGAACTGTCTCTTTGACCCTTTCCCTAAGTATGTTATCCTAGTTTTGGGATCATCAATTTTTTATTTTTTCATTTAAAAGCAAATTTTCCATGGGAATTGTTCAGAAATTGCAATTAGAATATATTGATATTTGTTTTATATACTATATTATGGGGCAGAGCAATACCACAATGGGTAAGGCGTTTGCCTTGCATGAGGCCAACCCGGGTTTGATTTCTCTGTTCCTCTCGGATAGCCTGGAAAGCTACGGAGAGTATCCTGCCTGCGTGGCAGAGCTTGGCAAGCTCCCCATGGCGTATGCGATATGCCAAAAACAGTAACAAGAAGTCTCACAATGGAGACATTACTGGTGCCTGCTGGAGCAAATCGATGAACTGCAGGAGGACAGTGCTGCAGTGCTACTAGTATTATGGTTTGTGTTGGTGAGATTTCCATGTGCATTTGAAAACAAGTGTCCATTTTAGGAGTCTCCATCCTGGAACCCTGCACAGTTTGTACACAGTATCCAGGAGAAGGCTGTGGCTGATCCATGGGGCCGGTGTGAAAGTACAGTGGGTAGGCCTTGCAGGTAACCAACCTGGGTTTGATCCCCAGTATCATACCTTATGGTCATACATGCCCCTGCAATAGTGATCCCTGAGTCCAGAACCAGGAGTAAGTCTTGAGAATCACTGGGCGTGATCCCAAGCCCCTTCTTCCCCCAGCAAAACAAAACAAAGCAAAACAGTCATCCCTTCCCCCAATAAGGCCTGTTAATATTAATTCGATACTGGTAGACCATTTAGTCTTAGAACCACTCAACTTAGACATCAGCTGCCAAAAGTATGTAAATAGGCTTAGTTGTGTACTAATAAAACGTTATTTACAACAGGTGGCCAGTCCAGAAACCACAATTTTGTAAGTTACAAACTTTGAAAGTCACAAAATCTTATGGTGGGGAGGAAGAAATCTTTGAGATTTATATTTAAATTTGAAAGGAATATTAAAATGTTTATTCAGTCCTTTAATGTTTGAATCACATCTAATATTGACTTCAGGAATCTCAGTCAAGGGCTCCTTTTGGAGGAAATCCTCGCTGTTATCAAGTCATCATTTTTTCCTTTTGTTTATTAAGACTGTACTGAGAACATCTCATTAATCTTTTACACATAATTTTTTAAAAAAACTGCATCAGCTGTATAATTGAATACTTTTTACATTTCTATATATTAACTCCATATTAAATAATTCATCTTTATTTAGTTGTGGCTTTAGTTGATTTTTGCTGCCATGTTTATTTGCTTGAAAGGATTGAACCCACTAGCCTTATGATAGGTTTAGATTTCCTCACTAATGTGGTCCTTCTTTTTTAAACTTTTTTTTTGTGTGTGCTTTTGGCCACATCTGATGATTGGGGGCTACTCCTGGCTCTGAACTCAGGAAATACTCTTGGCAGTGCTTGGGGGACCATATGGAATTCCAGGGATTAAACCTGGGATGTCTGTGTTCAAGGTAAAAGCCAACTTGCTCTTTATTTTGCTCTGGCCCTTCTAGTCTTTCTTAATTTATTTCCCTTTATATAGGATCCTGTCAAGGTGTAGATCTAGGACTGAAAGCAATACTGACTAGTAGGCAAGTAAAGTCTGTTTTTTAGGAGTTTTGGAGTTACTGTTCCATTATTGTTCTTCCAGTATTAAGAACCCTTCTGATTCTTGATGTATTTATATTTTTTACTATATATAGTAAGATATGCCATGCAAGCTGGGAGAATCTTCTCTCTTATTCTGGAGTGTGCTGAAAGTTTACAATAATAGAACTACTCAGTTATTTCTGTTTTGGGGTCACATCCTGCATTGCTCAGACCTTACTCCTAGATCTCTACTCAGGGATTATTCCTGGTGATGCTCAGGGGACCATGTGTGGTAGCTGGGATTGGATTGTGGTTGGCTTTATGCAAGGAGTACCTACCTTTTCTCTGGCCCCTACATGGCCCTTTCTGTCTATAAATTCACATCTTATTTTTTTTTCTGAGAAATTTCCATGAATTATCTTTTACCAATCATGTCATCCTTTTTCTTATTTTCTCATTTTAAAAGCTCTTATGTTGTTTTGATCCTCCTAGGTTACTCCTAGGATATTAGAAATTTTATTTCCTCTTACCCCTCCACACCACCTCTTCCCTGGAAAATTTTTAAATGCTGACTTTGTTGCTGGTACCAAAATAGAAAAATTTTTAGGAACTCTGTTTCAGTTCTCTTCTGAAATAGTTTCCTGTTCTCTTCTTCAACATTTTATATTATGTATTTTTGGAGGGCTTTCAAGTTGTACTCTGGCTACATTTAGCTAAGCAGGCCAGTGCTTCAGTGCGAGGGTTTTAGGATGTAGTGCTTCTTGGGCCCTGTGTGCTGGAGACCACCAGGGTCACCCTGGCGGTGATATGGGTGCCTCTCAGTGACATCGGTAATGCTCGGGTTCCATGGCTATTGATATCCCAGATATCACCTCCAGAGAACGCTGGGATCCAGCCCCTGTATTTCCCTAGTTCTATCTCCCTCTCCCTCTCCCATCCCTGTCCCCTCCATCCCCCCATCCTCCCTCTCCCATTGAGTCAGGGCCTCACACTTGTAAGGCATGTACTCTGTCACTGAATTACATTCCTGGACCCTCCTGTTTTTTTTAGGTTGCATTTGGGGACCACGCTAGTGATGGTGCTGATGCCCCACCTGGGCTCTCTTCAGGAGGCTCCTGAGGAACCTACAGTGCCTGGGGTTGGACACGGGGCCTTCCTTGGGCTTGCAAGGCATCTAGCGCTTGATTCACATTCCTGACCTCTGTTCTTTTCTAACGCTTTTATTATTCTTATCTCTTGGAGAATATTAGTAATAAGTTTTCACCAAAGTTTTCTTCTTCCAGTGTTGTCTGTTTCCCTTAAGTCATTTTGAAAATTTGCTGTTTCTTTATAATTCCTTGTTTTTTTTGTCCCCTCAGTTATTCAGTAATTCCTGATTGTTTACACTTAGTAATGGTGGAATAAAAACTGCCTGAAGTTCTGAGTGTGTGACTAACATTTGTTTAGTGGGTAGCTCATCAATCTGGGTGGGTTCAGTTGGGGAATGATCGTTGATGTCAGTATCTTAAGCCTTTTCCCTTGAACTGGTCACATTTTCCAGACTTGTTTCCTTCTTTTCCTTTCTTTCTTACAATTTTTTGTTTTTGGGCCATATGCTACTTTGGGGGTCTACTCCTGGCTCTGTTTGGGGGTCATTCCTTGTGTGAAATCAAACACAGGCCTCCTGCATGCAAAGCAGCCCATTACGCACTATTCCCACTCCTTGAACCTGTCTTCTCCCTTCTCCTTTCTCATGTGTGAAAGCTTCTGGGTGGCTGCAAGCTTCTGGATGGTCAGAGCAGTATTGAGGGAGAGGGTGGTTTTGACCTTTATGTATATGCTTCTGAAACGACTGTTTCTAGACTGGTTCCTTGCCTTCAGTTGTGCTTCTGTTTCTCAACCAAGAGGTATGTTTTACTGGCTGCAGAGAACGCCCTTCCACTTACTCTGGAATCAAGAAGGGAAGTGGGGCTGGTAACTGGTTTCTGAGGGCTTTCTAAGAAGGATTTTAAGGTTTTCCATTTAGACTCCTCTTTGCTTGTCATTCTTAGGTATTATAAATCTCTACTTCCTGAGCATTTCTTCAGTTTAAAAAATTTTGACATTCTTATTTGCTCTCCTACCTACCTTTGTAATTTTATGGCTTAAGGAAAAAACAAAACCGGAAAACATCTTCACTGATGTTTTAGAGGAATGTAAGTGAGAGCAAAAGTAACTGTGTGTGTTTACTCTGACATCTTTACTTGGGGTTGATGAGTTATATTTTAACAAAGTTTTCTGTTGTATTGGTTTTTTTTTCCTTAGTAGACTGAAATTGACAGGTGACTTAATATGTATTCTGTAGTTTCCTGGTGTACTAGAGTAGGAACCCTACACAGTAATAAGTGACATTAGATAGACTTGGAATTTCCTTCCCTCAAGTAATAACAGTTTTTCTAAGACATACTGTTCTAGAATCCTGTCCAGGATTGACAGTAAGCAAACCATTCTGTGGTTTAAGAAGTCCCTTTTCCTCAATGATTTCTTGACAATTCAAATATCTTTTGGTTGTACACTTATTCCTGCCGTTCATTCTAAGGCATCTAATAGTTCATTCTCATATAAAAGTTGTCTTTGTGAGTGGGATGTAATTAGCCTGGGCAGGGAGGCTTGAATTCATTTTTAGTATCTAGGCCAGCCATATCACTTTACAGGTCAGGAAGCTGAGGTGCCCTGAGAGGGAGTAGATTTCCTATCATATAGGCAAGTAGTTGAAAACTTAGAACTTGAACCATGATATCCTGATTTCCAGCCAGTATTCTTTCCATGATAATATACTCTAGGCCATTCTTATCAAGGCCTATTAGTTTTACTCTGTTCCATGATTACCAAATACAGTTTTAACTCCAGGGAGTCATGTTGCAAGTTCATGTTGTTGGGTTATGACAGATTTGATTGCAGTAGGTCAGTGCAAATAAATGCCGTCCACTGGGAGAATTTGTCAGCTCATTTCCTATTTATTTTAACAAAATAATAGGAAATTAAGAATCAATATAAATTTCCTTTAAATACATTTATGTTGATACAAAGTGCATTTATTCGGACTCTATTGTAATCTGTTTAATCCAAACCATTTTGAATTGATTTGTAATAGCTTTTGTTTATGCCAGGGGAGTCTCTTAA
The DNA here is from genome assembly GCF_029834395.1 of Sorex fumeus. Lineage (NCBI taxonomy): Eukaryota > Metazoa > Chordata > Mammalia > Eulipotyphla > Soricidae > Sorex > Sorex fumeus. The sequence goes on from NW_026606140.1 coordinate 13,444,093, forward strand.
GTTTCATTTTTCTGAAGATTTGGAGTACCTGTAAAACAAATATCAGCCATTAATGAGTAAATATCCCTCTAGCCTCTTATTATTAGGAGTTATTTTCTTGTTTTGTTGTACATACTCTTTTAGAATTCACTTGTGTGGATCTAGTCTTACATGGTAATGTAAAAGAAGGCATATAGTTTCTGAGTCAAGTTTAAATCTCTTGTATTCAGTATTCGTAGGATGGGCTGGAGCGATAGCACAGAGGGTAAGACATTTGCCTTTCACGTGGCTACCTGAGTTCAGTTCCTCCTCCCCTCTCAGAGAGCCTGGCAAGCTACCTAGAGCATCTCGCGCGCATGCCAAAGCTGGCAAGCTACCCGTGACGTATTTGATATGCCAAACACACTAACAGCAAGTCTCACAATTTGTTGTGAGACGTTACTGGTGCCTGCTCAAGCAAATCGATGAACAACGGGAGGACAGTGACAGTATGTATGCACTGGATAGTATCTATGCACTGTTCTACTAGTTCTTTTAATATCTTAGGAACTCTAAAGAAAGACATGAATTTTCTGAATTTGGGAAACATGGCCATGAGTTCTAGTCATTATTAAACAGAGTAGATGACAATGTTTTGGTGCTATTTTATTAACCCTCTAGGATTGATTTTTACATTAGCATGATGATACAGCATGGCAGAGTGGAGAGAATCATGCTTTATGTCTCATAGCTTTTAATTTTGCCTTAAATCCATTATTTTGGGATCTGCTACATGTATGGTTATGAGATAATTATTTAACCTTTCAGAATCCTAATTTTTTTAGTTGTCTGTTTGTGAAGGTTAGGAATGATGTAAAGACCCTAGTCTGATGCCTAATGTTAAGTCAGGGTTAAATAATGTTTATAGATACATACACATAATGGTTTTATTTTTAATAATTTATTTATTATTACTTTTGAATTTGGACCACACCTGGTGGAGCTCTGGGCTACTCTTGGCTCTGTGCTTGGGGGAAAGGAGGTGCACTTCTGACAGTGCTTGGGGACTGTACAATACTGGGTCAGCAGCATTCAAGGCAACAACCTTAACCCCTCTAATTTCAAGACCCTATTCCATGTATATTTTAGTAAAATATTTTAAAATCTATTTTTAAAATCATGCAGATTCATGTTTAATTATGGATTATTTTAACAGTGGGAAATACTGCACTTAAAGTTTTCAAATTTGAGGGCCATAGTGATAGTACAGCAGGTAAGGTGCTTGCCTGGCATGTGGCCAACCCAGGCTCAATCCCTCGCACCCCAAATGGTCTCCCAAGCCCAGTCAGGGTAGAGCCAGTAGTCACCCTAAGCACTGCCAGGTGCAGCCAAAAACAAAATGAAATTTTTGACTTTGATTGATCCTCTGGGCTCCCCACTCTATTCCTTCCTGTCCCTATTGTGATGACCAGAGTACACGTACCTGGCTGTGTGCATGCACAGATTTTTGTTGCGATGGGATCATACATCCGGGTATGTGCTTGTAGTTTTCACACAGTCTTGGTTGTGATGCTGTGCACAGTCTGATAGTGTTGCTCACATGAGCATTTAAGAAAGTGGGTTACCCTTCTGAAAGTAATGCTCACACATCTTTTTAGTTGCACTGGTAACCAGGAGTGCATTCTTCAGTTGCAGTGATATGTAAACTGTATTGTGATGTGCTCGGATATTTTTTGTAGCATTGAAAATCAGAGGTGGCAGCAGTTAGCAGGCACATTCAGCAGAGCTGTCTGAACCTCGATCAGTGCATAGGACCCAGGGGGGTCGAACTCACGGCCTTAAGCTTGCTAGGCAGGTATACCTGAGCCATTGAGCTCATCCCTAGCCACTGTTTGGGTTATTTCCTATAGAAATCTTTTTTTTTTTAATGTAGGAGTACTGCTATTTATTCAGCCACTGATTAACTAATTGGGCATGAACTCCACCATACTTTATTTTTTTCATAATTTCATTTATTTTTTCTTCTTATATTTATTGAATCACTGTGGGAAAAGTTTCAAAGTTTTCAGGTTTAAGTCTCAGTCATACAATGAACAAACACCTTTCCCTTCACCAGTACTCATTTTTCACCACCAAGAACCCCAATATACCCCCCTCTCACCCCTCCCAGTGCCTGTGAGGCAGATGATTTCTACTTAACTTTTCTCTACATTGATTACATTCATTATTTTGACAAAAGATGCACCATTATTGTTTAGAATTCCCCCCCCCCCCCCAACAATCAGAATTGCTGAAAAGGCATTGTGAAATACTTTGTTTTCTATAGCTGGTTATGAGAGTCAAATAATGATTTTGGGTTTCTGCAAAGAGCCAGATAATAACAAAATTGGTTTCTGTGCGTCTGGTGTTATGGCTGTGCCCGTAGGGCCACTCGTGGGGGACAAATTGTGACCTCGGTAGGGCGTGAAGGACGAGCTGGTACCTCCCCTCTTCCCATGAGACTGCAGTTGCCCCATCACCGCCGGCTCATACCTGGCTTTCCTGTAAGCTCTGAGGCAGCGGCCACCTTGCTGCTGGGGTGGAAAAAGGTGGAAGGGAGCAACATCCTTTCCCTCCCGGGGAGGCATGACAGGCATGACGCTATAGTTTAACGCATGGTCACTTTTCTGCCGTAAGCTGCCGGGCTCTGGATTAAGTCCTTTTGCCTCTGGAGCCATGGCCGTGCTGGATTGCCGCTCGTGGGGAGCAACTCGTGACCTCGGTAGGGTGTGAAGGATGAGCTGGTACCACCCCCCTTCCCATGAAGTGAGTTGTCCCATCACTGCCGGCTCATACCTGGCTTTCTAATAAGCTCTGAGGTGGCGGCCACCTTGTATGAGGTTCAGATGCATTTCTGCCAAAAGCTGCTGGGTTTTGAGATTTGTTTGTGAGTCTCTGGAATCATGGCTGTTAGTTAAATCAGCTTGATCAGAAGCCAGAGAGGCCATTTGTAGGCAGCCACTCGGGGTCTCGTTGGGATGGGGAGGAAGGGTCAGTTCCACACCCATCTGGTAGGGCCCCGTGTGTCTTGTCACTTCAGGCCCAAACCTGACTGTCCAGTGGCCTCTGGAGGATGGCGGTCACCGGGCCGCCAGGGGAACAGGCCAAGGCACGAAACCTATTCCCAGTTGGAGTGGCCCAGCACCAGTAACCTACTGCAGGAACAGGACGCATTTCTGCCTAAAGCCTTTGGGTTCCGAGATTCGTTTCTGAGTCTCTGGGATCATGGCGTTAAGCAGGAACCAGAGAGGCCATGCTTCCAATTATATAGCTGAGCCGGAGGTAGTTTGTGGGTGTATCTCCCACATACCTAATTTTTGGCCGTTTACTTCTTGGTAAACTTTGCCCCAGGTTTTTGGGGCCTGGCCAAAGGCACAGCAGCAGTTTTGGGGTATCTGAAAGTCTGACGGTGCCATCAGGCTGCTGATGCACTCGCCTCACAGGTACAATTTAACCTGCTGGCGGCACCATACCCCCAAAATCTTTTTATTTTTTAAAAGTCAGTGCAATTTTACTTAATGTTGTGTATCTAGGAATATTTTGAAGGGTTGCTTAGTAATTTTGAAATTATTTGATAAAGAACTTTGAGTCTTATATTGACAAAAATGCACATTTGTTAGATATTGGGTTCACAGAACTTTGAAATTGACTTTAACTGTATGATTCTAAGAACATATTTTTATCCTGGGCAAAGTATTTTGATAATAGTGGTCTTTTATCAAGCTTTAATTTGAACTTTTTAGCTCGGTGAATTTTCACCTCATACTTATTCCTGTTAGACTGAATAGTTACATGATGATATTTAGTTTTCGCTTTAAGGTACTAAATTGTTTTGAAAATAGTTGGGCATTCTCTCCCAGCCCCCTGTGGCATTGCGTTGTCCTCCCCACCCCTTAATTCCCCTTGCCAAGTACTCCTGAGTGTGGCCCAGCTGGCGCTCCAGCTCCACTGGGCCTGAGCAGCGCTGAGTTGCCAGGCCCGAGCTTTGAGCTGGCAGGCTCTCACAAAGAGTCCTGGAATTGCCAGGACATACCCCTGAGCCCACTGACCGTTCTTTCAGAACTTTCCTTTCCCTCCATGGATAGATAAATAATTAGTCGTTTTTCAGTTCTTGTGGCCGAATTTGTGATAAAATGATTGTTTATAGCCTCTCTGTTATGTCACTTGCATTAGTATTCTATTACTTGCTAGAACTACTCCATAAAGATTACAGAGCAGGTGGCAGAGGCTTTTCATTATCACTGAAACCATAGAAGCATTGATAGGAAGGCAGTGGAAGTGCTAGGATTAGGAAACTATTCTCCTGCATCAAAGTCAAATATTTTGTCTGCTGAACCATAACAGATGTTACAGGTGACAGTAAATTGCTGTTCGCAGATTTTCTTGGGAACTGACTCACTTGATGTTTAAATCTTTGATATATTATCATTTTTTAACCTTTAAAATATGTTAATGTTAATAATAGTGATTAATCTTTATTGGTATTTTTAATTCCCCCTTTTATCCTCTCCCCCATCCTTCATCCTTAGGCACGGAGTATAGGTTTCAGTGATAAAAGAATTTAGTTTTCTTTTCTGACTTTAACAGTTTCTTTTAAACCTTTTAAATTATTTTTATCCTTAGACATTTATTTTAAAAGGTTGTTGATTTTTTGAATAAAGTGTACACCCTGTTTTTATTTAAAGAAACAAAGGATCTTATAAATAGCATTGCACGAAGGGTCTGAGCAGAAAACTTCTGTGGCTGCTGTCACTGCTGCAACCACAGATCTGTTTTTACCGATTATCATGAATGACACATGATACACACATGTGTGTATGGGTATTATTAGTATAGCCGTGCTAATCCGTTTACTCAGCCTTGTAAATAATGTCATTCTCATTTTACTGGTGAGGTGACAGAAACAAAAGTTAAGTGATTTGTTAGATACTTGCTGCTTAGCTAGTAAGTAGAATGGGGATTTCAACTGAGAACTACTGGCACCGGGTTACATTCTAACCAAATGCATGATTATTTTCATTTAATAGAACACATTTACAGAAGGAAAGTCCAACCATTTAAATTGGCACGTTGTTAGCAAGCTAGGCAATTTTGGAAGAGGTTATTTGTATGGACTATTGATTTAAAAAGCAGTCACCAACACCAAAGAATAGCTGAGATAAGTACCAGGAGGTTCACTCCATGGCTTGGAGGCCAGCCGCACATCCTAGGAGAAAAGGCAGCTCAGATAGAGAAGGGAGCACCAAATAAAGGTGTTGGGAGGATCCTCCCAGGATGGGAGATGCATGCTGAAAGTAGACTATAGACCAAACATGATTGCCACTCAGTGCAAACCACAGTATCCAAAAGGAGAGAGAGAACAAAAGGGAATGCCCTGCCACAGAGACAGAGTGGGACAGGGTACGGGGGTGGGAGGGATACTGGGATCAAGGGTGGTGGAAAATGGGCACTGGTGGAGGGATGGGTACTCGATCATTGTATGATTAAAACCCAAGCACAAAAAATTGCTTGTCTACAACTGTACCTCATGGTGTTTCACTAATAAAAATTAAAAAAAGAAAAAGCAGTCACCCTTTAAATTTCACTCATCCAAGAATCTTACAATGGTCATATTCTTTGGTAATTTTGAATAAAAATTTTCTTCTAAGGAGATAATTAGAATATTAACAATGCTCAAAAATGGCCACCAAGTTGTGAAAAAAAGTGATTGTCAGTGGTTATTGAATACGTTATGTTTTCTTTAAACTATGAACAAACTGATAAAATCTCAGAGCTGAACTAGGCTGCCAAAACGAAGGACAAAAATGACTGTACTTTCAATGCACATATGCTGGCATCGGATGCATCCATCGAGGACTTGATGGTGCAAGCGCGAAGGATCAAGTACGACATCATTGGTTTGACCGATACAAGAAGGCATCAATCACATCACGCAGTTTTCGACACTGTAGAAGAACTATTCCTCGGAACATGCGACAAAAGAGGTGTCGGCGGTGTCGGTGTCCTTGTTAACACGAACTTGGCCATCAGCATTGATTCATTTGAATGCCTAACAGCCCGAATCAGACGATTACGCTTGAATAGATGTGGGTCACTGACGGCAGTTTTTATGTTTGTTGTCTATGCACCAACATCCGATTATGATGAAGGAGAAATTGAGACGTTCTACATGGAGCTGGAGAAATTCTATAAAGAAGACCACATCTTCTACAAGATCATTGTTGGTGATTTTAATGCCAAGATAGGACTGAGAAGATCAGCCGAAGAACTCCACATCGTGACCCATGGCCTGGAATGGAACGAGCAAGGTGAGAGACTGTCTGAGTTCATCATGTCAACCAAGACCATCCATGGTCACTCACAATTTCAGAAGGCTGAATCTAAACGTTGGACATGGGAGTCTCCCGGTGGATGGTTCCACAACGAAATTGACCACATCGTATTCAATCGATGAACTTGTTTGACCAATGTCACTGTTGTCTCAAAATTCCAAATGGGATCAGACCACCATCTCCTTAGTGCAAAAGTCTACTTCACGGAGTAGGGAGAAAGGGCTGCAAAGTTTAAGAAGAGAACTCCCAGAACGACCACCAACTGGGAGCTCTTTGGCACTATTGTGGCAACATGGAAAGATGCCATCATTGACAACATTGATGAGGGATACGAATGACTGGTTCAGTACCTCCATGATTGTGTGAAGAACGCCTAGTGAGAGATGGCCACCAAAAGACGCCTGTCCTTGAAAACTCTCGAGCTCATTCGCCAACGTGGTTTGGCGCAAGCCTCAGGCAACCACAAGCAAATGTCTGAGCTTGCAAAGCAGTGCAGAGAAGTGATAAAGGAAGACCTCAAAGAGAGAAGAGCAGCAGTGCTGGCAGATGTGGCAGAAGCTGGGAAAAGCATTTGCAATGCCTGCCTGTCCTTTGCCAACTACAGGACCAAGATGACTGCCCTCCGATGTCCTGATGGATCTATTACATCTTCCAGAAGGGCAATGGAGAAGATTATCTATGACTTCTACTCGGATCTCTTCACTAGCCACGTCCACCTGCCCACATACCAAATTCCGCAGGATGGATATGTTGTTCCCAACGTTCTCCCTTCTGAAATCCGACACGCCATTTCATTGGTAAAGAAGCAAACAGCACCCAGCCCCGACAAGGTCAGACCCGAACACCTGAAGAACCTGCCGTCAGTACTCATCAGTACACTGGCTTGGCTCTTCACACGCTACCTGTCTGAATGTAAGGTTCCGTCCCAATGGAAAACCAGAAGGACCGTGCTGTACTACTGTACAAGAAGGGAGACATCCACGACATTGGCAACTATCGCCCAATCTGCCTGTTGTCTGTCATCTACAAGCTATTCACTCGAGTCATCCTGAATAGGATTGGCAGAATACTAGATGAAGGACAATCATGTGAGCAAGCCTGTTTCCAAAAAGGATTCAGTACGATTGACCATATCCACACGATAACCAAGCTCATTGTGGTTTCTCGGGAGTTCAAGATGCCGCTCTGTCTAATGTTCATTGATTTAAAGAAGGCCTTTGATTTTGTTGAGACTGAAGCGGTCATTGAAGCCCTAGCCAAACAGGGAGTTCAAACTCAATACATCAGAATCCTTCGTGAGCTGTATTGCGGGTTCACTACCAGGATCTCACCATTTTACAGGGAGGTGATCATTGACATCAAGAGAGTGGTTCAGCAGGGTGATACCATTTCACTGAAACTCTTCAGTGCCACCCTCGAGAACATCATGCGGCGACTGGAATGGGAAGGAATGGGAGTGAAGATAGACGGTCGGCAACTATACCACCTTCGCTCTGCTGATGACATCGTTCTACTATTTAGCCAAGTGGCACAAATGCTGGCCGACTTTGACCGTGAGTGTGGAAAGGTAGGACTACAGCTAAATCTCACGAAGATAATGTTTATGAGAAATGGTCTCGTTCCTGATGTTCCATTCGCTCTCAACGGAACGACTATCTCCAAATGCAACAGCTATGTGTACCTAGCCCGGCAAGCTACCGAGAGTATTGGATATGCCAGACACAGTAACAACAAAGTCTCCAATGGAGACGTTACTGGGCCCGCTCGAGCAAATCGACGATCAACGGGAGGGCCTTTACCTTTACCTTATGTGTACCTAGGTCGAGAAGTCAACATGACAAATGACCTGGCACCCGAGCTGCGCAGGAGGAAGAGAGTGGCTTGGAACGCCTTCAAGAACGTCGAAGATATAGCTAAGAGGACGAAGAACCTCCGGCTCTGGGCACATCTCTTTGATTCCACTGTTCTTCCTGCATTAACATATGCCTCAGAGACCTGGGCCCTGTGAAAACAGGATGAGAATGCTATTCGGGTCTCCCAAAGAGGAATTGAAAGAGCTATGCTTGGAATATCACGTTTCACTCAAATGAGAGAAAGAATCCGGAGTTCCGACATCTGTCGACGATCAAGAATAAGGGACGCTGTCTCCTTTGCCAAGGTGTCAAAAATCAGATGGGCTGGTCACGTAATGAGATTTAAAGACGACCGCTGGACTAGAGCCATTACTGACTGGATTCCACGGGACGTCAGAAGATCACGTGGCTGCCCACCTAGGAGATGGTCAGACTTCTTCGTCAAGACCCTGAATCATCAGTTTGAGGCTCTTCGTGTTCCTAGAATGAGCAGGCACCATTGGGCAACACTAGCATGTGACAGGGATGAATGGAGACGTTACTGGTGCCCACTCGAGCAAGTGGATGAGTATCGGGATGTCAAGTGATCAAATGATGAACAAACTATTATACAAACATTAAAATTGTTTTTTAGAAGGCTGAGAATGTGGCTCAGAGGGCTAGAGGCCATGCTTTTGCTGTAGACTTCCTGAGTTTTAATTGCTTGGTTACCTCCAGCACTGAGCCAGGAGAAGCCCCCATGCACCATCCACCAATTATGGTCCAAAACCAAAAAAGAAAAACACAAGGTCTTTGTGCTCCCACAAGATACCTGTTCAAGGATGGAGCACTTGCGAATGAATGCAAGGCCCCGAGTTAGAGTCCTAGCACTTCCACACCCCCTGACCACTGTAGGCTGAGCACAGAACTTAGCTGTCATGCCCCCTCCCTCACTCCCAGCACTGCTGGATATGGTCCTCATTCAAAAACTATTTTCTCCTAAACAATAGCAGTATTATAAAAATAGTTGTAAGTGCAAAAGCAGGATATAAAGCCTCGTGGCATTTTGCCAATTTAAAAATACATACAGGGGTGGGGGGGGGGAGAGAGAGAGAGAGAGTTCATTGGACTGAGCACATGATTTTTATGCAGGAGGCCCAGATATGATCCCTGGTGGCACTACATCATCCCCTGAGGACACTTGCAGGCAAGCCAGAAGTAGCCTCAAGACCTACAGTTGTGGCCTCAACACCTGATAAATTCAGAAAATTAGGAAGAGTATATGCAGTAAAATGTAAAAAATGTATTTCTAATGTCATGGAAAGTCTTCATTTGTGGTATGATATGTTGCCCTCTTGGGGGGTGCTCCCTCGTTTTGGTCAGGAGGCCTATGACCCCACCAGGAACTGCAGGTGCCAGAGGCCTCACAGTACTGGGATTACTGGGGCCACCCTCAGTGTGCAGGGACCTCTAGGACTATAGGTGCTCAGGGCCCTCTGAGGCTGCATCCTGTGTTGTTTGGGCTGGGAACCATGTGGTGCCAGGGATCAGACCAGGGTTTTCCACATGTAAGACGTGTGCCTTAGGCATACTGGTTATTTACATTTGTTTTTTCTTGAGTTTTTTGCACTGTTCATAGGGTACTTTTGTTGTCTTAGGAAACCAAGTAAGAAGCTTAAATGATGCCAGTACTAGCATTTAGGAAGCACTGTCCTCTCGTTGTTCATCGAGTTGCTCGAGCAGGCCCAGTAACGTCCCTTTTGTGAGACTTGTTGTTATTGTGTTTGGCATATCAAATACGTCATAGGTAGCTTGCCGTGCTGGCGAGTCATTTAGGAAGAATATTGCTAATATTAGATTACATACCTCATAGTAAATAAAGGTGTTACTGAATTTCAGACTTTAGACGTACTGTTATTAATTTTGGAACTTGTTTTTGAACTGAATTGATCCCTCCCATGTGTGCATTAGAACACTTAATTTTATTTTGCTGCCTTAAATTTAATTGTGTTAGCAGAAAAAAATGTTTATTTTTAACTGTAGTACTTGTTTTTGGAAAGATCTTGACTAAAATTGACTTGGTAGAAGGGGGAAAGTGGAAGGGAGGGCGAAAAAGAATGAGTTAATGATTGGAAGGAGTATAACGGCTGTTGGGTATAGAATTATGAGTCAGTTTTACTATCATCTTGAATAAATAGTTATCATTTATAGCTACTTAAGGATGACATTCAACTTTCATTTGTGTTGAAAAACCTTTGAAGTTTAGTTCCTTACACTTAAGATTTTAAAAAATGAAAAATACAATTGTAATAGAAAAAAGAGACAGTTTTTCTTCTCAGCGGGTTTAAAGTTCCTATGTTTTCAAATGTGTTTTTAAAAAAAACCAAACTACATTCAGAATTTGCTTTAGAAGCAGGGCTTTTCTCTGTATTCTATGCAAAGTGGCATGAAAAAACTGCTTACAAGTTTACAAGTGTTTAGTAACAGCTTATTTTGTGGTAAAGGATAAAGTACTCTGGACTGCTTGTAACTGCTTCCTGACTAAGAAGGATTAAATTTGTGAATCAAATAAGGAATAGAGAAAATGATTTTACGTATAGGAATTTTAGAGTGTTCATACAATAAAGTGACACATCTAAAAATAATGATTGTTGTATTCTGATAATTTATAAGAAGAGCTATGTGGAAATCTTGATAAAACAAAATGAAATTTTCATTCTTCAGTGGGAGAAATTTCCCCTGACCTCACGGAAGAAGTTGTAAATTTTCAATTAATTTTAGCAAATTTGCTTATTTGTTTGGAGAAAGATTTTAATTTTCAGTAGGTAAAAAAGGAAAACTCAAAATTACTGTAATTTTCTTCTTTTTACAGGCGGAACTCACAGGAATCAAATGGCGTAGGTACAATTTTGGAGGGCATGGGGACTGTGGACCCATAATTTCAGCCCCAGCCCAAGATGATCCAATCCTGTTAAGTTTCATCCGCTGTCTGCAAGCCAATTTGCTGTGTGTATGGCGTCGTGATGTCAAACCAGATTGCAAAGAATTATGGATATTCTGGTGGGGAGACGAACCCAACCTAGTCGGTGTAATACATCATGAACTGCAGGGTAAGGTTTTTGCTTTTTCTTAAAAAATATTATTTGCATAGTATATTCATCATATATATTTTAAACAGTGCAAATTCCAAAAACGGTATTAAAGCTTGCCAAGAGTCAAAATAAAATGTTGACATGAATGTCTTTTTCAAGAAACATCCTCCTTCTATTCAACTCTTCTTTCAAAATCTCTTGTCCTTCCAGTCAGAGGTCATTGTGAAAAGCCACTATTATTAAAGGAAAGCATTGTGTTCCCTGGGTGTGTTGTTGTGGAAGTAAGGCTAAGATCCACTGTTTAAAACTGGCAGTGAATTGTAGGGCAATTAGCAGATCAGTGAAATGAAAAGAATTGTTTTTTGCTTAGACAGTGACTGTTGTGGTTCATTGCTGGATGAACTCTAGTGGAAAATTGTAAAGTGCTAGTTGAAGATTAGTATAAATTTACTGGGCACAGTTATAGATAGTATTTTGAAGAAAGACTGATATAAAAGTTCTTCAGTTTTTGTGTAGTACTTTTGATTTAGCCCTGCTTTTTAATGTAATTAGGTGATTCTAGGAAATATTTTCTTGAATGTTGCTTATTTTCAAATTTCAGATTATACCTGCTCTCTGGATGCTTTAGCTGGTTAGTACATTTACCACGGATTTATAACTAGCTGAAAATTTGTCTTTTCAGTATTCTTTGAACTTCTGAGAAAAGATTTTACTGTAACCTAAGTATATTCATCTAGTATGCTAAAGGAGTTTGCTACGTCAAGACTAATTCTTACCTGCAGTTAAAGCAGAACATTCATACTTTTTGACAGTTTCTTAGAGTCAAGCATTGTTATATCCAGACTATTCTATATTTTGATAATTTGTGGATGAAAATTTTCAGGTAGTGTTTGATATGCTTTGTTAGTTTCTATGTTTAATATTATTTTTTCACTCTTTTGGGTTCTTGGGCTACACCTGACTGTGCTCAGGGCTTACTCCTGGCTCTGTAGCCAGGGGTGACTCCTGGTGTTGCTCGGAGGATCATTTGCAGTGCTAAACATTAAAGCAAGGGCAGCCGCATCCTAGGCAGCCTCCAGCCCACGTTCATATTCTTTTTTGAAGCAAGAAGTGAAACTAACTTTAATATAGCTGAGGGCCCATTACTCTAAAAACTAAAGTTGCCTAACGATTCCCCGGCAGTTTTTTCACATCTTCCTAGTTTTGCGTTGCAGCCTTTCAAAAAAGAAAAAAAAATCTGTGATATCTCCTGCCGTAGCAGCCAGAGGGCAGTAAACCACAGTGAACTAATTGAACTGTCTACCCATGGGCCCATTACCTTTCCATCTTTTCTAGGGTGTAAGAACCCATTTTGGGTAAGATTATCTGTCAACTGGTTAATTAGCAGAATCTAAAAAAATTGCTTCTGAAAGCTTGTTTCAGGCAGTAGTGTAAGCAGGTAAAATTACTTTTAAACATCTGGATTCCACTTATCCTAATTAAAGAAAGTAAGGTACCTTCTAAGAGATACTTAAAATACATATATGTTCATTTAAGTAGCAAAGATAATTAAAACAGATGTTCTTTATACCTGAAGTAGAGCTTGGATGGAGTATGTGATGCAGGGGGATCAGACCTGGTCCTCATGCATGCAGAGAATGCGCTTAGCCTGCTAAACTGTCTCTCTGACTCTTGAATTGGAGTTTTAATGTTTGGGTGAAATAATTGGAAATAATTAAAATGTTAAGTATCAATGATATTCTTTCTGACAAATTTTTCTAGACAGGCTATAACTAAACCTATAATTAACTCAGTGATGTAAAGAGGTCAGACTTTAACCTATGACTATGTTGCTCTCTGTAGATTTAAAACTTCACTGCCAATCTACATGAAGTGTTAAAGCAGGCACTAGGTGAACAGTGACTGTGTGTATGTCCTTCCTTGTGTTCACCGAGTGCCTGTACCCATCGAAGGGTTTGGATATAATGTCTTTTTATAAACAGAGTTTAAAAAGGATATGAGACAAGTGTACACATATCTGTAATGGAGAGAACTGTTAAGTTTATCAGTGAAATGTAGTAGATTGCCTATAAATGGGCAAGCATTCTGTTCCAGGACAAATGTTCATCAGTGGCTTATAAACTTAGAATAGGAACACTGTGACCCTTAGTGCCCTTCTTGGTTTTGGTCCATTTTCCAACCTCTCCCATTAGGCAAGAAAAGTGATTGTCCTTTCTTTAAGAACCTGACAGTCTGGTTGGGGAGGTAGTTAAATGAATCCATTATTTTGATGTAATGGAGTAAGTGCTGTAAATTATTTAATGATGGGATCTTGCAGAAGCATCAGATTCAGCCTTTTCCCTCAGAGAACAGAGTAGGGAACATAAAGAAGAAAGTCCAGAGTTGGTGAAGTACGAGGTGGGACTTAGAGATTAAATAGATGTTGTCTAGGTTTGTTGGAATTTGTTGTAGACAAAGAAGAAGCATGTAACTCCTATGCGAATGTAAGGCATTTTCTTACATAGCTGTAATACTGTCATTATTCTTAAGAAATTTAACATTGATATAATTAATGGCCTATCCAGATTTCCTCTATTTTCTCAGTAATGCCTTTTAATTATCACCTCCTTCCTAATCTAGGGTTTAGTTAAGAATCATATGTTGCATTTTAGATGTATTTTTTCTTTAGGCCCCTATAATTTAGAACATTCCCCAGATTGTCCTTTATTTTTTTAAAAATGTTATTTGAGGGTTGAAGTTCAGTTGTCCTGTCAAATGTTTTCTACTCTAAATTTTATATTTTGGTCAGAGAACTTCCCAAGTAAATGCTCAGGAGCCCTTGGGACCACTCCCAGAGATAACCTAACTTTGCTGATGGTTAAATTCTTGGGCCCAGTAATTTGATACTGCTTGGGTCCAGTTTTGTACAGGCCACCAGGGTCACCTGGTGTTGCTCAGGGGCCACTAGGACCACACCAAGGGGAGTGATGCAGTACTTGGCATCAAACTATCTCCCTGCCCCATGATTTGCCTAGTTCTTTTTCTGGTTTTGGGCCATCCCAGCTGTGCTCAGAAATCACTCCTAGCATGACCCGGGAGACTGTATGTAGTGCTGGGGATTGGATCTGGGTCAACTGAGTTCAAGGCAAGTGCCTTGCCCCTATCTCTCTGGCCCCCAAATTCTTATTTAATATTTTTGGGCCACACCCAGTGGTAGTTTGGGGGGGCTACTCTTGATTGGGTGCTTAAGGTTGTTACTGGTGATACTCAGGGACCAAACTTGGGCCTCCTGCATGCAAAGCATGCTTCTTCTTTGACTACAACAAATTCCAGCGTACCTAAGATAACATCTATTTAATCTCAGCTCATTGAACCACCTGCCAGACCATCTTGCCTCATGATTTGATTCAGGCTTAAGCACTTTTGTCAAACACTTTGAATTGGGGGGCTGGAGCATATGGGCCTGGTGACGGCCTTGTATGTGACCAACCCAGGTTCTATCCCTGGCATCCCTTACGGTCTCCTGAGCCCACCAGGACTGAGCACAGAGCCAGGAGTAAGCCCTGTGCTGCTGACTGTGCCCCCCCACCCCCCCAAAAAAAAGGAAAGCAAACATTTGAGCTGTTGCTTTTCACCAGGTACATCTCAGTTTGCCCCAGTAGTGAGCCCAATAAATTGGAATACCTGGTGAAGGCATTGTCTGTCAGGTTTCTCTATATAAAGACCCCTCTTTTGAAAATCATTAAATTAAATTTTGGGGCAAATCTTTGAAGACATTTTTGAGGAATAAATTACCATTGATCGTATTTAACACAACAGAAAGCTGTGAACTTGTACTTTTATACACGCAGTCACAAAATCAATGAAAACTATGTTTTTTAAAAATTGAAAAATTTTTTTGGTTTTTGGATTACATCTGGCGGGGCTCAGGGGTTACTCCTGACTCTGCATTCAGAAACTTCTCCTCATGGGATCCATCCAGGACTATTGGATTGCACCTGGGTTGGCCTGGCCACATGCAAGGCAAGTGCCCTACCCATTATATTGTTGCTTTGATTCCCCAAACTGCTACCTTCTTAAGTCACAGGAAAGGTGAGGAGTGGGGAAGGGAGGAGCAAAGGAAAAGGAAAGGAAATCTTTGAAGAGGCAGCGGTGACAGGGGAAGTCAAACCCTGTTGCTTGGCATACCAAGAAGAAGGACCAGGCTATGAGTCAGCAGTAGGCCCCTGTCTCCAATGCACGAGACTCTGAGTTAGGTCCCCGCAAAACAAACAGAACCTTTAAAAAGAGAAATGTTGACATGGAATTACCTAAAATCATACCAATAGAATGTGTGTTAGTCTGTGTGTTAGTCTGTGACTTCAGTTGCCTTTTGGTGCTGATTATCTTTCACTAAATGAGATGACATTCTTTTAATCAACATCCTAAATAGAATTCAGAGTGTTGGCCTGGTTTCCGTCCCTGCCCACACGAAACAGAAAACACTAGCTCTCTACTCCTCCTTCCTGACAATAATGCAAATGAGTTTAATTAAAGTGTAAAATCAGTTTTCTGGGAAAACGAAGATACTTTTATATATAACATTGAGAGGAATGAAACGTTTATAGGTGAAATGTCGTTCAGATTGAAAAATTTTCCAGAGAAAATTGGATTTCTTATTCCTCCTTGTTGTATTTGCTTTTTCATTATTGGTAGTATCACAACTAAACCGGAAAATAATTTTTTTGTAGTGTATAAAATTCTGGTGATTTTGAAAACTGTTGAGTTATGTCATTTTGCTTGTTGCCTTCTAGATATATAGCATTTTAGGTATCTAGGTATGTAGAGTTTGTTACATTCTAGATATGTCATATTTTGTGTATCAGCATTTATATGAAAGTTTGAGTGGCTTTAATGATGCTTGAGATTGCTGACACAAGGTACCTGAGAGGTACTTGTTTTATCATTTATATTTGCTTTTATTTTGTTTGTTTCAGTTTTTGGCTCACGCCCTACTGTGCTTAGTGGTTGCTCCTGGCTCAGTGCTCTGGAGTATCTCCTGACTGATGCAGTGCTGGGCTTCAAGTGTGGTTCTCCGCATGCAAAGCCATCTGCTCAGCGAGTTGAGCTAGGTCTTTAGTTCCATATTTGTTCTCATTTTGTAAATAAAAATGTATTGCTTTTAGGGTGAAAAAAGCACTTTTAGGGAAACTACATGCTGTGGTACCAAGTTCTAAGTAGTTTATGAGATAAATAATCCTTTTGTTTTTAAGTGAAATGGGGGGGAGGGAGAGAGAGGGAGGGAGGGAGGGGAGAGAGAAGAGAGGAGAGAGAGCGGGCGCATGCACCCTGTAATGAAATAATGTTACTCCAAATTAAGGTTGTGTGAGTGACTCAGAGAGAGCTTAATAATCCTTCTTTTCACTGGAGTCTCAATTATTCAGCTTTGATCTGAAAGTTTTGATCTTTAGAAAATGATTATACTGTTCTAGTTTCCTATTTTGTGTGTGCTTAGTTTTAAAAGAACAGTTTGCTAAGGCTGTGCAGTAGCTTTTATTGTATGAAGATTACCTAAGTGATTCTAGCTACTACTTGAAACTACTTGAAACATTACATTTAATAGGTAATTCTGAATTAGATCCTTAGAAAATAACTTATTAGGAATTTGGTAAGCAGTAAATTTATAATGTAAAATAATGATGAGAGTAATGACTTCTGAATTCTTTCACATGAACAATAGGAAAAGATCTAATGAATTAGAATTACTAAACTAAATATGCTTGAAATTGGGAGAACAAGCTTAAGTCTAACTTTTGAATGTAAATAAAATCGATGTGTTACCACAGGCAACTTGCTGAACCATGTAATTAGTTTCTTCTCTGAAAAATGAGACATTTATACTTAGTGGCAAAATAGCATGTGAAGAATTTATGTACTGTGATATGAAAATTAAAGAGTTGGTAAAATTATCATCTAGAGATCATTACTTTGGGGAAAGTTTAACCTGATCAGTTGGTTTAGGGGAGGGGAGATACATGTTTGGATAAGGATAGGAGTGTATGTATGATCTGCTATTTTCACTTTAGTATATAAAATAAATTTGAATAAAATCTCCCTAATATTGAGGCAGTGGAATCACCATTGGAATATGTAGAGTTAAAAATTAGCCTCAATAGGGCAAGCTGGTTTTATAGTATTTTTTTCTTGTGTAGGAAATTTTAGAGATGAATAGATATCTTTAGCATATGTGTAAATTGATATATTTAGTCTAGAAGGTTTTGGGGGAGGAGATTTTGCCACACACAGTGGTGCTCAGAGTTTCTTTGGGATCTGTTCTTAGGGCTCACTCCTGGCATTACTTGTAAGACCAGATATGGTCCACGGATTGACCCGGGGTTGGTTGTGTGCAATGCAGGCACTTAACCCCTGTATTACCTCTCCGGCCCTAGTTTAAGGACTTAAGGATACCCTGTTTTATTTCTCTCCTGTGAGCGTCTGTTTTATCGCCAGATTTGTTCATTATAGAAAACTGAGGGGACTGAAGAGAGAGTACAGTGGGTAAGGCGCTTGCCTTGCATGCAGATGACCTGGATTCAATTCCTTGTACCCCCTATGGTTCCCTCACTCCCCAGGAGAGATCTCTGAGTGCAGAGCTAGGAGTATTGCCCCAAGTATTGCCAGGTGATGCCTCCCAAAAACCATTAAGACGGTATAAATGTTTCTCTGCCCAGCAGAAAATTTCCTCATTTTATTACTTGTTAAGTGAGATTCATATAAGATTCTGAAATTGTAAATGAGAGAAAATGTATTAATTGCAGTTAAGGACCCAGTTAAGACAAAAAGTTATGTGGCTCAGCATTAAAATTGAACTAGGGGGCTGAAGAAGTAGTATGATGGGTACGGCTCTTGCCTTGCACACAACTGCCCCGGGTTTAGTCCTTGGCACTCCATATGGATCCTTTGAGACTTGACAGGAGCTATCCCCGGGTACCGTGCCAGGAGTAAGCCCCGAGCACTGCTGTTTGTAGCCCCCCAAACAAAACAAAATTGGATGAAAGATATAAAATCGAAATGTTTCTATAGAACACAAGCAAATTTCAGTTTTAACATTCAAGTGACATCAGGCCAGCTTCACTGTTTAGAGCAGTGTTTCCGAAAGTGGATGATACTGCCCCGTACTCCACCCCTTGGGCGAGAGATGCTGAAACATTCAAGGAGTGGGTGGGGAGTAATAGCTTAGGTGCAGTTGTGTAAGCAAAAAAAGAAGAAAGTGCAAATTTCCAAGGGCACAAGTTTCTTTTTTTTTTTTTAACCTTTCTGAAAAAGGGTGTGGTAGGCCAATAAATTTGGGGACTTGTGATTTAGAGTATTTTATATAGGGGATTTTTTTTTTAAAAGACCCTCGGCTTTTCTAAGGAAAGGAGGACTCTCTCTTAGTGAATCATGACTGAGGAGCCTTGAAAATAATCATACCCAAAGCATACTGAAGTCAGAAATTGTTCATCTTTTTGTTTTGTTACTAGTCATGTTGGAAGTCAAACCCACACGTTGTAGCTTAAAAAATTGAATCCGTATTGGCTGCAAAGCTCCACATGTCTTGAAATGATATGATTGTGCCACATAAAATGAATAGATCAACAATGTCAAATCATTTAAAGTAAAACCCACATTTACAGTTCTATTTATATCATTTTTTTTTAAAACCATGCTTAACAGAAAAGAACTGACTTGCATAATTCTGGAAAGAGTCCTTAACCTAATTTTAAATATTTTTCGATAATACTTGACAAATGTTGACTTCACTCCTACCAATTTATACATTTCGTCGAGAACTACTAACTTGAATGCAAACCAAATTGATAGTGAAGAAGTATAAAATAAGTTTGTCGGTGCCGGAGAGATGGTTCAGGAGGAAGGGCGCCTTACATGTGGCTGACTTCGGGTTAGTTTCCTGTTGCCCTGGATGGTCCCCTGAGCATCGCCTGGAGTGGTCCTTGAGTATAGAGGCAGGAGTAAGCCCTGAGCACCACTGGGTGTGATTCCCCCTCCAAAAAAAAAAGTTTATAGCCATAAAAACTTGACAAGAGTGTAGTCTAAGTGAATGTAGTTTTAGTAGTTTTAAATTTAAATTTTTTTGGCACACCTGATGGTGCTCCTTCTGGCACGTTGCTTGGGGGTTATTCCTTGCAGTGCTTAGGGAATTGGACCTGACCCTCCCCTATGCAAATTATGGGCTCCAGCCCATGGACCTATTTCCCTCGCTCCGCATCTGTGTGCTTGCTTAGATTTGCTATGATATTTGTATTTATTTTTTTGAAGTATTTTGTCGAGGTAATTGAAAAGTTAGAATTGTCTGTTGCCATGAGAAGTCTTTTTTTCCTCTTCTCTTGGAGCGGGATGTGGGGTGGGCATACCTGCCTGTGCTCAGGGGTTCCTCCTGGCTCTGCACTCAGAAATCACTCCTGGTGGTGCTCAGTGGACCATATGGGATGGCAGGGATTGAACTCGGGTAGACCAAGCGCAAGGTAAATCGCTTCTGCCCCTTTTTCTTTTCTTTTAAAAGATAGAGCTATTATCATAGGCCAGAAGTATGTAAAAGTAAAAGTAAAAGAACACGGTAACAACTTCGTTATGTAGGAGGTTATTGTTGCAGCTATCATGTAGTTATCATGTGGCCTTTAGATCTGTTTAAAATACTGTAGACTATGTTGATTTATACCTTAACTTTTATGAATAATTGTTTGAGTAAGTGATTTATAATTTGCTTTCATTTTAATTTATTTTTTATTTGTTGTAGAGCAAGTGGTAACTAGAATTTGATATTCTTAGCCATGAGCATCACTAGAAACTAAGATTTTGAAAAAACGTAAGGAGTCGGATAGCTCAAAGTCCCGAGTGAGTGCATACTTTACCTGCAGTCCTGGGTTCTACCACCTGCACCCTATGGTCTCCTGGTCACCACCGTCTGGGGCCCCAAAACATAAACCAAATATTAAAAATAATACTTAGAGATATTTACAAGGCAGAATTATAGATTTAAATATTGTATGTTTGAGCTATTGTTCTGAAGCCTTCTGATAATCTAAAAAAGCCTTAAATTTTTTGGGGGGCCTCATTCAGGGTTTGTGCCCCGCTTTGCTGGGGGACCATTCAGTATTGGGGATCAAACCTGGGCCTCCTGAATGCGAAGTATGCGCTCCAGCCCTTTGTGCTCTCCCTCTGGCCCTGAAGAGATTCTTTATTGAATATCATTATGGCTAGTAAGTGTTTGATAATTTTCTTTAGTGCTCTGTCTGTGTAAATATTTTTTGAGCAATTTTCCACTAGTGCTGGGACACATACCTATTTTTTTCATAAACTCCGACATTGATAAAATGCACTCTTTGTATAATTGGGTCTTGTTTTGATCCTGACTCTTTCATATTGTGATTTGGCAGTGAGTTCAACAGAATAAGCATTATCCTCTTGAGGCCCATCTAGATTGAACTAAAGGGCTTCTACAGTATCCACATGATCATACAATTAGGTTTTTTTTCCTTTCCTTTTTTGTGCTGTGATAGTGTAACTGAATATGAGCCGGTTGCCAGGCTATTGTGGTAGAATAATACCCTGCAGTTTGTAGTTAATCATG
Source organism: Sorex fumeus (assembly GCF_029834395.1). Taxonomy (NCBI): domain Eukaryota; kingdom Metazoa; phylum Chordata; class Mammalia; order Eulipotyphla; family Soricidae; genus Sorex; species Sorex fumeus. The sequence goes on from NW_026606140.1 coordinate 13,464,935, forward strand.
CAGCAGAACTGGCTTGATTTAAGAAAAAAAAATTAAGAATAAGGTGGAAATTGGATAAAGACAAAGTGTTTTTATGTTGAAAAAGATTATATACAATGGTAAAGTGAAGGTTACAGCATGTTACTTCACAAATATGTAATTAGAAACTGCTTCCTCCAGTTTAATTCACTGTCACAGGTGGAATATCTTCCGTTAAAAATTACTTTTGTTTCTGGCCTTGCAAACCTGGAGAGGAGGTCAGGCTTTCTGCTGATCTCTGTGAAGACTTACGATATAGCAGACATGTAAACATTTGTGGAGTGACTGCCTGCGAAGGGGAAGCGGGAACCTCATCAGGATTTGGTCTCTTCACTTCATCGGCCTGTCTAGGATATACAGATTGAAAACAAGGTCACTTGCGAAAAAAGTTTCCGATATCTTTTCACAGGTGATCTTGGATTTGTTTCAGGTGTAAGCAGTTTTGATATTTGTTCTTTATAAATTTAGGACATGTTACTCACATTCAGGTATACTTAGACTACTAGAGAAGCACTTATATTCAACTTGATTTTAAGTAACATAGTTAACAGTTATTTAAAAAATAGCCTAGTAGATAGCAGTAATGGAAAGTATGTTTGCCTTAGCATCTGTGAGCAGCTTATATACATCTCTAATTGTTGATGGAGGAAATAATGTTTGTTGACAGTGTTATGGAAAAATGTACCGTGCCATTGGTTTCATGAACAGTGGAACAAAGAGAAGCTCTTGATTTGGGTAGCAAAAGTGGCAAGGTCGTCTATCCCCGTTTCTACGGTAGAGGCTTCATTAATCAGAACGCAGTTAACCAGTCCTCAAACAAACTCTGATAGACCCATGTTCCAATCCATCCGAAAGAACTACAGTTTTACTACACACACATAAGTGACTTAATTACAGCATCATTAATCATAGTGTAGATATGGATTGATGTCTCTTGAATTCCCAGAATGCTTGCAGACAGTGAGCAAACTAGAAGATACTTGGAGGGAGAAACTTTTTCAAGGAATATCCCAGGGTCAGAACTGAGTTGTTCAGTTGCATTTAGACTTAATAATACTGTTTGACAATAATAAAATAGTTTGTGAGAGAACCCCTTTAAAAGATTATTTGAGCTTTGTATACATATGAAATGGTCCTGTTTAATGATCTTTTGCATTTAGGATTGCCCCTTTGTATTTATTCAGTGGATGTGTATCAAGTCTGCATTGTGTTAGGTGCTGTACAAAATAGTACAGAAGTTTAAAAATTGTTGCATTTGGTTTGAGGCCACACCTGGTGGGCTCAGGGCCTATTCCTTGCTCTGTGCTCAGGGATTACTCCCGGAGATGCTCAGGGTTGTTGGGTCAAAACCAAGGTCGGCTGTGTGTAAGGCAAGTGGCTTACAGGCTGTACTATCACTTGGTGCCTCAAGTTCACTAATGTTATTAATGTTAGAATGGTGCTTTTCAAAGATTGTCAGTAAAGTTGATCTGTCCCCCTAAGGAGGCTTAGTAAAGCTCAGCTCTCTGTGGTTGGTTTGAATTTCCCAATGGCATCACATGGAATGCAGTCACATCTTACTGGATGCTCGAAGAGCCTGTTCATCACTAGCAAATCACACCTTCTTAGCCAGAAACTGTTTATCATCTCTTTTGTTATTTGTTATCATACTCTTCTGGCATTCAGCAAAAGCATAGTGTTTTGATTTCCTTCCTTCTGTTTACCCTCACAAATCCCAAAGGGAGAGACCAGGAAGAAACTTACTTTTCATTGATCTTTTGCCATTGGAGAAGTAAAGACTATGGTATGAGTATGGTAGGTAAACTTGAAAAAAACAAAACAAAACAAAACATTATGATCACATCTCGCCTCTTCTTCTGTCATATGTCACAGGCAAGTCATTTAAATTTTCTTCTTTATTCTTATCTACAAATGGGTATTGACAGCCATATTTTGAGGCTCGATTTAAGTACTGTGGAAGCTAGTAGATTTGAACACCATGTAAACTCATTTCATACTTTTTAATGAACACTGTGAAGATGATATTCAATCTTTATGATTTTTCATCTTATTTATCTTATTTTTTGATTTTGGATCACACCTGGCATTGCTCAGGGTTTACACTTGGCTCTGTGCTCAGGGGTTACTCCTGGCGGCGCTCGGGGGATCATTATGGTGCTTGGGATCAAACGGGTTGAAAACATACAAGGCAGATGCCTTAACCCTTGTACTATTTCTCTGGTCCTCATGAATTTATTTTAAAGTATGTAGGTTTGGTTATTTCTACCTATAGATAAAATTTGAATTATTTTCCACTTGGCATGATCAGTATTTTCTGAATTAAATATATGGACTTGAGGTCTTTTGTTTTGTTTTATTTTGGCCACACCTGGCAGTGCTTGGATTATTCCTGGCTCTGTACTCAGGAATCACTCCTGGCAGTGCACTGTGTCTGTATGAGATGCCAGAGACTGAACGTAGACCAGTCGCGTGCATGGCAAACACCCTACCTGCTGTCCTATTGCTCTAGCCCCAGGATTTGAGTTTTTTTTTTTTTTTTTGAGAAAGGGGTTATTAGGTACATTTCAGAGGAAGACAAGCAGATAGCCAGTAGGCACATGAAAAGATGCTCCAGTATCACTTATCATTAGAGAAAACCAAATCAAGATGACGATGAGATACCATCTCGTACCAGTGAGAATGGCACATATCAAAAATAGTAGAAACAAGCTGTGTTGGTGGGACTGTGGTTAACAAAAAAGGAACCCTCACCCACTGCTAGTGGGAATGTTGTCTGGTACAGTCCCTGTGGAAAACAGCATCCAGAGTCCTCAGTAAACTGTGAATTGAACAGCCATACAGCCTGGCAGTTCCACTTTTGGGTATCTACTCACAGGATTTAAAAACACTAATTAAAAAAATGTAAGCACACTATTATTGTTGCTGCACTTAGCACATTAGCTAAGATATGGAATCAGCCTAGGTGTCCAACGACAGATGTATTATGAAGATGTGGTATATCTACACAATAGAATACGACGCAGCTACAAGAAACAAAATAATGCAGTTTGCTGCAGTGTGGTTGGAACTGGAAGATGCTGTGTTGAGTGAAATAAGCCAGAAGAAGAAAGACAAGCCCAGGATGATCTCACTGATCTCTGGATTATAGAATTACTGGACGAGGAAATATATTATAGTAAAGGGGGAGTACCTAGATCTCTCTTGACCTCTCTTGAGTTCAGAGAGAAGTAGGACACAGAAGGAAAGAAATCAAGGGAGGGAGTAAGAAGAAAAGGGAAGTAATGGGCGAGTAGGGTTTGGAGAGTCAGGAATACTGGGAGAATGGTATAGCTCTGTATCTAAGACACAGACTCAGTACCACTGAGAACATGGGATCGTAGCTGCAACCACCAGTGGTAGTGAGCCTGTCAAGGTGACAGGCGGGGCCATGCTGGTCGGGGATTGGTGTTGAAATATATGCATAAAACTCAACCATCAATAACTTCAAAATCACAGTTCTTTAAAGAGATTAAAAACTATTAAAAAATCGGTCATTAGAAAAAAAAAGTGGTAATTAGCACTTTGCTTTGACTGTGCATGGATAAGTGATAATTGTTCTTCAGTTCAGTTTAAACAAATTGTGATCTAATCCTTAAAAATTGCTGTAAGTGAATGGTGTGTGCCAATTGTCAATTGATTGGAGTGTTGTGGACTTTTTATGAACAGCCACATACACAGAATTTCTAAGAATATTTGATTAACAAGGATCACTACTACAAATTCATGTTGCATGCCAAAATAAAAAAATTGAGAATTTGAAAAAGAACCGTAGTTCAGTTTTGATATTAAATGTTTTATGTTAAAAATAATTTTGTCTTGGAAATAATGTATACTTTACATCAGAACTTTGAACTAATAATATGCAGTAGATAAATGCTTCTAAAAGCTTAGCTTTATGGTTAACCAGGGACTTTAATTAAGTTCACATTATGGATATAAAAAATGTACAAGGTCCTGGGTTGGATCCCTGTCATTGTCCGACACCTGCACCCCACACTCTCAGGTCATCAGTCATTACATTGTCTCCTTGCGAAGAAGCCCCCAAAATCTGTTAGAAGTTTATCTATAATGATTGAGATGGTGTATGAAAATTTTTTTTTAGAAATTTATTTCATTTTAATTTTTGTGATACTGTTCATCTTTAGTTTAACTTTTAAATAGTTTATTATACTGTTATTGAAATACTGAAAAAAAATAGATTTCTGGAGCTGGAGTGATGGTAGAATGGGAGGGTGCTTTTGTTGCATGTGGCTGACCTGGATTTGATCCCTAGCACCACACATGGTCCTCTGAGTGAGCTCCGTCAGGTGTGATCCCTGAGCACTGCTAGGTGTGGCCCAGAAACCAAAAAGAAAAACAAAACAAAAAAAGAAAAGAAAAAAATCGGCCATTAACAGTCTGCTTAGTTAGATTTTTTTTGAACATGGCAGGTACATTGTAGCATAAAAATGATTCAGATGGTTCCCTGGGCACCACTGGGAATGACCCTTGAGCACTGCAAGATGTGATCCGATGTGAACAAAATTGCTTTATATTTATTAGTAGGCATCTTCCTCTTTATTTCATTTTCTTTAATTATATATTTAAAATTTTCAGTATGCATTAAAAATGGCATAGATATATACAGGAAAAGAAAAATTTCAAAGGCTCTTTTTGTTACTAATATTCTCTCATTTTCGAAAATGTTTTGAACTGACTGAAATCATGGATGGAGTTGGCATTTAAACTTTAACTATGCGATGCCATTGTTCTTTCTTACTGGAAAGTGCCATGATATAAACATCTGAGGTATATATATTTCTTTAGATCATTAAAAAGGTTCATTTGCGTTTTCTTCGTAATTGAAAAATCTTCAAAGTCATTTGTGGGCTTTTGGATTCTAAAGATTGTGAATAAAAAACTTGTGTTGAATTTTAAGTGCAGTCAGTTCTTTGGAATCAAAGTGTTTTGTTGCTCAGAGTTTTGGCATAAGGCTTATTAAAAATATTCTTAAAGTACAAATTTTGTATTAGAGTATATGGAGAGGATGTTTGAAAATACAACTTTCTCATCCTTTTCTCCAAAGTGTAGTCTGAATGTTTTTGAAAATTGCTGATGTGTTAAGTAAAAATGTTTTTAAAGACCTAATTTCTGGAAAATGCCAAAAAGTACACAGAGTACTGAACTGTGAATTTCAGAATTAGGATAAAGGTATGCTAAGTCTAAAATGTAAAAAATACTTTTGTAGTATATATTGGCTATTTGACATCTATAGGATTATCATTGCAGGAGTTGTCTTGAAGTGCCTGTTTTGAATAGAAGAAAAGTTAATCCTGAGTTTTACATTTTTAGGGTGAGTCGATAATTATTATCTAATGTATGAGCACAGTGGGAAGGGCATTTGCCTTGCACGCAGCAGACTGGGCCAACCTGAGTTCGATTTCTCTGCCCGTCTCAGAGAGCCCGGCAAGCTACCGAGAGTATTCCACCCGCATGGCAAAGCCTGGCAAGCTACCCAGGACATATTTGATATGCCAACCAGTAACAAGTTTCACAGTGTAGACATTACTGGGCCCATTTGAGAAATCGAATAACAACGGGAGGACAGTGCTACAGTGCTACAGTGTATTAGATAATATATGTAGAGATGTTCTATAAGTCTTACTTATGGAACTGTGTTAAGGACACTGTTAGAAAAAAAATTAAAATCCCATTTTTCATTCTGTTTTAACTTTTATAGATTATTTAAAGTAAACTTGATCATTGAATGCCTCTAAGCTAAAATGAAATTTAGTAGTTTCTAGAGTGATCTCTTAATGAAATTCAATTAGGAAAAGACTATTTAGAAAGTTGTTTTTGGAGTCTCTTTGTATTATTTAATCTCTCCTTCTTGGAGGAGGGGAAAATATAGAGTTTAGCAAGTGAGTACTAGATGTTTTGGTGTATGCTGGAAAACATAAATTCAGGGTATCTAAATGATAGAAGCACATGTTCCTTTTTTCCCTAGAAATTTAACTCATAGAATCCTGGGTACCTTTTTGATAATCATTGTCTCTTTTCATTCACTCAGTCTTTAATTATTTACTTTGAACATGGACCCGATAAAGTGCTAGCATTCAGCGATAAACTGGATAACTCAGTTCTTCATCTGTGTTTGTGCCTTAATCGACAATTAGATAAGTATAGGTAGGTACTGTACAGTGTGTGAGTGCTCTGGGACAGACACTGTTTTCATTCATGTTTTTTCTCCAGTTGTTCCTCGACATCAGGGATTTGTTCTTTGGGCTAACATGTCCAGTCAGGGCTGGAGAGGAGAGTGCAGGGGGTTAAGGTGCTTTCCTTGCCTGTGACCAGCCCCAGTTTGCTCCTCAGTGCCGCACGTCCCCTGAGCACAGAGCCAGGAGTAACCCCATAGCTGGGTGTGGCCTAAATGCTCCCCATTCCACTCTCCTCCAAAATTTAAAAAAATAAGTAGAGACTCAGTTGTCTTTTTTTTTTTCCTTTTTGGGTCACACCCAGCGAAGCACAGGGGTTACTCCTGGCTCACGTACTCAGGAATTACTCCTGGCAGTGCTGGGGGGAACATATGGGATGCTGTGAATCGAACCCGGGTCGGCCACGTGCAAGGCAAATGCCCTACCCGCTGTGCTATCACTCCAGCCCCAGGAGACTCAGTTGTCATAACCCCGGCATCACCTGGCCCCCTGAGTATTGCCTGGTGTGGCCCTGGAGGCCTTTGAACCCGGCTCTGGTAGCCCTGGTGGTCTCAGGCAATGAACCTCTGGCCTTGTTGACTGGATATCACAGGGCACTGCTTGGACATGCCATGGTGCTCCTCCCCCCTTCAGAAGTTTAGCCATCCAAGGGTTTGTCTTTTGTAAGATGCCATTGCCTTAGGGTGACAGAAAAGAGAGCTAGACATAGCTTTCTATTTTGTGGAAGGGCCCTGATACAATTTTAAGTGGCTTTGGGTTGCACTCAGTGATTATGTGGGGGACCATTCCGAGCTTTTGTGCTCAGGGCCCATTTGCGGTGCCATGGATTGAACTTGTGTTAACCACATGCACGGCAAGTGTCTTTACCTTAGGACTATTTCTCTAACCCAGTTTTACTAATCTTATATTTGAGTTTTAGGAATACATAAGTTCAAAGCAGCTCAACTAATATGTTCAAATATAAAGCTTTACAGTATTTCCTTAGTCATTTTCTTCCACTCCCCTCCTGAATAGCTTTTTTTTCGATTTTGTGCCCTTAATAACACAAAATCGTTGCTTATGAAAGCCGGACTTGTCCCCTTGGGCTCCTGCTTGTTCACCCGGACTTTGCATCTTCATCCAAGCAGGTTGTTCGCTGAGCAGCCTGGGGGTGGCCCTCTTGTGTGGTGTTGCCTTTCTTGAGTATTGGGTGAGTGTAGACATTTCAGCCCAGCTTGTCCAGGCGTCACTTAAGAGCCTGTCAAACTAAATGGAGAAAGACTTCCCATATTAATGTTAGTTGTGTCAAAAATGTTCAAGCATTAACATTTTTTTACTAAGTAAAAGTATATATTGCTCAATGTTTTCTGTCCTAAATACCAACTTTTCTATTATTCTCAAATGTTTTTACATTATTTACACAGACCAGGTATCTCCTTGTTAGAGACACTGTTGGTAATTTTCGGTGTCAATCAAAATCAGTAGTAGCATCTTGGTCTCTGTCATCTCTGAAGCCACCATATTTCCTTTGACCAGCTCCAGTCCCTTACACTGAGCAGCGTGTTTGTGAGGGAAATACCAGAAGATGAGTTTAGCGTCCTGTGTGGCTGCGTGTTTAAGTTGACCTGTGAGTGACCCTTTTCCTGGGAGGGAGGTGAGAAGGGCACATCTGTGGTGCTGAGGGGACTGGGTGTGCTGCTGAGGATTCAGGCAAGGTCCTCTCGTGCTGCAGCCACAGGCGAGGCGAGTGCCTGACCCGGGCCCGAGTGGCCTTTGGATCTGTTCTCTCCCACCCCCCATACAACAGGCAGAGCAAGTCTGGACTCGCCCCTCCTCTGTCCCTTCTCTCCAGAGTCCATATTGACTCTTAAATAAGGTAGAGTTCTCTGGAAACATGATAGAGTAGACCTGACCTGTTGTGGGGTTAAGCAAGTTTTATGGAGGAAATGGCATTTCAAATGATACCTTGGGGTGGATTACAGAGTGATGCCTTAGAGGGGCTGAGTAGTACAGGGGGTATAAGATGCTTATCTTGCACTCTTACTCCGCTTCTAGACCTGGCATCACACCTGGTCTTCTAAGAACTGTCAGGAGTGATCCTGAGGAAGGAGCCAGAAGAAAGCCCTGTGTTTTGCTGGGTGTGACCTCCAAAACTAAAATGGAAGTAAAATTGGAAAAAAATGTGCTTTAGAGATGAATAGGACATGTTCCAGGGGCAGGAGGGAGAAAAAATATAATAAAAGTGAACAGTAAGAATAAAGGTGCAGTGGAGAAGTATGAGTTATAACTAGAGCTTTAGTTTGACTGTTGAAAATAAAACTATGACAAAGGCAAGAGGGAATTTTTAAATCAGATCATGGGGACCTTGAGCTCTGGGCATTACTGCCACTCAGTAATCATTAGTGGGATATCTTCAGAGTCTTCACTGTCACTGTCCTCCCGTTATTCATCGATTTGCTCGAGCGGGCCCAGTAACATTGTGAGACTTGTTACTGTGTTTGGCATATCGAATATGTCATGGGTAGCTTGCCAAGCTCTCAGTAGCTTGCTGGGCTCTCCGAGAGGAGTGGAGAAATCAAACCTGGGTCGGCTGTGTGCAAGACAAACGCCCTACCCACGGTTCTATCCCTCCAGCCCCAGAATCTTCAACAAGTAGAAATATTAATCTGGACTACAACATGCTAAATAAATTGTAGCGAGGAATTAATGGTAAGGAGAATCTTAGGAGTCTGTTTTATTATTTTTGGTGAGATACAATGTGGGTCATTAAAAGGTGGTTTGAAAAAAATTTTAAATTACACCTGGTCTTTCATTTTTAAATGTTGAACCTTTTAGAAGAGTTTTTATTCACTGATACTAAAATTAATCAAACTGCAGTGTAAAGGGGAATGACTGTGTCTGCATTTTCTCTATTAAATATACGTATACGTGTCACAGTTCGTAAGTATTGTTATGTGTAATAGTTCTAAAAGGAGGAAAGATGTGATTCAAGCATTTAAGGATTACACAGTTTTTTAAGAGGAAAGTTGAATTTGAATTGTAATCTGAGTAAGTTCAGGGTTTGTAAATTGTGTGTTTGGAGAAGGCAGGGATCTGGAAGGATAATTAGATGGTAATAGGAATTATTGTATATGAATTCTTGACTTTGTTTTTGAGCCAAACCTGGTGCTGTCCAGGTCTTACTCCTGGTTCTGCACTCAGGGATCACTCCTGGAGGGGCTTAGGAGAACATACGGGGTGCCGGGGATTGAATCCAAGTTGACCATGTTCTAGGCAAGTGGCCAACATACTATACTATCTTCCCAGCCCCATACTTTTGACTTTATGTCTCAGACAGTGAACAAACTTTTGATGATTATCTGGAATATGTGTTGACCAATTTTTCCAAGAATATTGAGAAAAAATAGCCTTTAACATCCTTTGGTCACTCTAAATGAAAGATATTAGGGACTACTTATTTAGAAGGAAATATCATTTAGAAAGCTTTTTTTTGTGTGTGTGTGTGTGGGTGAAAAAGCACAAAAACCATAGGCCAGATTATAGTTTTTTTTTTTTTGGGCTTTTGTAAAGGAATTAACCTATTCAATTCAACTTTTTTTGTGTGTTTGTTGGAGGGGACACAGCTCCTGGCTCAGTATTTGTGGCATGTTCTTTATTCTGACTGTGTGGTCCTACGGATCGAACCTAGGGCTCCAGTATGTAAGGCATGCATTTGTAAGATAAAGATTATTCTGAGCTTACTAGGATCTTAGGCATATTTGATAGCACACATGAGGCTAGAGGGTAACTTGTATTTCCAATAGGGTAGGCTAAATTTAGTGTAATATAAACATGTGCTTGTGGGGCAGCAAAAATTAGCCGTGTATTTCCCTCCCCCCCACTGGGTAAGGCACTTACTGTACTGTCAGGGCCTTACCCACCATACTGTCTCTGGCGTTTCTTTTGAGCACGTCGAATGTGATTTTGAGCCATTCAGTCTTACTCATTTTTTTGTAAGTCCGAAGGAAACCAAAAGAGAGAAATTGTTACTGAAAACTGTATTTTCTCATGATAGTCCTGGTGCCTAAGTGGGAGAAACTTTAGTACTTAAGTTTCATCCAAACTACATATGACTGATTTGAAAAAAATTGGATTTTGTGTTGATTAGGTTTATGGTTAATGTTTTACAAACATTTGATTCAACCTTATACACATATTTCAGAAGTAGTGTGAAGGTGTAGGGTGTTGTAAAACTTTTTTTCTTTTTAGATCCTTTGACAGGAAGGTAGATGGTTTTCGGTAATTCCAGTTTTATGAAATAGCTCTTGACTCTTCGAACTGAGTTGCTGCATAACAAGATGAGTCAGATACCCCAAGAAGCAGTTCAGGTTTTTGTTGTTGTGGTTACTATGACGATACCACACTGGCAGGAGAATACAGTATTTTGTAGTTGCTGTTTAACCTGACTTGCTGATTTAAAAAATACAACAAAACAAAACACTTTCAGATTTTTGTATTCAGTGGAATTGTCAAGTCACTAAGGAAGCTTATATTTGACTGTGGGAGTCAGTTGTGCTTTTAAGGATATCTCAGGGTTTTTACCTCAAGAGATTTGTGTGAATTTGTAAGGCAGAATACTTGAAGGGTCTCTGTGAATGTAATGCTATGCCTATATCACATGGTATAAATTTAAGGTTCTGGGGCTTATGAACACAAGACTGCAAGAAGCATTTCTTGTTTTTTTCTAACTTTCAGCTGAGCTAACTCTCCCCCACCCCCACCCCTGCAAATACTCCTTGAAATAGAAGTAACTTTTATTTGGTATTGATCAGTATATGTAGGTAAAATACTGAGTTTAGAAATTGGGAAGAATAAATTGCAAAATGTTTGATTTTTGTTTTGGGGACACACCCAGCAGTACATAGGGCTTACTTTTGACTCTGTGTTTGGGGATCATTCCTGCTTGTTCTCAGGGGACAATATGTGGTGCTGGGATTAAAACAAGCATGTCCTTACCCCTGGACAATCTCTCGTCCCTGCAAAATGCTCTTAAAAAAGAATTCTTGCACACCTGGAAGAAGTAACTAATTTTAGTATTACTATTTTTTTAAATTCTGAACTATTTGTACCTTCATCTTTGCCTTTGTCTTTATTTTAGTAGTAGATCAAAGGAAAAATTTTCTTTTTTATAAAATGTGTGTGTGTGTGTGTATGTGTGTGTGTGTGTGTGTGTGTGTAAAATTTGGACGTTTCCTTCGCGTCTTTCCTCCATCCTTTTTCTGTTCTCCTTCCCTTTCCCAGCCTGTCCATCTGCTGCTGGTTCCTTCATCCTTTCAAAAGAAGGTTACCAGAGCATGAACCAAAATCTAAATTTGTTAATTAATCAGAACTTGGAAACTATGGAAGCATAAGGTTTTATACCTTTTTGTTTGTTTTTGAAATAAAATGTCTTCTAGCTTTGGATTTGCTTTTATATACTAGTATTGAGACTGTAGTTGACAGCGGTAGTTGCTTTTCTTTTTAGGTTAGCCATCTCAGATTGCCATAGCAACATCCCAGAAGACAATCTGCTTGATCTAATGGCAGCGTATCAGGGAGTGCCTCAAGCAAAATTCTTGACTTTCTGAGATTGTTCTGGGATTTTTTAGTTTCAGAAGGAAGATGATAATGTATGCTTTAATTCTGAGTCCGTTCTTACTGTAATTTTGTCTATAAGACCTACATTTTTGTTTATAGTTTTGAAATAATATTACTGAATGTTCCTGGTATTGTTTTAAGCCTATTATTTTGTATAATTTGGTTATTATGGAGGAGCATGTTAGATTTTTTTTCCCGTATGTGTATTTTCCTCAAACTATAGGCTAGAAGTCTTTCCAACCCAGTGCCTACTTTTTTGGTTTGTGTCAACTGCAAATTAACTTTGAATTCTGTTTTAATGGATAAGTACATTTTATTTAAGTTGATCCGCACACACATGTGTGTGTGTGTGTGTGTGTGTGTGTGTGTAGAGAAAGAGAGAGAGAGAGAGAGAGAAACAGAGAGAGAGACAGAGAGAGAGGTAGATACAGTGCTTATGTAATAATTTTTTAACTGTAATGTTTTGACCTTAAAGTCTTTCTACTAGAAAGGTCAGTTTGAAAGAAATATTGTGGTGATGTACTTTTGAATAAAGAGACCAAAGAAAATTCTGGAATTGTCTTCCAAATTTCAAAGTTTGGATGATTTCATCAGCAAATGTTATTTATTATTCGTGAATTGTATTATTCAAATTGGAAAATAATAATGTCTACTTAAGACATTTCTAGGAATTAACTTAATTATTATTATTAAACAGCAGTTTCACTTTCATTTGTTTCCATGAGGATGTTATTTGTAAAACTTTAAATTTAGGTCCCTTGGCTAGAGATGTGTAGCCAGTGGAGCACTTCTTCCGTGCGACTGACCTGGGTTTCATCTCTGATGCTCCTGGAGCCCTCCCAGGAGCAAGTTCTGAGCCAGATGTGGTCCTCAAACCCAAAATAAAATAAATAAAATTTAGACTTAACCTGGTAGGTTTAATTAATAGGTTTAATAGGATTATGTTTGATTTGCTCCCAGTGAAAACGTTGCTATGTATATGCAAAATTTAATAAACATTTCAGGGAAAAGATATTTTTCATTATTCAGCTTATTTTATTACTTACTGAGCTACTGTATTCTAGCTCTTGTGTTATTTAGCCTTCTTAAAGGACCTGGGGACAGCTAAATCACAGAAACACTTGCCTTGCAAGCAGGAAGCCCTAACTAAGTTCAAACCCTGGTATTGCTCCAGTGCCACAATAAAGTGTATGTTTTGTACTTTGTGATCTCTGGCACACTGCAGCCGAGTGCATACCAGCATCCCAACCAAATGTATAACCAACCAGAGGTGTGACTATCCCAGCCAAGCGTGTGACCTCCAGCCATCCGAGCAGCAACAATGAGAAGGGAGGGAGGAAAAAAGAGTCTGTCCCATTACTGTGAAGGAATTCTTGTTAATGGAGTCATGTGTAGCAAACGTTTAAACTGGGATGCAAGGGGCCACAGCGATAGTACTGTGTTTGCCGTGCATGTGGCCAGCCCTATCTCACATGATCCTTCAAGCACCACCAGAAGTAATTCCAGAGTGCAGAGCCAGGCATTGTCTGATGTAATCCCAAAAGCCGAAAAGAAGAAAAAACCCAACAAAAACAAAAACAAGACATGTAAAATAGAATGCAAGGGCTAGTGAGGTGATTCTGAAATGCTTTTTTCCCAATGTGCTTTGCTATTGCTAGTCATGGGGACATGATGTCTGAGCACTGCAGGGTATGGACCCCAAACTAAGTAGAACAAGGAGCGTAATAAAATATTAAATATGAGAGGACCTTTAAAACTAGGGATATAGAAATTGGCAATTTTGGATCTATAAGCAGAATCCTGGACTTTGCTTGATTACTTTCTGTTAGTCACTGTCTTTCTTGCAACATGAAATGTGAGTTAACTTCCTTCCTTCCTTCCTTCCTTCCTTCCTTCCTTCCTTCCTTCCTTCCGAAAAGCTGGTTAATTTATTAATTATGGCAGGACTGGTTTTCTTGGAGGCTTTTCTAGGTTTTCCAAGTTGACTGCTTCAGGTAGTAAATTTGAGAGTTGCTTTTCAGTGTCTACTTTTCACCTGACTTGTTTTTAATCTCCTGATGAGCTTTCATTTATAACTACCACTTCTCCATTAACTTTGCTTGGAGTTTTCTGTATTCATGATCTTGTTTGTTTATTATTTACATTTTTCTAAACCTAGCAAGGCTTTTGTAGAGGCTTGTTTGCTAAAATAAAAGTGATGATTGTGTCAGTTTTGGGTTTTAGTCCTTGGTTGTTCTTGTACCAGTACAAGGCTCTGCACGAGACATGTACACATTCACTAATGGGCATGTGGCTATATTTTAGGATGCTATCATACCATTATAGCGAGTCCATGGAACTATATGTTGGTTGCTGTCCAAGATTGATTTTGGCTGTTCATTTTCTGGAGGAGATGTTGCAAAAAAAATTTTTTTTTTTGGGTAAATATTTCTTGAAATAGGGCAGTTCAACAAACATTTCATTAAATGTTCTTCAAGTTTCAGGACAAGTAAGAATACTATTTGTACTATTCTGATTTCCTTTAGAAATGTAAATGTGGCAGGTTTTCAAAGGGTTCTATTTTCCTTGAATATAGCTAAAGATGCAGATGTGCAGTACTGCTCTATCCTGAAATTATTTGACGGATGATTCTTTTGAATATGATCTAGCGAATGTGTGTGTGCAACTGTGGTGGTTGGAAATCATTTTGAGGTATCTCTACTAATCTGTTCTGTTTGTGAGACTTAATCATTAATTCCCAATACTGTATTCCACGTGTAACATGTAAATTGTAACAGGAAAGAAAGAAGTTGAATTTGTCTTCACTGAGATGTTCTAAGTGTATTTTATGACAGTTGACTTTCTATAACATTTGAAGAATTTTTGGGAAAATGGTTAATTATGTATTTCTAAAGAATATTTCAGGAACATTAAGGTGGTTTCCTTTTTCTGTAGATTGGAAACTTCAAAGTCAGCCCTCTTTGTTATATAAATATATGTATTACTTTTGCAACATACTTGAAAAGTTTAAAGTCTGCAAGTAATGGGTGCCTAAATGTTGCTTCTTTGTCATTAGGAGGTAAACATTTATCTTTTTATACTACATTATACTACATTTTATTACCAGATAACCCTGATTATTCCACTTGTCATACAGAAAATATGAATCAGTTTTGTTCCCTTTCCCTTGTGATGAGAAGAGCAACAGTACTGTCAACAGGAATGTTACTAAACGCAGTTTTTGTTGTTGTTGGACTGGACTGGTTGGGCCGGAGCGATAGCACAGCGGGTAAGGCGTTCGCCTTGCATGCAGCCAACATGGCCAACCCGAGTTCAATTCCTCCGCCCCTCTCGGAGAGCCCGGCAAGCTACCGAGAGTATCTCGCCCGCACGGCAGAGCCTGGCAAGCTCCCCGTGACGTGCTCGATATGCCAGACACAGTAACAACAAAGTCTCCAATGGAGACGTTACCGGGCCCGGTTGAGAAAATCAATGAACAACAGGAGGACAGTGACAGTGACAGTTGGACTATATAGATATTTTGCTTATTTATTTTATTTAATTAAACTTTTTTTATTGAATATTCACGAGATAGACCATTAAAAAGCTGTTCATGATTCAGTCATTCAGCATTCAGTGATAAAACTTTTATCCCTCCCTGAGTGTACATTTCCCGTTAGTTCCCCCGTTTCCCTTCCACCATCCCCCAACACACACTCCCACCCCTACAAGGCTTTTGTTTTTATTTTTTGTGTCCTATTAGGTACGTGTTCTAAATATACTCAGAAAAATTTCTTTCTGTGTGATTTTTGTTATCAACTGTTTACACAGTACGAATGCAATATTTCATTTTTGAGTTTTTAGGGGTTATTAAAATTTGTCTTAGATATGATTTCACAGTCAAATATGGTTTGGTTATAGGGTTATAGATACTCATATCTTTTTACAAAAGTATAGTAATACATCTATATTGCTGTGTCTGCGATCCTCCAAAAGCTAGTGGGTTTCTAAATTGTATTTGATAATTGCTTTTACGGGTTCCACATTTCTTTTATATAGTTAAAGTAAGGAGTCTCACTTTTCTTATGCAAGATAATTTCAGTTCATCAGAGAAAAAAATTTTATTACATGGCTTTTAATGGGAGATATGTGTATTTCTAAAGTATATCTGTGATGAGGCTTTTATTTCCTCTATACAGCAAGTTTTATTGTTTTCTCAAGGCTCCAGGAATGAATGAAGATGAATTTGAGCGAAAAAGGATGGGATAGGAAGTAATTGGGGTCAATTTCAAGTGGATTTGGTTGGTTGAACATTTAACAAAACATACCTGTTTATATAATTGTCAGAGACCAATTTCTTCTTCATGGTCCTAACCTAGCATTTCCTTTCTCTCCTGCCAAAGAAAGTGGAGAGGGTTACATAGGGTGAGAAATGGTAGAAAAAGCATTTCACTCCTCGACTTAAAAGACTGTTTCCTATTTTGGAGGGGGGAGGGTACTCCAGAAAGTATTTGAGAAGGTGATTCTTATGGGGGGAATGGGTGGGGAGAGACCATTTGTTACTCTTTCTGGATAGCTAGAAATGGTTGTAATAATCCTTGTTTTTGTTACCACCATTAAATAATGAGATGAGACTCCCTATTTGACACTAAGTAAAAAGAAGCTGGGGCAAAATAGGTTTTAAAAAATTACTTGGCAGATCTATTTACAGTATGCCTCTTTCTTTCTGGGGAAGGGAGGTCCACACAGGGCTGTGCTCAGGGCTTATTCCTGGCTTTGTGCTCAGGGATCAGTCCTGGTGGTAACTGCAATGGGATTGAACCTATGTTGGCTGTGTGCCTTGGCTGTGTACCTTGGCTGTGTACGTAGGATTGAACCTACGTTGGCTGTGTACCTTACCCAACGTTCTGTCGTAGACCATTTAAAGTGCCACTTCATTGTTCATGTACTACACATGAAATACACATCTAACTTGCAGTTTGAAGGTCTTGTGAAACAGACAGAACTCCCAAACAAACAGATGAAGGTAAAATTTGACTTGTTTCTTCTTTTACTGTAGCAACTTTGTGGGTCTCATCATAGCTTTCTCATTTCGGGTTAGTCTTTGGAATAGTGTAAACATCCACGTGTATTCCCCAGCAGTTAAAACCACAACGTGTGATTGGGTAATTGTTGGAGGTTTTATGTGCTTGGAGGCGTAGACTACCACTGCATGTCACTAGTAGCATCTTAGTTGTGAGAGTAGGTGGTATTTATGAGTAATTACAACCCTGATTATTACCAATCATCCTCTCACTGATAGTGGCCTAGATGGTTATGAGAGTAGATGGTACTTATGAGTAATACCAACCCTGATTATTACCAATTGCACTGCAGCTTTGGTAGACAATGGTATTCTTATTCTTTCGTTTTAGCAGTTTTATACATTGTACTTAGCTGGATTAGTTGATGAAAGCAAGATAGCAATTAGGAGTTTGTTTTGCATACAAGATAAAGTTTAGGATTAAGATCAAGAGTTAGTAGAGGGAATACTTTGGTTGAAGTAAAGGTGGGTAGACCAAAAGAAGAAGCATAATGGAGAAAAAGAGGGGCCAGAGTGATAGTACAGCAGGTAGGGCATTTGCCTTGCATGTGACCGACGTGGGTTCGATCCCCAGCAACCCCATATGGTCCCTCAAGCACCGCCACGAGTAATTCCTGAGTGCAGAGCTAGGAGTGTCCTCTGATAATCACCAGGTGTGGCCCAGAAAACAGAGAGAGAGTGAGAGTGAGAGCAAGAGAGGGAGAGAGCGTGTGCTCGAACAGGTAATGATTACATGAAACTTACAAGAAATGATAAGCAAGTTCTATTAAAAGTCAGGGCAGCAAAATAAAACAAACAGCCAGGGCAGCATTCAGACACCACAGCACATGAACTACTGAATACAACAACTAAAGTAGTTGGTTAAGTGCTTACAATTTAGAAATCAGAGTATTCTTAAGTGTTGCAAAAGAAGACCGTGGAGAACTGGTGAACGACCTCCCATACAGAGGTATGGCTCAGAGGCTGCAGTCTGCCCTGGCCAGCAAATCCTTACCGGTTCTTCCCGGCTGTAGCTACTCAGCAAACAGAGTGCAGCATTTTGTTTTACATCTGGTAGCTCATTACTTCTGAGCAGCTGGTCCAAATCGCTGGGGTTTTATGGTAAGTTGAGTTCTATTAAGTTCTCTTCTCTCTCAAAATAGAGATTTTTCTAGATGTCGGTCTGTAAAGTCTTAATTTTTTTTGAAATGCAGTTAGTTTGACCTTTGGAAGCAGGAGAAGCAGGACACAGAGGTTTTCCAAAACTGATAGGGCTTGTAACTTGTATTTTTTATTCTCACTAAAAAACAAAAAAGTAGCGCTCAGGTAATTTTGGAGACCTGTCTTCTTTAAGTGAACAAATGGGAAGTTTCCCCTGCCTGCCTGGACTGTGGCGTGTGCTGGCCTATTGTGATACAGCTCACCATCATCATCTGGAAGAGAGGCTTCCTGCAGCCTCCCCAAAGCCACAGTACTGTAAATACCATTATGATATATCATTTTCTTCCATAAGATACAATTTTGCTTGTGATTACTTACCAAAAATGTCCCTGCTGATGGCCCTTTCTTGTTTCTGACTGCTTCAGTGTGGCTCGCTGTTCACCTAGAGTAATCACCGTTGACTTCTTCCCTTGTACTTTTGTTTAATCCTAGTCATTCCTTAATGTTTACTTTTTACCACCAGATCTAGGTATGGACGTTTCGTCTTAGTTTTTACATCCTCTTCTTATTTCTAATGAAAAAATTACAATTTTAATACAATAGCTACAGGATAGTTATTATGTTTCAGACAAGAAGTGGGGGTGAGAGTAACCAGAAGTTGCAAAGGAACAGTTGTGTGGTCTTTTTGCCATTGAACCAATTTTCCTTTTCATCATCCTTATCGTGCTGGCAGATCACAGTCAGATCTCTGCAAAATTACAGGTGACTACCACATTTTGAATAGTTGAAACTAGAAACTTAAAAATTACTACTGCCTTAGGATTCTCTGCATAGTCTTCCATTTTTATGTGGCTGTCTTTGAAAAATTTAAAGCAAGTTTCTTTGTAAATCTTGTAAGTCAGTATTAACTTAAGTAATAATTGGGTTTTGGGGATTTTTAAAGTTAAGTTTGAAAAGCCAGCATCAAAAAATAAACATAGGACAGGGCCAGGATGTTGATCTTCAACAGAGTATTGCTCAACAAAACAGAAATAAGCATAGAGCAGTTGAACAGCTATTTCTCTGCTTTTGTTAATTTTCTAGTATAATTTATCTTTCCCTCTCCAATTTTAACTTTTGCTATGTTTTAGTGTTGCAGTTTTTCAATTAGAAAGCTTATAAGTTGGGTTTGAAACATCTTACGTCGTTGTACTAAATGCCTTGATACTGGAGCTGAAGGGGCTTACTGTTTAATCACCCACCTGCTATGGTTGTCTGTGGGCCTTCTGCTATAATACACAGTGTAGTGGGTCCCTTTAGTTGTAATGGCAGATTTTAAAGTTTCTCACATTTTAACTTTCATTTTTTCCAGTTCTGATTGAAAGAAGTGATGAGTTTCAATAAAAGTTTCAACATCCAATAAAGAAATACATCTTTATTTGCTCACTCTTTGAATTGTATTAAGGCTTTTAATTAAATTTTATGAGTAGCACCATGCCATATTATTTGAAAAGTAATGCTAAGTATCTTTTGCAGTATTAGAGATGCAACCTCTTAGTGTATGTGCTGCAAAACAGATTTCTGTAAAATAACTTTATTCTATTACTAATTTTTATGTCAGAGTGATAATTATAAATTTGCCATATCTCAGAAATTCAAGGATTATTTATTTGTATAATTTGCCAACATAAACATTAGCAAAACCTACTTGTAAACTCAAAATTTCCATGAAACTTTTTCTACCTTACATGTAAAACCAAACCATATATAAATCAACATACACTTTCATTAATTTGTTTGAAGATAATGTGGATATACCTGATTTGAGATCTGAGGCACTTTCATAGAACTTGAAAGTTTTTTAGTCCAGCAGTGCCTGCACCCCTATTTTTGCAGATGAAGAAGCGCAGATTCTGTATAGATGTCCGTGGAAGGCAGTCTTGAAATCTGAGAAATTTTTAGCAAAACCATTCCTCTAGTTTCCAGATACTTACCATAGGAACAGCTGTGCTTTGTTACATTTTTTCTTTCATTCTCCTTTCAAGATGTCCTTCTATTTCTGAGACTCTTCAGAGTTTGCATTTATTGCCGAGCCTTTTGTGAGAAGGAATTTTTAATTTTCATGAAACATTGACGTGCCTTACGAGAAGGACTTGAAAGGTGCTGGCTCTGAAGGATCTAGGAGACCTGCAGGTGGTTACAGATTGGTGATAAGAGGGGACACGGTAGGCTTCTTGTGTTTTCTGGACAGAGAACATTGAGAAATGCGGCAAACAACCACCTACCTTTTGGTGAGATATTGGTCAAAGTCATGCAGATTTTTAGAGACACAGTGAGAATCTCAACCTGATCTCTAGTGAAAACTGTGATTTTTCCTTTTCCTTTGCTTCTAACTGTTGTTCAGAATGCTAAAATATCTGAGGAGAGACAATGCTGTATTTCTCTAGTAGATGACATTTCATTGTTAAATTCTTGACCTAGGTCCTATAAATTGGTGTTTTTCTTGATCTCAAAAAAGTCTTAAGCTGTGTTAAATGATTCTGCTCTGAATACAGGGTACTGCTATCTGCCAGAATCACTATTGAGCTTCTCTAGTCATTTATTTTCTTGAAATTGAAACGAAACTTTCTGAACACAGCCTTACTGAATATGGATTTCAGAGCCATAATAATGCTTCTTGCCTCTGCAGATTTTGAATTGATCTGAGTTTGGCAGTGAATTATGTGTGTGTTATTTCAGGAATTTTGCACATGCCCTGCTTTAAACCACTGATTATTTTTGTAAAATACTGTTGTGTGGATTTGGCTCATTCCATTGACGCTGAACTCATCAGATGGCTATATTGTCTTCTAGGAATGTGACTGGAATTGATTAAATGGCGCAGGCAGCAACATCTGTTTTGTACCACCAGTTTAGTTTCTGAAACTTTAAAATTTCAAATTTGTAGCTTACAAATAGAGTATAGTATATTTCTTTTGTGCTGTAAAAAATGTTTCCAGAGTTTTTTTTTTCCAGAGAGTTTTGATCAGACTTTGTTTTCATCTTATTTTTAATTTCTTAAAACTCGTATTGTTCATTTTAAAGGAAAATTAACATTAAGAATATTGGAAATTTAGTTTTGGACTTAATTTTTTTTTAAGATTATTTGCTCATTTTAGATTTATAGAAAACCTTGGATGTCTCCTAGGAAAAGCTTCTATATGTTCATGCGCACAGTTGCAGTGAGTTCTTTCAGGCAGCTCTCTGATGTCCATATGTCCATTGCCTCCCTTTCCCCATATGTAATGTGCTCCACGTGTGATTTTTTTTTCTTTTTTGGCCAGGGTCTGTGTGTGTGTTTGTGTGTGTGTGTGTGTGTGTGTGTGTGTGTGTGTGTGTATGCGTGTATGCGTGCGCGCTCCTGCGCACACACCTGGTCATGCTCAGAGTTCACGCCTGGCAGTGTTTACAGGATCATATTTAGTGCAGGGGAGAAGGGTTAGCTGGAAACAAGACATGCCCAAATGCTGTGCTCTCATGTTTTTTTGTTTTTTTGGGGGGGTACTTTTTGTCATGGGCTGGAGTGGTATCACAGCGGGTAGGACGTTTGCCTTGAATGCGGCTAACTTGCCCAACCCGAGTTCGATTCCTCCACCCCTCTCGGAGAGCCCGGCAAGCTACCGAGAGTATCTCGCCCGCACGGCAAAGCCTGGCAAGCTCCCTGTGACGTATTCGATATGCCGAAAACAGTTACAACAAGTCTCACAATGTTACTGGGCCTGCTCGAGCAACCGGAGGACAGTGACAGTGACTTTTTGTCACACCTGGCCATTTTCAGGGCTTACTCCTGGCTCTGGGCTCAGGGATCATTCCTGGCATGCTCCTGGAACCATATGGAGATCGAGTCTCAGCCAGCCACGTGCAAGGCAAGCACCCTGTCCTTTGTATTATCTTTCAGACAGCTCAAACATACATTGGTAAATACATTAATAAAACAGGAGACTGTAGACTAAGTTACCTTTTTTGTACATAGTTTAGACTTGGAGAAATTTTAAGCTGTTATTTGAGAATTTATTTCATGGTGTTGAACTCTGTCATTGCTATTTTTGCTTTTATATCTCATTATTTTTCCTTATTCTCCCCCTCCCCCCAACCAGGAAGGGTGCGTTCTCCTTTCTGGGTGTCTAGATATTTTCTCCCGGGTATAGAGCTCAAATCTTCCTTGAGCAGGCACGTTGACAGTCCTTTCCCTTTTATGTAAAGCAGCTGTAAGAGCTAAACCATCTGTTTTAGGAATTTTTATTTTTATGACATTCTCAATCTCTAGTCCTTTCTTGTGACAAAAATTACCTGGTTGATTAGTATTTTTTGATTCCATCAGTTATGGAATCAAAGACAGGGGAGGCTGCCTTCATGACAGGCAGCTTCATTGCTACACTGTCTCGGGCCCCTCTTTTTAAAGGCATGGGCTTTAGTTCATTAGCTTTTTAAATCTTGAGGCTAAGATCCTAAGGCTGATGCATTTACTTATGTGGGAGAGGTTTTTTTGGGGGGAAGGGGTGTGGAGATTTGATATTGGATCAAGTATAATGTTAAATAATTGCAAAGTCCTAATTTTAAAATTGGACTACTGTTTAATCCAGTAGAAGTTATTTTTCTGAGAGTGCTTTAGGGCAATCACTTCTAATACTTTCACATCCTTACTGAGAGTTGATGTTCAGACACTTGATGGGGCTATTTCCTAGTAGAGGATGCTCAGATGCCATAGGTTAACCTTTTTCAGTATGCTAAAATAAGAATTTATTGCTATAGGAAGCTATTTGACATAAAAATAAGCGTGTGAAACCTGTATCACTTTTATGTAAATTCTGATCTTGATTTTCTTAAGCAGAAATGGCTGTGATTTTATGCAAAAATTTAATTAAAAATCAAAGTTTGCTTTACTGCATAGAATAAAATGAGTTTCTCTGGTTGAATAGTATTGTATCAAGTGGGGTCAGCCCTTTTTTATAAAAGTGATACAGGAGAGAAGAAGAGACTGAGAGAAACAAATGCAAGTAGAGAGGGAAGGGGAGAATTATAGAGGTGGCTGATACCGGGTGCCCAGGTACTTAATGACAGAGAGGAAGATGGAAAGCAACTTCTCTGCATAGATTAGATAGTGTACTTAACTGTACACATAAATTTTAGTAGTTCCCAGGGAAAGAGGGTGGGAGTTCAGGGTTTAAAGAGAAGCAGTAGGAGATGCCAACTGTGTATTCGTACTCTTAAAATTTTATTTTCCTTAGCTTTATGTCTTTATTCTAAGCTGTCACTGTAGTCCAGTGTGTTCATTTTCTTAACAAACACACACGTGTGTGTATGTGTGTGCGCGCGTGTACATTGCATTCTTACTGCTCATCAGTTTTTGCATGTTTATTATGTGGAGATTAAGCTGTAAGAACTATGAATAGAAGTATTTCTTGGGGTTCTGTTTTTAGGGAGTCGGAGGAGACAGGATTGTAAGTCACTCAGAGGTGGCTTTAAAACTATAAGTTGCAGTGACTTATTAATACTCAGGATGTTTTCCAGCTGAAATGTTCTGTCTTCACTGTCATGAGTGAAAGTTGTTAGACAAGCCTCAGTTACAAAGGTGCTCCGGGGAGTCATGGGGAGAAAATTTATTTGGACATTGATAATAATATTGCAAAAATACCTACACCTTTAAAGAATAGTTTGACCCATATATCACTAGGAGGGAAGAAACAAAGAGGGCCGACATCAGACACCGTCAGAAAGGCATGGTTTGATTTAGTTTCTTCAGGATTTTGTGTCAATAGAGTGGATAAAAGTATTAAAGCAATTTTGTGATTTAAGATCAATGGTTTAAATTTAAGTAGGAGAAGAGTTAAAATTTTTTTTAATGTAATTTCTTAGTAATTTTTTCCTTTTTACATCAGTAAAAACTTACTGGGTTCTTGTGTGAAAGGAAAATAGCAAAAGCTCTTATTTTGAATATCTGCCATATTCAAATTGATACTAAACACTTGATATTTTTTATTGCTTACGGGTTTGTGATTTTATAAATTTTTTCTAAGTCTCTGATTTCTTAAGTAAAAATTTATCAAAGGGACTTTCATATTAGCATGTTAATGTAGTTTTTGGCTTTCTATGAAAGAGAACGGACTGTTGGGTAGTAAATGGCCAGTTTGAAACGTTATGCTCCTTTAATCGATTAAAAAATCATAAAGTGTTGATTTCTGATTTTCTCGATTTTTCGCTAGCAGCTGGCGAGTAACTGCATTTGAGGCAGGGGAGCTCCCATTTTGTCCTAGAGGAACATCTTACTGATGAAAATAGAGTAGTGGTTTTGCCGACTGACTGAAGACTGGACAGAGATAAAGCAGAGAGCAGAGATAAGAGTTCCTGCTGGCAGCCAGCCAGGAAGCCTCTTGACGTTTCGAGATGACTAAAGAAAGCAGTTTCTCCTGCTGGCAGCTGCTCCCAACCCTGCTGGTGGGCAGGGCCAGCTTCTCCGCTTTGGGCCTCCTGTCTGTTTTCATCCACTGAATTTCACCAAAACCTTTTGGTTCACCTGGATACTTTTAGATTAAATTAAAATGAATTTTCTTTATAAAAAGAAATACTGGTAATATTTTATTGCTACGTGCAAGGCACACACCCCACCCGCTGTACTATTGCTCCAGCCCCAGTTGTCTTTCTTTTGTGAGTTCTTGGGTTTGATGTCTAGCACTGGAATATAAGAATGAAAACACAAAACGAGAAAACCCTCTTTCTTCCCCTTTTCATGGTTTTTGTTTTCTGAGCAATACCCAGTGGCACTCGAGGTGTCCAGGACAGAGCCGGGGCCCTGCACACGAAGCACTCAAGCCCATTGAGCCCTTCCTTACTTTGCTGCCCCAGTCAGATTCTTCATCCACTCAGAACCAGTCGGGCCTGAGACACAGTACAGGGACAAGGTGCCTGCCTTGCACAATGCCAGCTCTGGTTCAATCCCTGACACCACATATGGGCCTTAGACCACTCCTGGGAGTGACTCCTGAACACAGCAAAAGTAAGCCACAGGAACCCACACCCCTACCCCCTCAATAGTTAACCATTTTCTTGTGACCGTGGCCTCAACTTTCAAGCAGGATTATTTTTCTGACTACCAAATTATGTTTAGAAAAGCTAATAGTTTTGATAGGATGATATTTATTAGCGAATATTTTTGTTTATATATTTAACTATACTTAACAGGTTTGTTCATTGTTGGAAATAGTATTATTCAGTTCTACCACCTACTATTACTCTTCTACTCTAGCCACAGATTTTATTTTCATATGCGTGCGCGCGCGTGTGTGTGTGTGTGTGTGTATGCGCGTGTGCACATGGGGGCTGGGAGGGAGATGCAGGGGGTTGAAACATTCTCTTCTTGCCTTTTTTGGGGAAATTTATTTATGAATTTCATAAATTCATAGAAATTATGAATTTAAACAATTTTTAGATTGTAAAAAACTGGTCTTTTAGGCTTTTCTGATTCTATTTTGTTTGGAGGGCTTTAATTCATTCAGCGTTTTTTTTTGGGGGGGAGGGGAGTGTATGAGTATTAATCTACTGGATAATATGTGCTTTGTGATTTTTAAAATAATTTCTGTAGTAAGGTGAATCTCTTGCCTCCTTGCTTATTTTGAAGTTGCTGTTTATTAGATCTTAGCACTTTGTTATCTGTTCTCCATAGAACCATGTGTTTATTTTTTATTTATTTATTTTTTAATTTTTATTAGTGAAACACCATGAGGTACAGTTGTAGACTTACAAATTTTTGTGCTTGGGTTTCAATTATACAATAATCAAGTACCCATCCCTCCACCAGTGCCCATTTCCCACCACCATGTGTTTAGAAGAAAAGAATTTCTGTTACATCCTGAATAAATTCTTTCAGTTCATTAATTCCTTTTTAACTTTATTCTAGTATAAACTTTATTCTTTCTATTGAGCTTATTTCATTACCGATTCTCTTTCCTACCTACTCTTTTGTTTGAGTTTTCCTCTTATAAAGAAGTTTTTGTAAGTTTTTTCATTTATTTCTTAGAATATATTAAACGTGCTATTTTCAGTATTCTTTAGGGTTTGCCGATTCTGTTTTGTTTGGAGGGATTTAATCATTTCAATTGTTGTATTTGTGGACTTTGTTATTAATTTTCTTTATGTTATGATAAAACTTGACTGGTACAACTCCCTATCCTCACAATTTATCCTCACTAGGGCTTCAACAGATGCTCTAAATGTTCTGTTTGCAACCCTTCTGTCCCTGTCGAGGGCCCACCCCCCTTTTTTTTGCTGGTTGGACTTTTGGTCAGGCAACTGTATGGTGTAATTCAGACTTCAGTTATTAAGTTGTGTCTTTCACTTTCTTAGGCACTCAGCTTAGAAGACACATTCTGTGCACTGTGCTTACTTATCCCCGGGCAACTGTTAATAGTAATTTTTTTCTTTGCCACTTTGGGGTCTAGTAACTTGGGTAGATCATTTTATTTTTGTTTGCATGGGGTCAGATCTCTTTGGTTCATTCTGAAACCAGAATTTAGCATTAGTCCCTCTTGCTGTATATTTCTTCTTTTTTATTCTTAATTTTCAATATAGCTGGCCTAAAAGAATTTTTTATTATTATTTAAGTTCTGGTTGTTTGAATATTTTTTCTCCCCTGTTTTTGGGTCATACCTGGCGATGCACAGGGGTTACTCCTGGCTCTGCACCCAGGAATTACCCCTTGCAGTGCTCAGGGAACCATATAGGATGCTGGGAATAGAACCTGGTTCGGCCGCGTGCAAGGTAAACACCGTAACTGCTGTGCTATTGTTCCAGCCCCCTAGTTATTTGAAGTTTTGTAAGTTATTGAAAAGATGGTAGACTGCTGGAGATGGCTGGGGGAAGGAAGTTTCCACGCAGTGTCTGGGGGGCCATTGCTTACTTTAGAAACAGTCCATAGTGTTTTGTGCATTGGAGCTATAATCTGCAGTGAGAATTCAACTAGGGCCCCCAGCTTGCAAACTGTTTCTCTGACCCCTTAGCCTTTTTCCTACCCCCGCACCCAACTGGAAATTTTTTAAATAATGAAATTGATCTATATAGCAAAGTCTGTTTGCTAAT
Organism: Sorex fumeus; assembly: GCF_029834395.1. NCBI lineage: Eukaryota > Metazoa > Chordata > Mammalia > Eulipotyphla > Soricidae > Sorex > Sorex fumeus. The sequence goes on from NW_026606140.1 coordinate 13,492,073, forward strand.
TGTTTTCAGTAGCTTCTTATTTGAGTTTTTTTTTTGGTTTTGATTTGTTTTGTTTTTATGAACCATTTGCCAAAAGAATTAGTTTCCTTGTGAATAATGTATCTTCTTTGGAATGGAGTCTTTTTTTTTTTTTAACTGTAACTATCACTATTCATAGGATGGTAGATTTTCTTTTCCTGAAGAGTAAATATGAGGCTTCTATTTATGTATTTTGTGGGTTTTCTTTAAGTTTTGAGTACTCTAATTATGATGAATTAGAAATTACCGCTCATTTCGAGGTGGGGCATGGAGATTGAGATTGTGAGCAATTGATGTTTCCTAAGATATTTCCATTTGATGTTAAATTTCTTCATCCTGGTTGGTTGGTTTAATGTATTTAAATATTCTATTAGGAGTTTTTTTTTTTAAGGAAAAGCATTAACAGAATAATTAGATGACCCACATTTCAAGTTGTTTTTGAAGAATGCACAAATCTGTTATAGAGATTTATTTTTAAATTGATCGGTTTTAGTTAAATATTTTTGTTTTTGAAAGTTTAAAATTTAGGATTCAAATAAAGTATAAAATTTAGGTTGAAGATAAAGCAAACTCTGACACAGTATTTCAGTTGCATTGGAAAATTCATAATTTTAAAAGTAATTTATGAGAACCCACCCAAGGACAGTAATGAAGAGATATTGCCACATTAATGGTGAGTATGATACAGTAACATTGTGTGCCTAAAGCATAAATTTTTATTGTATTTTTGGGGACATACCCACCTAGGCTCAAATCCCTGGCTTAGTGCTCAGGGATCAGTCTTGGCAGGACTTGGGGGATTGTATGGTGAGCTGGGGATCAAATCTGGGTCAGCCACTTGCCCGGTGAGCACCCTACCTGCTGCCTTGTCTTTCCAGTCTATAAACCATAATTAAGACTATTGTAAGCCTTGTTACCTTAATGAAGAGTCATAGAGATAATAGAGGGACTAAGGCACTTGCCTGCCTTGTCTGTGGCTGACCCCGATTTAATTTCTGCCACTGTCTCTGTTGCCCTGAGCCCTGTCAGGTCAGGAGTGATTCTGAGCATCGAACCAGGGGTAAGCCCTGAACTCTGCTGGGTGTGACCCCAGGACAAAATAAGCAAAACCAAAAGCTAAGAAAATGCCTATTTATTTTAGCATTGATATATAGAAACATGAGTAAATTTTTCTTACTCCTTTGTACTATTCTTACACTTGTCCTGGAAACTGAAGAATCTTAGGCCATCCAGCTTTTCATATGTTTTTAAGATAATAATAACACTTTTGATATATTCAGGGCTTCAACGCAACTAATGTAACTGAAGGATCACTGCTGGATTGATAAAGTCTAAGATGTTTAGATGCTAAAGTTTATGATAGTTTGAATATATTCTTCCCCCCATATTTTTTTGGGTCACATCTGGCAATGCTCATGGGTTACTCTTTTTTAAAAAAATATTTTTATTGTATAAGGTAGTTCACAATATTTGATTACATTTAATATTCAAACACCAATTCCACTGCCATTACACCTTCCCACTACCATATTTGGGATGTTTCCATCCCAAGCCCCAAACCCTGTCCCAAAGCAGCACTGAAATTATATATTTTGTATAGTATGTTATGAAAAGCTGCTGAAAAATGCTATAAAAATGTATTCATAGAGGAAAGAGTTGAAGATTATTCTATTTTGGCAGGGGCCATTAAGACCTTCTTTAAAATATCACTAACATGTTGTTAAAGGTTTAGTGTCGTGAACTTTCATATATGTATATCTGTAAATTGTATATATCTATATATATATATATTTTTTCCTCTATGATTGGTCGCCGACTATTTGAACCCCATCAAATGTTGTGTGGTACTCTTGGAGAATGGGTAGGGAGTGTCTTATGATGTGTCACACGCTTGCAAATGCAGTTGTGCGGTCTAGGAATAGGTTCATGCGTGTGTGAGGCTCCACTTGAGTGTGTGGGGAGTGGCCTTGAGCATGTTGGCGGTTGGGTTCTGGAGGTTTTTGGCTGCCAGGGCTGGGTCCCTTGGGGCGGGGGTGAGGTTCTCACCCGCCCCCCTCTGGGGCGTCCCAAGTGAAACAGCCTGACATGGAGTTCGGTGGCATGCCTGTGGTGGGCGTCATGCTGTGCTCCCTTCCAGGAGAGAAGGGCATGTGATCTGGATGGTGGCCGATGGCAGCGGTCACTCTTGAACCTGGGTTGGACACATTCAAGACAAGCGCTCTACCCACTCTGTACTACCTCTCCAATGGCCCTCCCCTCCTTTTTATTTTTTATAATCCATTGGTGATGGAAAATATGTGGGCTCTAAGATGTTGAAATTAACCTTTGAATTAAAACTAGTTTTCAGTGCCCTTCAAATTCAGTTTTTAATTTTGTGCATTAGAATTATGTGAATAAGATCAGAATTGATGCTTTATGATTGGATCCCTCAAGCGTACCATTGCAGTTTTGGTTTTTGTACCAGGGATCAAGCCCTGGGCCTTAAACAGTATTAGCCTGTACTCTGCTGCTGAACCATATTCCTGGCCATGCCATTGCTCTTTTTAAACATAAGATAAATAGTGGTTAAAGGATAAAATTTTGTTTAAGGTGTTTGACAGTTAATGACTAGCTGTTGATTAAAGTAAGCTGTAATTTTCAAGGTACCAGCAGAAATATCCCACGATAGGAATGTCTCATATTTTCATTGACAAGGTCAAATTATGTTGTTTTCATGTACTTAAAACAGCACCCTGCATCATAATTTACACTGTAATTAAAACAAGTGAAAAAAGCATGACCCACAGATTTAACTGAAGTATCAGATTGTTTGACATGTTGCTCAAACAGTAATGTTTCAAATTGCTTCCTGGAAAAAAAGGACTTGAAACAGTTGATAGACGAGCATGTCGTATAATAAAAAGGTATGGAATTTAATTCAGATTTGATAGAGTGAGCAATTTTTCTGTATTCATAAACTTCCTACTTAAAAAAATGAACAGAATTGAAAACCGTTTCAAAGCTAGACTTTTTAATGAATTCCCTTTGTGAATATTCACAAATCAGGCTGAAAGTTAATAGTCCATGACAAAAACTATCAGAAAAACAAAAATGGGGGATTTTTTCAACTTGAGTAAAAGAATGTAAAACCTGTAACTAATATACAAAGGAAAGATTGAACGCTTTCCTCTAAGGTGGGATGACTGTTTTTACCATTCTCTTTTTCCTTTCTGCCACCACACTCCATTTTTACCATTCTTATTCAATATAATGTTGAAGTTCTTGCCAGTGACATAAGAAAAGGGGGCTGGAGATGGGAAGGGAAGTGTTACGCAGATCAAAAAGAAAGGAAACAGTTCCTGTTTGTAGACAATATCATTATTTTTGTTGATGATTTGTCTTGATCCACACATACAGAACCAACTCTAACAAGTGAGTTCAGAAAGTTATACAAGAAAAGCAGATGAATCTCGTGTATTTTTAGGAATGAAATGTGGTCAGCTGAACTGGAACTATAACAGACATCGCTTATAATTTCTTGAAAAAATGTTCCATGGTAATCTGACAAACATCTAATGCTGAACGCGTAGCCAGTAGCCAAAATGGACCTTTACTTAAGTGTTGTATACAAATCAATTAAAATTGTTCTTATGAATGACTTTGGATGTAAAACTTTACATGTTTACATTTCTATAAATAGGTGTAGCTGTCCATTGGAATAATTTTAAGATCTAGGACTTGCAAGGGTTGTTAGACTTGAAAGTCCAGGGACAGCCCACTGGTTGAGTGCTTTCCTTGTGCAGGCATGCGGCTGGAACTTATCATTACCGACCAGTCAAAATGGCTAAAATAAAAACTGGTGGCAGGGAGCTGGAGCCATAGCGCAGTGGGGAGAGCCTTTGCCTTGCATGCGGACGATCTGAGTTTGGTTCCCAGCATCCTATATGGTCCCTTGAGCACTGCCAGGAGGCATTCCTGAGTGCAAAGCCAGGAGTAATCCCTGGGTGTGACCCAAAAAAAGCGGAAAAAAACAAATGAACAAACAAACAGACAAAAAACCCAAACTGGTGGCAATGCCATATGTGGAAGAACTTGGTCACCTCTCTGTTAGTGCAGTTATAAAATGGTACAGCCAGTATAGATACAGCTGGGCAGCTTCTTAAAGTATGCAATATCAACTCCCATTCAGTTGAGCAGTTACATTCCAGGGCTCTTACCCCAGAAGAATGAAAATGTGTGTTCACACAAACATCAGTGTCTGCAGTAAGTAGTTAATCCATAAAGTGCCAAATTGGAAACAACTGAAATGTCCTTTAGCAGGTTCATGATTGGACGGATTGTGATGTAGTTTCCATATAACCCATAACGCTTAAACACGGTGTTAATCATGAATACATAATATAATGCTGTGTAACAATGGAATGCCACTGGTCAATAGAAAGCAATGGTCTGTTGCTGCACCTAACTGCCTCGATGTCTCATCAGGGAAAAATGCTGGGTAAAAAAAGAATTCTCGGAGGTTCATTATGATTATTTCCATTTTTGTATTGTTGTTGAATTGAAAAAATGACACAGAGAGCAGATTTGTTGTTACCAGGAATTTGGGAAGGGCTTGAGGACCGGGGAGTTGGTATGGTCATGAGAGCGAACCCTGAGAGACCCTTTTAGTGGTGGGAGTAGTCTCTCTCAGTCCACCAATGCCAGTGTTCTGAGCGTGATACTGGCCTGTAGTTTTGTGAGGAGTTTTGAAGAGGCGACTGGATTAAGGGCATCTGAGATACTTCTGTGTTTTTTTCCTTATATAAACCTGTGATTATGCGGTTACATAAAATACAATATTAAAAAATGCCAGTGAATTATTTTTTCCTTGATGATACAGGGATTACATTTCTGTTTGACTTCTTAGCATCTGAATTGTTGGCTAACAGTATGAAACTCAAGTCACGATATGTTTATATTTCTTGCCCTTCCTCTCAGAGTTGCTGAAATGAAGAATTTTAGCAGTATACTCTTTAATCTGGGCACAGATTTTTTTTTTTGCACTTTACTTTAAAAAATAATATAGAGCCATTCTCAAACTCGTAAAAAAAAAGCATTTATAAATAAAAAGCGTTGTTTGTTCATTGCAGCACTGTTTACAATAGCCAGAATCTGGAAAAAACCCGAGTGCCTGAGAACAGATTACTGGTTGTAGAAACTTTGGTGGAGTACTACGTAGCTGTTAGAAAAGATGAAGTCATGAAATTTACATACAAGTGGTACTACATGGAAAGTATCATGCTAAGCGAAATGAGTCAGAAAGAGTGGGACAGACATAGAAAGGTTGCATTCATCTGGGGAACATAAAGTAACAAAATAGGAGACTAACACCTAAGAATAGCCCAGATAAGAACCAGGAGGTTTACTCTATGGTTTGGAGGCCAGCCACACATGCTGGGGAAAAAAGGCAGCTCAGATAGAGAAGGGAGCACCAAGTAAAGGGTGTTGGGAGGATCCTCCCAGGATGGGAGAAGCATGCTGAAAGTAGACTATAGACCGAACATGATGCCACTCAATTCCTCTTTTGCAAACCACAGCACCCAAAAGGAGAGGGAGAACAAAAGGGAATGCCCTTCCACAAAGGCAGGGTGGGATGGGGGGGTGGGGGGTGGGAGGAATACTGGAATCAGTAGTGGTGGAGAATGGGCACTGGTGGAGGGATGGGTATTTGATCATTGTGTAATTGAAACCCAAGGACAAAAATTTGTAAGTCTACAACTGTACCTCATGGTGTTTCACTGATAAAAATTTTCAAAAAAAAAAAAAAGGGATATAAAAGTGCTCTTGTTGTCCATGATATAATTAATCTTTTTCCTTCATATTTGGAATTTCCTTTCAGGACAAATAATGGTGCTGTAATAAGACAGTGATTTTTATAATTTCTTAATTACGTTAGTGTAATACTGGTGAAGAGGCAGCAGTATTGCATAAATCATTGTAGTCCTAAAAAATAGGAATAAATCCAATGAATGAGAAAAGTGACACTATTGTTGGCATTCTGAAATTCTGCAGGGACTTACATTGTAGCTAAAATCAAACTTATCTTCTGGCTGTGTTCAAGAGGCTTTTCATTGATTTCTGTTGAGAGGAAAGCCTTTTTTAACTTAAAAAAGAAAAAGAATAAAGGGAGTACTCTCCAGGCCCTGTGGATTATTAAGATCTTTTAGCAGCCAGTTGCTCTTTCTCTGGGAAATTGCCTGTTAAAGTCAGAAGGAACTCTTAATAGTTTACCTGGTGTTTGAGTCAATGGAACAGTTGGATCAGTACAGGTTCCAGATTTAATGGAACAGATACTCACCTCTTTGCCTCTTCTGTGGCTAACAGTCATATTTTCTATATTATAGAAATAATCTTAAGTATTTACTGCTTGTATTATCGAAAGACGTGTTAAAGAATACTCCCCCCCCACCCCCCACCCCCGCTTTGGGGCCACAGCTCCTGGTCCCTAGTGTTTACTGTTGGCTCTGTGCTCAGGGACCACTCCTGGTGGGCTCTGGAGATGGACCACATGTGGTGCAAGGGATTGAACCAGAGTCACCCCCCCACCCTTACCCACTGTACTATTGCTCCCACCCCAAGAACTTTCTTAATTGAACTTTTGTGGTAAAGATTTAAAAGGATACTATTAAAATAGAACATAAGTAAAGCAAGGTATTTCTAGCCTTGTGGAGTGGATAGTTTTAAAGTGATTAAACCCATGATATATTAGAACAGATGGGGCAGTGGTAGCTGCTCATATTATAACATTGAACATTTATGTGTCAGGAGTTGTTCAAATCACTTTTTAATGTGTTAATTTTATTGTTTCATGATGGTGAAATAGAGAGATCCTTGGTATGGTTTTCTTTTTATACGTAAAGAAACTGAGGCATGGAGAAGTTAAGTAATCACCCAGAGGGCACCAAAAATGATAGAGAAGAAAATTTGACTCCAGGGTCTTTGGTTTTCACCATTACTACATACTGACTTATACAGAGAAATATAACAGAGTACACATAATCAAATGTGAAATGTGATTTCCTAGGTAATAGGAAGCTGTGGGATGGAGTCATTAAGGCCGTTTGCCTGGAGAAAACAGAGAAGCCGGACAAGTGTGGGCAGGAAAGTGATAGCAGCCTGAGCTCCGAGCAGTGGATATTAATAACCACGCTGCGTGTGTCATAGAAGCAAGCAGCTATTGGGAGCTGGCTGTTTGTCTGGGAGAGCTAGGGTGGAAAGATGGGGCAGGTCAGTTAGGTAAGAAATTTGAATTGGGAAGTAGCTGTGGGAGCACTGTTTCTAGAGGCATTAACTAAGCTCTGCCATAGAACTTTTGCATCTAGAGAAGATTATAAAGGTTGTTATTGTATCTCCGCTTTTTAGTCTGCCCTTACCCTAAGTTTTGTATTTTAGTTTTTGCTACTGATTATCGGGACTGGAGCGATAGCACAGCGGGTAGGGCGTTCGCCTTACAAGCGGCCAACATGGCCGACCCGAGTTCGATTCCTCCGCCCCTCTCGGAGAGCCCGGCAAGCTACCGAGAGTATTCGATATGCCAGACACAGTAACAACAAAGTCTCCAATGGAGACGTTACTGGGCCCGCTCGAGCAAATCGACGATCAACGGGAGGGCCTACTGATTATCTAGAGAGGATAATTGATTCTGTAGTAAAACAAAAGCTTCATCTCTAGTTCCAATTTTTCTCCATTTGAAGCTTAATTTTCTCAACTCTGTAATGGGCTTAATATTGTATACTTAGCCCAGGTTTTCTGCGACAATTTAGTGAGATACTGTAAGAATTTTTATTTACTGGGTTTTAAAATTCTTTCCCCTATGACCCTGCTCTGCCCCCATGTCAATTCTTAGAGCATCTTCTTTGCTTTGTGCTCAGGGATCACTCTTGGCTGGACTCCAGGACCATGTTAGATGCTGGGGATGGAACCCTGCTTGGCCTCATGCAAGGCAAACACCCCACCTGCTGTACTCTCTCTAGCCCTGTGGTTTTGTATTTCTGAGTACAAATGAATAATACAATTTTGTATCATATCTGAAACGATAGTTTGCTCAGTTATAGTAGAGTCCCTGAATAGGATTGAAGATCCAGATGTCGAGGCTGGGGAGATGGTCCAGGGGCTTGTGCCGCTGGTGTAAGGCCTCCAAGGAGCACTGTATATAATCCTGGAGGCCTGCCTCCCTCACCCCACCCCCCAGCACCCCTGGGTGTGCTCCTGGTGATCCCCGAGTGGCAGGCCTGAGGAGCACTGCATCCTTGGGCCCTTGCATTCAACCAGAAGGCTAAGCTGGCTGAGTATTACTCGGAATGACCTCCAGGCACTTGGGAACGTCTTCCCAAAAGGGGGAAAGAAAGTGTAAGTATAGAAATGGAAGTCCTACCCCGTTCTCCCCTCCACCCTCCCCTGCCCGTGGCAAGTTGAGTAGGGCCATTATGTTCTGTAATCTTGATATCCATGATTGTTTTGGACTTTGTGGCTCACTGATTGTGTCTGATTAAGCAGGCGTGATCTGTCATAGGGCACTCAGTAAAGTAGGGGAAAGAAAACACTACGATACATAACTAAATTTAATGTTATATACAAAATAATGTTTTCTTGGAACAGTTGTGGCTTGGAATAGATATTTTTGTTGTTTTGGAGAAATGGGAGATGTTTGTGAAAAAGTATTTGAAAATGATAAACTTCAATTGAGGGAAGAGTGTGATGAGATGCTTATATAATGAGGAGTGGCTATTTGTTTCAGTATAAAGGATATTTATTTCAGTTAGAAAAGAGGCTTGAAGAAAAAGATCTGACCAGAAAAAATGGCAGTGTTATAAAGAGGGTATGACTATGCATCATTGGTAAGAGAGTAGAACAAATGACCCAAGGGCCTTGATTGGTGTGTTAAAGAATTTTGGCTCTGTATCTTGTTAAATATACTGATCTGCAATCCATTTAAGAGCAATTTTAAATTTAAAGAGATTTCTGAAACATTCCTTTAAAATTGGTGTTGGAAATAACACTTCAGAATTGACCATTTGACCTTAGTAGGAATGACCTAATACACAAGTCTTGTATTTTCAGAAGTAAGAATGGCGTGTTTGTCACCACCAATTTGATTATCCAGTAGTACTGTTTTCTGCCGAAGACTTTGTGGAAGAGTAGAAATTTTGTACTTTTTCAGAATATGATTAATTGGATCCTAATTTTTATTAGTTTTGAAATTTTTCCAGCTGAGATGATTCTTTAAGAATAAAGATTTTTGCATGTTAAAAATTTCTTGGCGGGGCTGGAGCAATAGTACAGCGGGGGGAGGGCATTTGCCTTGCATATTACTGACCTGGGTGTGATCCCCAGCATCCCATATGGTCCCCTGGGCACCCGCTGAGTGCAGAGCCAGGAGTAACCCCTCTGCTTTGCTGGTATGACTCAAAAAGCACAAAGAAAAAAATAATTCTTGGCATACAATTTTGATAGAATTTTTATGTTGCTTCCTGATCTAATATGGATATATGGCCTATTTTGAATGGGTTGGCTTTACTTAGGCCCTTTGGTGATTCATTAGCCCTGGAGACACTTCCAGTTAGGAGATTCCTTGAAGTGTCCTTTTTAAATTCAAACTACTGTATCCTTGTGAAAAATCCTAGAAGACGGTACTGCTTCTGGTATTTATGGGTTATTATTATTGCTGATTCTCAAGTAACCTTTATAAGCTACTTAAACTTCAATAAGAATGACTTTTAGTACTCTTACAAAACAATATTAATTTAAATGATTAAATGATGAAAAACGAATAGTTTTGGGGCTGGAGCAGTAGTACAGTGGGTCGTGCGCTTGAGTTGCACATGTGCTGTTGACTTGAGTTTGGTTTCCAGCATCCCTTATGGTCCCCCAAGGCTACTAGGAGTGACCCCTGAGTGCAGAGCCAAGAGTAAGTCCCGAGCAACCCTCCCACAAAATAGTTTTAAGGTAGATAATTTAGATATGATGTAATGTGAATATTTCACATCAAAGAAATATTTCAGGATAATTTGGGGTGAAGGCACTTGCCTTGCAAGTTGTGAGTCCTGCTTCTATCTGCAGCACCACATGGTTCCTCAGGCGCAAGTGACCCTTGAGCGTTGTGGAAACCCAGAGCAGAGAGCCAAGAGGAGCACTTGGTTACCAAGCGCTCTTGGGTTTGACCCTGTGCCAGACCAGAAATCCTCCGCCTCAAACAAAACATATCCCCCCTCCCAAAGTCATTCAAACCTGCAACTCAGAGGTCTGATAAATTGGCATCTTTGGGAATTAGTCATATTTCAGGTTGGACAAATGATTTATTGTTACTACTCTCCTGACTGCGTGCAAGGCAAATGCCCTTCCCGCTGTGCTATTGCTCCAGCCCTGCACGCAGCCAACCCGTGTTCCATTCCTCTGTCCCTCTTGGAGAGCCCAGCAAGCTACCGAGGGTATCCCACCCACACGGCAGAGCCTGGCAAGCTCCCCGCGGCGTATTTGATATGCCAAATACAGTAGCAACAAGTCTCACAATGGAGATGTTACTGGTGCCCGTAGAGCAAATGATGAGTAACACAAGGACAGTGCTACAGTGCTACTGTACTGACATTTGGAGTATTTTGCCATGGAGTATTTTCTTAAGCTACTTTTCTTTGAAGCCGAAAGTTTTATTATTTTAGTTGCTTCTCAGAAAACCTTATTTTAGTGTCAGATTTGATTCAGAGGGAAACATTGGCTGGTTGCCACTTAGTTGAACACGTCCCTCTCACTTTTGTTACACAAATCCCACATTTCCTGAAAGCATAGTTTCCATTTATGTTTCACATACCATCCATGTACTGCAGCTAAAATTTTACCTTTTTTGGATTATTTAATATTGCAGGATTCAACCCTAGTTTTGAAGCCAACTCTCTCCATCTAATTATTATCTGAACCTGTGTCGTTGAAACTGTGCAAACTGATACGGCACTTACAAGCAAACCTCCAGTCACGTGGGTCTTCGCTGTCTCGGTAGAAAATTATGCCACGTTCCAGCCATTTCCATTACTACTGGCAACTCCAGCTTTTACACATCCTCTCTCCTCTGGGCCCTCTCCAGTCCTCCACCAACCATTCTGGCAGTTCACTGTGTGTGGTGCTGTTCGGGTCTCACAGTACCTGCTCCACTCCAGCAATGTTTGGGAGCCTCCCGGGCTACGCCCAGAGGTGCCTGAAGGACTCAGTGGTGTCAGGGATTGAACGCGGGTCAGTGTCATGTGCTTTCTTTTCCCTTTCATCAAGGCCTGATTGATCAACTCGTACACAACTCAGTTACTTCAGACCTCTCTGTGTAGTACACACAGCCCGGGGGATGTGTTGGAAGGAAGCGTGAGTGACACATGCTCACTCAGTATGACATGCATCCTAACCCCCTTCCACCGCCCCCAGTCCTCTTGTTGTCATCAACTGAATGTTGCTTATCATTTTAAAGACAGAAGCCCCTGAGAGAGAAATTCCGTGTTCTAACTGTCCCTCCTATCTGCGTCTGTACTTGTGACTCCTCTTTTACCATATCTGACACATCCTTGCTTTTATAAGAGCCAGCTCTTCACTTCTGCACTTTTTCTGTTTCCTTTAACATCCTGAAAACCACAGCACTAGCATATTCTGCATATTTTCCTGGGCACCGTCTGTTTCTCATTCTCTGCTATGTTCTCATTCTCTAGTCCCCACGTATGAGGTAAGTTTTTCTTTGTAGTTGATTTTTGTTTTGGGGTCATACCCTTCAGTGCTCAGGACTTATATTCCTGGCTCTGTGCTCAGGGTGTGGTGTCTGGGGTGAAACCCAGGTCACTGTGTGCAGGGCAAGCATCTTACCTGCTATTGTGTGGCTCTGACTCCTAAAGTAAGTTGTTAAAAAAGCTTAGGGCAAAGTGAAAGAGCGCAGATTGTAATAATCCAAGAGATCCACAGATTGTGGTGTGGAAGCCCACGGGTTCTCTAATGTTTATCACTTGTTCACTCTCCCCACCCTGAGATCCTGGTTACTGCTTAAGGACCACCACCTTTAATAACGCTCTCCCGCCTCCCCCAAAGTTTCTGCAGGTCACTTTGAGAAAGTTCTTTGATCACCCTGCTGAAAAGTTGCTATTCAAGTCCTACAAACATGTGGATGTTTATCTCTTCTCAACATTTTAGGCTCCTAATGATTAAAAACTTGCTTTAGCAACCAATGCCTGGGACATCAGCAGGCAGTAAATGTTCTTCAAAAGGGTGGCAGAAGGAATTTTGGAGTGTACTTCTGATAATTCACAAATAAAAAGAAGGGGGGGGGAACCAAAAATTTGTTGGGAAAAGCTGATTTTAATACATTGCAAATACTTTTGGAGAATATCAAAGAGTCTGCAACTGACAGTGATTATAATAGCTGCTTCTTTGAATATTAGAAGATAAATCCATAGTGGTTAAAGTGACTGTGGGGATTATACTTGTACTAAAACTTCTGAGATTTTTAAAAAAAAATTTATTAGTGAAACACCATGAGGTACAGTTGTAGACTTATAAATTTTTGTGCTTGGGTTTCAATTATACAATGATCAAATGCCCAGATTTTTTTAGCCTTTTATTACTTTGAGCACAGCTAGCCATTTGTTCTTTCCAGAAAGTATTTCTCTCCTTGCCTTTGATTAGCCTTCATTTTCTTGACATTGTCTCTTATTTTAAGCTAGGCACAGGTAACTAACAAAGTGGCAGAAAATACCAGGTGTAAGTTAGTAAGTGGGACCACGTGACAAAGCCGAGGTGAAGTTGATTCTCGAGGTGAAGTTGATTCTCTCGTGCCTGTTGTAAATTATAGAAATTTGAAATGGAAGAAGCAGCTTCAAGACATTCACAGTTACAAGATGCGAGCAGCATTGTGCTAGTGCTTACTTGGAGATCATTGGAATCTTCTATAACAGCCCTTTAGATAATTACTTAAATTCCTCTTTGCAGATGTGTCCACAGTCTCAGAATATTTTTTTGTAAGGGGCTTCCCCATGGAGAATGACCCGATTGTACTGCAGGACTTCATCTCTGGCCTCTTCTGCCTTTCCTTTTCCCTTCTTGTCTCCTGTAGCATTTTTTGTAAAAGATGACACATGCTCTGGTACATGAATGTCCCCATTGTCTGAAACTGTAACTAATCTTGAGGAACCTTTCAGATTTAACCTTGAGAGACCTTCCTAGTTACGCATCACCCCCACACAAATGTGTCCTTAAAGTTTTTTGAGTTTAAAGCAGAGAAAGTGCAGAAATAATTTTAGATTCATATGGTAACATTGTTTAAATAGATTTTCATTGTATCAATCTGAGTTAAAAACCTGAAGTCAAAAGGTTGCTAGGTCAACAAAGTATCCAAGGGATTGGATATTGTTTCTCTGAGCTTTATTCAGGGTGTGAGGCAGCCTAATACTGTGTTCCTGTTTCAAAGTAGTAAATTTTTCTCTGTGATCTAGTCTTTATTACTTACAGTTACTTCTGCTTTTTTGTTATTTTTCAGTTATTTTTTTGTTTAAATTTTGGGCCAAACCCATTGGTGTTTGGGGAACTGTTTGGGCCCAGTGTGTGTGTGTGGGGGGGGGGGGCAGGAGGGTCTGGGGGACTGTGTAATTCTGGAGGTGTGAACCCGAATGTAAAGCTGGTACTCCAGCTCATCCAGGAATCTTCTGCGCCCCACCCAGGACTTTTTAAAAAAATTTCTTTCAAAAGAAGTGTCAACCAAAGTCTACCCCATTGTCTCACAACTGAGTCTTATAACTGCTGTGATAGGAGTACATTGCATTCGTGTTCAGTGATAGGTGTACATTGCATTCAGGAATTTTTCTGTGACCAGACTAGATAACTTTGATTAGATTTGCCAGACATCTTAGTACTGAAACTCAGACAGGGGTTTCCTTTAGACTCTTAGCCTTTTTGTTGGCTTCCATTTCACCCTGTGAAAAAATTTTTTTGATCTTGCTCAAACTTCTGCGGGGTTCATTTTGGGTCACGTTTCACCATCACTTCCATATTATGTATTATATATGTTATATATGTCTATGGGCTGGAGTGATAGCACAGCAGGTAGGGCGTTTGCCTTGCATGCGGCTGACCCGGGTTTGATTTCTCTGTCTCGTTCGGAGACCCCGGCAAGCTACCGAGAGTATCCTGCCTGCACGGCAGAGCCTGGCAAGCTCCCCGTGGAGTATTTGATATGCCATACACAGTAACAACAAGTCTCACAATGAAGACGTTACTGGTGCCCGCTTGGGCAAATCAATGAGCAATAGGAGGACAGTGCTACAGTGCTATATATGTCTATATTGTCTATATCATACGCTGGCACATTGTTTTCCCTTTCCTCATAGAACCATTGTTTGTATAGTTGAAACAGAGCTGTCTTTTTGAGGGATGCTGAAAAAGAATTTTTTTGTGTCTGCATATTGTTCTGAATCATACCATAGTTCCAGTTAAAATGACAAGCTTGTACAGAACAGAAAACATACATTTTCAAGATGTATCTGGCAAGATCAAATAGTTGTACATGTTGATTTAGTTGATTTTGCCAGGTTTGTTGCCCATACTTAGAGGCTTGGTTTTCCGCCCTTTCTTAGGAGGTCAAGGATGGTGGCGTGCAGTTTTGTTTTTTGTTTTGCATGTAGCTTCTCATTGCAGAGATTCTTGCCATTCCTGTGTTCATTCAGTCAGAAGAGTTACTAAGTGCCAAGTATTATTCTCACATTTAAGTGAAGACTATGTTATTTGCATTTAATACTCTATTTGTTCTTTTTACTTTAAGGTCCCATATGTTTTTGTAACAATAGGATTTTCCAGTTAGGAGTAAAAATTACTTTGTCTTAAACTGTGAACACTTGACTCATTTTTGTACTTCTAATAAGGTAGAGAGCACAAGATTAAGTTGGCTTTGAATGCTGATAGACTTGGAACATTTTTTGAGGCACTATGAAATGACATGAATTATTAGAAAGTGTTAAAATGATTCTCAGTTGTGTTTTAAAAAGAAATGTTTCCAAATACCATAATCAAGTGTGTAGAGATTTTCATTTGAATAACCACTAAACTTGTTTATCAGTGTATATGGATTTTCACAAAATAAAGCCCATCAGTTTCAGGCACGAAAGACAATATGACAAGGGATTATGCTGATCAATACATGTTCAAACAAAATATGAGCATTTAAACAATAATGAACTCAAAATTGAAGAAAGAAATCTAGATGAGGATGCACACACTGGAATGTGTATGTAATAGCAACATGGTCTTATATATTGTTGCTTTCATTTGTTTGGAGGCCACATTTGGTTATGTGCATGAGTTACTCCTGGCTCTGCATTCAGGAACCATTCCTGGTGGGCTCAGGGAACCAGAAGAGATCAGGGATTGAACCCAGGTGGGTCATGTGTAAGTACCGTCTGCCTACTGTACTGTCTCTTTGGCCCAACAGGGGCTTTTTCAAGACAGTAGTTTAAATGATTATCATTTTTATTGTATATTTATGTCTCTAACACAGTAAATGTGTTCTAATAAATGCACAAGAGGTGATGAATTGATCGCTGGACAGCTAATGATCTCTCCATGAAACAAATACTTATGAGTAATAGCCCTTAAAGAACATGACTCCTTAGAAGTGTACATATTGGGGAAAAAAATTAGATCTTCAAATCTGTAGGCCAGCACATCTCTATCAAGGAAAAACGAGTGCTCTGTGATATCTACTGGCTTGTTTACTTTGAAAGTTTCATAATTAGTACATCTGGTCAGAGGCTGGTTTCTGATCTTCCCAGATTTAAAAAAAAGTTTGATCAGCCTTTGAAATCAAAAGGCTCATTTTCATACAGAATAAACATCGTATTAATCTTGCCAACAATTTTATACTCTCTTTGTTTTAAGTTTGTTATTTTTGTATTTGTTTCTGGTCACACCTGGCAGTGCTTAGAGCCTAACCCAGCCTCTGCACTCAGGGATTACTTCTGGTGAGGCCTGCGGGAGCCTAAACAGTGCCAGAGGTTGAGACAGAGTTGTCTGCAAGCAGAACAAGGATCCTATCCACTGTACTCTCTGGCCCTCAGTTGTTTAAATTCTAGCAGTAAACCGTTTCTTCTCTTCAGGGCGTATACATTTTCTTTTAAATCCAGTTTTCTATTTGTTTCTTTTGGGGTGGAGGGTGAGAGCTTCCTAGTGGTGCTCAGTAAACCCTGGAAACCACTTTCAGTGACACAGGGTCAGCTAGGTCTGGGGTTTGGTGCTCAGGGCCCTCCTGGTCCATAAATTCCCACCCCACCCAGCTAGTGCTTGGGTGCCGCCAGGGCTGGCTCTGGTAGTGAGGGATCACCTTGCTTGTGCCTTAATCCCTGTGCTAACTACTTGGCCCTTTGCCCGCTTTTTAACAGATTTATCTTGAATCTTTCATTTCTCTTTATAGCGCTGCCTGAGTTTTAAAAGATTTGGCTCTTTAGCATCCTGTTTGTGTGATGCAAATTCATGTGCGTGTGTGTGAGGGCTATGGATGAAGAATCTTATTTTCATAAAAATCCATGATCAATTGGATCAAGGCATGAGAAATTTGTAAAAAGATCTTTTCGCAGACTTCTAATTCAGTCACAATAAATTGTTTTGAGGTTGAGATACAAAATTTGACAAAAAGTTTTCCTACTAAGAATGCACATTAATCTTAAAATCGCCCGCTTTGGTCATTTATTCAACAAATACTTTACAAATGTTCTGTTTGTATCAGTCAAAGAGAAAACACTAGTGAATACACGCAAGCTTGGATTTGCACTCTTTAAATTTGTGCTAAGTGGGCAAATGCATGAATATAATCAAGTATCTCATCAAAAAAAGCCACCATTAAGTGTAGTCGTTATGAATCGCACATTGTTTATGTAGGCAGTAGAAGAACACCAAGGCGAAGGCAGGAGAGAGAGAGTACAGGGCTATAATGGCCTTGCGTGTGTCAGCCTGGGTTTGTGCTCCGCAGTATTGGTCTCCAGGCACCTCAGGACGTGATGCCGACCAGAGGAGTGATCCCCAGCACCACAGAGCCAGAGCAGTGCTGCTGCTCCGTTTGCTTGGTCCTCACACTGAGCTGCTGACCCATCTGGTGGAGAATCACCTGAGAGGCCCGGGCTCTTCTCAGCGCTGCTTGGGAGTCACCCATGAGGCGCTGGGAGAGAAAGAAACATAAACATAAGCTCAGGGTTAGCTGAGGAAATGGTCTTTGGATTGAGATGTGAAAGTAGAATCAGTAGACTTGGAAGTAGATGAAAAGAGCTACGACAGTGTTCGGTGGCAGAGTGAAAATCAGCGGCCCCAGGCAGCAGGAGGTTTGGTGCAGCCCGGGAGGGAAAGACCAGTTGGCTCTGGTGGAGAGAATGCTCGGGCGTGTGAAATGGAGTGTCAGCGGGGGGCAACGCATGGCTTTCCTGGGGTTTCTATGTGGCAGGGCATGGGTCTTGTTTTATTTGTTTATTTATTTTGGAGGGGGCACACCTGGCAAAGCTCCCTGGCATTTCTGGCAGTACTGTGCCGAGGGAACCATATGGGATACCCCGGATTGAACCCAGGTCACTGACATGCAGGTGCCTTGTCCACTGTACTAGCTCTCAGGCCCCCAAGACGTGGGTCTTTAAAGAGTAAGGAGAATGTATGTTAGAATTTTGAGCAGAGTTTGGGGGTGGATAGTGAGAGGATTGTGTGCAGATGAGAACTGAGGCAAATGGGTGTGACCTTGGCTGACTTTAGTGTGTAAGGGGGCAGTAGTGGATCTGCTCTAAAGCCCACTTGGGCTTTCTAGTCAGGAAGCTCTTGTAGGAGTCCAGAGAGATCATGCTATCCCCTTTGAAGCTCGTTTGCAATCTCTGCAGACCTTCAGAATGTTCTCTATCCCCTTTCAGAGACAGATTCTAGCATGCATTTTGTCTGGAGCCTGGATTTCTCTCGAGGTCTGTGTTATTTGGGGGCCACTCCCAGTGGTGCTCAGGGCTTACTCCTGACTCTGTGGCCAGGGATCACTCCTGGCAGAGCTCAGGGAACCACGGGGTGCCAGGAACGGAACCCTAGTCAGCTGCATGCAAGGCAAATGCCCGTCCTGCTGTGCTGTTGAATTTCTTGTTAGTTTTAGTGCAGCACCAGTGCAGAATACTGCTGTGGTTCTTGGAGCGTTTAACTTAAACTCATTCTAAAGCAAGTATATGCAGGTAAGTATTCTTAAGCTTGTTCTGTAATGTGCTTTTGGAGGATTGATTTAAATAAATATAATTATAGGGAGTATAGGGTGATCCTTAATTGGATTGTACTCCTCCCAAACTTCTTGCTAGTCATTAACTTTGGCAGTGAAAACTTCTGACATGACTCAAAGTAAACATAGCTTGAAATATTTATTAGTACGTGGTAGTCTTTGAATTGTATTATTAGCTGTAACCTACATTTAAGGCATTTAAAATTAATTCTTTGCCCAGGTTTTCAATTCTGTACTTGGTGTTTCTTTGTCACCAGCAACTCGAAAGATGTAAATTATAGTAGTCGAAGTGCCATTGGTTAGCAGTTATTCATCACCGATCTGTGTTTCTGTGTGTAATTGTCAGTGCATCTATACTAAAGCTGTAGTTTCCCTGGCAAATGTGACTGAGAATGGGCGAGAATGCCTGCAGCCTTTCACTGAATCGTCATCTGTTTCAAGCGTCTGTTATTAAATGGAGCCACTCATGTCGCTCGACTGAGAAGAGGCTCCTACAGCTGCAGCGCCCTCTGTTTGGGTTTTGTAATCAAGCGTTCTTTCAGAGTCCATTGCTCTCGTCCCGAGTCGCCTTTTATTGGACAGGGTATACCTTGACATGGAATTGTGTAAATATATTTGAGCACCAAAGGTAAGAACTGGTGTGTGTGTGTGTGTGTGTGTGTGTGTGTGTGTGTGTGTGTGTGTGTAAAAATAACTGGGAGAAAAATCGCTAAGATTGGTGGCTGGAGAGGTCGTTCAGCGGGTAAGATGTTTGCCTTGCAAGTGCCAGCAGTTCCATCCCTGTCACCCAGTCTGTTCCTCTGAGCCCTGCTAGGAACAGTCCCTGAGCACAGATCCAGGAGTGAACCCTGAGCACTGCTGAGTCTGGCTCAAAAAGAAAACACGAAAAATTACTCAAGTTCTCTTTCCCCCTCCTTTCTTCTCCCATCTTCTTCTTTCCCCACAGTACTGTCTCCCTTCCCCCCCATCGCTCTTTACATTCTGTTTTGTTTTGGGGCCACACCCAGTTGTGCTCAGTGGGCTGTGCTGTAGTTTCAGATATCAAACCCGGAATTTCTTCTCGCAAATCCTATGCTCTAGTCCTTTAAGAAGAGGGACTGAGGGAGAGCAGGAGAGGAGAGAAGAGGCTAGAGGAGGGATCTTTTAATGTTGATCTTCCTGTGTCTTGCACATAGCTCTGATGGCTTCCAGAACGGCATGCGTGTGAACCAAGATTCGCTTAAGGAGCATCCGATGTTTTAATCCAGTCGTACTTCTGGAATTGTGCTTGCTTACTTTTGAAATATATAAAAATTTGGGGTATTAAAACAAAAAATATTGAATCACCATGAGTTACAAAGTCATTAAAGTTAATGATATTGTCCCCATGCAAGTTGTGAGGTGTCATTTTTAGAGAAGAAATCATGTGGTCTGTGTAACTGATTCCATGTGGCCTGAAGCATAGAGTGGGCACTCAAATGGGAAAAAGAGATGAAATTTTAATGAAATGTACAGTAATTGTCAGAACCACATTAGCTCTTTATTTTCTACACTGATGCTTTGAAATAAAGAACAGGAAGTGACACATTTATAATTATTTTCTCTTGAGAATCAGTCACACAAGTTTAAGATTTGATTCTAAAAAACGAGAGAAGCTGTTATTAAGAAATTAAGTGTTAGATGGCACACACTTGACCTATGTAAGACTTCATAAATTATATGTATGCATGTATATGCACTCACAGAGTACAGCCTTTCTGATTCATTTCATATAAGAAAATATACCCTGTTTATACTTTGAATATTATATCCTTTCCACACAGATGTCACCTTAGAAAACCAGACATTGGTAATGTGGTGGTTTGGTGCATTTAAATTACCAAAATGCAATTAAAGTGTAAGTTTGAAGTAAATAGAAATGTAAACTAAGTTAAAGTAATAAGAAATTAATTAGTTAAAAATTACCTGCTCACTTTCTAGCTATATATAAAAGTAATGGAAGAAGAATTTTTATTGTAGTATTATTTAGACCTTAGATTTAAAGTAGAGTTCAAATCCATCCATTTTGTTTTCTGTTCACTTGGTTAAAATGTATGCTGGCATTCTCTTGGCAGACAGCCAGTGCTAAAATTAGCAGTATTGAAACTTTTTGTATATAAACTCTTGAGTTCGGGGCTTTTATTTCTTGGACACAATAATCCCAGAGCCACTACATTAACCCTGGTATAATTCAGTGACAGAGAAGAGAATTTATTTGTTTTAAGAAGTTTCTAAAGAAATATAATTATGTACATGCTTACCTCTTATTGTTGTCGTCTTAAAATTAAGAAAAAGTAAAGAAAACTCATCCCTAGAAAGTTACAATTGTGGGTTTAAAATTTTTTTTAAACATTGTTTTGAAGCAAGGTGGACTTGAACACATTTTTGGTTCCCCAAAGAAGTGAGATGTTAAGATCTATTGATTGAGTTTGTTAGAGAATTTCAGCATTTCAGTCTCAAAGGACCATTCACAAATGTGTGTGTTCTTGGAAGTGTTTCTTTAGCTCTGTACAGTATTGTCCTAATCTGTAAAAGGGTGTTACTGATACTACGGATTCTTGCTGGGTTATAGAAATTAGTAAATGAGGTGCTGTATAAAAAGTGACTGGGGGGGTGATGTTTTGGGCCACATTTTATGGTGCTCAGGAGAAACTCCTGCCTTGGGGGACTAAACTGGGGTTGGTGGTATGCAGGACAAGCACTTAATCCTTGTACCTGGTCTCCCTGACATGAGACCCTGGATTCTAGCCCAGCTCAATGACAACAAAAGTGATAGACAGGAATTATCTTTTATTTGTTCATATTATTAGTATTATCAAAATGCGAGTCGCATAAGTTGTGATTTCAATTCCTTATCTTCTCTTATTTAATTCATTTCATCTCTAGTTTGTATCAGTTCTAATTGGTGTTAAGTGTCCCTTTGTTATTAGAAATCAAAATCTTGCCACTCAATTCCTCTTTTGCAAACCACAGCACCCAAAAGGAGAGAAAGAACAAAAGGGAGTGCCCTGCCACAGAGGCAGGGGGGGGATGGGAGGGTGGAGGTGGGAAGGATACTGGGATTAGTGGTGGTGGAGAATGGGCACCGGTGGAGGGCTGGGTACTCGATCATTGTATAACTGAAACCCAAGCACAAAAATTTGTAAGTCTACAACTGTACCTCATGGTGTTTCACTAATAAAAATTTAAAAAAAAATAAAGAAATCAAAATCTTTCATGAACATTATCTTTCAGAGTGGATTACATACTCTTTTTTCCCCCTTCTTTGCTATCATATATTGTTAATATGCATTTGTTTAAATTACACCAGATATTACTTATTTTTAATTACCTTGGCGTACATGCATATGCAATTGTTTATACTTTTACGACTTTGATACTAGAGTACAAGGGAGCGGTTGATATTTAGAAGCCTTGTCTACCTGCATTGTGCAGCTTTCATTCCTTAATTTACAGTTGATGTCTGACTTGAAGTGAATGACATTTTCCTCCCTTTGGATGGGCTGTTCTTAATTTTGGTCTATTGATGCTATTTCTGAGGAATTGGAAAGCCTTCACATTTATACTGTTCATCTTTAATGTTCTTTCCATTAGTTAATTGGAGTGAAAATTGACGTCTTATTGGGTATTTTCATGTACTAGGTAAAATAGCTGCTTAAATGAAGTTGCAGGTTATAAATGAATTAGTTTTGCAGGAGGACATTTGTTTCATTGTTGGAGAGATGCAGCCACCACAGATAAGCTGATAAACTTGAACCATGGTACATGGCTCATTAAGAATTCTGATGACATATAGAAAGTGAAAGGAAATCTTTATAGAGTGAATTTTCTGTAGAAAGGTGGCAATGTCCTTTATTGAGTTGAATGAAAATAATAGAAGTATAAATGTATACAACAGTAGAAATGTTACTTTAGTTTCTACTTACTATCTTACTATCTCAATCATAAAATATATAACTTATAATTGCTATCATTTTATTAAAGGAAAAATATTCTTGTAAGCAAAGTGTACTATATTTAGTTTCCTATACTATGGAGTGCAAAACTTCTCAGAAAAGAATAAAGAGTATTTAATATATCGGGTTTTTGGTTTTGTTTATTAAAATTACACCTTCATTCTAGCCAGTTATAGGTAAGAGTGAACCAGACACTCATTAAGACTCCTGTGGTAAAATGCTGTTCTAGCAGCTCAGTGGACTCTAGCTCCGCTTGTAGGCCAGTAGCCTTCCATCAGAATGCCTGGCCTTTTTCAAGTGCTGTGAACTTTTTTTTATAAACAAATATGAAATGCACATATTGTGACTAAGTTTTGGGCTGCTCTATGTGGCCTATTTGACTTCCTTCATTTCCATCAGTTAATTTAAAATAAATATGGGGGCTGGGGAGATAGATCAGTGGACTGGAGTGCATGTGCTTCAAGCAGGAACCAACATTTGATCCTGGCACCACCAGGAACGACCTTTGAGCTCTGAGCCAGTAGTGGCGCCCCTGAGCTTTTCTGGGTGAGGCACAAAAACAAACTAAAATGCCGGGAAGGGGGATGGGGGGGCAGGGAGAAAGGGAAGAATGAGAGAATGGGGAAAAGAACGGGAGATTTGGGAAATGAGTGTTTTATGTAGAAATAGTACTTTTAGAAAGCAGAGTACTTGCTTTCTGTGACTGGAGTTAAGTGTATTTTAATAGGTTTGAAAAGTAATTTGATGCATAAACTGAGTTACCACCTGAACAGGGGTGGAGACTCCTTCAGAAAAGCTGAAGCTTTTAGATAATCCTGTGGTCTTGATAATAATTTAAAAGGACTATCAAGAATGATAACACAGAGATTAATTTCTGTGTATTCAAGAAAACTCTGGGCCAAAACAGTTGGAGGAAGCCCAGCTATAAGCCTAGCCTTGTAAAGGCATGCAGGGCTCATACTTCGTTCTGGAAACGGACTGCATCTAGACCTGAGGTGTGTAATTTCTTTTTTTCTTTTTAACCTTAATTATCTATTTATTTATTTGGTAAGACACTTTGGTCACACATTGTATTATCCAGGGGCCAATCCTAGCTCAGACCTTGGAGGTTTTTCCAAGTGGTACAAACGGAAGGAAATAGTGGTAGGCTTTGGGTCCAGATCTCTGGAATGCAAAACGTGTTCAGATCTTTGATCTCTCTCTCTCTCTCTCTCTTAAAAGTTACAAGCTTTCATGTTTGGGTTATAATCACACAATGATCAAACACCCATCCCTCCACCAAGCGCACATTCCCCACCACCAGTCTCCCCAGTAAATCCCCCTTTCGCACCCTCCCCCTGCCTCTATGGCAAACAATATTCCCCATACTCTCTCTCTGCTTTTGGGCATTGTGGTTTGCAATACAGACACTGAATGGTCATCAAGTTTGGTCCATTATCTACTTTCTGCACACATCTCCCATCCCGACTGATTCCTCCAACCATCATTTTTTAGTGATCCCTTCTCTGTTCCATCTGCCTTCTCCCCTCCACTCATGAGGCAGGCTTCCAGCTGTGGGGCAATCCTTCTGGCGCTTGTATCTACTGTCCTTGGGTGTCAGCCTCATGTTAAGTTATTCTATAATCTGGATGTGTCATTTCTTTATTTTACTTTATGGCTTATTCTCCACCCAGGAGGTTGGCCACATCTGGACCTTTGATGTGTGCTCTCTCCTTTCCCTTCCTCTCTGGAGAAGCCCGCATTCTCTCTTGAACATGCATGTATTTCTCTTCCTCTTCATGGTTCTCTAAGCAAATTTCTTCAAATAAAACTATTTCTTGTCAAAACTAATTTGAGTATGTATATTTTATGCTAGATTGGTACTTTACATGTTAAATTTTATTGAATTACTAATGTGTCTCAAACATCATTGCAGAAATGTTTTGTTCATTAAAGTAACACATTATGGGGCTGGAGTGATAGCACAGTGGGTAGGGCATTTACCTTGCACACGGCTGACCTGGGTTTGATTCCCAGCATCCCATAAGGTCCCCTGAGCACTTCCAGGAGTAAATCCTGAATGCAGAGCCTGTGCATTGCCGGGTGTGACCCAAAAAGCAAAAATAAACAAATAAAGCAAGCAACACATTAATTACCTGAAACCCTCAGAAAATGAGTCATTATGAACAGTGAGCTATTTGGATAAGGTGGAACTCACAACACGGAAAAGATAGTTTTGCATGGAATTCCTTCTTTAAAAGTGCAATTTTCAGTACTACTAAAAGTATATTGACTGGAATTAGCTTTTAACAGTTTTTTAGATCTGAGGTTGGAAGCTAGCCAGTGTATCATTGTCAGTGCTATTAATTTGTCTTTACCAATACTGTAGTTATAGTTAAGGTTTATGGCAACTGTAGGAAATCCATTTGAGAAGGTCTAGACGTAGTTGTTCATTAATGAACAGCAGTTGCTTTAGAGGCAGTCTAGTGTTCAGCACCTCTTCCAGATAGTAGGTGTTTGTATGGCCTTTGCCAGGCTTCTAAATTTCATTTTCATTGTTTGCAAAGTAGGGATTTAGAACGGTAATATTTCAATGAATTTGAGCACCACATGAGTTAATACATGGAAACTACTTAGCATAGCATTTAGTTACGCGCTAGAAAATTCCTTAGGTGTAAGGTATTTTTGTTAACATTACTGTTTCTGCTATTGCTGCAAGGACAGTGGTCTAGGCAGGGTGATTTCTCTTGTTATAACTGTTCATTAGTTCTTCATAAATTTTCACTGATGTTGATGTATGTATATGCAGTAGGACCTTTCTGTTTTATGTTTTTAATGAACATATTGTTTATTTTTATCTGAATGCTGTCAGCTAAGAGAAGGGAAGACTTTCTGGGGTCTTGGCATTTGTAGACCTTCAGTGTGCTTACGGGCAAATGTGTTCTAAGCACAAAAGGAAGAATTAAATGAAGTAACTTCTGCATATCTAAGCTAGAAGATTTTTCTTTTCTATTACAAATTTTACTATTAAGCAGATATATCTCCCAGGATTTTAAAATCCAGTAAGGGAGAAGAAACTTTGAGGAAGCAAAGTACATTTTTGCATAGGATGGAGCATGCAAGTACTATAAGTTGGAGTACTGTACTCTAAGTTGGGGTAAGTGAAAATGTTTAGGAGATTAGGAGGGGGAAATGGAGTGCTTCTTGTTGAATTCCATTGCAGGGGAGCAGGGAAATGTGAATGTGAGTGAGGAGGTAAGCAGAATTTGATGTGCCGGCACTGTGGGCAACCTGAAGAAGGTCACAGAAGCATAGAGGTGAGAGGACACGGAGAGCCAGTAGTTGAATGTAAAGGCCATCACATCCTCAGATTTAGGAAAAGTCTTTCCGGAGGACCGTTGTTTCTGGTGCCAGAGAGATAGTGTAGTAGGTACGACACTTGCCCTGGATGCAGCTGACCAGGTACTGCATATGGATCCTGAGCACCTCCATGAGTGTAGGCCCAGAGCATAGCTGGATACGGCCCCCAAACAAAATGAGGGCAAAAAGAGAAAACAAATAAATAAAAGACCCTCACTACCTTCTGTTTTCCAGTTTTTGATTTTGTGCTTAGGTGAGTTTTCACTTGACAGTAAACATCTGTAAATTTGCATGGCTTCCATAGCCACAATAGGTGAAAAGTAAATGGCCTCCTTTTGCTTTCTGGATTGTGGTCCTGGTTTTCCAGATCTTGGCCTGTATGTTTGTTTTTGATTTGTAATGGAACTTCTTGTTCTTAGGTTCAGCCACTTCATAAAATCCACCACATCCACGTTTTCCTAAAGACCATGTATAATAAAGTCTTTGCTGCATTTTATTCCAACAATCAATATAGCAAAGGAATTCTATTGTATATGTTTATTATTAAATCCCTGTCCTAAACCCTTGCTAATGGAATCTTTCATGATACCTTTTAAAATAATTTTCTTTTTCATCAAAGAAGCAATTTAAAGATGGGATGTGAAGAAACATTTTCACCTAATGCGTTTAACAGTTCTGACATTGCTATAGCAACTCAAGACATCTCTGATCTTTTAACCAATTATATATGAAAATTGGCTTCTTCATGAAGACCTCTTTATACAATTTTCTTTTGAATAACAATGTTATAACTAAACAACTCCCATATTCTGGTTGCAGCAGTCTGGTCGAGATAAAATTTAAATTATGAGCCTATTTTATTCTCTCTAATTTCAGTTTTCCCATTTTTAAACAATAAGATGATGTGATGGTTCTCTGAAAAGAGTATTGGAGGATGCAAAAAACGGAATGATTAAATAATGGCTATATAAGGGTCACAAGTAGGGCCTTGTATTGAACTGTATGCTTTACCCACCGTAGCTCTAATTCCCAGAATGACTTAGAGATGCAGATTATATTTACAAAAGAAGTATTTTAGATTGAGAAAATTAAATGACCTCCCTAAGACTATCTAGCCAGTGAACAGCAGGTCAGAGATCAAACCTTGACTAATTCCAGAGATTGTCTGTATATCTCCCTAATTCTGGACCAGGGCTGGGGAACACCTGGGACCATGGTTCATATAAAGCTTGTGAAATCATGTTGTCTGACTCTGGCACATGACAGTGGAACCATTATGTGCTTCTTGTTGGCTACCTGAGGTCGATTGGCTTGGGTCTTATGGCCTAGAAATGATGTTGTAAAGATCCAAATGGCCATTGGCAGGAATAAGGTTCCTCACCTCTGAGTGTCCATTAATAAAGCACATTTTCATCATCTTTCTGGCTTAGAGATAGATATAATAAAAATTAATAATAACAGTAAAAGTCAGAAAATGCCAAATGTGCTTGATTCTATGGGAGGTCAGAGAAATAATAGACGATTTTGTGTGTCAGCAGGGCTCCGTATGAGGGAGCTGTTAAGGACTCTGAGGGTTGAAATGCATTACAGGAATAGTAGGAGGTGAGACCAAGGTGAATCCAAACCGTGGGAGATCAGGAAGCCAGTCTGGTGAATCCCAGCGTAGAGGTCTGCTCAGACACGAGGGGTGTGGGTTACCAAGTGGGGACAGTTACTAGATGCTAATGTCCAGAGAGGACTTGGTTTCTGCCTTCTTATATTTTCTCCCCAAGATTTTGTTGCAATAATTTGAATAGGTTGTTAGCTGTTTATATTATTTGGAGGATAGGTTTTAACCTTACACGGACACCAAAGGACTAGGCCTTTGGTGGACTGCTGCATGTTGTATGATGTTAATACCCAGTGACAGAGCCTGCATGGGAGGTCTGCAGGTATAGCATTCCACACAGCAGCACGCCTCATTCAAATGAAGTCTTAGCAGACATTGTTGCAGCGAGAACCATTTTTTTTTTGGCAGCTGATTCTCTCTGTGCATATATTAAATGTTTCTACTTAGAACATTTTTGACATATCTAAATTCAGGGGAAATGAGTATATCCATTTATGTTGACACTATATTCAATACATTAAAAAATGTAGATTTCTTTTTCTTCTTCCGTTTCCCTGTCTCCCCTCTCCAAACCTCTTTGAATGTTATTTTATTACTTATCAATATTTAAGATGCTACTTGTTTTGTCACAGATCACTTGACGTTTTGTTTATTTTTTTTGACTTCTTGGACATAGACTAGGCTCTTATTTATTTATTTATTATTTTAATAGACATGCTCTTTAAGCCTGTGTTCTCCGTTGAATGATCCTCTTGCTTATCTCTGTGTCTCTTTGCTTTTTTCCACTCTGGAGAAGCCTGTGTTCTCTCTTGAACACATACTTCCTCTTTTTCTTTTCCCTCATGTTCTTTCTAGATAATTTTCAGGAATAACTATCTTGATTCACACACACAGACAAAACCTATTTTTATGTGGTGCTCGGGAGTGAACCCAGGGTGTCACACACGCAAGGGAAGCGTTCTGCTGCTGCGACCCCGCCCCCCCAGCTCTTCTCTAAGAAGTCAGCTCACTTTATCAAATGGGAATAAATTACCCCCCCCCCATTGATTATACAATAAAATCTCAGATTATTTAATGAAATTTATTGTTTAGCAAACATCTAAAATGTAGCTTTTTCAGGAGCTGGAGTGATAGGACAGCAGATAAGGCGCTTGTGTTGCATGTGGTTGGCCTGGGGTTGATCTCCAGCATCCCACACCCCCCTGAGCACCACCAGGAGGAATTCCTGAGCGCAGAACCGGGAGTCACCAGGAGCATGGGTGCATGGCCCACAAACAAGCAAACAAATGAAATGTAGCATTTTCTTTCAGATTCGTTGACAGGTGCTGGGTGCAGTGCTGTAGGCAGCCCCTCATGCTAAGTTTATAATCTGTTGGAGTGTGATAATCACTGCTTCTAGCTATCATATATGGTAAATTGTGAGAAGTTCTGCAATGTAGTATAGTACAGAATATCTTGATGAGTCAAGAAAGAAAAATTCCTTCCACTTGGAGGGAGATGAGGTAAGTGTTAGGGAAAATTTGCCATTCTAGTCCAAGGGGGCGGAAGCAGTGTTGTGTATTCTAGATACCATAGTACAGTGCATGAACAGAAGTATGACTATGGGTGTGTTCAGAAGATTTAACTGTTAAACGTTTTTGTGAGGTGAAATATTTGAAAGGAATTAAGAGAGAAAACTGAACAGATTTCCTGGGCGGGCTCAGGATATGACTCAGGGAGGAGCACCTGCCTTGTGTGTATGTGGCCCTGGGCTCTGTTCTGTACCATCACTGCCAAAACAGCAGCAGCAGAACCCAAATAGGTGGAAAAAAGAAAAGTATACTCCTGAGATCACTGACTTTATTTTAGGCACTCAGCTTTTTGTTTGTTTCGTTTTGTTTTTTGGGGCCACATACAGCGGGGCACAGGGCTTACTGCTGGCTGGGCTTGGAGGACCAGATGTGGTGTTGGGGCTCAAACCAGGGTGGACCACAGGAGAAGCAAGAGTCCTCCCTGCACTGGTGTCAGGCACTGAACATTTTCCAATGAGGGAGTGGTCTGATTAGAGTTGTGTTATTTTAGCAGGTTGTTTGGAAAGTGGTAAGGATGGGAAGGAACTTTTGGATGAGAAACAGGGCAAGTGAAAGATTTTAAAACTGTGGATATTGATTGGACAGATGAATGCTGTGTTCAGTTACTTCATCAAAGCAAGACTAGCTCTCTAGTAAAATGTTCTGTGTATAGTCCAGTACTATTTTTTCGGTCTACTCTGCACTCCCTAATACAACAAAATCAAAATTAGTCCCTTGCATTTTTTTTTTAAGACACAGTGGTTCTAGCAAAGAAAGGCAGAACTACCGGGAAAACTTAAACAAAAATCTTTAGTATAGATTATCAGATGACACAACTTCATTATTGATTTTTATCTGTAGATTGTTGCTATATAAAGTACAGTTTTGCTATGCATAGCAAATGGTCAAACAAAAATTCCTCTTTTCTGTTTTGAGTCACCAGCAGAAGCTGTCCTATTTTGCAGGTGAGAACCTTTGACCAGCTATAGTTAACATGGATTTTAAGTGTAAGACATTGCTTAATTCCATAAAAATTATTTTAAAATATATATATATGTAATTGTAGATAGGAGAGTTAGAAATTCAGAAAATCATTGAATCCTTGAATACTTTTCTCCTGAACGTTTATGTAATTAAGTGGATGTGCAGGTATACAGAAATGTGCATATATTCATAAAACCATTTTAATGCCGATTCAAGTTTTACAGCTTGACAGTATTTTTAGCAGTGGCGCTGTAGCACTGTCCTCCCATTATTCATCGATTTGCTCAAGTGGGCACCAGTAATGTCTCACAACAAATCGTGAACTTCTCGTTACTGGTTTTGGCATATTGAATACATCACGGGTAGCTTGCCAGGTTTTGCCGTGTGGGCGAGATACTCTTGGTAGCTTGCCGAGCTCTCCGAGGGGCGGAGGAATCGAACCCAGGTTGGTCGCGTGCAAGGCAAATGCCCTACCTGCTGTGCTATAGCAGTATAGTTAATAATTTCATATTTATACTTCAGCGATAGAGAACATTAAGTAGAGTTTTTAGAATAAACTCATGTTTCCCAAAGTGAGCAGTTATCCACTGGGTGGGCCAGGCACTGTTATTCTTGTTTGAGTGTAATGCAAACAAGGACTCTGCTACTCAGACTTGGTGAGGGAGAGAGTTCATTACCCCAGTGAGGATATTAATAACCTCTAGTTATTAATGTTTCTGTGGTGGAGTCATCAGAGCAAGACTGCCTTGTCTAGGTTGCCTTAAAGTCCTGAACTGTTCTGTTGTCTTGGAGGAATATTTCTAGGTATGGACACATTTTGTCTTAGCCTTTTCAGTTGTATTCAGCAAGGGTAACACAAACAGTAAAACAATTCTCTTTTATGTTTTATTGCCACTGATAAAAATAATGATGTGGAGTATCTGGTAGTTCTTTAAGTTTCAAAGTCAGCATGGGTATAACCATGCCATGAAAAACACTCACTGGATGTGTGTATTCAATTTCACTGTCCTCCCGTTGCTCATGGATTTGCTCGAGCGGGCCCAGTAACGTCTCCATTGTGACACTTGTTACTGTGTTTGGCATATTGAATACGTTCCGGGCAGCTTGCCAGGCTTTGCCGTGCAGGCGAGATACTCTCGGGAGCCTGCCGGGCTCTCCGAGAGGGGTGGAGGAATCGAACTCGGGTCGGCCAAGTTGGCTGCGTGCAAGGCAAATGCCCTACCCGCTGTGCTATCGCTCCAGCCCGTATTCAATTTAGCATTGCCAAATTAGACAAGTGATGTGAAGGGGCTGTTTTTTGGTATATGAAATGACAAATGCTATTAGAACCTCATTAACATGTCTAGTCTTTTTATTTCTAATTTTAGGGGGGCATACCGGTTGTGCTCAGGGGGCACTCCAGGCTCTGTGCTCAGGTCTCATTCCTGGCAGTGTTCATAGATGGAGTCCTGGGAATCGAACTCCTGTTGGCTGCATGCATGGCCCCCACCTTACCTGCTGCACTGTCTCTCCAGCTCCAAACTGTTTCTTTACATTGGTGTCAGGGAGAGGGAAATGACAGTGTTTGGTTGGCTACCATTTATTTCAGTGATTAATGAACTACAGTATTCTGGGTTAGCTCTCCCCCCCCCCCCCGCCCCCCACCTCCACCCCAACCACACACACAGAGCACATTCTTGCTAAGAAAGCATGTAGTTTGCATGATAAATATTTGTTGACTATTAAATGAAACTGTGTTATTGCTGAGTGTTTGAGCCTAAGAGTATAATTATTTTATACCAGGTGTTTTCTTTTATATGGAACTGTGTCTTCTAAATACTTGAGATAGTTGTCGAAGACAGATAGTTGGTACATTTCATCTCTATGTAGATTATTGCCACTCCTTAAGTTGGGGCTATTAAGGGAATTTTCTTAAAGTTTAAATAACTTTCTGACTAGTGCATATTTTGGGGGCTCCCCCGGTTAGTGCTCAGGGCCCCAAGGGCGCTCCCATTCATACACAACTGTCTGGACTGGTGATGTTGTTCAGGCCAAATGCTGGGCGGTCACCAGGGCCACCACACCTGACGGAATCCAGGCTCTCTGGATCCGTGCCTGGCGGTGCTGGGCTTGGGGATACGTGGGTGAATTTCACTAGGGACCTCGCACATGCGAGACATGTGCCCCTGCCGCTCAACCTCGCTCTTTCTAGTCTAGTTTTAAACCCGGTCACAAATAGGAAAGAATTACAGTGTTCTCTTTTGGTTTGTTTAGCTGTTGTAGACAACCAGAACATGCTGTTAAAATGTTGCTGTCATCTGGGAATTAAAATATTTTTTCCTCAGTACGTTTATACTAATGAATAAAATATTTGAAGTTGTTGTTTAGGAACCATGCCGTTTGTTTTGAAAACTATTTAACAGTATAAGAGCGTAAGGAATTTTAGGACCGGAGGGAACGTTTAACAACGAGCTTGCCCAGCACCTCCCCACCGTGGAGTCCATTATGCTGTTTTACAGCCTGTGAAAATCTTTGTACATTTTGAGGTCCAATTCAGAAAGGATGAAGAGTGATGTGCAAAGAATTTAAATATTAGGTGTCCTTGTTACAGATTTTCATATTTCATTTAGACCTGCTATTGATTTGGGTCATATCAGTCAGTACAGAACTAACCTTCTGCTCATCCTCTCCAGAGAGCAGTTTATCTTCCAGAAATTTTGTTACTTATTTGTTATCAAATTGTTATTTATTTGTTGATCTGAAGGATAGGATGTTATTAAGCAGTTTCTTTAAATAGCCTCATGGAGATAATGGGATGAGAATAGAAGTTAGTGTACTGACAGCAGACTCATATGCCCGAAATGTGATTTTGTTCAACATGCGGACACATACATACAGTTACCTTCCTATGTAGCATGAGATGAGTTAGGCAGAGCACCAAGGGCAGAAACAGTACAGTAATGCTGTGGAGTAGAACTTGGAACAGTGGAGCATAAGTGGTGATTGTGAGATAGGAAATAATTAAATTCCTTAGGTAGAGTAGCATACAGGAGTCAGTTGTAAACTTGTATTATCGACCACAGACTTTTATGGAACATTTACATCCTGCTAGAGACACTGT
Organism: Sorex fumeus; assembly: GCF_029834395.1. Taxonomy (NCBI): domain Eukaryota; kingdom Metazoa; phylum Chordata; class Mammalia; order Eulipotyphla; family Soricidae; genus Sorex; species Sorex fumeus. Next base: position 13,524,897 of record NW_026606140.1, read on the forward strand.
TGTAGGTACTGTTAGTTTTCTTTGTTAATCATTAAAACCCTCTCCAAAAAGTAGTTAGAGCTTTGGAGAAGATAAATTCGTAGTGACTAGAGCTATAAATTTCTGGTGAAAGCAACAGTAGATGAGCTATTCCTTTATTGCCCAAATCGATTACCCACTATCATGAAGATTTTATTTTAGGTGCATTGAGCAAAAATGCCATGTTTCAAGGGGGAAGTTCCTCATTGTGGGCTTTTTGGTGCGGGGGTGGAAACATGAGTTTGGACATAGATACTTAGACCAAGTTCCATTTCAGAATCACCCATTATTCGAAAAGGAATTTGAAATCACCATCAGGTTCGAGTTGTTGATGCCTGTGCTCTTTGGGCAATGAAGGATGAAGGTTAGAGGAATGTTTAGGAATTTGCACCAGATTTGTTTTCTCATTCAAGATAAGGTTGTGACCCTGATGCTAACTTTGACTTATTGTCATACTTCCCTATACATGGTAACAGTACTAAATGACTTGATCTTTTTTGTTGTGTTGTTGGAGTCCACCTGGCTGTGCTCAGGGCTTACTCCTGGCTCTGGACTGAGAGATCATTCCTGATAGGGCTTGGAACTATATGGGATGTTGGGGAATAAAAACAAGTCCAGTGGACTTTCTCTCTGGCCCCTAGAGACTTGGAACACTGGGCTAAGGAAGAATTTCTCAGTTCACTTAGCACTCTTCCTTCTGTGAGCCATAGGGAATTCAGGGATGAAGGACAAACCAAATAAAGTAAGCTTCTGCAGCTCTGGGTAGACGCTTGACTTTCATTCAGGTTTGTAGTATTGACTGATTATCAGTACAGGAATTGTGATTTTAGCTAACTCTCAATAGCTTTTTTATAGAAATAGAAATTGCTATGATTTTCCATTTGCTTGGTGATGGGTTTTATATATTTTTAGGCCAGAATTTTAACATATTCCATTTACTCACATTAACGGACTGTATCAGAGTTCAGCCTTCACTGGACACCTGAAGAACAAAAAGTATTACCTTTTACTAATCTGTTCTTACTTTACCCTGCAGTTAGCTTTCTAGTTTCCATAGAAGTGTCTAGTAAGCATGATGGCTATATAGCTACATTAAGCCACAAAACTCAATTAACGCACAATTTATTGAAGCATTTTAGAAGGGATGGTTCCAGAGAATAATGGTGAAGGTGAGTAAATTCCAAAAGGAAGTGTAAATAAAAGTAATAATAGCTGTAATGGACAAGCCAGGAACCTAATTGACATATTTACTATTCCTATCAGAAACAAGATTTTGAATTCCAAGTAAGTGTTGAGCACAATCCATATATAATTGTAACCATTGATGTGGCAGAATAGCACAGTTAGAGGCTTCATTTAGTTTGACACCAAGAGAGGAAGAAAAATACCCAACATTTGTTAAACTCTGAAATTTCTCTTCATGCTTTTTTGTCTTTCATCTCCCCCAAACAAAAAAGAAAGATAAACATTGCAAAGCAATGAAAACCAGGAACTTTTCTCAAGCAGTTTTATTTTTCCTTGGAATACATACAAGTGTGCTATGGGAAAAAAGTGTTCTTGCCATGTTCTACATTTAAGAAGTGACACTGATGACTTTTTCCACATGTGTCCCTGATACTTTCCAAACTCCTTTATAGAGGTTAGCTGTAACTCTGATCATTCTGACAAAGAACATGAGCACACTTTAGAGGTGTGTACTGTATTTTGAAAGTTTTCTGAGGTTCTCTAAGTGTTTTCATCTCTTGCCCAAATGTTTATTCTATAGTATGTAAATGGAAAGAAAATAGACTAAATCTGGGCACTTCGTAATCAGTGGTTAGCTCTGATGCAGTTCAGAATTAAGCAATCAGCACCGATTAGAGCCATTTGGCAGAGAGCAAACCTGTAATTCTTCTCTCTTAAGCCAGCAGTGCCTGAACCCACAAAGATTGTCAGTAGATAAGATGGAACATTGCTGATAGTTTGGAATTTACCTTTTTTAAAAATTGCCATAAGGAGTTGATGCTTGCAGTTCAGCACAAAGACACTAATAAACAGTATTTATCAAAAATACGTAATTCTGGGGTCTGGAGTGTTAGTAAGACGGAGAGGGCACTAGCCTTGCATGCAGCTGGCCTGGGTTCAATTCCTGGTACCCCACGTAGTCCCCTGTACATCAGGAGTGATCCCTGAGCATAGAGGCAGGAAGTAGTCCCTGAGCATCACTGGGTGCAGCTCAAAAACAAAACCCCTGATAAATCTGACATGGTGACCACTCTAAACTCATTTAGTTTACGTTTATGTTACTTTATAGTGTATGTTCATAAACATAACTTTTGGGTTTTTTGAGTTATACCTGGGGGTACTCGGAACCATACGTGGTGCCAGGGATCAAACCCAGGTTGACCATGTACAAGGCAAGCGCACTGTATTATTGCTCCTGTCCAAAAGTGACTATTTTTGCATACATAAATTCTCTGTGCTTGAACAGCTATAAAACAATTACTCTGCTTGTTTGATAATAGAGGTCACTTACTGACAAATAATTGATAGCCTGTTCTTTTAAGCCCGTTACTGTTCTAGGCACTGGTTATAAAATGCACTAAACTCTTAGTTGTTTTGAATTTTACATTCTAATAGGGACATAGCAAAGAAGCAAACAAAATATAAATGATGTCAAATGGTGATTAATGAAGCAGGGAAGGTACATGTTTGCTATTTTAAATAGCGTCACTAATGAAGGTGGCATCTGAGTGGCAATCCAAGGAAATAATGGAGGGAAAACTGTGGATCATAGTTCATCCCAACAGCATATAAGGAAGAAAAAGAACGGCCAATACAAAGGCCCGTGAACTCAAAAGCTTTTGACCAAAGGAAGAACTATTATGACTGCGGATGCAGGTCTGCAGTTGGACCAATCGTGGTGCTGAGAGAGAAGTGGGAGTAGGTGTCTTCAAGAGGGAGCATTCTTGGCGAAAAAATAGTTTAGAACCTTTTTTTGAGTTGGGAAGCCATTGAAGGCTTCTGAATAGAGGAATGAGGTGATTGATGAAAATTAACAATTTTTTCCCTTTTTTTTTTTTGGCGTTTGGGCCATACCCAGTGGTGCTTAGACCTTGCGCCTCTGTGCAGGGAACACTTCTGGTAGTGCTCAGGGGATCATTTGTGATGCTAGGAACTGAACCTGGGCCTGCTGCATGCACTGTCTCTCCAGCCCCTTATGTTAACTCTTTTGTTTGTTTTGGGGCCACATCTGGTGATGCTCAGTGCTTATTCCTGGCTCTGCACTCAGGAATTACTCCTTGTGGTGCTCATATCGTGTGCGTGAGATGGAACCCAGGTCGGCTGCGTGCAAGGCAAATACCCTGCCCGCTGGACTATGTATGGCTCACATCCTTACTTTTTTTTTTCCCGGAGGGGCACACTTATTGATGCTCAGAGCCAGAATTAAAATTATCCTTGCACTCAAGGATAATCCTGGTGGGGCTTGGGGGACTATATGCAGTACTAGGAATCAAAAACCTGGGTTGGACACTTACAAGGCAAGTGCCCTACCTACTTGCTGTACTGTCTCTTCGGTGCTGTATATATGAGATTATTGTGCAGACCCATTTATGGTTTGGGTTTTTCATATGAGGGTATAGAAATCAATTTCAGGGTTATTATCATACAGTGTGCTGCTGCCACCTAATGTTTATAGCATTTCACTTATATAATTACAGTAACTGGTTATGCATAGCTTTAATAGGGATTTGAAACAATGTTAACAAATTAATTGAGGCTTATTTAATTGCTTTCGTGTTACGTTTCTGGTATGGATATTTAATATGATAATTGAATTTTCTTGAAGAAAGGTTAGTTTTATTGGCCTCTTGATTGCTGAATTGAATTCAGTTCTACAAATATTTATTTGTTGTTCGTGGCCTTGTCATCTTTGCCATCTAGATTATGATGTTCTAATGGGCAGGGACAACTTTTTATTTGTTTGTTTAAAGTCAACAAATGATGAGAGAATTAGCAGTTAAAGGAAGCGAGCAAAATAGCAGGTATAGCCACTAGGAGTCAGACAAGAAACTAAAACTTAAAGGCCATTACTGTACTTTCAAAGTATTTCGATTCACATGTGAAGCTCGAATCATTTTAACGACTTTCCTTGATGCAAAGGTCTTTACTAGTTCGAGACCTCCTTGAAGCAGCTTGGGATATATCAGGAATAATGATAGTAATATGACAGTTTCTCAGTGCTGGAAGGGATTTTCCCTGCTGTTGTTCAGTTATGGTTTGGTTTTGACTTTGGTATTAGAGCCACACCTACTGTGCTCAAGGCTTAGTCCTGACTCTGCACTCAGGGAACACTCCGGCTGTGCTTGAGTATCATCTGGGGTGCTGGAGATCAAGCTTGGGTTGCCTGCCTGCATGCAAGCACCCTACCTGCTGCATTCTCTCTTGTCCCTAAAAGTGTTTTATTTTGTTAAATCCATTTCCAGGGTTAATTCATGGCAAGCACCCTACCTGCTGCATTCTCTCTTGTCCCTAAAAGTGTTGTATTTTGTTTGTTTTGTTTTGAAATTGGTTGCTGTGTGAGAATTCTTTAAATTTAGTAGTGACCATTTGTTATTGAAGGCTGTCATATTGGACCCATCTTAGAAATTGTTTTTCTGAGTCCGTATGTGTGTGTGTGTGTGTGAGAGAGAGAGAGAGAGAGAGAGAGAGAGAGAGAGAGAGAGAGAGAGAGAGAGAGAGAGAGATTGGGAAAAAATGTGATGACTTACTACCTTAAACGTCCCTCTTTCTGGGTACATACTGTATAATCCCTTAAAGATAGCATTTTGTGAAGGGCAGAATAATTTTTGCACTCTTGCATTTATATATCTATAAGGCTTATTTATTTGTTAGTATAAAATTTAGAGTTCTACAGATGCTATTCAAAGAAGTAAGAACCCCATTAATTAACCCTGGAAATGGATTTAACATCGACTTACTTATGTGTCACAGGCAGTGTTCTGGGCACTGGGGGTACAGTCTTGAAACAAGCCAAGATCAACTTCCTTTAACTTGCTTTCTAGTGGTGGATGAGGTGATAAAAACAGGCACTTTATCAGATCGTGGTAAATGCTCGAAACAAAATAAAGTAGGATAATGAGAATAGAGCATGCTGGAAAAGGGGTATGCTGTTTTGCTTGCTTTATGGGAATTTTCCTTTTCCTGTTAACTTTATTCCTAAAAAGTTAACAGAAGGAAAGTACATTTCAAAGTGATTTTGGCTGTAGAGTGCTGCAAAGAACACAGGTGCAACTGTCCTTCCTCCATTTTTTTTTTTAAGTCAAAATGACTTAAAAAAAAAGTGACTTAAGTCAGAATGACTTAAAAAAAAGTGACTTAAAGGTCCTACCTGCGCCTTGGAAATTGAAACAGTTTGGATCAGCCTGTTCATCTAGTAAATCTCAATTACTTGTGCCTAAATAGGTGCTGTCAGAATTTAAAAAGAAAAAGATAATGAAACTCAGAATCATGCTGGAATATACTAAAAGGAATAGTTTTGGGCAGCTGCTTAAGAGTTAGTAGGCTTTTTCAGTAAAATATTGGTAAACACAACGAAACATTCAGCTTTGATGTTGCGAGACAAACTTATGTTACCTGTCTGAACTTGGATTCCTTGATGGGATTGTAATCTGGACCTCAGAAGAGGGACGTTTTACCGTTCTTCCATCCTTAAAGGCTGTGATGGCCTTCTGTTTTAATTTTTAATTGTAGCATCACAGTTTACAAACATTATTTTACAGTTGCAGAGTATGCGATAGTCACTTTTGCTAAAAGGAGAGTATGCATTTTGGTGTTTTTATTCATATTTTTTCTTCTTTAAAATTATTTTGGGGTCACACCTGGCAGTGTGAAGGCTTACTTCTGGTTCTGTACTCAGGGATCACTCTTGGTGGGCGGGGGACCATAGGAGGTGCCAGGGATCTAACTGAGGTTTGTGCGAAGCAAGTGCCCTACCTGCTGTGTTGTCTCTCCAGCCACGAGAGCGCGCACGTGTGTAAGGGGAGGGTGGATTCTCTCTTTCTCTCTCTCTCTCTCTCTCTCTCTCTCTCTCTCTCTCTCACTGCCCTCCCTCCTTCCTTCCTTGTTGTGAGATATAAGGTTGTTCATGGTTGGGTCTCAGTCATACAGTGTTCCAACACCCATTCTTCCACCAGTGTACATTTCCCACCACCAGTATCCCCAGTTTCCCTCCCATCACCATTCCACATCCCCAGCCGGTCTCTACAGTAGACACTTTTCTTCTTTGTATCTCTGTCTCCCTCTGTCTTTCTCTGTGTCTCTCTCTGTTTCTGTCTCTGTCTCTGTCTCTCTCTTTCTCTCTGAGAGCATGCATTTTGATTCATTATTTCCTGCTCAGCATCAGCCCTCATTGATTGGGTCAACCTGTAATGTTCCTTCCATTTGATGCAGTCAGTATACCTAATTAATACATAGGCCAGTGCATCAAGTTTTCTTTTTTCAAATTTTAAAATGTTGACATAATTGATGTTTGAGAAGTATGCTCTGTGATATTGTTACTTCAGAGGTCCTTTGCTTAGTAGTGTGAAGGCTTGACTTATTACTGTATTCCTCTTCTGAAGCAAGTTCTATGTCTCCTCTCCAGCATGCCCTTGAAACCTGTGTAGTTATCAGTGGGATTCAGGGTATCTTCTATTTTTCAATTATTTTATGGTTTTATGGTGTCATCCATTGGCCAGATATGTTAAGTGCTCTATATTTCAGCTGCTACTAGTGAAATAATCCTTAAAGGGTGGTTTAAGTTAAGAGCACTTTTCCCCCCTTAGATACTAAAGACAATATTCTAAGTCTGAGGTTTTAGGTTTTAGGTATCTTAAACACCTTCAGTTATCATATCTCAAAACCATTGGTTACATTAAAACATGCTATGGAATAAGGCATTTTTCTTTATTCACATTATTAACAGAATAATTCACTTTTTTACTGTGAGTGAGTAACTTTTGCTTGAGAGTTTCTGTTCGAAGGAATTATGATGTGATCAAGGTGAGACACATGTTAATTGAACTTCCCCGGATTCAGCCGGGTGTTTGATAAGGGAAGACAGCAGCTAGTTCACCACCCACGTCACTGAATCATTAAACTGGAGCTAGGTAGATGGAAGCACTAAAAAGCCATTCTAAAGTTGGAAGCATTCCAATTTAGCCTTTACCTCTCCTGCAGAAATGGAGCATTGAGAGAGAATATCCCGGACCACCCAAGAGGTATTTGGGTCTTTCAGGCACTTTGCTGCATCTTTTCCTTAACCAACCTCCCATGTTATTACCAGCCTTTTCTCTATCCTACTCACTTACTGTTCCAGTATGCTTCCCTTTTTATTCCTATAAGCCGGCACCTGGCCTGCAGACTGGCCCCTGGACTGGCATTTCCAGCCAAAGTGGTGGACCAGTGGTGTCCAGCCATTCCACACCTGTGGCTTCGGGCTGGTCCATGGACTAGCGCAGACGTCAGTAAACAGCGCTCTGTGCCACACGGTATCACCACACACTAGTTGTTTAAAAAAAACAAAACAAAGATCATTGAAACCATGTGTTCTTTCGCATGATGAGACTTTTGGTTTTAAAATTTATTTACTCTCTTGTTTGCTCTTGGGTCAAACCCAGTGGTGCCCTGGAGCTCCTCCTAGTTCAGTGCTGGGGGTTGCTCCTGGTGTCCTGTAGGAGACCCCCAGGCATTGCGGTGCAGGGGATTGAACAGCTGCTGTGCTCCAACCTGGAATGCCCCCTTCCTCACCTTTAATTTGATTTTGTGACGTAGTTAGACCTTTTTAGGTTTAACCACGATAACATTTTATGACTTATTTTTCATTTATCAGTATAAAAGTGTGGCAACCAACATTTATTAAGTTCTTAGTATTTTAAAGGCCGACTGCTCTATTTATTGGTTAGGGAAGAGCTATGTAAGATTGTCCATATTATCAAAACAATAATACCTAAATATAGTTAGAATTGCATTGGGTGCAGTATGTCTTTTAATTGCTAGCATATGTAAGAACATAGATTGTCAAACTCATCTCTCTGAAATACTATTGTATTCTGGTACCGTGTGAATTTCTGTCTAGCGTTCACGTAACCTGTGATCCTGATAGGAATTTTCAAAGGGCTATGCTGTGATCTTATTTTTATGACATCTTATTATGACATCTTATTATCTCACTCCTACTTTGAACAAACTGGCAGGCTACCGAATGTAGCCTGCCCACACGGCAGAGTCTGGCAAACTCCCCGTGGCTTTCCCAATATGCCAAATACCAGTAACAATGATGGGTCTCATTCTCCTAAAGAGCCTTGAATATAATCTCAGGGCTAGGATGAAGGAGATGTTACTGGGGCCTGCTCGAGGCAATCAACGAATAACAGGATGATTTGTGATTGTTTGTGATGCTGTGATTAATAGAGATTTTAAATTATACCTCATTCATTGACTTTTTGGCCTTAAGAAAAATTACATGTTCTTGCTCTCACTACTTCCTTATCTGAAAAGTGGAGATTATAATGAAAAGTGGATTTTGTGCAGGGAACATGTTATCACTTAGTAAATAATGACTGCTGCCATTATTGCCATCATTATGACACCATTGCTACCAGCGCCATTGTCACCTCATCACTAAACATCTTAGCAACCAGAATCACAGATCAGCTCACCGTGTCACATGGCGTGCTCGAAATGGTGAAGGCAGTCTGGGAGTGGAAAGAGAATATCTCACAGTCTGTATTGTGTGTTTATATAAAGAGATGGTACTTGAATTTGACTTTGAAGAATGAGGAAAGATTTATTTAAGCAATTTAGGAAGGACAAGATTGTCTCTTCAAATAGAATCATTTAAAAATAAGTTTCTTTGGTTTATTTGATTTTCACTCAAGTATCTTCTGTTTATGCTCTCAAAATAATTGATGTATGTATGTCCTGTTATCTTAAGTTTATTCAGGAAAGCAAGGTTGGTAAAGTACATATGTAACACTGTATGTATCATGAAATCACCAGTTCTACGTTGCTGATGAAAACATTTTTGTTGGCGGTGCTGGCGTCACACCTGGCAGTGCTCAGAGGTTCTGTGCTCAGAGGTCACTCCTACTAATGCTTGGTACCATTTGTAGTGTGGAGATCAAATAGGGATAGGTCACATGCAAGGCAAACATCTGCTAACTTATGAACTATCTCTCTGGCTCCTGAAAGCATTTTATGTGATGATTTTAGAGACTTGAACATAATTAGAAATAAATGCCTATGTTTATTTATAGCGTATATAATTATAAAAGTGAAAAATTTGTGGGTTTTTCTTTTCTTATTGTAGGGAACCTCCTAATTGGGACTCAGGAGGCCTGGGTGGGGGGTCTCACCAGCGGTTCTCAGCTGGGTGAGTGGGTCAGTGCCAGGGGCTGGGGCCTCTAGGACTGAACCCAGCGATGCTCTGGAGACCTCGTGCTGCTGAGATTTGAACCTCGGTTGGGTCCATGCTAGGCCTGTATCCTAACAGCTGTTGCTCTAAAAAGTGAATCAGTTTTATGATTAGTATCCCTACCTCCAACTTGGTAAAACACTTGTATAAAGTCAATAAATCATAATTAAACAGTCTGGAAAGAAAAAAAGATCACTAAAGAAATTATTTTGCTAGTAATAATCTCAGGATAGTAATTTTCATTGATTTTATTCTTGTAGTTTTTTTGTGTCTTATTGGAGCCCGGCAAGCTACCGAGAGAATCTCACCCGCACGGCAAAGCCTGGCAAGCTACCCGTGACATATTCAATATGCCAAACACAGTAACAATTGTCACAATGAAGACGTTACTGGTCCCGCTTGAGCAAATTGATGAACAACTGGAGGACAGTGACAGTGATAGTGACTGTTTTTAAAATTATTTCCTTAAGTGGAAAAATGTTAGTTTGGAAATATTTATCAATTGAAATATCAAACCTATACACAATAAATGTATAGATCAGCAATATAATGTGATATGGTACCTGATGTTTATTTGGATGTAAAGTTTCACTCATTGCAAGTATTAGGGTACCGTGCTTATGAACAGATCTTAGAATAGGTATTATGGTTGGTTGGGCTGGAGCGATAGCACAGCAGGTAGGGCGTTCGCCTTACACGCAGCCAGGTTGGTTGGTTCTTCTATTTTTTTCTTGCTTTTTGAACTCCCGTAAAACTAGCTTTCCTTTGCACAGGTTACTGTGGCTTCATTGGCACTCACTTAGTGTAATTGCATCCTATGAAGAGTACCAGTTTTCGTTCTTTTCTCATTAGCTCTTGGTTGGAGAGCATGCATGGAAATCTGTACACACTGAAATTAGCATTCATTCATGGGAAGGTTTTTTTTGAACCTTTTTGAACTCAAATAGGCACTCATTTTTAAAGTTCGAATTTTTTGAAAATAGAGGATACATATGTTGTAGAGAACTTAATTATTTTTTTGTGACCTAATTTGAAAAACACTGTAGGTCTGAGGGAGCTATTTATTCCATTTCCTCATTTAACTTCAAGAAACACACAGCAGCCTCAGGGGTCATTAAAAAACTGTCCTACTTAAATCAGTGTAGTGACCTCCTTGCACAATGAAGGTAATTTCTAAATAACTCATCAGGATGTACAAAACTCGAGCTTTTGCCAGTTGTTGATTTAACTCATACTCCAAGCTCCAAGTTAGTTCCTTTCTGACTTAAGGGCTTCTACTTGCCGTTCCCCCGTTTGGACAGGTTTTTTTTTTTTTTTAAATCTCACATTCTCATTAGCCTGGCAGGCAGTGTTGAGTTTCAGAGCAAGTAAATCTGCCCGTTATGGTCTTTCTCTTATCATTTACTCCAATTATCTGTAACTGTGACAAACCACCCCCAAACATGGAAGTGTAAACGACAACCATTTTATCATGCTCAGTAGTGTTTAGGTCAAGAATTTAGACAAGTCCTAGTAGATATGGTTTGCCATCTTACCTGGGGAAATGAGGCAAATTGAATTGGTGTTAAAAGAATCTGGAGGCTTCTTTACTCATCTGACTTCTGTGCAGGAGTGGCCTGAGGGCTGGACTCAGCTGGGATTGCTGAGTTGGAATCGCTACAAATAGCCTCTCTCTGTAGCTTGGACTTCCTTTCAGCTTCGTGGCCACAGGGTAGTCAGAGTAATTACATTGGTACTTTCAGAGCCAGTGTTCCGGTGAATGAAGGGAAAGCTTGCGTGACCTTTTAAACCTGGCCTTAAAAATCACGTAACTTCACTTTTACTAATTGAGACATCACACCTTCCTTTAAGGGGAGGAGGTAAAAAACTCCTCTCTTGATAAAAGAGCTCCCGCAAAATATAAGGTCATGTTTTAAAATTGCCATTTCATTTTGTAGCATTCCAGTTCTCCCTTCAGTGACCTTCTGTCACGTTCTTTACTGTCTTCTTAGCATTCGACATTTATTGAAGTAATTTTATATGAATGAGCTTATTTTTTGGTTTGCCATAGGGAGACCCTTTCTCATGCTCATTGCGGAATCTTCGGTCCAGAGTGGGGCCTAACATACAGCACTCAGTAAATATTTTGTTAATGAACAAATAGGAGAATTAAAAGCCTCATAGCTTGTTAGACTGACTTCTGTTTCTCTTCTATTATAAAAAGGTAAAAGGTAAAGGCCCTCCTGTTGATCATCGATTTGCTCGAGTGGGCCCAGTAACGTCTCCATTGGAGACTTTGTTGTTACTGTGTCTGGCATATCGAATACGTCACGGGGAGCTTGCCAGGCTCTGCCGTGCGGGCGAGATACTCTCGGTAGCTTGCTGGGCTCTCTGAGAGGGGCGGGGGAATTGAACTCGGGTAGGCCATGTTGGCTGCGTGCAAGGCAAACGCCCTACCGCTGTGCTATCGCTCCACAATGTTTATCACAAGATTTCCTGTATTAGTATACAATGTTGACTGCAAACTTACTTTCACTGTACCAAATTTTAGTTTACAATGTGCTTAGTATTCAACTCATGCTCAACTCAGGTTGAGTTTTTACACTCTCAGTATACAATGATAATTCGTTTAGTTTGTTAGAGTGAAACCAGTGTGAAGGATTTTGCTTTGTGAACTGTGTTTTGAATTTATTCTGTCTGGCATAGTGCTTGCATTGGTTGTTACGTAGTGACAAAACAGTTCATTCTATGCAGGGACCCAGGGCCAGAACTTAAGTAAGGCAGGAGTCTGGAGTGACTGGGGCGGGCTGTGTGAATGACGGGGCATGAGGCTGGAGATGTCTTTCCTCACATACCTGGTGGTTGTTGCTGGCTGTTGGCTGGGACCTTAGCTGAGAGAGCTGCTCAGAACAACTCACGAGCCCCACCCCATGGACTGGCTTTCCTCAAAGCATGATGGACGCTTTCTTGAATTGACTGTTCCAACAAGCCAGGGTGTGAAGACTGCCAGTGTTTGAACGTGGAGACCTGTTCAGTTTTGTTCCAGTTGGGGAATGGGATTGGGCCCTCACACTGGTTATGATCGGGGCATTGTATGCCGTGCCGGGGATATCAGGTTGGGGTCAGCTGCCTGCAAGACAAGCACCTGTATTATTTCTCCAGCGTTTGGAGGTTGAGAAATTGCAGCCAAATCCAGTGGTACTCAGGGCTTAGTTCTGGATCTGTGCTCAGGGATCACTCCCATAGTAAGTTGGAGAACCACGTGCAGGGCTGGGAATCCAAACCTAGGCCCATTGCGGGAGACTGGCTCCTTAACCCTGATAGATACTATCTTGCAGGTCTGAACTTTTGTTTCTTTGAAGCAATCACAAAGAGCCTTTAGACTCAGGGGAGAGAAGTACTGGGTGATAAGAACATGTCGGGAATGTGACCTGTCACCCAGGTTCCAGATTCTGTCTGTATCCAGCGGCTAGGGGAGAACCTATTAAGGCAAGGCCCTGAGCAGAATAACAGCTTGGTCTACGTTCATGGCTGTGTCTTAACACTTGCTGGGAATTCCTGGCCTGTTTCCTGTTTTCTTTGTTTTTTTTTTAACTTTTGTTTGGATTAAGCCCGGGAAGGAGGAGGAGGCCACTGGGTGGGCTTGAAGACAGTGCAGAGTGACATGGTGAGAGTTGCAAAGGAAAGTGATGTGTTTCGTGGGTACACCTTGGGAATTTGGAACTCAGGAATGCTCACGGAGTAAAGGAGAATGGGAGATGGCAAAAGGAGATGAGAAGCTGAAACGGGGGGGCTGTCAGAAATCGGATCAGGTTTTTGATAAATAGTGCTAATGTCCTTCTGCGGTTTGGGGAAGTTTTGCTCTTTCCTACGTTTCCCTTAAGTTGTCAAAGCATCTTTATAACTTATTAACTTATTTATAATTGTACTTCTGCCTCCAGTTTTTTTTTCCCCCTTCAGGGATGTAGGGCAAACCCAAGAGTGCTAAAGGTCCTTCCAAGCAGTGTTCAGAGGACCCGTTAGTACCAGGGATTGAATCTGGGCTTCCTGTATGCAAAACATGTCTTCTGCACTCAGGGATCACCCCTGGTGGTACTCAGGAGACCCTCTGGGGTGTCAGAGATTAAACCCTAGGCATCCACATGCAAAGCAGGTGCCTTGTTCACTGTATTCTCTCTCCAGCCAAAGCATCGAAACTATACAGCAAATGATGGCAGCTCCTTTCATCCAGTTCGTTTATTCCTGCTCTGCCAGTGGAGTGTGGAGCTGCTTCTTCCACTTCCTTTGAGGATCAGGATTACTTGCAGAGAGGGTAGGCCAGAGAGTTAAGGCACTAGCTTTACTCTGATTCTTACCCTGGCAACGAATCTGGCCCCTCAGGGAGCCAGAAGTAAGCCCTGACCCTCGTTGGGTGTGGGCCAGATGCTCTTCTTCACCCCCAGTGTGGATAAAGAGCAGGCTGAGAGAAGGATAATCACATTTTTATGTACAAATAGCGCATAGTTTGATTATAGGATATTTACCCTAAATGCTAATAATACTATGTAGTATACTAAAGTGTAGTATTTCAAAAGAAACTTGGTGTTTTGAAGTTAGAGAAGCATACAACACTAGAGTTGTTACCAAAAAAATGACATACTGTATTCCTCTCCCCAGTAACTGAAGTAGTGTTAGCAGGTTCCAGAGATGTGTGAACAAAGTAACCTGACCATACTTAATTTAGAACTGGTATTTCTAAAATGTGATTGCATTGCAATTTTGAATGTATACATGCACAAGGTTTCATGAATGCAGAATTTGATTTTTTGAAACCAGAACCTAAAACCAGTAACATTTCCTTTCAAAGCATCTGTTGAAGTTGAACATTCTGTAATTCATTGCTCAGAGTAATAGTTTATTTTAGGAGGTTATATAATAGTGGAAATATCATCATTAGGATATTATTGTAGAGAGATATGCAATTTTTTCTGTTTTGTAGAGAGAATTAAATGCACACTTCACATTTTTTATTGGAAGTTGCCTTCCTACTTCCCGTTAGCGTTGGTGAACAATTTACCTACTGAATATTAATTAATATTGCCTTTTTATAGTCTATGCTTAACTGGCCCATACTTTGTAGATTATGTTTGATTATTGTGAGTATTATGTCCAAAAATAATTGTTTTCCTTGTATTTCTTGTGCCCCAAAGTTAACATAATTGGAAGAGTGCAGGTCTACACTATTTTTCTTCAGTATTTCTCACTCAGGGTGCATGAGGAGTAGAGGTGGTGGGGATTTTGTACTTGAATTTATGTTTTGGTTTTCTCTACTGTGAGGATGGACAGGCATTTATGGGCAGAGAAAAGAATGCTGAAACATTTTAATGTGAAAGGACAGGCGGCTCCAACAACAAAGAATGATTTAACTCATAATGTCACCATTGTCCCGGGTGTGAAACCTGAAAACCAAATTCGTAGTGAAATATGTTTTCTGTACATTTGTATTTCTAGTTAAGAAATGCTGATAATTAGGCCTTTGAGTATTTTTTTAAGTGGCCATACAGACTTGAGGACAACTTGCAGCGAACAGTGATCCGCATAGATTCAACACCTCCAGACTGCCAAAGGACTGCATGCAGCTACTTCCCGAATGCCAGGGTTGCTTGCATTGTCTGTTGTAGGACTTCTGGAGTTGCTAAATTACCAGTCCTGTACAGTACAGCAGAGGAAGTTGGCAGATACAGTGATCCATCTGTTATCACACCCATCAAGAGCATTGGCTTCGAGAGAAACTGCTGCAGATTGACGCTCAGTGTGTGAGAGAGGTAGTGAGATTCCAAGATGCTTATCATACTTTCCACAGAGGCCTTTCTGGCCTTCCGTGAGTTTGACTCGCTCATTTCTAAAACTGACTTCAGTTTATGATATCGTTGCTTTTTCACTAATATTTTGGAAAAGCAGGGCGTGTTATCAGATATACTTACTTTTCTGAGAATGAGATTTTATAGCATCTTCCCTTCTCCTCAGGGAAATTCTAGATCAGATTGTTGTAGAAAATGAGCAATAGAAATTGAAATCCCACAATCTGGAGAGTTTTATTTTTAAAATTGTTGTTCTTAACCCAAACTAAGTAAAGCAAGTTGAAATCATTTTTATGTTACCTAGGTGTGGTCAAGAGTTCTTTTTCTTTTCTTTTCTTTTTTTTTTTCTTTTTCTTTTCTTTTCTTTTTTTTCTTTTTTTTTTTTTGTGTGTGTGTGTGTGTGTGTGTGCTTTTTGGGTTACACCCTGCGATGCACATCCTGGCTCTGCACTCAGGAATTACCCCTGGCGGTTATGGCTCAGGGGACCATATGGGATACTGGGAATCGAACCCGGGTCGACCGAATGCAAGGCAAATGCCCTACCCGCTGTGCTATCTCTCCAGCCCCAAGAGTTACTTTTCTTAAACAGTTCTGTGTGATCACCTTCAAAGAATTAGGCTGTGATTGTCATAGTTGAGAAGACATATTTAGACAGTGTCTTGGGAGTTTAAGAAACCTTTTGTTTTTTGAGAACTCAGAGATATTTATGATACTAAGTCCTCTTCCAGAGTCTCTGAGATCTTTTAGACAAAAAGCATTGATGCTGTGCTTAATGGTGCTTTGAAGTTTTGGTGACTACCCCCGAGGTAAATGGGCTTGTACTGATGCTTCCTATCTTTTGAATGGTTTTATTTATACAGAGTTTCTCCTTGGCAAGTCACAGTGTCTGGTTTGAGGAAGCAAAAATCCACTTCCAAATTACTATCTCTGTGTTCAATGTCTTTGATTTGAGTTCACCTTCTAAAGGGTAAAATGGCTAGAAAAAAATAGGAAAGCTAATAACTATTTAAGAGTCAGAAGGGCATTGCCTATTCCAGACTAAAGGATACAGAATGAATCTGAACAGTGAATAGTTGTTTGATCATTAATAAAATAAGAGCCCTTGTACTTCCACTTTTTCCTCTATTCATTTTCGTTTTTTTAAGCATCTTTATTGAAAAATGTGATTTTAGTAATCTAGCTCAGAGTATTGTACTTGAGTTATCCTCAAAGAGATGAAATACATACTTTAAATATTCTCCCTAATTCAAAATTTATTATCAATTCTTATGTTGGTTATTCTGGATTAAAATAATAAATTCAGTCGTTAACTATTATTATGATTTTTTTTTGTAACCTGAAAATACAAGATATTTGAGACAGAATTAAAATTGGTGTCCTTGTGTAAAGGAGAGTTGAGAATAATATTAAAGTTGATCTTCTAGCGATAAGTATCATTGAATTGCTAAACTTAGGGCCATAAGACTTAAGGCATTTGCCTTTTTTGTGATTACGGTCCTGATTGCTGCCAGGATTTGACCTCTTGAGCACAGAGCCAGGAGTAACACTTGTTGGATGTGGCCCAACTTCACTCCATTCCCCAAACTGTTAAATCTACAGGAGTGATTCTATGAATCGTTTGTGGGGTTTGTTTAGGCTTCAGCCAGCTGTGCTCAGGGACTGTTCTGGCTCTTTGTTCCAAGGACTGTCACTGCATGCCTCCTGTGCTGCGGCCCTGATTTCACTCTCATCATTGAGGAGGTGCTCCTCCAAGTACCTCCCGAGAGTCCCCTGAGCAGCACTGCACTGAGAGCTTGAACGTTGAACCTTCAGGCCTGCACAGTGGGTCAGGTATCAGCAAGAGGACCACTGGTCTCTTGAGCACTGCCTTGGAACCCCTCTTCCCCCATCCCCCCATACAACAAGCTACACAAACCTTATATTCAGAATATGTAGCACGGTAGCACTGTCGTCCTGTTGTTCATCAGGTTGCTCAAGTGGGCACCAGTAATGTCGCCATTGTGAGACTTGTTACTGTTTTTGGAATCTCAAATTCGACACAGGGACCTTGCCAGACTCTGCCGTGTGGGTGGAATACTCTCGGTAGCTTGCCAGGCTCTCCAAGAGGGGCGGAAGTATCGAACCCGGGTTGGCTGCGTGCAAGGCAGACGCCCTACCCGCTGTGCTATCAGAATGTGTACTTGAACTTTTTGATTTTCGTTTTATACATCAACTTTTTTTGGGGGGGGGCTGGCGGTGCCACACTTGGCACTTAATGATTACTTCTGGCTCTGCACTCAGGGACCGCTCCTGGTGGGGTTCAGGAATTGAATCTGGGTCAGCTTCATGCAAGGCAAACATGCTATGCACTGTGGTATTGCTCCATCCCCAGTATATTAATTTTTGATCTTTTATTTTTCTATTATGTTATTTTTGTTGAAGCATAGCTTGAAAACATTTTAAAAAGCATCTACTGCACAGTCAGAAACATATTATAGGTATATCAGAATCTAAACTTGATCAGTTACTTTGATAATAAATGTGGTTTATGTATAAATTTTTACCTTCCTTTTATTTTAAAAAATTTTTACCTTATTAAAATAGCTCCTGGAAGTCACATATTATTTCTTCTTCAGTTTTAAAATCTGAAAGTAACATTTAAGTATTCAAAGTTGACTTTTGCTTTTTAACTGTTGGAGAGCAATAAAAATCTTCTCAAAACCTTAAATTGAAGGGCTGGAGAGATCGTTTCATGGATAGAGAGGGCGCTTGCCTTGTATGAGGTTGACTCCAGTTCATTCCTGTCATCCCATATGGTCCCCCAGGAAATGCCAGCAGTGATTCCTGAGTGCAGAGCCAGGAGTAAGACCTGAGTATTGCAGGGTGGCCCCAAAACAAACAACTAGGAAACTTTTAAGTTGAAATAGCTGGGGGGAAAGTTGTCATCATCCCAAACTCTTAACAGGCTAAGTAGTTTACAACTCACTAGCAAAAGAAAGCAAGAAAAAAGACCCAGAGCTGCCAGAATTTTCTTCCCATAGGTATTTCAGGTTCCTGTATATGAGCAGATTAGTTGGAGGTTACAAAATTGCTTGTGCTTTAGTAAGTGAAGATCAACTTATTCACAGGAGTATGAATGAGTTCAGTTGATTTTCTTTCAAAACTTGGGTAGCATGGCTTTGTGATTCTCATGTCTCCCAGGGCTTGGTCTGGCGTAGGGCAGGGCTGTGGAGAATCACTGACACAGGGGAACAGCTTCCTTGCACTCTCTACTTTCCATTTCTTTCATTGAGTCTTCTCAGTCCCAGTTGCAAGATTCAAATGAGGCATGCCACAACAGAAAACTCTCCAAGGTAAATCATAAAGAGTTCGGATATTTTATACAGTCAAATCCTAGCCAATCCAAGAACCCAAAACCACTGAAACGTTGTACGTGAAACCCATCATTTAAAGTAGATTTTCTTGAATAAAAAAGATAATTGCCATGTATTTTTTTTATGTATATATATATTAGAGAAAAACTTGTAAAAATTTAGTTTGGGTATAGTCGTAACCAAAATAAAAGAAGAAATTTAAAGTGTAGAAATTATATAGATGCTGTCTCACTAATAACACCGTAATTTATAAGACGATTTTTAAGCTCTTATGTAGTTCTGACACTGTAGTTACTTTTCAGACTTCTCTTCAAAACACACTGTGTGTAAGTATACTATTTCAGTGGTTCACTCAGGGACGCATTACAGGTGGGTTGCAGCTAATTTCTGACCAGGTTTCAGAAAGTTCTAAAATTCAATTCCTTAAGCATTCATTTTTTTCTCTGCTTTACAAAAAGTTCTTTGCTCTAAATTGCTCTCATTGCTTTAATTTAATTTAATTTAATTTTTTTTTGCGGGGGTTGGGGGTGAAGGGTGTCACATCCAGCAGTACTGAGATTACACTCCTGGCACTGCTCTTGGTACCCTGGAGTTTCATGTGTTCCCTCTCTTTTGAGCTATTTCCCCACAACGTTTTTCAGTTTCTTTGTTTTGCTTCTTTATCTGTTTCACAAATCTTCGTGCATGTGAACTGTTTTGGTTTTGTAGCACTTCTTATATAAAGTGTAGTAGCGTTGAAGAAAAATTAAAAGAATGATTAATTCAAAGTATGCTTAATTAGACTTGGTAGAGCGCTTGCCTCATACATATGGATCCCTCGTTTCGATCCCTGGCAGTGTTCTATATATGCAGATGGCATATATGATTTATAATTTCTTATATATATGTGATCTCTTACTACTATGTATTTTCTGTCAGTTGTCAGGCTTTTTGTTTTGGGGCCACCTCAGTGATGCTCAGGGATTACTCCTGGCTCTCTTTATTTAGGAATCACTCCTGGCGATGCTCAGGGGAATATATGGGATGCTGGGGATTAAACCCTGGTTGGTTGGCTGCAAGCAAAGCAAGCACCCTACCCACTATACTATCTCTTCGGCCCCCTCAGTTGTCAAACTCTCATAAACTGTAATCCTGCTGAACATATGCGTACATTCACAGGACTGCCACTGTATGTGTGAGAAGTGGTTCTTTCAAAACCTTGTAAGAAAGTTTACTTGCTGTTGACATAATAATGGTCTATGATTTCCCTGCAGTTTGACTTGGGGCTTTTATATTTACATTTTTCAGGTTGGGAGGTACTCCCAAGTTGTGCTCAGGAGACCTAGGGGCCATTCCTGGTAACTTGAATGGCTTGTACTGGGAGGCCAGCAGAACTGCACAGAGTGGGACTCGGGGGAAACTTGGCCTGTCAGTAATCAAAAGTCCTGTCTCTGGCTCCAGCCCAGTGAGCTCTCTCCTTAACCCTTTCTTTGCAATTTAAACTGTGGTCTGGTGCAGTGGTTGTTTGAGCTTGTGCACCCGTGTTTTGCCTTGCCTTTCCTGTCAAACCCAGCGGTACTCAGGGCTCACCTTGGTTCCACTCGGAGCACTCCCGGTGGTGTGGGGGGACTATGTGGTGCCAGAGAGCCTAACCCAGGTTGGCTGCGTCCAAGCGAATGCCTGATCTGCTGTACTCTCTCTCCGGCCCTACATTCCTGTTTTTGCTTTTATTTTAACTTTACATGGGAGAATAGTTTCTGTTTTGTCCTAGTATTTTATGTGAAAGAACTGCCACTGCCACTGTTTTCCCGTTGTTCATTGATTTCCTCGAGCAGGCCCAGTAACGTCTCCATTTTGAGGCTTGGTGTTACTGTGTTTGGCATATGGAATACGTCACGGGCAGCTTGCCAGGCTTTGCCGTGTGGGCGAGATACTCTCGGTAGCTTGCCCAGCTCTGCGAGAGGGGCGGAGGAATCGAACCCAGGTCAGCCGCACGCAAGGCAAATGCCCTACCTGCTGTGCTATGGTTCCAGCCCATGTGAAAGAAAGCAAGTTATTTTGTAGTATAACAAAACTATGGAATTAGTGAGGAGGGTGTACTATGTTACAGAGAAAGCAATGTAACAGAATAGGAGAAGTAGATTAATGCCACTGCTAAATGTTGTAGTCCTCTGGTGAATGAAGTGGAAAGATGGTAGATCAATAATAATTAAAGTGGCAGAATAAATCATGTAACTTTTAGCTTTAAAGAGTTGGGGATAGGGGCTGGAAAGATGGGGCAGCAGGCAGGGTGTTTGCCTTATTCTACTCAGCTGACCCAGGTTCAATCCTGGCACCCCGTCAGGGCCCCCCAACCTTGATCCCGAGTGCAGTGAGAGGATAAACCCAGAGCACCATCAGGTTTGGCCCAAAAAACATAGCCAAAAAATAAAAACGACATTGGAGATACAGATAGTAGTTGCCCATCAAATTGTCATGGATTGTCATAAGCCGAGGTCCCCAAAGATACAGTACTGAGCCCCATCTGGCGGCCCCTTTGTTAAGATTTTCATAGTAGCCACCCCTCCCTAGTCCTGTCTGTTCCCCTCCCCCCATGTTATTTTTGCTACATTTGCTATTTTAACCTGTCTGTTAAAAAATAATTACTATGTCAGTATGGCTGGCGGCTCATATAGGAAAAAATGCTGTCTCTTAATCAGAGGTGATTACAGTTTTTTCCTGTCTATAAATGTGCTTGTTGTGTAACGAGAATGCATTAGTCTCAGCCTGATGTACGAAATGAAAGGCAGCAAGAAGCAGCACCATTGTTATCACTCCAGGCGTGTCTAATGAATCGTGTTTCCATGTTCCCTCGGTCACACAGTGGAGTGCCCTCAGCTCGGGCTAAGCCTCCTGCAAAATGCTCTTGAAGATTATTGTAGCAAGAACCGAAATGTTGGGTGAGTGGGGGTGGGGAGAGAATGCCAAGGAGACAGCTGCATTTTGAATAGTTACAGCTGCAAGGATTACTCGCCGGAGTAGCAGTAACACACAACTGTTTGAGCTTTAGTGTAAAAGGCAATTTGGGGACTTGCCCTGTCAGAATTTTTGGGGGTGGGGGCGCGCGTGTGTGTGTCTGTGTGTGTGTCATGTGCACATGTGCATGTATGCAGGTCTGTCTAAATCAGATGGTTTCTGAGGGACGAGTGGAAAGACAGTTTAAGTTTTTCCATTGTTTATTGTACTAATAGTTACTTGATTTAAAAGTTAATTGTCTTTGAAAGAAGTTGATAAGTTTGTATTTAAATACAAATGTTCTAATTGAGCCACAGGTCTAGTTTTCTTTCTCAGAGTTTAATTATATCTTGTGATTTCCCTTTCAAGGCTGTTTTTCTAGTTCTGGAGAGACAGCCGCCCCAAGGGCTGGAGCACATGCTGGTGTGTGGCGGCCCAGGGTTCAATCCTGGCACCACGTGTTACCCAACGCACCTCCAGGGTAGCCCTGGTAGCCCTTGGCACTGTTGGATTTGAGCAGCTGAGTATTGCCAAGAGTGGTCCTGTGCCTCTGTGGTGCCCCCTCCCCTCCCAGTGCCCCCCCCCCCCCCATGGCTAGGAAAAAAAATGAGAAAAAAAAGAAATGTTTTATCTTGTCCTTTCTGAGAATATAGCTATTTAGTGAATAGTGATAGCCTGATAAAAACTTGTTTCAAATATCATGTATCTTAAGAGGTAATGATTTTTGAAAGAATGTAGAAAATACAGATAGGTATTTTAGTAAATATTATATCATTCCAGCAACCAAAGTAAGCTGATGACTGATCTTCCAGTCCTTTATTTGTACATGCATATTATAATACAGTCAAGAGAATTCTTAATAGCTGTACAGGGTAAAAGAGTAATTACTTAAAAAAGTGTTGAAAGGGAATAGCAAACAGGGCAAGTTTGATTCTTAGAAGTTGGTAACAGCCATTGTACAAGATTTTTTTTTTCTACTGTACACAGCTAGTAAAGAAACATAATTGCCTGTTGTCTGTAGCAGTTGGCTTTTGAAGGGCTTGAGCAGTTTATCTAAAAATTTAGTTTTACTGTTTCCACTTTGAAGCTTAGTGACTTAACATAGAATCTAGTGAGCCATTGAAATGCTCTTGGTTTGTTTTAACTGTTACAATGCTGTGTAGAGACCCTCATTAGAATTCTGCTTATCCTACAACTGACAGAACTCGTGGTTAGGAACACATTATACTGTTAAAATTTTTTGAATCACAACTTCTCTGACAAATAGGATCAATATTCAGAGTCATTCAGATTGTAAAAAGGATGAAACAAAATGGAGCATTTTAATGTATACCTTCTATCACTAATTTACATTTGATGAAGTGACATTGGGGAATTGAAAATCCATTTTCAACAGAAATTTGTTAAGTGATAACAAATATTCTGTACTCATGAGCAAAAGCTCAAAGCTTTAAGTGGATTGAATTTGATGTAAGTAATAAGCCCATGTAGTTATTAATGAGTTCAGATACATATTACAAGACACTTGATACCTATTACAAGACATACAACAGCTTAACTGTGATGAACAGTGTAGTCTGTAATTGGATTTTTTATGGGTATAATGTACTATTTTAGAGTTACTGTAGCATTATGCTTCTCTGTTGTCAATATTTTTTGTAAATCAAATTTTAGAAAACAAGACACTTTAAATCCTGTTTTTAAAGTACTTTGATTACAGTACATAAAAAATCGGTAAATTCTTTTTGGTCTTCTTAGAGCAGTTCTTATTGCCCTAAGTGCAGTGTTGATTTATTAATTTAGGAGAATTAAAAGAAGAACTATTGTACTTTACATAATTGTAATATAGGTGGGAAACAAAGGCAGGGCAGATTATAAACCCTGAGTTTAGAACTCCGCTATCGGTAGCAGATTGTGACTGAAATTTAACTGGGAGCTAATCTTGTTCCTATGCCTTGCTTTAATCTATTTGTATTTCTGGAGTTTGGAGCAAATTGCGAGTCAGTAATTTCAGCGGCTGAATAAGAGGAGCCTTTTCTGAAAGCACCCCTCCCCCGCCCAATGTTTGCAATGGCCAACGTGGTGACTGAACTCAATGTTCTGGATAATAGGTTTCATTAGTTTTGATGCCTGAGGTAAAAAAGCAGTAGGTGGGAGTAAGAAGTGTTTTTGATGTCTAGGCGTTCATTTCAGCTGTTGCTGCAATATGATACATTAAAAGGAAATATGTATCATAGCTCAGAGGAAATATGTATTCTTTGAAAGTAATTCTCCTTTTAAACTGTGAAAGGCGGGGTGACCTGAATTCTCAAAGCATGAGCTTGAATTTCTTAAAGGTTTTACAGTCTTTCTGCTCCTCCCCTCCCCTGTTCAATTCACCCTCCTTCCGTTTTTTTCCCCCTTCAAGTAAAGTATGTCAGCTTGATTTGGTGAATTGGAAGGGATATCTTTCCAGGCCCTCTGCCGGGAAACACAAAATCATTGAAGTATATGCTACTTTGATATTTCCCCATATTGACTTTTTCCTCTGAACCTTTTATATGGTTTGTCTTTCAAAGAAGCTTATTAATTCTGCAAGAAGCCATGTTTGCAAAGTTAAAAGAAGTTGTATTACAGTTTGTGAGGATATGAAATATTACTTGGATACTAGGGAGTAATTACTGATATTTAAATTTTCTTTCTGAAACACTGTCTATTCTGTTAAAAGAAAAATATTTATATAGCTTGTTTGCAGTTTAAATATTTGATTATGAGAATTACATGAAAACGTTGAATAGCAAGAATTTAAATGAATTCTGAATATAGTTTCTGCAATTTAAGTGAGATACAGAATAGTTTTCCTTTGTGAATAGGCAGTTGTGGTAGTACTAAAATCTATGTCAGTTTTAGCTGGTAGATAAATTAAGAGCAGGCGGGTATTTTAATTCTGAAATTTTTTGCTTTTGTTTTTACTAATTTATAGAACATGTATTTTGGTGCTTCCCCCCCCCCCCCCCAGACTGTGAGAATTTAAGGACTTTTTCCATTATATGCAGGTTTATTCATAATTATATACATATGTATGTAATAGGTCTTCATACTTTATATAGGGAATGAATACGTACTTAAGTTGAAATCTGAAATTGGGAAAGAATTTGAAACACTTGTTCGTCCTCTCTCCTTTCTCCTCCTCCTTGGTTCTGCTTTGGGCTGATTGTAGGGTTCTTTCAGCTGGGCCCAGCACCTGCAAGTTTTATTACAAACTTTTTGCTGTTTTATTTTTTCAGTCCATCTTGAAATGAAATAGAGAGTTAAATAGTAAATGCATTAATAATGCGATTTATATAGATTCAAGAAAGTTCTCTGACTGCCATCCAAAAAAGGACAGTTTTTGAAGAATCTCAATAGAGAGCAAATGAAGTGTTGATTAAGTTTTACCTTTGGAGGGAGAGTGTCAGTTTGTTAAAAAAGCTACAGTGTCATTTTCTCTCACTTTAATCATAGGATTTTTCAAATATGTTGTGGATACAATTTCAGGTTTGATGTTTGTGTGATTGACTTGCAGCTATGTAGAAAACACTGATTTAACTTGTGAATTGTGGAATCAAAGGAAAGAGTTAGTGCTAAGGGCAGGAAGGAGGGTGGTGGGTTAATTTGCCTTAACCTTATAGATAAATGTGGTACATATGTTAGAAACAGCATAAATGATAGCCAGTATTTGGGATTTAAATCTCATCTTTGCCACCAATCCTTTCATCTGGAGGATAAGGAGAATTTAGATTGAGACTGATGCCAATGGAATGTGAAAATATGTACATTATGTAGTACAAAGTCAACCTAGCACATGTTTACGAGTGTCTGAAATGTCCTATTCACTGTGGCTGTGAACTCCTTGGGGAGTTCCATTCATAGAAGAACTCATGTATTTACTGCTTACAAAATTAGATATAAAATACTTACAGTTTTCTTAGATAATAGATTCTAAGACTTAGTGATCTTGTTGTGTGTGTGACCTTGTAAAAGTTTTAAAAGGTTTTCTAAGTCTTAGTTTCCTTATTTATAAGATGGAGATTATAATAAATTATCAGTTTGCATTCCTGGTTGTAAATTAAGGAAAAGGAGATGTCCTGAATGTGCAGAGTTGGTTTAATGAGAAAATTTGAGCAGGCCCTGTGTACTAGATGCTGCAGTACCTCTGCTATTTTTAGTAACAGAAACTTGATATTGCAACTTCTATTTCTAGTGCTGTACTAAGATGTCTACTCCCTTTTGTGTCAGTAGATCCACATCAAGGTGTCATGCTGCGGGACTTCAGTTTCTGTGTGGGGTGATTGTCTTTGACCCAAGTGAAAACTCGTGAACGCCGAGAGACTCAGTAAATGCTACTGCCTCCTACTGACTCGGGGAGAGATCTTGCCCCTCAGACTTCCATACTGGCTTCCCATCCCCACCCCTCTCCGTTTATATGTAATGCTTGGTTCTCAGTTTAGCACAGAGAATTAAGCAACAGAAAATAAGAAAGATGGTTTTCTGAATAGGAAAACAATCTTAACTGTAGGTGATTTTATTGTCATTTTAAAATAAAGGACTTTTTGTTATGTTAATAGATGTCTGCAAAAATAATTCAATAGTTTTGCCTCACGGTGACTTTTATATTTCATATTAAAGTTTTGCGAGCATTTCTTGAGGCATAGTAGTACCAAGAACTATTGACCATTAAATATTGCCCAGTTATCAATTACTAGATTTCAAAATGTTGTTTTAAATTTAACTTGGTTTGGAATTTGAGAGCTGATAGCTTGTATTGTAATTGCATTTCTGGAAATTCTGAACATGAAGAAGATGTAAAAGTATGTTTCACAAGTACATCTGCTATAAAGTAAAAGGCCCTCCCGTTGATCGTCGATTTGCTCGAGCGGGCCCAGTAACGTCTCCATTGGAGACTTTGTTGTTACTGTGTCTGGCATATCGAATACTCTCGGTAGCTTGCCGGGCTCTCCGAGAGGGGCGGAGGAATCGAACTCGGGTCGGCCATGTTGGCCGCTTGTAAGGCGAACGCCCTACCCGCTGTGCTATCGCTCCAGCTTTACATCTGCTATAATAAACATTAAGGGTTGGCATATTAATCCATTATCCTTTACACAGTTATATAACCTTTTACCACAAAAAAATAACGTGAAACACTTCTGTCACCTCCTGTTTTCTTTAAAGGACCATGTCCCTTTGGACCTTACCCCTTCCAGTGCTCAGAATCCCTGGAAACCAGCCTTTGGCATCACACCCCCTTTGCCCATGCTAGAGTACAGTTCGGATGAATCGTGCAGCATGTGTCATTTTGAGTATGTGTTTTTTGACATACTTAGGTGACATTCACTTATGTGTTTGTGTATTTCTATAATTCCTTTTTGTTTCTGAGTAATATCCCTTAGTATATATTTTTTCGGGTTGGAGCGATAGCACAGCAGGTCGGGCATTTGTCTTGCACGCGGCCGACCTGGTAGACTCAGGTTCGATTCCTCCACCCCTCGGAGAGCCTGGCAAGCTACCCGTGATGTATTTGATATGCCAGACACAGTAACAAGGGTCACAATGGAGACGTTACTGGGCCTGCTTGAGCAAATCGATGAACAACGGGAGGACAGTGGCAGTGTTATATTTTTTCATGTTTTCCTTTTTCCAGTTGGGCGTTTTGGATGGTTTCTAGTGTTTGGCAATTATAGACAAAAACTCTTTAAAACTTGCTATAGATTTTCATGTGAACACAAGGATTTTTTTTCCCCCTCCCATTGTCATTTGTTTGTTTGGGGGCCACACCCATCAGTACTCAGGGTTTACTGGTGTCTCTGAGTCATTCCTAGAGGTATTTGGGGGACCATATTTGCTACTAGGCATTTGAATCAGGGTCTGCCATGTACAAGACACGCAGAGTAAACCCTGTATTATTCTCTCTCTGTGGCTCTAAATACAAGTTTGAATTCTACTTGGGTCGTGCACCCTTGAGGAATGTTGCTAGGCTCTATGGAAAACGTGTGCGCTTGTCGTGGTTCCCAGTGGTGCCGAGGGGCCCGTGCAGAATTGCGGATGGAGGCTGGCCTCCCAAGTACACAGCATGCAAGCTTCGAAAGCCCTCTCCTGGTTTGTTCATTCATTTATTTATTTACTTACTTATTTATTTTTATCACCAAAGTCAGCTTTCCAACATTTCCATGCCACTCTTGCATTTCCATTTGCAGTATATGACAGTGTGAGTCAATCTCTATGCTCAGTTGGCATATAATATTTTCAGTTTTACTTCTAGATCATTCCAATAGGTGATGTATAGTGGTGGTTTTAATTTGTATTTTCTTAATGACTAATGACGTTTTGAGCACCTTTTCATGCTTTTTATTTGCTATTCATATATTTTTATTGGTGAAATGTTTGTTCAAATCTTTTGTCCTTAAAATTTCTTTTTTTGGCACGGCATGTGGGGGCTTGTTCTTCAAGCCTGTGTTCTCCCCTTGCTTGCTTGTCTCTCGGTCTCTCTGGTTGTATTTTTCCACTCTGGAGAAGCCCGTGTTCTCTCTTGAACATGTATTTTCTCTCTTTTTCTCTCCTCTCACATGTTTTCTAAGCAAGTTTCAGTCAGTAAAAACTATCTTCCTTCACACAACTTTTTTCTATGTGTTGGCTTTTGAGTTTTGTGTTTCGACCTTCCCTCTCCCCGTTGATTTTGTGTTGACTAGATTGCACGCCTGCTGGGTTTGGCTGTGCGACTCACTAGAAGCCGCATGAGTCATGTGAGTGTTTGCACACTCAGTAGTGGTTCTCTCCAGGGCTCACACTCCAGGGGTACTTGTGCACATTCCAGTTGGAATGGTCGCGGGCGGGGGTGGGGCCGGAGGTTCTGGGCTCACGTTTGGTGATGGTCTGGGCTGTGGGCCTCCTAGTGCTTCCCCTTGTATCCATCCTTCAAGGCACTTAGAGACATTTGGCGGTGGCCAGGCTGGGTGCAGCCTCACTGCAGAGTAGCCGGGCCCTAATGGCACATTACACAGATCCTGGCTCCTGAGTCCATAGTGTGCGCTCGCTCTCTCTCTCTCTCTCTCTCTCTCTCTCTCTCTCTCTCTCTCTCTCACATGCGCGCGTGTGCACACACTCACATCAGTTTTATCATATAAAAAAATCCTATGTTTAAAGCTCATAAATGTAAACACACCGTTTTGAATTTATGTGTTTAGAAAGTATAAGGATGCATTTTAAGATGTATTGGTACGATTGGTATTGTATAGGAATAATGCATTGTGGATTTTATGTGTTTTATTTCTCTGTCAAAATGTTCTCATTGTATGCCTTTGTCAAAATCACAAGTGAAAAGGAGAGGGAAGTTTCTTCTGCAAATGCCTTTTCTGTCTTTCCGCATTTTTTGTTATCTTAAATTGAACTAATAAAATTTAGTTCAAAGGCAATACAGTATTTCAGACTCAAATTTCAATAAAGCTATGAGTTCAGAAATAAGTCAGTGTTATATATTAAAGTTTACTTTCCTGACATGTGTCCTAAAGTTATTTCCTTAAAATTCTTCAAAAAATTGAAAGATGAGGCCAGAGACAGGACAGTAGGTAAAGGACTTGCCACGAACATGGTTCACCCAAGTTTGACCCTTGGCACTACATATGGTCACCCAAGCCCCACCTGGATGATCCCTAATAGGCTCAGAGTGGCAGTAAGAACAGCACTGCCAGGTGTGACCAGTCCTCTCCCTCCCCCCCAGCCCCCCCACAAAGAAAAGCAAAGAAGAAAGGTATTTGCATAATTTTGACAGTTTTTTCTTTTTTTGATTTGCTTTCTGATAATGTGCACAATACTTATTTTTGCCCTTCTCTTTACCTTTTAATAGAATGTCAACAAAATTAGTTTTATGACATTATTAAGTTTGAAAATTTAATTTGAGAATTTCAGTCAGTAGGTATTAAACTTTGTTAAAGCAGGTTGGAAAGAACTTTATGAGTGGTGTGATTGTATCTTACCTAGATTTCAAAAATTAAAAAGTCCAATTACATCATATCTTTCCTTACTAAGCTTAAAACTTTGAGTAAATATTTTACTTCTTTCTTTGTTTCAGTGTTAGGTTAGTTATTTAATTAAAGCTGCCCATTACATTTGCTTTAGAAAAATGTTTTGCAAATTTCAGTTGAATTTAATGTCCTGCTTTACTAGTTCATAATTTGATTATGTGTGGTTTTTGTGTTTTTGTTGTTTCAGTTGTAGAAGAAGGACTCTGGGAAAATGGTCTTTCCTATGAATGTAGGACGCTGCTCTTCAAAGCAATCCACAATCTATTAGAAAGGTAAGAGAAAGAAGAGCATGGGGTGGTTTTGAGGGTACCCAGGTGTATTGTTAAATACTCAGGTATCTAGAATTACCAGGAAGTTTCACATAAGGTTTTTAAAAATAAACCTATGTAAATATAACTTTTTCCTATTGATATAATTTATACTTAGGAAAGTTTTGGGAATAGAAGAGAGAACTTCTATGTTAACAGATTTTTAATTTTCCAGTTTAGTTTACTTTTTCTTTTTTTTTTTTTTGGAGTGGGGGGTATTGTGGGTCATACTTGGTGATGCTTGGGCTTACTCCTGGCTTTATACTTATGGATCACTGCTGGTGCTGCTCTGGGGACCATGAATACTTCTGGGTTCAAACTGGGGTTTGCTGCATATGTGGCAAGCACTGTACTCCGGTACTGTCTCTGCAGTCTCTAGTCTCTATTTTCAGTTATGGGATAGCTTTTCCCGTTAGCTGCCCTCCTTGGGTGTCTGTATTTTTATTGAGCCGCTTGAGAATAATATACATATTTGCTTGATACTCTTTTTAAATCTCTAAGCATTCAAGTTTACATTTCTTAAAGATGAGATTCTCTCATATAAATAAATACAGCACAGTTATAAAACTTAGAAAAGATCTTTTATAAAGATCATTATTTAATCTTTGATTCAATTAAGATATTATCAGTTATTCCAAGTATATTCTTTATAGCAGTTATTTTTAGCCTTTTTTGTTTTTTTTTAAATCCTTGTGGACCAGCACTAGGTAAGCCTTATGGCTTAACACCATCTTCGCTTGGTAGATAGCCTGTACTCTTCTTCCATTCTAATCCATGGTCATGCATCACAGTTAATTTTGCATGTCTTTAAAACTCGAACATTTTTGTATCCCTTCTCTTTCTTTTCATTGACTTGAGAAGATTAGGCCAGATATTTATTTCTCAATTTCAAACAGTTTCTTCATGATTCAACTCAAGATTATGCCTCATTTTAGTAGTAATAGAAATAGTAATTACCATAGAAATAGTCTTGTGCTTTCTTATTTTATCATAGTAGGAGCTCTCTGAGACCATTCCCCGCTGTTAACGGTAGTAACGCGCCAGTGCCCCGTGGGTGCTGCTCTTTTCAGCTTTCTGCACTGTCAGTTGTTAAGTACTTCCGTCACATCTTTGTTAATTCTCGCTTTGTGATTAATTTGTGCTCAGATATGTTGAGATTATGTGATTGTTCTTTTTCAAGTTTTACTTGTTTTAGGGTTGGAGCGATAGCACAGTGGGTAGGGTGTTTGCCTTGCATGTGACTGACGTGTTTGACACTGTTGGATTCCTCCATCCCTCTCAGAGAACCCAGCCAGCTACCTAGAGTATCCTGCCGGCACGGCACAGCCTGGCAAGCTCCCTGTGGCGTATTTGATATGACAAAAACAGTAACAGCAAGGCTCCCAGTGGAGATGTTACTGGTGCCCGCTCGAGCAAATTGACGAACAAAGGGAGGACAGTGTACAGTGCTACTTACTTTAGCCTTGTTGTGATTCTGTTTTTGCAGGGAGGTTGGTTGGGCGTGGTAGGGGGTGTGATATGGCTCAGGGCTTACTCCTGGTTCTGCTCTCAGGGATCGCTGCTCTAGGGGTTCGGGGAGCGCTACCAGTTCATCTACTTTTTTAAATTGGCACTTTACGATTTTGTTCCCCCTCCCCCCAGCACAAAATTTCATTTCATGTTCTGGATGGTTTTAAGGGGAGAAGTACATGAGAAGGCATGGGTTAGTTTAGGGCTTGTATGGCGCTGGGAGGTTGCTCAGCAGCAAAGAAGTTCCTGGCTTGTAGGTGCGAGGCTAGAAACTCTATCCCAGGAGTCCCTCCTAGCCCAGCTCAGTCCTGGCGACTCTCCTGGGATGATCCGTAGCACTCTAACAGAGGGTGCTCTCCTGTGTACCCTAGCCAGGTGTGTGCAAGTAGGGAGACGAGGGTTTGAGACACCCTCAGGCTGTGTGGGCAGCCCACTCAGGAGCGTCAGTGGCAAGCACTAGGACTGAGGTGTCAGTACCACAGTCAAGCACTCCAGCCACCCCAGCCCTGCCACACCGGAAACTACCAAGGGAAGAGGAGGAGACACAGAGCCCGTGTGGCTCACGCTGTTCACTCTTCTCCCTGTCATGCCTTAAGTACTTCGAGGTGAGTCAAGCTGCAAAGGCTGTTGCAGCATCATGTGTCCATTCGGGATGTAGTCTAGCAGTAAACGCGCTCCGCAGTCTTAGGTTCCTGTGCTCAGGCTGCAGTTGATTAGGGGTCGTTTTCGAAGGATGTTTTAAGATTTGGCTGTTTAAGATTTTGGAGCGGACCTAGACCTCACGTGTTACTGAGGTAATGTACTTTTAGAAACATTGATTTTGACGAGTGGCCTTTTTTTCTCTGAGTGTTTGCAGCTCGGGACCATGTCTGATGGTGCCTGGACACTGAGGTTTCTGGCGTCCAACCTGAGCCTCTGACGTGCATGGTCCCAGCCTCTTGAGCTGTCGTTTTGGCCAGAGGTTTAAATACCTTTCAATATTTCCAGTAGTTGGTAATTTTCTTTCAGTGCTGAACAAAATAAAACTCAAAGTCCTTTTGAGAAAATGTGTAATATTGTTGCTCTGCAGTCCTGCGCTTTAATAAAGCTCTCATATCCGTATAGTAAGTGGTGCACCTTTAAGCACAACACTTTTCGTAAAATTGTAAATGTAGATGGAATATGGTCCATAGTTTTAAAAATTGCAGTGTGCTTTTTTTATACCATGATTTTCTTTTAAAGAAGAAATAATAGTGAATTTGTTATATTCTTTTATTTCTTAGTTAAGTGAGAAAGTTTACAAGTAGAAAAACTGAGAAGGAAGAGGAATATAAATGATTCTTTTGTTCTTAACCTGTGCATTGAGAATTTGTGATAAAACTGAATTCCAGGTTGAGTTGAATTATTATTTTCTGGGAAAATTAAATGTGACATGTAATGTGTCATGGTTTTTGAAATTGTTTGAAAAAGTTATGGCTAGACCTAGTTTTTATCTCAGGGTCTGTCATGTGGGAGTTATCCTAAGCTCAGTAAGCCATAGTAACACCCTTTAATTACATACGAAATAATTTGCACCTAGAGTTTTTCTCAATTGATATATGATGTGTACCATATAATGGCTGACATTCTGCTAATGTTTAATATCAATTAATTTGTTGCTGCATAAATAATTTCCATGTTTCAATTTGAATCCTTTTGATAAGTTTATTTTGAAACAGATAGTGACACTTTGAGAAAACAGATATTCTGTTCCCTTCCTAATGTTTTTGTTGTTTTGGGGCCACACTTGGTGTTGCTCAGGGCTGACTCCTGGCTGTGTGCTCAGGGATCACTCTTGCTGGACCCTGGGAACCATATGGGGTACTGGAGATTGAACTTGGGTTGGCTGCATGCAAGGCAAATGCCCTACTCACTGTACTATTGCTTCAGATCTTGTTCTTCAAACTATAAGCAACTATGTTCTTCCCTCAGTGAAAATTGTCCCACTGACAAAGAGAGAAGCATTTTTTTTTTTATTGTTCAAAATTTTGTTTTATTTTATTGAATCACCATGAGCTAGTTACAAGCTTTCATGTTTGGGTTACAATCACACAGTGATCAAACACCCATCGTTCCACCAGTTCACATTCCCCACCACCAATATCCCCGGTATACCCCCCCTTTCCCGCCCTCCCGCTGCCTCCATGGCAGACATGATTCCCCATAATCTCTCTCTACTTTTGGGCATTATGGTTTGCAATACAGACCCTGAGAGGTTTCATGTTTGGTCCTTTATCTACTTTCTGCACACATCTCCCATCCAGACCGGTTCCTCCAGCCATCTTTTTCTTAGCGATCCCTTCTCTATTCCAGCTGCCTTCTCCCCTTTGCTCATGAGGCAGGCTTCCAGCTATGGAGCAATCTATCTGTCCCATGTATCTACTATCCTTAGGTGTCAGCCTCTTGTTATATTGTTTTATACTCCACAAATTAGTGCGGTCCTTCTATGTCTGTCCCTCTCTTTTTGACTCATTTCACTTAGCATGATTCTCTCCATGTCTATCCATTTATAAGCAAAGTTTATGACAGCTGCATGGTATTCCATTGTGTAGATGTACCAAAGATTTGTTAACCAGTCATCTGTTCTAGGCCACTTGGATTGTTTCCAGATTTTGGCTATTGTGAACAGTACTGCAATGAACATATAGGTACAGATGTCATTTCTACTGTGCTATTTTGCATCCTCGGGATATATTCCCAGAAGTGGGGTCATATAGAAGCTCAATTTCTAGTTTATGAAGGACTGTCCATATTGTTTTCCAGAAAGGCTGAACTAGTGGGCATTCCCACCAACAGCGAAAGAGTATCCCTTTTTTCCCACATCCACACCAGCACTGGTTGCTTTTGAAAAGAGAGAAGCATTTTCAATGGCTGTTTGTAGCTCACTTAATTTTGTTGTCATTAAGAGTGAATTGGTTAATACACGGTTGCTCTTTTGTAAGTCCTGTTGCTTAGACCCTTTGATGTGACTTATTTATTTACAATCTAAATTTTTTAAAAAATATTTTACTGTCTTATTCCTGGCAATTTTTTATATCTATTTAGGTAAGAAAATCTTAGTGTCCTCTGGCAGATACTTTATGTTTCTAGCATAAAAGCCAGAATTGAGGTTACTGAAATAGGTTATTAAGGGATGGGTCACTTGATAGGTGTCACCCCCACCCGCTGCCACACACACATTAGCAAATTTGTACAGTGATTTATTGTTTCTGATTCTAATTTATTTCGTATTTTTGTTTTGAGGCCACACTTGCCAGTTCTTTAGGCTACTCCTGGCACAGTACTTGGGAGTCTCTCCCAGTGGTGTTGTTGGGACCGTGTGGTGCCAGGGATTGAACCCAGGCATCCGTCATGCAAAACATATGCACTGGCCCTTTGAACTCTCTCCCTGGCCCCGATCTTACTATTTGTAAACATATGGAGTTGTTTAAGTAAAAGGCAAGTTCTTTAACTCCCTTGAAAAGCTCCCACAGTCAAGCAGAATGCATACCAATGCATCTTCTTTCCAAAAGACTTCTGTTTCTGTGAGCTTTTGGCTCCTGGTGGAGAGTAGTGCGCAGGGGATCCACAGACAGCTGCTGAAGTCCAGAAGTGGTCTGGGTCATTCCTGCATCCCACTTCATTGCCACGGCATTTATTTCTAAGCATAAAAAGTCAAATAGATGGCAAAGTCTTCTCCATTTCAGGGCCGTTTCAAAGTCACGTGGCCAACAGGAACTCTACGCATAGGGATAGAGAACGTAGTTTACTCTACCTCCGTAGTGATGTCTGCCCGCCTTCAAGCACTCAATCCTCCTGACTGCCCACTCTAGCACTGTCCCGTTGTTCATCGATTTGCTCGGGTGGGCACCAGTAACATCTCCATTGTAAGACTTTGTTGTTACTGTTTTTAGCATATCGAATATGCCACTGGGAGCTTGCCAGGCTCTGCCATGCTGGCAGGATACTCTTGGTAGCTTGCCGTCCTCTCTGAGAGGGACGGAGGAATCGAACCCGGGTATGCCTCGTGCAAGGCAAACTCCCTACCTGCTGTGCTATCGCTCCTGACAAGTATGGTTATATTACTGACACAGTCAGCCATGTTTCAGAAACACAATCATGGGTGTATTTATACAAGACCATAAAATCTTTCAGCCACGTTGACTTCTTCTGAAATTTCCTTCACTTAAGATCTCTCAAAGAGAACTTTAGTATCAGAGTTTAGGCCATCTGACGTTCACAGTTTGAGAGGGAGCATTCAGGGTTATTTTTCATCACTTCTGATAATGTTCACATCCTGTTTCCTTCATGATTGGTTTTTCCTTTTTGGCAAGAATGCCCAGAGTGGTAAAATACCACTGGAATCTGTGCTATTTTGACCTGGCTCCCCAGAGACCCTCCCATTTCATTCCTCCCTCGCTCTTCTTTTACTAAGTTGTACTGGTTGAGATTGTTCTTCACTGTTAAGTTTATATGGAATTAGTTTTGTGTTTATCATGAGTTTTTCAAAGAATACACTTTGTATTTTAAGTTTAACTTATACTCGTAAGGGATGAGTATTTTCATGATGAACACATTGTAGAAAACAAAAATCTGCAATTGGGGCTGGAGCATCACTGGGAGAACATTTATTTGCCTTATATATGGCTGACCCGGGTTTAGTCCCTGGCACCTCATTTGGTCCCCTAAGCACCACCAGTAGTAACTCCTGAGTACAGAGCCTGGAGTAACTCCTGAGCATTACTGGGTGTGACCCAAAAAGCTTTTTTAAAAAAAAAATCTACACTAGTCTTTCAGTAGTGTCTTCATTTAGCAGCTTACTGTTAGAGATTAAATGGCTGTTGTTGGGCCGGAGCGATAGTACAGCGGGTAGGGTGTTTTTGCCTTGCACGCGGCCGATCTGGGTTTGATTCCCAGCATTCCATATGGTCTCCCCCAGCACCGCCAGGAGTAATTCCTGAATGCAGAGTAAGGAGTAACCCCTGAGCATCGCTGGGTGTGACCCAAAAAGGAAAAAAAAAAGAAAGAAAGAAAAGTGGCTGTTGTTCTCTTATTGTAATGGTGTTAGTCATCACCATATTTTCTCACCTGTTGAAATGAAGTATAACATTGGGTTGTAAAGCTTTTTATAGAACCGGAAGATTTTTTTTTTATCTTTATTTATTTATTTATTTATTTATTTTTTATTTTTAGTGAAACACCATGAGGTACAGTTGTAGATTACAATTTTTTGTGCTTGGGTTTCGATTATACAATGATCAAATACCCATCCCTCCACCAGTGCCCATTTTCCACCACCATGGATAATATCCCTCCCACCCCCATCCCTCCCATCTCACCCTACCTCTGTGGCAGGGCAATCCCTTGTGTTCTCTCTCTCCTTTTGAGTAGAACCGGAAGATTTTTATACTTCATAATGCCCCGAGATTTTATTATTGTCTCAATTATTTGCAGCACATATGGGACTTAGAAAATTTTGCTTTTGTAACTGTAGGGATACTTAAAATGTTAAGCATAATGCTATCAGGTTTCCTTTATGCGTGGTAGTATAGTTTAATTTTTATTAAGTTCTTTGAATAGACACATAAGCTGATTTTGATGAAAAGGAATTTTTTCCCCCATCACAAATGCATAGCCATTGCTCTGCACACAGTGGGCAACTACATCAGCCCTTGGAAGCTGCCATGCTCTCTTCAGTCCGTGCTTACTTAGGGAGACTTTAATCTGTGGCACTGGACACGTGTAAATCATGATGACTCTTCAGAGGAGTCCTCTGTCACTGCTCTCATAGTGGACTGTCAGAATTGTTACCCTATAGTAGTTTAAAACACAGGTAGTTTAGAATTGCGTTTGACCCAGATCCTCTTAGATTGCTAGGAATTGTTGTTCAGAGTGAAGATAATCATTTGGAAAAGTACAGTATAGATAGCATGGAGAAAATCAGAATAATAATTATGATAACAGGAAGGTTATATTTGTAAATTTCTGGCTTTCAGTGTGCCGTGGTCTTTTGATATGCTTGCCAGAGGGCAATTGAATGGTATCCTTGGACATGGTGGTTCAGGAATTTCAAAGTAATAGATTTTCTCACTAGAGCAGAGTGGTGGGTACTACCCTTGTTGAACTAACGGTGATAGAGCGTAGACTCTTCAGGTATGACGTGATAGCAGCTGTGGGAAATGCGTGCTGAAGAAAGTCCCATTTTACTGAGCTGTCATAGTGGCAGTTCTCTAGAGGAGGAGGTAAAATCAGTCTTTTGGGCCAAGGGGCATACACTCTAAAGGGAGACAGGACACACGGATAGGAAACCTGCGTCTAGGTGAAAATGTAGAGTGAGACTCGAATTCTCTTAGGCTGACCTGTTACCTGTTCGTAGTTTTGGGACAGGAAAAGAATTAGGTGTAAAGTTTCTTAAACACTTAATATCTCCGTGACTGGAGAATGGACTTAAACAGTCAAAATTTAAAACTGAAGAGAAGATGTTCTCTTTGGATTTCACTGGAGTGAATGTTTCAGTGAGGCGGGGCCAACACAGCGCCTTCCCAGGGTTGCAGAGGGTCCTGTCAGCCCTCTCTGACCTCTTGCCCACTGAGTTTCCCTTCTGTTGGCTCTCTCGTCTCATGCCATGGCCTCTCATCTACCTGAGTCCCACCTGTGCTTCCTCTGGGATTTATTAGAGAGCCCAGGGGGCCCCCTGGCTCCCAGTAAGCAATGATGTTTGAGAGGATGGCCTTGTCTGACCAGAGGACAACCTAGAAGCATCCAGCATGACCAGACTGGAAGGGATGGATCTGCGTTCATCCCTAAACTTTGTTGAGATGCTTTCCAGGAGGGAGACTTATTGAGTGTGCATTTGAGAGGAAGACTTAGGCTGTTGAGGGTGACCTGGCGTGAAACACCGTGAAGTTTAGTTGGCTCAGCTCTTTAATGCCATGCCAACACTAAGATCACGCGCGCGCGCACACACACACACACACACTCACCATTTTTATTGCGGGCTTGGGATTTACAGTGCTGTGGTCATAGTCCTTGTGTAGCGCCCTTCCAGCACCCAACACAGCCTGCTCGTCTTTAGCTACTGGTGTCCCCAGGCCTCTGCCAGTCCTCCCGGCCCACCCCATCCTTGTACTGTTTAATCTCTAAAAACTGTCACTGCATTGAGGGGACTTGAAGGAACAGGCAAAGCCACTGGTGACTCCTTTCTGTCCCTCCCAATATTCTCATTTTGGAAATGCATGATTTGAGGGATTTGGCTGTGGCTGCTGCTATTCCATGGATTGTCTTACATTCCCTCTGCATTGAGGTGAGAGGGGAAGGTCGGCCAACTTCAGGGTCAGGCTTCTGGTGCAGTTCATTATTCAGAGAATGAGGCACGACATGGAAACATTTGTGTACACACGAATACGTACACATTATCTGATTTCATTTATTTTTAAAAAGTCATTTGAAGGGGGTATGGTGCCGCCTAGCAGGTCAATCTGTACCTGTGAGGCGAGTGCATCAGCAGCCTCATGCGCCTTCAGACTTCCAGATACCCCAAAATTGCTGCTGTGCCTTTGGCCAGACCCCAAAAAACTTGGGGCAAAGTTTACCAAGAAAGTAAACGGCCAAAAGTTAGGTATGTGGGAGACACACCCACAAACCACCTCCACCCCAGCTATATAATTGGAGGCATGACCTCTCTGGTTCCTGATCAAGCTGCTTAATGGCCATGATCCCAGAGACTCAGAAACAAATCTCGAAACCCAGCGGCTTTTGGCAGAAATGCATCCTGACCGCATACAAGGTGGCTGCCGCCTCAGAGCTTATTGGAAAGCCAGATATGACTGGCGGTGACAGGGCAACTGCAGTCTTATGGGAAGTGGGGCAGTACCGGCCATCCTTCATACCCTGCGAGATCACAAGTTGCCCCCCACGAGTGGCTCTCCGACACGGCCATGGCTCCAGAGGGAAAAGAACTTAATCCAGAACCTGGCAACTTGCGGCAGAAAAGTGAATGGACCATGTGTTAAACTATAGCGCCATGCCTCCCTGGGAGGGAAAGGGTATTGCTCCCTTACGCCTCCCCCCCCCCCCCCCCCCCCCCCCAGCAAGGTGGCCGCCACCTCAGAGTTTATTGGAAAGCCAGGTATGAGCTGCGGTGACAGGGCAACTGCAGTCTCATGGGAAGGGGGGCAGTATTGGCTCATCCTTCATGCCCTACTGAAGTCACAAGTTGCTCCCCACGAGTGGCTCTCCGGCACGGCTATGGCTTCGGCTCCAGAGGCAAAAGGACTTAGTCCAGAGCCCGGCAGCTTATGGCAGAAAAGTGAATGAACCATGTGTTAAACTACAGCGCCATGCCTCCCCGGGATGGAAAGGGTGTTGCTCCTCCCCACCCCCCCACCCCAAAGCAAGGTGGCGACCGCCTCAGAGCCTATTGGAAAGCCAAGTATGAGCCAGCGGTGACGGGGCAACTGCAGTCTCATGGGAAGAGGAGCGGTACCAGCTCGTCCTTCACGTCCTACCGAGGTCACGAATTGCCCCCCCACGAGCGGTTCTCTGGCAGAGCCATAGTACCAGACGCACAGAAACCAATCTCATAATTATCTGGCTCTTTGCAGAAATCTAAAATCATTATATGATTCTCATAACCAACTATAGAAAACAAAGTATTTCACAATGCCTTTTCAGCAATTTTGATGGAGGGGGGGATTCTGAACAATAATGGTGCATCTTTTGTCGAAATAATGAATGTAATCAATATAGAGGAGTTAAGTAGAAATCATCTGCCTCACAGGCATTGGGAGGGCTGGCTGGGGTATATTGGGGTTCTTGGTGGTGAAAAATGAGTACTGGTGAAAGGAAAGGTGTTTGATCATTGTATGACTGAGACTTAAACCTGAAAGCTTTGTAACTTTTCCCACAGTTATTCAATAGATAAATAGAAGAAAAAAAATAAAATTATGAAAAAAAGTCGTTTGAAATAATTTTTTTCTTTGAGTATAGTAGTTTGAAACTTTCTAAAAAGATTCCTTAGTCATTAAAGAAATTTTGGAATTGCACAATGATCTTCCAAGATAATAACAGTACTTGAGAGTTATGTTCTATTTTTATCATGATCGAGTCTACCAGGGCTCACCGATATGCAGCTTTCTTAGTGATACTGATTTGATGCAGTTTTTAGCAGATGGGGTTTATCTACCAATATTATGTATTAAGTATACATTCATTTCTCAAAAATAACAAAATATAGAGTATATGTGAGTGGAGGAGGGCATGTAGAGATGAGAGGGAGAGAGAAAAAAAATTTTGTGAGTACAATTAGATTTTGGACAAATATATACTGGTTTTGCTGAGTTTCTTTTACCTGTTTCTTAAGTAAAAAGTGCCTTTGCTTCTAACCATCAAATTCAGCAGTTCTCTTGGCTTGGGGTCAGTTCAGAGGAAGGAACCCAGAGTATTAAGTTAACTTTCGTCATGTGGTCCCAGCCTTTATTGGGGTGCTAGGGTGACCTG
Source organism: Sorex fumeus (assembly GCF_029834395.1). NCBI lineage: Eukaryota > Metazoa > Chordata > Mammalia > Eulipotyphla > Soricidae > Sorex > Sorex fumeus. Next base: position 13,565,845 of record NW_026606140.1, read on the forward strand.
ATGAACTTTCTGTTGTATTTGTCTGGCTTGTGCTGGCTCCTTCATAAGGGCAAATCAGTTGCATACCCAGTATTTACCAAACTGAGTGAAAACACTAATGGGAACAATTCTGTGTTCTCAATGTGTAGTGAATCACTGATCACATAGAAACTGACTAATAGCTGAAAATCACAGTTATGACTCACAGTTATGACCTGGGTGCTTCAGATTGACAGATTAGTAGTTTCCATAGCTGTTTCGGGCAGTAGTGTTAATGACTTTAGGTTGACATTGCCCAACAAAGAAACACGGTCTGTAGTGGAAACCAAGCTCCAAGAGATATATTAGTGCTCTTAGTATTCATACCAGGCTCTCAGTAATTTGTTTTATTTGCATACCTGTAGGTCCTCAGGGCTTATCTCTGGCTCTGTGCTTAGGGATCACTTCTGGCAGGGATCAGGGACCATATTGGGTACAGTTGGTTCACCCCAGGTAGGCCATGTGCAAAGCAGGCGTCCTGCTTGCTGTACTATAACTATAACTAGGTTTATTTTTGCCTTTGCCTTTGTAGCTGCATATTCTTGACTGTGTTCTGCTGACCTGTCTTCTTGGACTGAAGCCAAACTCTGTATTGTCCTCTTTAGTCAGAAATATTGTATGTTTTTCTTTCATCTTATATTGTGTTTAGACTTTCAGTTTGGAAGATTTCTGCCCATAAATTCATATTGTTTTCTCTGTTATATAAATAAATGGTTCTTTTGAATTCTGACATCCAAGACATAAATGAGAGAATGAGCTCTTTATTTAAAGTGGCATTTGTTAAGTGAGGATATGTATTGGTGGAAGCCATTGTTGAGTGTTTGATGTGACTCTGAACATATTACATGCCTTATTACTTTCATTCCAAGCATTATTAATTTTAAGATACATCTTTAATTTAAGTTGTAGCTTTGGCAGAATGAGTAAACATATAATAAATGCATAATTAGAAGATTCTTTTGGTTTTGATACATCTGGGTTTTTTAACTGAGGAAAGGATGGGTTTAGTCATTCCTTGCATGTGCCTGACTCTCGTTTATAGTCCTGGCACCAGATGCTTCTAGTTCACCCCCATCCTTGCCCCCAGCACTGCTAAACGTAGCCCCGGAGACTCAAAAGCACTGCAGGAATGGCTCTGGTGGACCCTGGCATTGCAGGGCTTGAGCAGCACTGCATCCTCAGGCACGAGCATTTGGAGAGTAACTGATCGGCTGAGAATGTCTGGGAAGAGTTCCCAGCCCGCATGAACACTGCTAGGGAGCCTGACTCCCCCCCCCCCCCCCCCAAACACACACACACACACACACACACACACACACACACACACACACACACACACAAACGGCAAGGTAGTCTGATAAGGCCTTTGGTAACAAGGAAGTGTTTCGATTCTGTGATCAGATATACCTGAGCTTAATCCTAGCTCTCCTCATAATTAGCTGTGTGACCTTGTCTCGTGACCTTTCTACTGCATAAAACACACTAACATCCCACATAAGTAGGTGTGCTTGGTAATCCAATGTGGCAGCCAGAGTGATTCTAGGTAGGATTAGTGGGTAGAAGAACCTGATCCCACACAGAAGATTTTCAGTGGAAATAACTATGTGTGTGTATATTTATAAGTAAGAATATAAGCAGTCCCTTGCCTATTGGCTTAAATTGCAAAAATGCTTTTCAGTTTCGCTTCTCTAGTACTTCTTTTAAATTTTCTGTTTTGGTTTTGATGCAGTCACATTGTCTTTAATCCTAAAAAACAAGTTGACTTTTCATCTCTAGAAAACAGATTGGGTTAGTTTGAAATAATTGTCTTCATTACAAACAAGAGTGACTTGTAGAAATTCATTTTCAAAGTTTAATCAGTTGAAGCCAGTGACTTTCGGTGTAGCAGAGCCTTACCTCTTGGCCAGCAACCTGGTTTCCTGCTCCATCTCACCTGTGTGGAGTCAGATGAAGGCCGAGTTATTTTCCTCCTCCTTGATGGTGCGAACATACCATCGAGAGGCAGAAGCCATGTACAGAAGTGCTTGAATACAGAATAAATGGCAAATGCAGCTCTTTTACCTTGTAGAGTAGAATTACATTCAGTTTTCTGACAGGTTTTCTGAATTACCTTGTTTTCTTACATTTTCTTAAATGTAAGCGTTGTTTTGTGGATTAATGTTAGACGTAATTATTTTTCACAAATTTCAGAGATGCACGTCCTTATTTTTATATACTTAAAATCAAGGGTACTCCTTACAAATGATGGTATCTCTCAGCTGGCCAGTTGGCAGTTGTGATATAGTTGTTGTTTGCTTGCACACAAGAGAACTTGCATGGAGTTCTCTGAATTGTCACTTTGCTGAATTATGTGCATAATTGGGATTAAATTCGGTTGCTGTTTCCTATGTCTGTAGAAAGATAACCCTGTGCTTTGGTGCCGAAGCACTGTGTACACACAGTAGCACATCTTAGCTCTGAGGAAAGCTAATATTTGTTATTGAAGAAGTGACTAGTTCTTCCTCTGGTTAGCCTTAGCTGAGTGCTTTGCTGTGCTGCAAAAGGAGATTTCCCAAATAGAAAGAGACGTGGCTGCTTCTGTTTCTGAGACCCCTTTTAAATTAGTGCCTGTGCCATGCCACAAAAAGCAAAGCCAGGCAAGAAAACTTTACAGACAAGACCTCAGTGCTTGCGCTGCTTGAGGAGAAGCTGCCTGTATTTTCAGTATTGTCTGTGGAGAGGATTTAAGACATGCAGAGATGTTAAAGAGTCCAGCAACCAGTGAATGTGGCTCATTGGTTTTATATGTGCAAGAATAATATGTCAATGAAAATTATGCTGGTTTTTTTTCAGTAAATATAAAGTATACATTTTATTTTATTTTTGTAGGAGTACTGCTATTTATTCAGCCACTGATTAGCTGATTGAATTGTGCATGAACTCCACCTTACTTTTTTTTTCCCATTTTTTATAATTTTATTTATTGAATCACCATGAGAGCAGTTACAAAGCTTTTGGGTCTAAGTCTCAGTCATACAATGAAACACCCGTACCTTCACCAGTGCCCATTCTCCACCACCAAAAATCCCAGTATACCCCCATCCCACACCCTCCCCCTGCCTGTGGGGCAGATGATTTCCACATTACTTTCTACTTTGATCACATACCCCCATCCCACACCCTCCCCCTGCCTGTGGGGCAGATAATTTCCACATTACTCTCTCTCTACTTTGATCACATTCACTATTTCGACACCAGACCCACCATTATTTGAGATTTTACCCCAATACTTAGTTCTGCTGAAAAGGCAACAACAGACAATTTGTATTCTATTGCTGGTTATGAATAACATATGATGTCGTGTGGCTGCAGTAGGGCCATGTGGTTTTGAAATTCCAAAATTTTAACACTTAAATCTGGAGGTATTTCTGCCAAAAGCCACTGGGTTTTGAGATCTGCTCCTGAGTCTCTGGGATCATGGCCATTGAGCAGCTTGATGAGGAGCCAGAGAGGCCGTTCGTGGGCGATGACTTGGGGTCTTGTTGGGGTGGGAAGGACAGGCCCGGCTCCCCTCCCCCCCCACCCCCCGCCCCCATCCTGTGAGGCCCAACAAGATTCGTCACTGCGGGCCCAAGCCTGACTGTCCAATGGCCTCTGGAGGATGACAGCCACCAAGTCGCCAAGAGGGAGCAGGCGGAGGGACATCACCCTTTCCTCCCTGGGGTGACCCGGCGACAGTAACGTACTGTGGAGTCCGGATGCATTTCTGCCAAAAGCCACTGGGTTTTGAGATTTGTTTGAGTCTCTGGGATCATGGCCGTTAAGCAGCTTGATCAGGAGCCAGAGAGGCCATTTGTGGGCGATGACTTGGGGTCTTGTTGGGGTGGGAAGGACAAGCCCGGCTCCACCCCCATCCCGTGAGGCCCTGTGTGTCTCGTCACTGGGGGCCCAAATGTGACTATCCAGTGGCCTCAGATGGATGGCGGCCACTGGGCTGCCAGGGGGAACAGGCCAAGGCACGTAACCTATTCCCACCTGGGTTGGCCCAGCTCCGGTAGCCTACTGCAGAGACCAGACGCATTTCTACCTAAAGCCACTGGGTTCCGAGATTCGTTTCTGAGTCTCTGGGATCATGTCCATTAAGCAGTTCAATCAGGAACCAAAGAGGCCTTGCCTCCAATTATATAGCTGAGCCGGAGGTGGTTTGTGGGTGTGTTTCCCACATGCCTAACTTTTGGCCGTTTACTTTCTTGGTAAACTTTGCCCCAAGTTTTTGGGGTCTGGCCAAAGGCACAGCAGCAATTTTGGGGTATCTGGAAGTCTGAAGGCGCCATGAGGCTGCTGATGCACTCGCCTCACAGGTACAGATTGACCTACTGGCGGCACCATACCCCCTTAAAGTACACATTTTAAAAAGTGATCAAACATTTTGGCAGCTTCCATCAATGGTGTCTCTTACCTATATTATTGTTATTGAAATGCTAGAAAGTCATTCTTGGTCTGAGGGCCTGCTTTATATGCAGGAAGGAGCATTCCTATTCCTGCTCCTCTTGGGTAGTCCCTGAGCATGGCTCCTCCCTGCCCCCTGACCCCCCAAACCCCCATCCTGCCCACAGTCATAAAAGATTATAATTTTTCATGTAATTGTTGCAGGTGCCTAATGGATAAGAACTTCGTTAGGATTGGGAAATGGTTTGTGCGACCCTATGAGAAGGATGAAAAGCCAGTCAACAAAAGGTGAGTTTTTAAAATACTCTTTGTCTTTTTATTTTTTTTCCTTGCACACCTATCTTTGGGGTCGGGAAGCAGCATATTAATTTTTTTTATAATATGATGAATGCAATAATTCTCCATTGAGAAGAGAGAAGAACATTTTTGAATACCTAGAATGGGCAGAGCCTGGCAAGCTCCCTGTGGCGTATTCGATATTCCAAAAACAGTAACTGTAACGGGCCTCATTCCCCTGACCCCGAAAGAGCCTCCAATACAGCAGCGTTGGGAAGGGTGAGTGAGGAGAGGCTGCTAAAATCTCAGGGCCGGGACGAATGGAGACGTTTCTGGTGCCCGCTTGAGCAAATTGATGAACAGTAGGACAACAGTGATACAGTGATACAGTTAGTAGTTTATCCACATTAAAATAGATCCTGTTATTTTATTAAATACTACATTATGAAATTTTTGTTGAATATTAAAAAATTACACAGGCTATTAACACATCTATGTCTAACATCTTTATTACTACAGTATTTGGAATTGAAAAAAAATTTTTGTTACTTTCATTAGCTTTTCCTTTTCTTTGTTACAGTATTATAACTTCAGAGATAGTCAAGTGAATTCAAATGGTAAAAATGTTAATAAAATTGAATTATGCCTTAAAAAAATCAGTCAACACATCCTTAATAATTGTCAAATGAATACTGAATTACTTCTTTAAACTATCCTAAACTTTGAACCATCATTTATTATATACATATCTTTAAAGGCGGTCTTTGGTATTAAACAAGCATGTAAGTTTGGATCAAACCAGAATTTAGAAAAACCTTGAAAATCAAATGTTCGCCTTACTAACCGCAGAACATAATATAGACTTTCTTGAAATCATTGCATTTCATCAGTATGGGACACATATCTTAATTGTATTTTACTCTCCCTTAACTTGTCCTTAATTAATGGCTCCAGCTCTTGAAGCCTCTGTCTGGCAGCCTTTATTTATTTATACTGACCCCCCAACCCCCAGCCTTTAAAGTTAGATCTTTAAGATAGTTTGCCAGAATTTTAGCTGGAACTTCTGCCTGTGTTGGAAGTTTCCTTCCTTGTTCCTACCGAGATTCATTATCACCCATTATGCCTTCTGATATATGCCTTTTCAATTTTTTAAGAAAAATTGTTTTCCCAAATCACCACAAATATCTTGAACTATCTCCCTCCCTCTTTTTAAATTTTTTTTTGTGCACTTAAAGCCCTTTAGTATTTGTTTTAAAAATTATGTTGAATTTAGGTATTCTGTCTACTAAATTTGGAATGAACAGTAGTGCCTTTAGAAAGGTGTAAATGCATAAAGTGTCTTGTTTAAGGCTGCTTTGATGATGAAGAGGAATTTTTCATGGATTTTGCTTGAACTATATATAATGACATTCTACGGGGTTATAAAAATCTTCACATTTTCCGTAACTTGATAGAAGCTCCCATTTCGCGAGTGGTCGCAACCTTGACTTTCAGGTTGGTGAGTCTGAGCGGGCGTGCGAGGCTCCCAGCACAGTCTCGGTCTTTGTTCTCTCCGGCCTCCGCTCAGCCCTCCATGTTCAGCCTGCTCACAGCTGGCCACTTGTGAATGAGCAGAGCCAGGCCTCAGACCTTTGATCAGGAGGGATAGGTGTTGGTGTGATGATTTGACAGGAATTTGGCCATGAAGAGGAAATGTGGAAATAAAATACGTACTAAAGGAGTAGCAATTAGTGTATGAAAGTTTTAAAAAAATAATGCTGTTTAGAAGTCAAATGTAGTTAACTTGTTGAGTTTGTTTATCTTTACACATTTTGATTTGTAGAAGTCTTCCAGTAAACCAGATGTTCTGATTCGTGTGTGCTGTATATCTGGATATTTAATTTTGTGTAATTGTGAGGCTGTTGACTTCTGAACAGTGTAGTTGAATTGTTTCATTATTTTCAGTCTTTATATTCATGACTGGAAGTACAGTTTTGTTTTTTATAGTGTAAAAATGTTAGTGATTTTGAAAAAAATATTTTTGAAGGTATATTGACAATTAGAAAAGCTTTAAATCCAAACTTTAGTGTCTGCTATAATAAAACTTCGTTAGGATTTTTTTCTCCCTCCCCTTTGAGTTAAAAAAAGAAAACTGGTTTTACTTTGAAGTAGGGCGATTAGTGGTCTAGTTATTTTGGATGGACAGAGTGATGGTTTGGGGAGGTAAAAAGTCAGATAATTTAGGGCTGGACAGACAATAGAGAGAGTAGGGCACCTGCCTGGCATTCTACCCCTCAGCATCACATTTGGTCCCCCATGCCCTCCATGAGCCAGGAGGAAGCCCTGAGCACAGCTGGGTTTGGTCCTGTGCCCCACAAAGACAGACAAACAAAGGAATTAGAAGATTAGGAATTATCTGTACTCATTGTTTTGGGGCAACTTGGTTAATTTTCTGAGCAGAACTTTTGAGGGCTTTTTATTCTAATTTAGTTGGTAGTAATTATTATCATGGAAAATTATTTATTGAGAAGACTAAATGAAATAATTATAAGGTTGAATGAGATCATTTGTTCCATGACATTAGATACGAAGGAGAGAAATAGACTTGAAGGAAAAGTATTTTAAGTGTAAAGTAATACTAGGATCACACATGCATCAGAGGTGCTCTACCAGCGAGACACATCCCTGATCCTTGCTTTTGGAATTTTAGGGAAGTTCTGAGTGTTTGATATGGGATAATGCTCAGGAAATTTTATTATATGTAATATGAGCATACTGTTACATGTTTTACAATATTACGTAATTTTTACTAGTATGGGGCACATACACCATAATAACATGTAATGACTGTATAACACATACGTACTTGTTACATGTGTAATGTGAAGAACAGAAAATGTTATCATCTTTTTTTCCCCCTCCATGGTGATATATCTCTTGTTATTCATAGTTTGGTAAATATGTTACCATATAAATATGTCCTAACAAGTAGGGAAAAAAATTTGGCTTTGTCCTAAAGAGTTGTGACAACTTTAATCAAACATATATGATCTTTGGTTTCTAAAGTGTCTTGAATATGAAAAAGACTTTGCTGTCAGAATATGTTTAAAAACAAACTCGTGAAAGACATTTTTTAGAATAATCTTGAAACTACTCCAATCAAAATTTTTTTTAATGATGGAAGATACATTTTATTTTAAAAGTGAATAGTAAATGCAGTCTCTTCCTGTTGTCCATAAAACAACATAATGAGTAACAATTTTCTGGTTTTTTTTTTACACATTTAACTAGTACATGTATCTCTTGCCATGTACTTATTAACAAACATTAAATGATGGGGAAACCATGGGACACTTTTTATAATTATGAATAGTAGTTCTATAACTTCAACAAAACAAACACTGCCCTCCCATTGTTCATCGATTTGCTCGAGCGGGCCCAGTAACGTCTCCATTTTGAGACTTGTTGTTACTGTGTTTGGCATATCAAATATATGTCACGGGTAGCTTGCCAGGCTTTGCCATGTGGGCGAGATACTTTTGGTAGCTTGCCCGACTCTCCGGGAGGGGCAGAAGAATCGAACCTGGCTTGGCTGGGCTGGCCTGGCTGCGCGCAAGGCAAATGCCCTACCACTGTGCTATCGCTCCAGCCCAGTTCTATAACTTCATGGGAAATAGATTTGTAGTATTTATCACTTTCTTTTTATTGTGTATTTTGTCACTTGGGCATATTTAAGAATTATGTGAAAGTGAGAAGAGGAATGGGCTTAGAAGTCCTGGAAGCATTAATAGTTCCAGGGTGGGTGTAGGAGACGAAGAAAGGGCACTGTAAAATGATACGCAAATGACTGGTGTCACCCAAAGGATGAATTTGTAAAGTTTCTAGATTAATGATCTCTGCCTAAGAGGTTACTGCCTAAGAGGTTATGTGAAAGGCATACTGGGCAGTTGTGTGGTTATTGCGACTGTAAAGAGCAGGGTAGATGGGGTGCATTTCAGATTGTAGTAGTTTGAATCATAAAGGAGGAGTTCTGGCTCTTTCTGTTAGACGTAACTGCAAAGTGGAAAACTGTCACTGCTGGGAAACGGAGGAGCCAAGTTCTTAACAAGACCCGGAACTCCACCGCTGAGCCACACCCCTGGCTGGCTGCCTGTGGCTTTTCAAAGTTCCTTTCGTGTGCTCAGCATCATAGCTTACATAGGAGGAAATGTTAAATCCACAGACCAGCAGCTAGAGGTGACAGTCAAATGTTTCTGTGCTTTCCCAGTGGCTGGTTTCCTTTAGTCTTCCTTCCTCTTTGCCCTCAAATAGTTATCTTTAGTTTTATTTTGTGTGTGTGTGTGTGTGTGTGTGTGTGTGTGTGTTTTGTTTTAATTTGTTGTCTTCTTAACTGCAACATAACTTTTCTCACCAGTTATTGATTTTCATATTCCATAATGTTTAGATACTATCTCAAAAAGGATTTGAAACATCTTATTGTTCGAGATATATCTTGGTGTGAGTTTTGTTTTTGCTATTTTTGTGAGACATTCTTGTGAGGCCTGTGCTCTACTTCTGATCTTAAACCCTGGCTAAGGTATAGAACTTGTGCTTTGATATTACTAGAAGATTGGGACATTCCATTATGTAATTCCTTAAAATAAAAAAAAAATTCTGCAGGAGAAATGAGATGAAGGTGGAAACAAAACTTTTCTTTGTACTGCACAGTTTAGAAATATGAATCACTTTCCGATAACTTTGATCTTGTGGGATTACTTGAATCTATACTCTGGGTGTTAGTTATAAGCATTTCTTTCTTTGAGGGGGTGGAGGGGCACGCCCAGTGATGCTCGGGTTACTCCTGGCTCTGCACTCAGGAATAATTCCTGGCAGTGCTTGGGGGCCCATTTGGGGTGCCAGGATCGAATCCGGGTTGGCCCTGTGTAAGCCAGTCAAGCGCCCTCCCGCTAAAGTGTCCTTCAGCTTTTAGTGTTTCTGATTCTAGGAAAATTATAAAGTCTACGTGTGTTCCATTCACTCTTTTCTTTTTCCTTCCCATATATATGTCTCCTTTTCTGTACCACCAGGAGCATGTTGTTGTGGTTGTGTTTGGTGTAGCTCCAAGCATGTTGGTGACCCCTTTGTTTACAGCTCTAGGAAATTCAATATTTTTTCAGAGGGTGTTAAAGTGTTAAAGAACAGGTCTAGAAAAAAAGATTGTATAAACTTTGATAATGTATATATAATCAGAAGAGAGGGGAGAGAAAATTGGGTACCAAGGGGAAAGAATTTTGTGTGTGTTTTACTTATATAATGAAACTGACCATCTTTTTTTTTTTTTTTTGCATATAATATATTTGCTTTAGCCCACTTTCCTTATTGGAAAGGAAGTCCTTTTAAAAAACATGAAAAAACATAGGTTCTATGGTTAACCTTTTGGTAGTGTTTAGGAAATACTGTTAAATTTGTTTATATGTTTTTTAAAAACAGACATGGGAAGGAAATGTGGTATTGAAATATTGAATGCCTGTAACAACAATTCATCATGAACAACTTTGTAAAAAAAAAACCACTGAAGAATTTGATAAGAAAAATGTATTTAACGTATAAAGGGGAAATGACTGTTACACACCTATTTCTTTTACAAAATGGAACTGTGTGGGCCTTCGGAAGAAATGAAGGCATTAACCCCTCTCGCTCCCGCTCCCTCTGTTCTCCCCTCTTTTCTCTCTCTCTTTCTCTTTCTGCCCCCTTCCCTTGGTGGAGTTTGTAAATTTTGAGCTTTGGGGTACCAGGTGCAATGCCTGAGTGCAAAGCAAGTGCCTTACCCAGGTACTACCACTCTAGCCCCCAGAAGGAACATTTTGTAATGTCATTAGAAAAACTCATCCAGTCCTAAGTATGAACTAGTGATCTAGAATAATTAAAAACATGAGACTTGAGATTATTATTTGTAATTTCTTAGTAATGTCTGCTATGTATTTTGATACTTAGATTTATTAGTTATAATAAAATGCATTCATTACACAAATAATTGGATTTCTAACTTCAAATGACAGTTACGAGCAAGTGGGCAATCTCCCTCTTCCCAGAGCTAGACTGCACTCCAGGGGGGTAGTTGGAGTCTTGGTGCAGTTGGGGCACTTTCTTTTCACTTGAGAAAGCAAATTTCCATGGGGGTACTGAGGATTTTTTTCTGAAAAGGAGACAATTTATAGCTCCGAGGCTTGTTTTTCTAGTATTTCTGTCTCCATTTTCTAGCTGCTGTGAGTGATCCTTTTGAACAAGACTGGGGATAGGGTTTCTGTCAGGTTTAGTAACCCCCTCGCCCCAAGCCCACCCCGCATGGTTTAATCTATTTTGCTGGAAACTGGGATACTTCTTTGTTTTTAATTTTGAGAGTGAGACTGCTCCTCAGTTCCTTTCCCTTCTTAATGGAGACTCTCATACTCCCTTTCTAAATTTCTACCTGCTTCAGCAGATTTTGTATTTTCTTAAGAAGTTTCAGTTGCTATTTTTTGTTATTATCCAAATGGGAACATAGGGAGTATTTTAGGACATCAAAGTATTGCTTTGTTACTGTGCTTCCCTTAGATTTACATGTCTATTAAAGTGGGATTGCATAGCCTCTGGGGTTGCATCACCAACGGTGGAGGCTTTCATGTAATAATTTACTTCAATTGATTTTTAAAGTGATGCTTCCTCAGTAATTCCAGTGTCTGAGTGATAGGATTTTCCACAACTTGTTAAGTAATGACTTTTGTGTTACACTGTTTTAAAGACATTCATTTTTATAGGCTCACTTACTTCTTAAATTTTAAACTTTGAACATCTTTTCTGAAACATGAAGGCATGAAAGGTCTTTATCATCTCTTTTATGTGTTGATATTTATATGTCTTGTCCTAAGACGCCTTTATAAATTTGTGGATTTTGTTCCTTAGTCGGCCTTCCTTGGGTGAGGTAGACTGCGAATTGGATTTGGGGGGAGGTTAGAGGATGGAAGGTCAGAGAGGTCAGCCAAACTCAGAGTGGCCCATGTGGGGTCCTGTCTTTGACAGGTATGATAATGGTGCAATAAAATGTTTTGACTCTGGCCTCTGTGTAGTCTGTTGCCAGCAGGGGGAAACCATTATAGATTAGAGTTAGATTTCAGGACATTTTCTCCTTCTTGTTAAATAGGAATGTTCACTTCTTAAAAGAAGGTTTGGAATACTGTTTGAAACCAGCTTTGGTTGATTTTATATAATTTTCATTGTTATTTTCCTTTCATCATTTTAATGCAGTATACTTTAAAATGTTAAAAAGGTTATGTAAATAATACTGCTGGACCTGGATTTACTTTTTTCTTTTTAGTAGTCTGAGGATTATTTTGAAGATCGTTTAAAGTGGAATAAGACTGCAAAGTGGTTAGCAGAGAACTTGGCATGTGGTTGTTTTTAAGGTTATGTGCCTCTAATGGAGGTTATAGTATAATATATAGAAAATAGAATAAATATGTTTTCCTGGTGATTTCTTAAACAAGAAGCTTGCTGTTCAGCTATATTTGAATCAGGTTTTATATACATAATTCACAATTACGTTTCCTATAATGTCTCTTAATAATTGTGAAATATTGTATAATAAAGACCACATTATATACATTTTAGCCCTAAAATACTGACATTAGCTTCTCTCCTCTCCTCTCCCCCTTTTTTTCCTTTCATACCCAGCTATGCTTAGGGCTTATTCCTGGCTCTGTGTTCATGCAGGGTGGGTGGGAAGTGGGGGGCTGGGAAGGGGGAGGGGAGGAGCATACGGGGTGCCAGGGATCGGGCCCAGGTGTGTGGAAGGTCCAGCCGACATGCTGTACTCTCTCTCTGGCCTCAAGCTAGTTTCTGTTTTTAAGCAATTGTTTCAATTAGTAAGTCACCTTGATTTTGAAATACCTTTATTGGCATTATAGTTCTTTTGACAACTTTTCATGGAATTAAAGAGAAAAGGTTAACCATATGTATCTGCATGTCTGCTTTATATCATTTTGTTGATCTCTTGTATTTGGAGTGTTAGCAGTGTGGTTCTCAGAAATAAAGCTGAGACTGTCAGGAGAGGGGCAGATGCTTCATTTTGGGCTTATTAATAGATGCGTATGGTTGAAGAGTTACAGCTGAATATTTATGCGTAAAGAATAGGAAAAGCCTGTGAGTACGAAAATAAAATATTGTCTTAGTAATTGTGCAGTTCCTTTGCCGTAATGTTCAAACGAGCTCTGCTGTTACGGTCTTCTGCTTGTGGGAGTTTATGGTTTTCGGATCCCACTGTTCTCGGGGAGGCCTCTCCATCATGAAAGTATAATGTGTCAATTGTGTTTACGACGCTGTATGAACTTTATGCAGCATTTACTCATTCCTCCTCAGTAGAGGCTTTTCATTCAGGGTTGCCCTTCACAATTCCTGCCGCAGTCTAAACCGATTTGCTTCTTGGAGCTCCCCCTCCTACCCTTTCTGTCTTCCATGGCAACTCACGTTCACTTTGATCTCTTGCCTTTGAGCTGGACCCCTGAGGCAACTTTTCTGGCTCATCTTTTCTGGCATTTTACCTCTAAATTTTTCAATAGCATGTCTCTATTACTATTCTTTAAATTTTTTTATTCTCTTGAATTTATGATGAAAGATGAACGTTCCCTCTCCTTCCCCCTTCCATTGCCATATTATTCCTAAATTCAGTATTTGGAACATAATGTTTATTCTGTTAACCCCAGTGGGGGCTATTTTTTATTTTCTACCCAACCTCTACTATAATCCCTAGTGCAGGACGCTTACTTTTTTAGTTGAACTGAATAAAATATACTTTTTTTCTGCTTTTAATCTATTTTGTTTGCCTTAAAGATCAGAATTTAAAATGCAGTTCTTTAATTTTTTAAATTGGAAAATGCAGTCTTAAAAATTATCTAACAATAATATGACTGAGTTATTAAGAAATACATTTTTACTTTTATTGTTCAGGGATGATCTTTTAAGAAATATTTTATAATAATCAGTTCACTATATGCTTTTTTCAGTATTAGTTATAAGTGGTTGGTTGGTTCAAGTTTCAAGTTTGAGCATTTGGGCTATTTCATGCTCACTTTAATTCAGGTGTCAACTGAAATTGACCAGTATCTTATATTTACATAGAATTGTAGAGAGAACATAAGAGAACAAAAACATTTATTGCATATAGTAAAGATAGTAGTCAAAGTATTTCTCTTTTCCTTCTTCCTTCCTTCCTTCCTTCCTTCCTTCCTTCCTTCCTTCCTTCCTTCCTTCCTTCCTTCCTTCCTTCCATCCATAGTGCTCTGGGATCTTGCCTGATAGGACTTGGGGGACTATCATATGTGGTGCTGGGGATTGAAACTTGGATCTGATGTATGCAAGGCAAACGTCTTACTGTCTGAGAGGCAGTACCCTGAAATATTTCTGTGCTAGCTGAATTTTTTTTTAATGACTGGTATTTTTAGATTAAAAGGTTAAACAAATTAGTGGTAAAATTTTGAGATTCAGTGATTTTTAGAGTGTTGTGTTAGTTTTAGTGTAGCATACTTTCTCCTTTTTTTCCCTCATAACTTCCAAATGTAGAATTTATCATAGCGTGGTTCACATCTCTGGGATTAATATCTTTCCTCTGTTAATGATGTATTCTTTGAATAAATATTTATGGTTTTTAGTCACTATGAAAAGAATTCTCATGAGTGCATGTGAGGTCATTATGTAATTCAAAAGGAAAAGGATAAATATGAAAAAGTAATAATCCAAAAATAAGAATGAGTTTAAGATATTAGTTTTTTTATTGTACTAAATATGAATAGTTGTCTTAAAGAAAACATCGGACTCAGCTAGAGTACCTTGGGAAAAGAACAAAACTTTGTGGTATCTAGCCCTTAAACATCCATAGGTGAAAATAGAAAACTTGGGATAATATGCTTTTACTTTTCAACTTTATCTTTCCAGTCCACTGTTTACTCAGCCTCTGAAAACTTATGGTCCTGGTTTGGAGCAGATGATTACAATTAAGTGTTAAATTAAGTATGTACTTTCTTGAATTACTCCATGATCATTTAAAGCATATTTTATGGGTTCAAAAGGTAAGTTGCCAAAGACATAATTTTAATAGGAGCAAGGCCTCTTTCCTTTAACCAAACTTGTAGAAGTGCTCCATAAATGTGCATGAAAACTGGATAGAAATACCTTGTTTAAATATTTTTCAAGCCAGTGAATTCGTCAACGGAAAAAAAATACACAGATAACTTTGAATGTGGCTTGTGTTTGTCCTCTCACAGGGCTTCTGTCCCATAGATGATGCTTAGGACAGCTCATTCTTCATATGTGCTTTGAGTTTCTGTAAACTAAGTTTGTCAGAACTCTTCTCATTCTACTTTTAACTTAGAGGTCTTTTAATTCTTTTCAGCTTTTCTGTAAAACAGGCATTTCAGAGCTCTTGGAATCCTTCCAAGTACGTACCGAGAAGCTTTTCGTTGGGACATTGGCACCTTGTATATCTGACCTTTTTGGAAGGTGTATATAGGGAATCCTTTTTTTAGGACACACCCAACCCCCCGTAATTTGGGCGCTTCCTTTCCTTCTCTTCCTTTCCTTTGCTGTTTATAATATCTTTTCTGAATTTGTCAGAAAAGAAAAAAGTATATGTTCATTACCCACTTTAAGTGCTTTGAACAAGCAATATTTTCAGAGGCATTTGAACTTGATGAGGAGGCAAACAGAAATATCAGAACTAAGGTGACACAAACAGGTGTAACGAGCAGGGTCGAGTGTCTGGACTATAAATTGTAAATTAGAGCTTTTGGAATCAGGGCTTTTATACATGTGACTTTTTCAGGAAAGTGATGCTCATCGGCATCCCTGCAGCTACTACCATTGAGTCCAATCTGTCCACAGTCTGCTTTTTCAGAAATAAGCGACAGTAATTTAATACTTTCTTATAATTTCTATCCTAATTATGCCCTTAGAAAGCATAACTTAATGGTTTAGTCACAAGAGCCTGTGTTTCTGTTCTTCATTCTTCTTCATCTTCTTTTTAGTGCTTTTTGGGCCAGACTGACTGCTCAGGGCTTACTCCTGACTCTCCACTCAAGGAATACTCAGGTGGCACTCATGGGACCATATGTGGTGCCTGGGATCAAACCCAGATTGGCCATATGAAGGCAGGTGCCTTACTTGCTGTACTGTCTCTACAGCCTCCTCTGAACTCTTTAATGGTAATAATAATAGAGAAAATAATAATGATGATGTCTACATTATATAGGTTGTCCTAAGGATTTATTGGGATAATTCATATAAATGCACAGAATGATCAACTTTTCAAGATTAAATTATAAGACTAGCAGTATGAATCATTTTATTTTACCCTCTTTCAGAGAATTTTACATTGTGTATATAGTTTTAATATTCTTTAAGCCAGGTACTAAAAACAAGGGCCAGAGCGATAGCACTGCAGGCAGGGCCTTGCATGCGGCCAACCCGGGTTCGATTCCTCCGCCCCTCTTGGAGAGCCCAGCAAGCTACCGAGAATATCTCGCCCACATGGCAAAGCCTGGCAAGCTCCCTGGGACTATTCGATATGCCAAAAACAGTAACAACAAGTCTCAAAATGGAGACGTTACTGGTGCCCCCTCGAGCGAATGGATAAACAATGGGAGAACAGTGCTACAGTGCAGTGCTACTAAAAAATGCTACAACTTATATAAAACTTACCCTTGAAACAAGAGTTTCATAAATTCAATTTTGTTTTTAAAATGGTTATGAATAAACCTTTAGACAATTAAGAGTAGTTTGTTTGTTTCGGTGGGACCTCTTCATGATTCTTGGGGAACCATGTTGCTAGGGATCAAACCCAGGGCTCCTACATGCAAAACATATTTTCCACCACTTGAAGATTTCTTCCTGGCCCTAGGGTGGTTTATATATTTTGGATTTTAATATAAAAGATTATTCTAAGTTTTATTAAGTCAAGTATCTCTAGTGATAAGATTAGATAGCTACTCTGGGTATACTAGTGTGTGGATTATATGGAAAAGGACAATTTAGGCATACCAAAATATAATTTACAAGAAGACAAAATTGGGACTTTAATCCAAAAATAAGATGCACTAACACATCGTCTAAGTTGGGGCTGAAGTGATAGTATGGTGGTAAGGATGTTTGCCTTGCACATGGATGACCTGGTTTAATCTCCAGCATCCCAAATGGTCCCCTGGCTGTGGCCAGGAGTAACCCACCTACCCACCCACTCCCAAAAATCCACAGTAAATAAGTAGTGACAGAATAGGTAAGATGTTAAAGCCATCTTACGCATTTCCTGTTTTATCAAAGATATTTCCCTGCAGATGTTCTCGCTATTCTGATTTTGTAACTAATCAGAACAGGCGAAGCATTCAGTATAATAAGACCAAGCATTTGTCCCCAGACCCAGTTTTTTATCTACGTTGGTCTGGTCTTAGAAATGCTCATGATACATTTAAAAAAATATATTTTTCCCTCCCCAGTTTTGAAGACATTTAAGTTGTTATTTTTCAAGAAAAAAATTACATTTCATGTACTTCACCTTAGTACTAGTTTACAATTTAGTTATGCACCTAAATTGGAAAAAAATTATTCTTAAATAACAACAGTTGCTCATTAATTGGATATATGTGGTGGTTGGGTTCTGTATAACATCTCAAACCTTAGGATCAAATTGGGTGCCAGTACTCTTGTTTCTTATATTAATTTTACTTTAGATTGCAGGCTTCACTTGGAAGCTTAGATGGAGACCTGGCTCTCTTCTATGGAATGCCTAGTCTAGTAGTAGTCTGCGTTCTCTCTCACAGTCGGTTGCTTTGACTCTCCTGCCCCTCTTCCAGCCCCTCATTTGAAATTTCCCTGCACGCTCCTGAGACTTTGCTGCCTTACTCTGGCTGTGGTACAAGATGGGGAGCCAAAATAATGGATAGTTTTCAGATGGGCTTTCCCCTCGCATAACTTCGAAAGACTGAGTTGTTTCCCTTTGGCTTTATTTCAAAGTTCTGAATGAAAATTTTTAACAAGTACCCTGGGGAGTTTCTATTTAATTAGAATTGTCAATTTTTCTCCGTAAACTGCATGTGGAATTGTCTTATTTATTGTTCTGGTAGACTCTGTTTTTCCAGTTCCTGCCAAAAAATCTGTTTTGGTAGACTAGTTAATCATGCCACAGTTGCATAGTAGAGATATAGGATGGCAGGTTCTAGAATTTTTTGTTCTATAAACTTTTTGAGCACATCAGAGTTTATGTAGACTGTATATTGACCAGTATTACCTTAAAAGAGTCAAACTGAGAAAAGTTAAAATATTTGATTTTGAGGAGCTGGAGAGATAGTGCAGAAGCAGCTGACCAGGGTTCGATTTCTGTCACCTCATGTCAGAACACTGTCAGGTTTGGCCCAAACAGACAAACAGAAAAAGAGCAATAGGGCCAAAGAGTTAGTACAGAGACCTAAGACGCTTGCCGTGAAGCTGGTCAACCGGGGTTCATCCCCAGGACAGCGAGCACCACTGGGAGTATCAAGCCCTGAGGATAGTCAGGTGACAAACCAATCAAATCCATTATATTGACCTAAATAAACTTTTTAAAACTAAAGTAAGAATTTTATAAAAGAAAAAGAAGAATGGCACTGTGATTTTTTTTTCTTCTTTTCCCCAAATCTCTTTAATGCCTGGCTTAAGAGAAAGCAGCTGTATTCTGTCTGCTTCTGCTTCTTGTCTGTGGTGACATCACAAGTCATGGAGCCTCTGGCAAACCCCATTTGCACTTGGGTAAATGAAAGTGAAAAAGATAAGTAATGGTTGTGTGTTAGTGTGAAAATGGTTTAACCTGTTTCTGGTTTAGAATGGAGCTTTACCTTCTCAGCCTAACACTTTTCAAATGTGGATGTGGTTTGCCTGTTTTTTGGTCTTAGTTCGTTGTGGAGGGCCTAGGAATAATTATTTTGGGCTTTGCAGGGTGTAATGGTCTTCGTCAGAATGAGTCAGTTCTGACCTTGTGCCATACATCAGTCATAAACTATAAGCAATTGGGTGTGGATTGTTTCATTTAAAATGTTTACCAGAAGATACACCCCCAACATTTTTAGGTATAGGGCACAGACAATGAGGCCTCAAGTTGCTGACCTCTGCCCTTCAAAGGGAAGTCACTGCGCAAATAGGTTAAATGAGTAGCTGAATAGATACCCAGCTGGTAAGTGACGCTTTCAAACCCAAGTGTTACTAGTTTCATAGCTGCCAGTTGCATAAATAATTGCTTGAATTATTCATGCTGTCCTCACTAACAAGGCTAATGTTACAAATTAAATGGAGATTTGGTTATTGATTATAAAACAAACATCTAAAATTTGTATAAGGTCCAGCATTGAATCTCCATACTTACCTAAGATCACGATCACGATCACGATCATCCTGTTACTCGTCGATTGCCTCGAGCAGGCCCCAGTAACGTCTCCTTTGTCCTAGCCCTGAGATTTTAAAAAGTGCCATATTCAAGGCTCTTTCAGGTTAGAACAATGAGACCCATCATTGTTACTGGTATTTGGCATATTGGGTACACCACGGGGAGTTTGCCAGACTCTGCCCTGTGGGCAGGTTACATTCGGTAGCCTGCCACATTGTCCAAAGTAAAAATCAGATAATAAGATGTCGCACTATATATAGTCACAGTCAGTCAGTCACAGTCCTCCCGTTGTTCATCGATTTGCTCGAGCGGGCCCAGTAACATCTCTATCATGAGACTTGTTGTTACTGTGTCTGGCATATCGAATACGTCACGGGGAGCTTGCCAGGCTCTGCCGTGCAGGTAAGATACCCTCGGTAGGTAGCTTGCCGGGCTCTCCGAGAGGGGCGGAGGAATCGAACTCGGGTTGGCCATGTTGGCTGCGTGCAAGGCAGACGCCCTACCCGCTGTGCTATCGCTCCAGCCCTAGCAGTAGCTTTTTAAAAAAGAGATCTTGCTTTGGCATTTGATGAACCTGAGTAAAATAACATGACAGAATCATGCCATGAAACTTAGAATCATGGAGATGAAAACAATAGTAACAAAGGACTTGGCTGATGCCAGAGCAGAGTGTATGTTTAGAAGTGGACAGGGCGAAGAGAAAGCTTCTGAAGCAGGCTTTCAGGGATCCAGAGACAGAGTTCAGAATTCTTCTGTGTAGACAGTTACTTTAACTAAGACTAAACTATAGTGGTTGCTTGTGAGAATTCAGAAATTGGCAAATTCCAGACCCACAGATAAGCATAAAAATCTTTTAAGATTTTTAACAAACTGAAAAAATACGAAGAGCCAGAGTGATAGCACAGCAGGGAGGGCTCTTGCCTTGCATGTGGCCAACCTGGGCTCAATCCCCAGCACCCCATATGTCTTCCGAGTACTGCCAGGGGTAATTCCTGAGTGCAGGTGTGCCTAAGAACAAAAGTAATAAGAGTTTTAAAAAAGACCACACCAAGTCTTCTTTTTGCGGGTCCAGTCCAAACTTCTAACAAAGTTACCACGATTCATATATATAACTTCTTTTATTGCTCTTGACTCAGATTTATGATTTTGTTAATATAATTTTGGACCGATTTTAGAACTGCTTTTTAATGCCTTTGGTATTTATTGTCTTTTTTCCCACCAAAGATTTTTAGCATTTATAGATTTATAGTCGACAGGAGAGATTTCCAACCCAGTTCGGGGGGTGGTGTGGGGAGAATCACTCAGTGCCCGCCAGGAAATCTATCTTCTTTAAATGAACTGACAGAAAGCACATCTCTACCATGCTGAGACGACTAGCCCCACCCTGCCTTGTCCCCTGTCCCCTCGGGGAATGGTATCCCCCACTTTGGGGAAAGTGGACCAGAGTCTGTCAACTCCAACACTGTATTACAGAAGCTGCTCACTAGTAAGAGCGTTAACCTGATTCTTGGCGGGGCAGGGGACACCTCGTGGTGTTCAGGGCTTTCACCTGGCTCTGTACTTGGCATCATTCCTGGTGGCACTTGGGGACACCATTGTGATGCTGGGAATTGAACCAAGTCGGCCACTTGCAAGGCAAACACCTTACCAACACTGTACTAGTTCTCTGGCCCCATTAATTGGAGTTTTTGGATGGATGGTGTTCACTGTTGCAACTGTATCCTCTCTGAATGGGGTTTCATTATTTGGCATTGCCTTCAGATTTGAAGGGGAGGTATTAAATATTTTTCCTGGAGCCTCCAGTGCATTTTTGGATGGTTACTGAAAAATCAAAGAGTAGAATAGAAAATAGCACAGTATTGATTACCATGACTTTATGATGGAAAGATAAGAGAGCCCAGATCTGTAAAATGGGGTTATCATTTGTTGAGATTCTTTGCTAAATGGTTTATAAATTATTTCCTGTCTTCTTCTCATGCCTTGAGGTTTTTATTATTTTCTTTGCATTTGCAGTTGAGGAATGGAGACTTAGAGAATTTTAGTAACGGAACTCTGGAGTTTAGAGATATTTTGAAGACTTGTTTCAGTAATTGTGTGTCTTCACTCCTTAAGCAGTTCAGTGAAATTATTGGGGGTTGGGGAGCAGTTACACTAGTCTTAGTCCTGCATTTCATTCAGAACATTCAGATACAGAGAGGTATTATGTGCTGGGGTGGAAGTGCTACCCAAGAGCAGATCAAGTCAGGATTTCTAAAGTGTTTTTGTTTAATTATAGCAAAAAAAGAGAAGAAAAGTATAAAATGTGGTGGCTTCAAATAAAAAAATAGGCGGGTTTACTTTTTAGTTTCTGGTCTAGAAAAACTTACACAAAACTTTGTAGAAACTCCATGTTTCTAGAAAGGAAATCTTACGCAAACCTGGCTGGAAACGGGCACAGAAGCAGCTGTTGGTGGAGAGTTGCCAGAGAGAAGACCCCGTCTTGGAGTCTCGGACTGAAGGGCCTTTGGAATCTTGTTTTTCTTTGTGAACCTTGACTGTCCAGAAAAAAACCAAATAGGAGGCTCTCCAGACCCTCTGTTTGATTTTTTATTTTTCCCCTGACCAGGGCTGGACACCTCCGCTATAGACCATAAACGTTAAAAATCTTTGGTGGAAATAAGACAGTGTATCCACAGATACCACAGTGACTCCCGGAGCCTGCCCTGCAGGTGTCTGGCTGTGTGCTTCACCCCTGATGCTGCCACAAGGGCTGGATGTGTATGATCCTCAGAAGGCTTCTGCCTCTCTCAGTTGACACAGTGACTCCTGGCCTCTGCATGGCCCGCTAGGTGGGAGCTCCACAACTGGAATATTTGGTCACTAGTGCTCAGGAGTACACGTACCAAAGAAATCCGCCCTTTATGGAGTAATGGAGTATTGCAGCCGTGTGTACAAGCCCCGCAACTTGCTGTGTGACCCAGTCGTCATCTTCTGGTCACGTGTGTGCACCACAACCCAGCATGGGCAAGATGCCTGCCATTGTCACAGTGAAGGGAGCAGAGGCAAAAGCGCTAGGTACTTCAGATTCAGGAGTCGAAGGAAGGTTTCATCTTGCACTTTCTTAAATATTATGCCGCGATCAGGCACTTGCCCTCAGGCACTCAGCTAAACTTTGCTAAGTCAGAGACCCCCTCTGGTTGGTTATGTGTGGCCTGCATCCTTCCTGAGAGGTCTGAAATGGGCTATCTTGAGCAACTCAGCTTTCTCAAGTCAGTTGGCATTTGGGGGCCAAGGAAATGGGGATTGGGGTCCAAGAGGTGGTGGTTTTGGTCTGCCTCTTGATGCCTTGTCCAAATACTCAGTGGCTAAGGTTTAATAGCAGATTGAAAGATATGACTTATTTGTGGCAGTTGGACAAATAATGGGAGAAGAATAGTTAAGTTTTCCTCTTTTTATGTTTATTCAAAGCCTAGGAAAGATTGATTTTTGTTTAAAGATCAAATATTGGGCTTCTTTATGCTTAAGGTAAAGGCCCTCCCGTTGATCGTCGATTTGCTCGAGCGGGCCCAGTAACGTCTCCATTGGAGACTTTGTTGTTACTGTGTCTGGCATATCGAATATTCTCGGTAGCTTGCCGGGCTCTCCGAGAGGGGCGGAGGAATCGAACTCGGGTCGGCCATGTTGGCCGCTTGTAAGGCGTATGCCCTACCCGCTGTGCTATCGCTCCAGCCCTGTGCTATCGCTCCAGTGGTAGGGCGTTCGCCTTACAAGCGGCCAACATGGCCGACCCGAGTTCGATTCCTCCGCCCCTCTCGGAGAGCCTGGCAAGCTCCCCGTGACGTATTCGATATGTCAGACACAGTAACAACAAAGTCTCCAATGGAGATGTTACTGGGCCCGCTCGAGCAAATCGACGATCAACGGGAGGGCTTTTTTTTTTATGCTTAAGACTTTTTAGCATTTAATCCTTGATACAAATTTTATTCAAAAGATGTGAATTGGGAGAAAAAAATAGAAAATTACAATAGACATTGTAATAATAGATTATGAGAAATCATTGGGTAAGTTTGATAACCACAGTACCTTATGATTGGTCACTTAAAGCTAAAAGAGAAGCAGTAAGGTGCCTTATTTTTCCTCTTGATACAGCATGAAACTACGTAGAAAAATTTTATGCATTCTGATCTATCATTAGGGAAATCAATAATTGAATTAGTACTTAGGGACAGAAAGTATGGCCAGTCAATCAATTAAGAAACAGAAGACAATATTCTAGCCCCAGCAGAATTGTAATTTGTGTACTTTAGAATAATTTTTAGAATTTAATTATATTGCTTACACATTTGGAGGGTGTTTTAATAAAACACTCAGGGCATGGTCTTGACTCGTATTTTTTTACCTTTCAGAGTATAGATTTTGCTATTTCATCACCTTAATTTTTATTCCTCCTGTATTTTTCTCCAGCAAATGATACATTTACAGAATTCTGATAGACATTTGCGGGCGGGGCGCTGTTAATTGTTCCTATTTTCGGGAAATTTATTTGCACCTTTTCTTTTGTTTAGTTTCTGTTGTTCTTTCAGTGTTTGATGGATATGCTGAGTATCTACTAAAGGAGAGAAAAATAACCTAAGATAAACTAATTTAAAACTGAATACTGCAAAATGGTGGCACAGTGATCCTTCTTTTTCTTGTTTTCATTAGAAAGGTAGAATATTGGAATTGGAATATATTTCCCAAGGTCACTGCGCTAGATGGAGCCAGACTAAAATCTGTCCTTGCCTTGTTCACTGCGCTTGCTTGTATGTTGCATTGCTTTCCATTGTGTGATTGCTTCTAAGTTTTCAAACCCTGGAATTCATCTGTCACTGTCACTGTCCTCCTGTTGTTCATCGATTTGCTCGAGCGGGCCCAGTAACATCTCCATTGTGAGACTTGTTACTGTGTTTGGCTTATCGAATACGCCACGGGGAGCTTGCCAGGCTCTGCCGTGCGGGCGAGATACTCTCGGTAGCTTGCCGGGCTCTCCGAGGGGGGCGGAGGAATCGAACTCGGGTCGGCCATGTTGGCTGCGTACAAGGCAAACGCCCCCCGCTGTGCTATCGCTCCAGCGATGATAATATAATAATTTTAATAATTTAATAATTAAAATTATCAATAATTTTAATAATTCATAAAAATTATTAAAATAATATATAGCCTTTGAAATAGTTTAAAATTTTTTTTCAATTTATTTTTGCTTTTTTTGGGTCACATCTGGTGATGCTCAGGGACTGCTCCTGGTTCTGCACTCAGGAATTACTCCTGGTGGTTCGTGGGGGACTTGGGGTGCCGGGGATCAAACCCGGGTTGACCACGTGCAAAGCTAACACCCACTGTACTATTGCTCCAGCCCCAGAAACAGTTTTGAAGGTGAGAGATAAGTTTCTGTCCTTACCTCTTTTTCCCCATGTTTACTCACCAGAGATTCTATCTTCCAGAAATTTTATTCAAAAGATTTTAATATTTGCGTGATTTTTCTAAGATTAAGGAAAATTAGATACTATATTTCACTCAATTTCCTAGTCTCTGAAGTATGAATTTCAAACTTCTCAGTGCTACCTTTTTATTGTTATTATTATTGAAAGAAAATTTGATTGGCTGTGTTAATTTCATGGCTTGGAGGTAAAACAGTCCTTCACTTTTAAAATAAGAGATTTACATTGAGCCCACAATATTTAATCTCACGGTTTCCAGGGCTTAGATTTCAGTTCTTCCCACCAATCCTCACAGCCTCTCAATTAATTTTAAAGGCTTAAAAATAAAGTGTGTAACAGAAACAGGCATGTTTCATGTGTAAGTAAAAGGAGTTTCTTTACAAAATTAAATTCTTGAACTAAACCCAGAACATAGCAGGGAGTTGGGTATTTGGATTGAAATGATTTGAACTAATTCTTTACTCCAGTTCATCAAGGAAACAAGGGGATTGGATCAGATCTTGTTTAAGGACCTTTCTACAAATCAGTAGTTTCATTGTTTCCTCAAAACCAAGCTATTTTTCTTCAGACTCTAAAACAAGTTGTGTTTAGTGTCTGGCCTGGCATTTCCATATAGGCACGATTCTATTGCGAACTGCAAGTGCTTCCTGTTCTGTCGTGCTAAACTTCCTATTAATCCTTTCTCTCCGTTTGCTTGTCCAATTAAAGAAAATTTTATGAATGTGGAAAGTTGTAGAAAGGGGCCAGGGTTGGTTAGGCAACATCCAGAGGGAATAAAAATCTAGTCTCACACATTTTGGATCAGACTACAGCTTTGTTCTTTGTAATTCAGTGATCTGATTTATAAGCCAATAGTAGATTTTCTCTCTCTCTCCTGTGTGTGTGTGTGTGTGTGTGTGTGTGTGTGTGTGTGTGTGTGTGTGTGTGTTAGTGTAAGTATAGCCCATATGAAACAATGGTCCTGCTCCACTGTGTCAGTTAATTATGGGCATTTTCATATCTTTTTATAGGATTTCCTATCTGTTTATGGGATTCTTGAATAAGCTTTGTTTTTAAAAGTATTAATAAAATATGAAAATATTTGCATATTTAGACTCCGCACTTAAAAACTGGGCATATCTTGCATTTTAACACCCAAAGTTAACAACAACAACAACAAACAGAACATAATGGAGCATGAACAGGAGGATTCGCAGAATGGCAAGCTTGCTTATTCTTGAAATTGCAGGTCGAATAAATGTTCTGAATTCTAAAACTGATGTGAAACTGAGTTACTGCAATGTCGCAAGGCCTTTTTTTGGGTTGTTTTTTGCTTTGATGTTTTTGGGCCACACCTGGTGATGTTCAGAGGCTGCTTCCTCCTGTAGGTGGCTTAGGCTCCCTGTGTGGTTCCAGGGATTGTAGGAGGGCCCCTGGGTGCGCGGCCGGCCCGCTTGCTGGTCCTTGCGTTCTCTCCCTGGACATAGGATAAAAGCTTCTGTTGGTTTCAGGTGAGCTGACTAGTTTGATGAGTGACTCGAGATGATATTTTGATATTTAAAAGATACTTAAGAGTATCATCTTGGACTTGAGTATTAGTATTAGTTTAGAAAATTGTAAAAATTTGTGCTGCAAATTCGAGTAAAATAAAATCATATCAACTAAGCCCTCTGGGTTTTATGGTTGTAAACCAGGAAAGATTTCATAACACAGAGTTTGGGAGAAGGGCAATTTCCTTAAGTACTTTTATTATAAATTCCATTGCCTTTCATTGTGTAATTTAAGGCTGAGGTTTTAAGGTCAGCCTTGGGGGGGCTATTAAATGTTAATATACTGAAAGTGTAAATGCCTTTCAAATTGACATTCTTTTAATTAGTATTGGTTTTTCCTGGAAACTTGTTTTCATAAACACTATTTAGGAGAACAAAAGTTACTTTTCGTTAAAATTTGTTGGCATATCTGGAACCAGGTTAAAGCACATTATGCTTGAAGGATGCCTGTTAAGTAACTTGGCCTTATCTGAACTGTTGAAGAGGGTGAATTTTAATCCTCGTGCTTTCCACTAATTAATTATAATCAATTTCTAGACATGACTCATTTTATCAAAATATGTTTCAATTGTTTAAAAATATTTTAGTTAAATTCAGTCTATCATGTTTGTTGATTGAACATAGTTTACATTAAGCATAAAAGGAATAGAAAGCATTCATTATTTAAAACAATTATAAGTGAAGTTAATGTTTCTTACCTATTTGAAGAACATTTCTATTTTTAAGCAACTTGACAGTAATTACCTCGATTCATGAGATTTCATCTGTTTTCAGAATTGAAAGAAGAAGCTGTCATCTGAAAATTAAATTTCTCAAACTACAATTGAAAGTAACGATGATATTGAATTACTGGTGATTGTTTTCTTCTTTGTATGCCCGTATTTTTCAGTTTTCTATAGTGAGGCATGTGTTACTTGATTAGAAAAAAATGATCTTTTAAAACCATAAACAATATAATAACATTAATTTTCTTCTAAAGAATTTCTAATGCATGCTTGAATACTTTCTTTTAAAAATGACACTCATCTAGTATCTTCGGTACAGCGGGTAAGAAGCTTGCTTTGCACATGGTCAACCCAAGCTCGATGCCCCGTTCAGTCCTGGGCACTCCCGGGCGTGGAGCAGTCCCCGAGCACTGCTGGCTGTGGCCCCAAACCAAACCACAAAAAACATGTAGTGTTCTTCATTTATAGTTGAGAGCTAAGTGTTGATAAGCCTAACATATTGTTAATTCTTTGCCAGATCTATGTAGTGGTGTTATCTGTAAATATGCGTGTGTCTCCTATGTCATGTTAATCAGTATTTTGGCACCTTGGTAGGGTCTGTAGGACTCTGCGCATACATCATCTTTCTATCTTTCTGCCTGGTACCAGGCAGATTACTTTGAGAGGCACTTGAGTGTGATACTTGAAGCATGCAGTTTGTGTTTTTAAAAACTTAATCAGACAAGCTTTTCATTTGATCATCAATATAACTCTGAGAGATGATAGTATTCCCATGTACGATGCTAAAAAGAAGACTCAGAGATTTTATATTTTGCTTAAAGTCACATAGTACCTGTCTTGTCTCGTGGCATTTTGATTTGAACATATCCCTTGGCAGTTATTTAATACGACCTGACCCTTATCCATCATGCCAAGAATGAGTGATGCTCGTGCTTCATTAAAGCTGACATAATTGTAGTCAAGTGTGTGGGGGAAATACCAAGGCAGGATTCTGATTGCTAAAAATGATGTGTATGATTACGTATTTCTTTGCTGCTAAAAAGTTAAAGTTGTCTCAGACTTAGAATACTCGGGGCTTGGCAAGATAGTATTGGAGCTAAGGCACTTGCCTTGCTTGCGGCTGATCTGGATCTGTCCTGAGCACTGCTTGGCTTGATCCCTTGAGCACCACTGGCAGTCATCCGTGGGCACTTGAGGTTTGGCACAGTTTCTCACCCCCAACTGATAAAATGTAGAAGACTTTAAACTACCAAAAGTAATGAAAACACCAATTAGTAAAATAAGTAGTGGTGACTATGTCTAAATGTTAATATTTGGATAAAATAACATGGTTGGGAAAGGAAACAGTAAAATAAATAACCTGAGGAAAGTATAGAAAACCTGAAATTTATCATTCAAAATATGTGCACTAAAGTCATATATAAAATTAAGTTTCTCATTAAAAGCACACAGAACTTTGTTTTTGTTTCAGCTGTACTTAAAAAAAATTAGTACATTTTTATTGAAACAGTATTTTATTGGTGGTGTCATTAAAATTCCTCAAAAAATATTTGATAATCAGCAATACTAAAGAAAGAAAAGCAGCAGTTTTATCATGATAAATACATCAGGTTATAATATCCAAAAAGTAGTGAAAAGGAATACTTTAATTTTTCTCTACAAATTATTGGTCATTAAGAATAGCCATTATTTATCACTCAGTCTTCGTAAGAAACTATAAACAACATATTTCTTCCTCCAATCTCTTCATTTCAAAGAAATTCAGAAAAACAAATGGAAAGTACAAATTCTTCTATAGTGGAGAGATAAAAATGAAGTGACAAATCCATAGGTTGGTGGTTTTGAGGATTAACCTACACAACTTACTATTACTGTGTAATTTAATGTCAGTTCATTTTTGAATTGTGATAATGACTCCATAAAGTGACAAGTATAAAATTCATGTTCTTCTTTCGCCTAGTAATACCTTTGTTGACAGTGTTATTGTGGGAAAAGCCATTTCTCTAAATGTATTTCTAGTTGTATCATTTTAATTAGCCAATAGCTAGGAACTCCTTCTTTTCAGTTTTTAATGGCCAAGCAAAATTATTTGTATAAAAATGAATTGATATTTTCATTCATATTACCTAAGTAATAATAACCTGAATCAAGTGCAGAATGATACATACACATGATGAATATTGTAATAATTTAAGTTATTATGAATAAAGGTTCTACATCATTCTGTCTAAATACTAATTTCTTGGACTATATAAGATGATGTGGTTCTTAACACTGATTCTGTGAACCGAGAATTGCAAAGGATGATGGATTTTTGTAATTTTCTTGTGTCAGAATTTTACCCTTCCCCCTTGTACTCCCACCAGTCCTCTTTATTAATATATTAAGAAGCACAACCTCCTGTCTTTTACATGGGATCCCAATAAGTCACCCGAAGGACAGGTAAAAGGATGGATTGATGTCTGATGCTATAATGGCTTTTATTTATTCATTAAAAATGTTTCTACTAACCATGCTGAAACAGTTTGATTTGATATGTTTTCACAAGGCTGGTTAAATGAAAATCGTGGTATCATTACAATTCCTTTTCAAGGAAACCTTGCGTTCTTACAAACCTATATAAATAAAATATTTACCCTTATTGAGAGGGGAAGTCACTTACACAGTGTTTGACGGCCAGCAAGTTAGTAGGATGCAGTCGTTTGACCCCCCAGCATGACATACTGCAGCTTCCATGCCTCGCTGCTCTAGACTTGAGGTGAAGGGCCAGGGTGTGGGTGTCATTGATAGCCAGGTGTTGAGTCTGGGTGATCTGGCCCAGAATGTGCTACGGCTTTGCCACTAGCTCATACAGTTCCTGCTGGTCAGAGGTGGGGAACCCAGCGGAGAAAAAAAGCCAGTGGAGAAAGCTTTTGAGAATCTGAAGAATTGAGGGCATCTGAGCATCCATAAAAGCATTAATTTTAATTTTTTTTTTCGCTTTTTTTTAATTCTCAGGGCTTACTCCTGGTTCTGCACTGAGGAATTACTCCTGGCGGTGCTTGAGGGTATTTGCGATGCCAGGGATCAAACTGGGGTTGACCTCATGCAAAGCAAATGCCCTAACCACTGTACTATCCCTCCAGCCTCCAGTGGAGCATCTTTTAGGATAAAAGAGAGAAGTGCAACTTAAAAATAAGGGATGCTTGGTCAACAAGTCTCCATTTCGAATGTCACTTCTAGTCGGGCTGCTCAGAATCCCTTTGTATTTTCATGTCTTCCACTGAGTTTGAGTTTCTGGTTTAGAGCATCTGGGTGTGGGAATTCGCACACAGTAGTCTCTATAGTTTCTTGGACCAGGAGTTTCCCTCAGTCACTTTTGGGGAACATAACACCTTTATTCTTGTGGACTTAGGTCCATGTATTAATTCTGCATATCTTGAATCCCTGGTTCCTGCAGTCCTGGTCCAGGTTATAAGCAGTACACAGACCACAATCTGGGATCCATCCTAGTCCCTCTTCCCCTCCCTCTGAGAGTGAGAGGGTTTGGACCATACCCATTTCTGCTTAGGTATATTGCTACTCCCGGCTCAGTGCTCTGGGCATGGCCCCAGCAGTACTGGCTAAAGATGGAGGGCATGTGGTGTCAGAGCTTGAACTCAGGGCTCCCACATGTTAAGTGTATGCTCAGTCCATGGAGTTCTCGTTCTCTGCCCCGAACTTGGTGTCTTATTGTGGCTACCATGAGTATGTAAAGAGTGATGCCAGGACTAGGGTTTGGTGGTGTAACATCCATCACAGGGGGTTAATGTTGCAGGTTGCAGTCTTGACCTAACATGGGGGGAGCACAGACTGAGAGTTCTTAAACGTAAATTAGGAGTTCAAGTTAGAACAACAATGGTCTAAAAGCAGTCTGTGGAAAGTCAGTTCAACAGAATGCCGATTTCTTACCCTCAGGATAACTGTTATCAACTCCAAGGACATAAACAAGCAGCTGGGGCCATGAACCATTTATGGGCCAGGGACGCCGCGTCCCATTTACCCTCTCCGTCAAGACTTTGCTCTCAAGCTTTGGGTATCTGTCAGGGTAGAATTCTTTAGTTCATCATTTGGAAAATTCTAGGCAGTCTACCAGGAACATTTGTGTTTTGAAAATGTGAGTGAATGATACTCATTTTTGAAAAGTGCTAATCAGCAATATAATCTTATCCAGCACTATTAAAATTTCTTGGAGCTGGAGCGATAGCACAGCGGGTAGGGCGTTCGCCTTACACACGGCCAACATGACCAACCTGAGTTCGATTCCTCCGCCTCTCTCGGAGAGCCCGGCAAGCTACCGAGAGTATTCGATATGCCAGAAACAGTAACAACAAAGTCTCCAATGGAGACGTTACTGGGCCCACTCGAGCAAATCGACGATCAATGGGAGGGCCTTTACCTTTACCTTTTTATTAAAATTTCTTATTTAAACTTGAACAAAAGCACTTGTTAAGAAAACTCTTGAAATAAGTTCTGCTGTTTTGGAGACTCCTAGAGCTTTGTGTTTGCTGTTCTTTAGTACTGCCAACTCTCAGTTGTGTGGGGGGCCCAGAGGCCTCCCCAGTGCCAGGTCGGTGATGCTCCTGGCACAGGCTCTGTGACTGACTAGAGCTGCCGGGGACCGTCCAAGCAGTCCTCTGAGCTCATCGCGACTCAGATTTCCAGGCCAAAGTAGATTTGGATTTGAGGCTCGAGCCCACAAGTATTTGTTTAACGGGGATTGTTGTAGATAAAGGGGGCTTTGGAGAATAAGACTGGGTTTAAGTCAAACAATTTAAAATACTTTCTAACACCTCACGTAATGTAATTTTACAAATGAAATAAAGTCTTGTAAATGATTCCTTTATTGACATCTGTAGAATCTCGCTGTGTTCTGAGCGAAGGCTGAGTGCTTCGTGTGCATTTCCTTGCCCCCACATTAATCCTTGAAGATGAGAATTTTTGCCATCTTCATTTTATTGATGAGAACACCAAAGTGTCCTTACTAGCCTCGAATAGTCAGACTACAAATCCCAAGTGTTTGTGATTCTAAAATCTATGTCCTTTACCATAACTAATGAAGGACTCTTTGAAGGCAATAATTTAAGAGAAATATTTACTGTCTGCTTTTTCTTCATGTTGAGTTTATCACAGATCACATTTATGTGAGATGTAATAAACAGAATGTGGAAATGTACACTCGTTCACTGTTTGTTAAGACCTCCTACTTTGCTACTAGTTTCCTTCTATCTTTTCTCTCAATAGAGAATCTTCAGACCCTTGTGCCAAAGTCGGTCTGCTAAAGTGCAAGGCAGAAACTGTTACTATTTAAGAAAATGTTCTCCCCCCCATTATTATTATCTTTAGGTGCCACATATCAAACACAGGAACTCATACATGTGAAGCATGTACTCTACCACTCAGTTGCATCTCTAGCTTCACTATATGTTACAAACAGAATGTGTTAGTATGAGTAAAGTAGTATATATTGTTGGTTCCACAACCTCCTCCATTTTAGCATCTCATCTTGTGGTGTTTCTCCCTTAAGAATTACAGTGCCTTTTTTTTTTTTTTTTGTCTTAGTGGTTAATGACAATGTGTCGCAACTTGTGATTTCTTAAAACCAGTGACATAAAAAAGTACAAATAGAGATTTAGAAAAATCAGGATAGCTGTACTTATTTAGTTATTTTTTGTGGGAGGGCTCCCAAGTGAGGTTCAGGGAGCCTGGGGGCCATTCCTGGTGACACTTGACACTCAGTCTTTCTGTGCAGGCCAAATGGATTGGTGCTGGGGCCAGAAGGCATTGCCATTGGGACCTAGTGGTGCTTGGTTGCCAGGGGTATTCCTGGTAGATCTGGAGTCCTTTGAGTCCTGGGGCATGGGAGGGTCTGCCAGGCTCGCTCTCTGCCTGAGCCTTATTTCAATTGCTACGAGTATTTTGCCAGAGTGCTTTGTTTGCAGCCTTTCTCCTCCGTTTAGAGTGATTTGACCAGACATTCATGGCACCACATGTGCTCCCGTGCTTCCTGCGCCCTCGCTCCTCTCATTCTGTAGTGGGCTCTCAGAATCGTTGAAGCAGGCGACCTGCTGGTTACAGAGGGGTCTTAGAGGACATTGTTGCCTTAGCACTGTCTTCTGTGTTGTGCAGATTTCCTTCGGCCATGAACCCAGTCATAGGACCGTCTTCCTTCTTCTCTTAATATTTTGACCCTATTC
The DNA here is from genome assembly GCF_029834395.1 of Sorex fumeus. Taxonomy (NCBI): domain Eukaryota; kingdom Metazoa; phylum Chordata; class Mammalia; order Eulipotyphla; family Soricidae; genus Sorex; species Sorex fumeus. The sequence continues at coordinate 13,598,887 of NW_026606140.1, forward strand.
TCTAAAATTCCCCTAAATTAATATTGTACCATCAAGCATTTAAACACGGAATGATACTGATCTTTATACTGTAATGTTTTCCCATCTCAAAACTTTTCCTCATCCCTGATTTATTGCTAATTATTTTTCAGATGTTGTTGCGAGGTTCACTTTGTCCTCTGCAATTACTTTTACTGACATTCATCACTGTCACATGACTTTTAGTTCAAATGGTCTCTGGCTTTATTCCCGCTCTCCCTCCAATCCTCCCTCCCTCCTTCTTTTTCTCTCTCTCTCTCTCCCCCTCCCTCCCTCCCTCCCTCCCTCCTTCCTTCTCTTCCTTCATTTTTGGCCATATCTAACAATGCCAAGGGCTTATCCTGACCCTGCATACAAGAATCACTCCTGGCGGGGCTTAGGAGACTATATAGGATACCGGGAATTGAACCCAAGTTGGCTGCATGCAAGGCAAGCTTGGTACCTGCTGTACTATTGCTCCAGCCCATGATGCTGCTTTTTATTAACACGATGGGGTCAGTTGTCTTATTAAAAATTTATAAAATGGAGCATGAATGTTGACAACTCTAGAGGAAAGATAGCAGGTATTGGAATCTCTGCATGTGGCTCTTGGCGCCCTCTGTTGGTAGCTGGTAGAGTTGGTGTTTTAAGCTAGAAGGTTATTTTTCTTTACCATTAAATTCTGAGTTTCAAGCCTTAAGGTTTGTTTGGTTGGTTGGTTTTTTCTTTTAATATTTGTTTCAGATAAAACTTACACATTTTTAAGGAGACTATGTAATTAAAAAGTGCTACAAGAACATAATTTTAAGAATGTAACAGTATAGCGTATATATGATAAAATTCTCACATTTACTATTTACTGGAGCGATAGCACAGCGGGTAGGGTGTCTGCCTTGCACGCAGCCAACATGGCCGACCCGAGTTCGATTCCTCCGCCCCTCTCGGAGAGCCCGGCAAGCTACCGAGAGTATTCGATATGCCAGACACAGTAACAACAAAGTCTCCAATGGAGACGTTACTGGGCCCGCTCGAGCAAATCGATGATCAACGGGAGGGCCTTTACTTACTTACTTACTATTAAAATAGTACATAAGGATGTTTGTTTTGTATAGAAGGTGAGATATAGATCATAGAGTGTGCTGGAAGCTTTTAATTTTGTGTCTTAGCATTTTCAGTGAAAGGATATTCTCGCCTCCCTCATAAAAAGTACTTGCCTTTTCCCCGTAGGGTGCTCCAGAGGGCCTCTGCTCACTGTAACCGCCCAGACATCTAGTTGGGAGATAATGGAAATGTGTATGTGGTGGAACCTGGCTTGGAAGTAGCTGTTTCAGAATACGCTTGTGTTGGTCTCTCAGTCCCTTCTTCTGCCTGCTCGTGCACCCCAGATACTGCACCGTCCAGTGCCTGCGTGGGCCCCGCCCTGGGCAGTGTCTGAGTAGAGACGTGGCAGCCCCTCACTGCCCCTTCCTTGCAGCTGTCTCTCTGTGGCAGCTCTGTTTTTCCTCCCAAACTGCCTGTGGCAATTTGTACTCATTCTTTATTACCCAGGGGTTTTGCAAGCAATAAAATAATGTATCTGACTACTTAATGGCCTAATGTGATTCCCTTTTCAAAGAAGCAGCAAAGTAGAAGACTCCTTTCCCCTTTCCTCTTCGCTGACCATGCATTATTAGGCCTCTCGGGACAGGGTTTTCAATGTGCTGCCAGAATGCAGACGGAGATTCTACCGTATTGCAGCCGTGTGTGCTTCGCAGTCTTCTGCATAGTTTATCAGCGTAGCTCAGCCGGCCCAGGTCTGAGTCTACTAAATGTTCTGCGTGTAATCTTACCTTGTAGAGCAAGTTGTTAATGTGATATCTTATCTTTAACATAATTTTAAAACTATCTTCAGATCTTATTGTAAAAACAGTGAAGAAACATTGCGATAGTGAGATAGTAAAAATGCTTTCCTTGGCATCCATTTTATGATACTCAGGATATGCATTCAGATACCTACAGATTTCTTCTTTCTTTTCCTTTTCCTTTTTTGTTTGGGAGGGGGGTGGCGCACACCTGGTAGTTCTTGGGGCTTACTCCTGGCTCTGTGCTTAGGGATCACGTCTAGTGGGCTTGGGGGACTTGATAGGGTTGCCGGGGACCAAACCGGAGTTGGGTGCATGCAAGGCGAGTAGTGTCTTACTGTACTATATCTCTGGTTTCTCCTTTTTTTTTTCAAAAGTATTTGAGACTGTTACATGGCATTATATTATCCTAAGTGCAAAGGATGTAAGAGTGGACAGAACTGATGTGGCCCATGTTTATACCATTCATGGTTGTGGTGTTCTCAACTGAGTGGAGATTGACCATACATCGGTGGGACGAGTCTTGGTGCTTTAGGGGTGTTGATGAAGAGTGTCCTAGAGAGGCCTCTGCTTTTTATTTTGGGCAGCTAAGGACTGTTGAAGGTTCTCTTGCTTTGTAGTGTGTAAGCAGCTTGGCTTCCCTACCTTAGCCAAAGCTGCCCTCAGTGATATGTGCTGAGTATGATAGAGACCCTGGGCACACCTCCTTCCACCTGAGGCATACTTATGCTGTCGTCAAAACCTCCTACTTCTCCCTCCCTCTGTCCACAGCCCGACAGTTCTGGACATTACTCCTGCCCTCTGAACTCAGAAATTACTCCTGATGATGGGCCTTGGGGGAACGTATGGAATGCTGGGGATCGAACCTGTGTTGACTGTGTGCGAGGCAAGCATCCTACCTGCTGGTCTACCCCCAGTCATGCTGTCTTCTGTAGGTGATCATACTCGAGGCATCTGGGCAACCACATTCGAAGGTTTTTAACACTACCCTCATTTTAACTATAAATGAGGTTAAATACTCTCTATAAGAATTAAAGACTACAGTTTATATTTTTATGTTAGTATATGACAATACCAACATAAATACACCAAGCTTAATTTTGAAGCTTTACACTTTGATGGCATTTTTTCATGGTGGTGCTTTAAAACGGCCTTTACACGATTGTTTTAGGTTCAATTGATACAAATTGATGTGGGCCAGTGAAAATTAGATTTGGAGGTAGGTGTGCGCGCGTGCATGTGTGTGTGTACATGTAATGTATGAAATTTTGATTATCCAAATGGTAAAAGGTAAAGGCCCTCCCGTTGATCGTCGATTTGCTCGAGCGGGCCCAGTAACGTCTCCATTGGAGACTTTGTTGTTACTGTGTCTGGCATATCGAATACTCTCGGTAGCTTGCCGGGCTCTCCGAGAGGGGCGGAGGAATCGAACTTGGGTCGGCCATGTTGGCCGCTTGTAAGGCGAACGCCCTACCCGCTGTGCTATCGCTCCAGCCCATCCAAATGGTACTTAATTAAAATGCCATTTGCTTTTCTTCCCATAAATCACACTCAATGCCGATGATCCCAGTTCTTCCAGGTCCTCTTTGGGGATCTCTAGAGGCATACCTCATATGCACGGTGGGATAAGGTCTGGACAGGTGACGGAAATGTTCCGCTCTGAGTAATATTCAATGCCAAGACGCTGCCTGCGGGTTCAGAAAGTCAGCTTCACGTTCAGAGAAGGTTATGTGCTCTGAGCACTCATGCACATATTCTAATGAATGAAGTTGACAAAAAGCTGGAGGAGCTGGAAGAGAGCAGAAAAGCCACTGATGACTGTTTGGTGGCCTGGGACGTCCTGTGGACAGACGGGGCTCTCACCGAGCTTTGAGCAGGGTGGGCCGCAGAGGCCACCTGAGTCAGAGCAGCCTGTCCCAGCCTAACCACTTGCGCCTTTTCCTCCTTCCTTTACAATTTAGCGGGCTGCTATGACATTGCTCATGGAAGGAAGGCAGTGGTCCCCAAAAGGGTTTGAAAATAAGGGGGCAAAATTGATTCAAGGTATTGGTGTGTGGCTCCGACTGTGTAATGCTTTGTTCCTTGGATTTTGCGTTGGGATGCTTTCTGGCACGTTTTTTGATGTGCTTATTTGAATTTCAGGATTTAAGTGACCTTTCCAAGCTGGGATTTATATAGGCAAAAAGAGAATTTCATTCTGATCTGTGGTGGGGACTTTTAGAAATTATTTTATACAGATCGTGGTCACTTCTTTGTTGAATGTTTCTGTCTCTGTGAATTTGGCATTATTAGCTCTATTTGATAGCACTGAAAACAGAGAGGTTAATTAACCTAAAAGGCAGCTCATCAAGGATAAGATTTGAACTCTGCGGTGCCTAATTGCAAGAACCTCTGACACTGCCTTAGTACTGAGAATTGATTCTATAACCTCACAGGAAAGTAGGCGTATTATTTATAACTACTGTTAATTTTTAACTAAATTTAAAACACCTGTGGATAGGGGCACGGGCAGATAATATAACAGATGAGGTGCTTGCCTTGCATCCACCCGAGCGGATGGATTCAAGACCAAACACCCCATTTGGTCTCATGGACAGGACAAGTCCCTGAACCACAGGGTATGCCCCCGCCCAAGGGCAAACCCCTGGGCAAAAATGTTTTTATGTCTTGTTTTAGAAAATGAAATTTAAAAGTCTGAACAAATGAGTTTAGATTTTTGAAGTAAGGGAATAAGTGAGTTTTACCACCTGAAAATTGATGGGCTGGAGCCATAGTACAGTGGGTAGGGCGTTTACCTTACATGCGGTCGACCCGGGTTCGACTCCTCCATCCCTCTTGGAGAGCCCGGCAAGCTACTGAGAGTATCCTGCCCGCATGGCAGAGCTTGGCAAGCTCCCCGTGGCGTATTCGATATGCCAAAAACAGTAACAAGTCTCATAATGGAGACATTACTGGTGCCCGCTCAAGCAAATCAATGAACAGTGGTAGGACAGTGCTACCACCTAAAAAGAAAAGACATTTTCTCCCAAGTTAGTTTCAAATGATCAACTTTTCTGATAAAAGTTGAGTTTTCTGATAAAAGAAGCAAGCTTCTGAGACAGAGATGCCTTTGAGTTCATGTTTGGCCAGATCAGTTGTTAGCTGAGCCTCAGAGATGGGACGATGGGGCGGGGATGGGGTTTAGGGAAGCAAAAAACCAAGCGAAGGCACACACCAGCCCATCTTCCACTGTTAGGAACTTCTAGCTCTTCTACTGTTTTTTATTTTGTTTTTCTACCAGTGCTCAGGGTTTACTCCTGGCTCTGTGTTCAGAGGACACTACAGTGCTTGGGGACCATATGGGATCAAACCTGGGTTGGCTGCCTGCAAAGCGAGAGCCCTGCCGACAGTCCTGACGTCTAGTTTTGGGGGTCATAGCAGGAGGTTCTTAGAAGCCACTCCAGGGTCACTCAGGGAATCATGTGGTGCTGGGTATCTGACCCAGGCCTTCCCCATCCAGTTCTTCAAGACGACACAATGGGTCATATCTTTACCCTCCTTCTCTTCTGTGTGCTTCCATGTTTGTTTATTTTGAATGAATTCTGTGACATTCAGTAGTAATTCTGTGAAAGTCAGTTTCACGAAACAAGGGCCACCTCAGCGTGGTAGGGGTCTACTCTAGAATTGTTTGTGCCCCCCATCCTCCAACTCTGAAGAAATAGGAGGCATTTGCAAGATGAATGTAGACATGTTAAAACGGATTTTTGAATGCTCTCCGTATGTAAGCTGTTTCTGAGATGGGAGAAGAGACCCGTGCAGCCTGCGTTTCGGATCAGGCTGACTTACCTCGGGGGATGACAGGCACCAGTCTCGGCCAGGAATGCCACAGCTTCATTTATTGCCTCCCTGTGATCATCACCCAGCAAATGTCCCCCCAGAACCATGCTGATGACAGGACGTGGTAGCAGCTTCATGGGCAGATGGTGTATAGGTCTGTATGCCATGTGGGTCCCGGGCACCTCTAATGTAGCTAATTAGAGGTGGGTTATCTTAGCAAAACAAGTGACACATTCAAGTGTGGGAGTTTTGATGTTGGAGATTTGGTACTTTTTTTTTTTTGACAGGTTTTCTGCTCTTTGCCACTTTATTATTTTTTTTGCCGGGGGCTGGGGGGGAGTGTCACACCCAGCAGTGCTCAGGGCTTATTCCTGGCTCTGCACTCTGGGGTCACTCTTGACTGGGTTCAGGGGATTGTATGCGGTGCCAGGGATAGAACCTGGATCTGCAGTGTTCAAGGCAAGTGTCCACCATTTCCTGTCTCTCTGGCTCATTCTTTGTCATTCTTTGAGAGTACATTATATTTTCATGAACTCTGCCTCTGCTAACTTGGGGGGATTATGAGGTGTGATCTCTTGGGGGCTTTTGTCTGACTCAGAGAATTTATCTTATTGACTGTGTGTTTGAGCACTGGGAATAATCTGCGGTTATTCTTTTAGATGTTCATCGGTTTTGTTTGTGTTTTCTCCAAGGATTATATTATAGTCACTTTCACTTAAAAGTTAACTTTGTTTCTGGGGAGGGGTGAAAAAGGCACTTTTTGTTCCTTTACCAGAACTATTTGGCTCTCTTACTATTTATGTCAGTTGTGAAGGAAATAGAACAAAAATATGCAGTTAAGTAATTGCAGTATATTCCAGATTTCAGTAAATCTGCCAACTTGAAAAGACAAAGAGGACTGTTAAGTTTTAAGGGAAAAAAAGCAAAGATCAGAAACCAGAGTAGAAATCTCTTTTATCTCTAGTAATTCATTTCATCAGATTCATTAAGTACAGTTTGAATTAGTAGCCAGGATATTAATTTTATCCTATAATTATACAAGCACTTAAGATTAGATAAAAAGTAATTCCTTAAGAAATCTTATCTGACAATGATTCCCATATTCATCTTATTGCCACTTGAACAATTCAAACAAAACAAATGTACTTAGATTGCAAGTGAATCAGCAACAGCGATAATCGTTCTCAATATCCGAACCACACTTCTGCAAATGCAGATATATAAGTGTTATGAAGGAAAAAACTTTCCTTAATAAATCACTTATGAAGAATATGGTTCCCTTATGGTCCCTGGAACACTGCCAGGAGTGATTCCGAGTGCAGAGTGAGGAGTAAGCCTTTTAGCACAGCCGAGTGTGGCCCAACCCCAGCCCCAGCTCCAACCCAACAAACAGAGACTCCAGACTGAACCTGATTGCCGCTCAGTGCCTCTTTTGCAAACCACAGCACCCAAAAGGAGAGAGTGAACAAGGGGGAATGCCCTGCCACAGAGGCAGGGTGGGATGGGGAGGATGGGGGTGGGAGGGATGCTGGGATCAGTGGTGGTGGAGGATGGGCACTGGTGGAGGGATGGGTACTCAGTCATTGTATAACTGAAACCCAAACACAAAAATTTGTAAGTCTACAACTGTAGCTCATGGTGTTTCACTAATAAAAATCTAAATAAAAAAGAAAAAAAAACCCACCAACCCCCAAACAAAACAAGTTTTTTGTAATTTAAGTAACAGGGTTACTACAACAGTGTTAAATTTGAGGCTTTAAAGTACAAAGTTACCACTCCACTTGCCCCAGACAGCCTGCCCACGACCCTGACCCATCACCACTTAGTGTCATTTCTGGTTGAGAGCTGGACTAATGAAACTTTTTCCACTTGTGACTCCTTTTTACCCAAGAAATATATTTCTGTGGCTACAGATAAATTAGGTGTACAAATGAAGCACTTACTGATCATAAATCATAAATTATTCAAAGACAATTAAAAAGTCATGTAACCGCTTGTAGGATTTTCAAAGTTACAGGTGTTTTAGACCAAGTATGATAGGGAATAGGATAAATTAGCTAGAACCAAGATGCATACATGACTATGTGCCTGTGTATAGTTAATTTTAGTAATAGAAGTAGACTGTTTCGCTGTTTTTGGTTTTGGTGGCAAGAGGACTTATTGTTGGCTCTGCACTCAGCGATCACTCCTGGCAGTGTTCAGGAAACCATATGCTGTGCCAGGGATCTAATCAAGGTCTCTTGCCCGCAGTACTTAGTCTTGTACTCTCTCCAGAGTGAAACCTGTGCTTCCGGAAGGGGGAAAGGGGAGGATGGACACCTTCCTGTGTTGATCTGTGGGACATCCCTGGGACGTTCTTGGACTCAGTGAGCAGTGTGTCACCGTCCAGATACTCTGCTTGCCTGTGCCACTAGACTCTGGAGAAGCTGTGCCTTTGTATCATTCAAAATGAGAATTTTAGGTACCTCTAGTGAACTTTGTAAAGGTAAAAGTTAATAAATGAACGGATGTGTCAGGAAAGCCTTCTGTCAACAGTTATGAAACCGTAGAAATAACGTTCTAATTTCAGTTTAATTAAGGCATAAAATTCAGTGTTGGGAGAACTGCACCCTCTTCTGTCAGTCAAACATGAGTGTGAAATAGGACTCGCCTCTGACCAATGCTGTACGCTGTGGCAAGTTTATTTTCTCTCTCCACTGTTTTCTCCTTACTTTAAAGTACGGATAATAGTTTCTACCAGCCCTTAGTTATTGTCAGATTTCACATATTTGTATGGTAGATAGAATAAGGGACTATATATTTTATTTCATAGAAGTGTAGTAGATTAGTTCAGAGCTTTTGTACGATATTAATGATGGAGCTTCTCATGCATCGTCTGTTGTTTTACCAAAATGTATTTTACTTCCTCATTTAATCAGAGTACATTAAACTTTCAATTATTCATGTATGAATTATTATTGTAAATTCTCTCTTGTTAATTTTTTATACCTGCTTAGCTTCTCCTATGTACCCAGCACCCTGCTCTCCCTTTTCTCAGTTGTACGAGAATATAAGCAGATTGTGGTATTAGTTTAAGCAAAGCAAGAGTGGAATGCTTAATTTGCCAAAGCCAGTTAATGGAGTTAATGGTAGCCATAGTCAAACAGATGATTAGTGATTTTTGTTCTTTTCTGGCTGACATGTAAGAATACATGATGCACCCAGCTTTTTAAAAAATTTTTTTAATAATTTTATTTATTGAATCACCTTGAGAGCAGTTACAAGGCTTTTGGGTTTAAGTCTCGGTCATACAATGAAACAATCATACCGTCACCAGTGCCCGTTCTCCACCACCAAAACCCCCAGTATACCTCCATCCCACACCCTCCCCCTACCAGCGGGGCAGATGATTTCCACATTACTTTCTCTCTATTTTGATTACATTCAATATTTTGACACCAGACCCACCATTATTATTTGGGATTTTACCCCAACACTCAGATCTGCTGAAAAGGCAACATGGACAATTTGTTTTCTATTGCCGGTTATGAATAACATATGATGTTGCATGGCTGTGGTAGTGGCCGCACAATTCTGAAATTCCAAAATGTTAACAATTAAATCTGGATGGATTTCCGCCAAAACCTGCTGGGTTTCGAGATTTGTTCCTGAGTCTCTTGGATCATGGCTGTTAAGCAGCTTGATCAGGAGCCAGAAAGGCTGTTAGTGGGCGGCAACTCGGGGGTCTCATTGGGATGGGGAGGAAAGGGCCGGCTCCACCCCCATCCCGTGAGGCCCTGCGTGTCTCACCACTGCTGGCCCAAACCTGACTGTCCAGTGACCTCTGGAGGATGGCAGCCACTGGGCTGCCAGAGGGAACAGGCCAAGGCACGAAACCTGTTCCCACCTGGAGTGGCTCAGTGCCGGAAGCCTACTGCAGGGACTGGATGCATTTCTGCCAAAAGCCGCTGGGTTCTACAATTTGTTTCTGAGTTTCTGGGATCATGGTCATTAAACAGTTCAATCGGGAACCAGAGAAGCCATGCCTCCAATTATATAGCTGAGTCGAAGGTGGTTTGTGGGTGTGTCTCCCACATACCTAACTTTTGGCCGTTTACGTTCTTGGTAAACTTTGCCCCAAGTTTTTGGGGTCTGGCCAAAGGCACAGCAGCAATTTTGGGGTATCTGGAAGTCTGAAAGCGCCATCAGGCTGCTGATACACTCGCCTCACAGGTACAGATTTACCTGCTGGCGGCATCATACCTCCCCACCCCCCGCACCCAGCTTTTAAACCTACAAAGAACACTGTTGGTTTAATAGCCTTTTAGAATGACAACAAGACATTTTTGTCAGCGGTTGATGTAGAATTAATTTCTATAGCATAACTAGTAAAATCTTGAAACAGTTTCCCTTTTAGATAATCTTCTTGGTTCTGTCTACTGGAACCAAGGTGATGCTTCTAGGGATCCAAAATTGAGTTTTGGGTCATAAAGCAGTTGTTAGTAATTTCAGGCCTATCACTTTTCCCCCTCAGCCTTTGTATCGCTTAAGGATTTTCATTATCTTTTATTCTGACCTTATTTCTATGTCCTGTGTATCAGTTCATATCTTCGAACCAACAGAAGATAAATCATTCATGGCTCTGAATTCTAATCCCTGCCTTTTAATAACTCTTTTGAATCATGCAAGGCAGTTAACCCCACACTCACACACAGCCACCCTCGCCAAGTCCCAGTTTCTTGGTATGATCTTTACTTTTGAAGTTTATAGAAATACCTAGTAAACATTAGATTTCAAAAACAGAAAACTGGTTGGTTGCTACTGCTGTAAAATCAAGGGTCAAACCAGAATTTACTTGTGACATTTGGACATGATATCTTAATATACAACTGTCTTTTATCACTAGGAATAGGGCTGTGTCTCACCTTACTTCACAGCCGTAGTGACTGTCTTCTGATTGAGTTGGTTGCCACTTATCATCATGTATATGAATCTAGAGCCAACCACGGAGTTAATATCTAGGGTAAATAGAATTAAGTTTTCTGCTGTGATTTTTATCTTTAGTTTTCTAAAATAATTTAGAGCAGAATTAATCATTATTTTGTCTTAGCAAAATATCTTTGGTTTCTTGACATTAAAATGTTGTTATTTCCTTCTGTATTTAAAGTCTATTAAAATTGCTTATAACATAGGAATCTGCTAACAGCTCCTTTTCGTGGACTTTAACCACAAATTTTTATATAGTTTGTTTGTGTGTGTGTGTGTGTGTGTTTATACATATTTTATCAATATGTTTTAAACGTTGAATTAAATTTATTTTTTGGTCCTCTCCAGCAGTGCTGGAGGGTTGGAGCCATTCGTGGAAATACTCAGCCCTGCTTTGTAGGTCAGTGCTAGGGGCCATTCGGTGCTCCTCAAGTCCAGCAGTGCTGGGGCAGCCACCCAACTCCCAGTGAGACTGTGTAATATGCTTTTGGGTTTTGGGGGTAGGAGGGAGGTTCCATGCAGTACTGAGGATCTCATTCAGGGTACCCCACAGGCAGAGTCTGCTTGCAGTTCAGCTGTTCAGATCTAGACCCCCAAATCACGTATGGGTGTTCAAATATATGTATTTGAAAAATGAGCATTTAAAAAGTTTTGATAATATATATAACTAGAAACTTGGTGAAATTGGGGTGTCAATAAATGGAGCTTGCACAGCTAGTTAATAAAAAAGATGAATCTGAGTAGGATGTGCTTTTAATTCAGGGAGAGAAGTTTTTAGTTCAGTTTGCTACTTTTATATTAGCCAGTCTTGGCTTTCTGCCACATGTTATTAGAACTTGTTGGTGGCATTTGTTACCCTAATTTCTTATTCGGTAGCTACATATAGATTGCAGGTTTGCATTCATATTGGAAAGTACATATTTCTATTTGGTATGAATTCCTATTTTGAGTTTTCAGAGCCCCAGAAACAATCCAACAGATCATTCCAAATAGGAACCTTCTACTTGTGGGCAATAGAAAAAAACCATATGGTTACTGTTACACTTATACACACACACACACCCACCACAGAGAGAAATAGATCTTACAAATTAATTTTAAAACCTTATTATAGTTAAAGTAATATGTTTACAATAGTGTTGGCATTTTTACATTCTTGACACACACACACACACATATAACATGCCGGCCTGGTTAATAAGGCTTTGTAAAATTTTCATAGTAGTGTTGTGCATCTCCTCAGTTATTTTCTGGATGCATGTACTGGCCACTCCGGTATGCCAGCATTCAGGAAGTGAGCTCGACCTCTGTCATGAAGGAGTGCATTTAATTCTCAGAATATTAATTTTAATATGATTCACCTGGAAGAATTTAATTGCAAATTGTGGTTTGGGACTTTAACAGAATATTTTAAAAGGCTGCTGTAGGGCCCGAGGGCCACCATGCAGTATTAACCCCAGGTTTGATCCCTGAGTGGGGAGTATCTCCCCACCCACTGCCAGGTGTGACCCCCAAACCAAAATGTATAAAAATAAAAGGCCACTGTAATACAAATCTTCATGTTATTTTGATATTGAATTGAGGTTGAACCCTGATGTTTAATATTTCAGAGAACTTTCAAATTTTTCTTGACTGCCTTCAAAGATATTAATCCTTACATGGTATCTTGGGGCTGGAGCGATAGCACAGCGGTAGGGCGTTTGCTTTGCACACTGCCGACCTGGCTAACCCGGATTCGATTCCTCTGCCCCTCTCGGAGAGCCCGGCAAGCTACCGAAAGTATCTCGCCCGCACGGCAGAGCCCGGCAAGCTCCCCGTGACGTATTCGATATGCCAAACACAGTAACAACAAAGTCTCCAATGGAGACGTTACTGGGCCCGCTCGAGCAAATCGATGAACAATGGGAGGACAGTGACAGCGACGTGGTATCTTAGTATATGTGCGCTTTTCTTTCCTGCTTTCTTCAAGCAAATACACCTTTTTAAAAATATCTTCAGTTCTGTATTAAAATATTCATTAGATCTAAATTAATTTTATGACTCCTACCATTTGAAAAATACCTAGAATTTATTATATTTTCATAATCAGTGTTTTTTTTACCAGTTATTTCAAATGCAGTTGTGAATGAGGTTTGGGTTTTGGTTGGCCAGCTTACCTTTATCATTTGGGTATTTTTAGTAAAAGAGGATGTCTATACATATTTTATTTTTAGATCAAGTACCAGTTTTTCTAGGGCTGCCTGGTTTGAATATTTGTAAATCTTTAACAAAACAATTTTATTTTGAATTGTAAATTAGAGGCTCTGACAGTGATTATAAAGACCTCTCCGTATCCCATCCACTCTGTTCTAATGCTGCAGATGCTTTACGTAACATGTTCCTTCGCGCTGCCAAAATTGTGTGGTTCTTTGTCGAACACGACTGCTTATAAAAGTTGAAGTTGGATAGTGATAGAGAAATTATGTGATATAGTTAAAATTTATGCTCTTAAGGTTTTTGCTAATAAGTTTTTTATTTTTCAATTCGAGTTAATGTCATGACTTTAGCCCTGGGAAATATATTCATCCATTAATTTCCTCCACTTACACTATAACAAGAACTGACTTCAGAGTTGAGCCTCTTCCAGAGAGACAGTTGCTAGTGCCTAAAAATAAAGGTGGTATCAGTTGTGTCTTTGTTTTAATCTAGAATAGAATGCCACTGAAAATAGTAACATTCTGCATGTGAGAACATGTTAAGTAATGTAATCTGTTCCTGCCAGCATATGTCTAGTAGAAAGTGCTGCTCTCTGTGTGGACGTCAGAGGCGTAAAAATATTAAGGCACAAAACCCAGGGTGGTCATTTTGATTCTGCTAAGATGCAGACATCTCACCCATACATCCTTGTCAGTAATTATGCAGAGTCTGCTACTGAGCCATCAGCTGTTTTCCCTAGAATCAAGGTTTAAGAAACAGTACAGGAATATTACTGCCTGATTGTATATTACTACATCATTGTTTTGCCTCGGTTTTAAAGAAGCTACTAAAAAGAGTGATTTTGAAAATGAAAATCGGGGACTGGGGTTCTAGCTCAGTGGTAGAGTCCTTGCCTTGCATGTGTGAGGCCCTGGGTTTGGCCCCTGGACCTATAACCTCCACCTCCAAATTAAAATTAAAATCAATTAACAGTAGCGACTGCCTGTGGCTGAATGCTTTGTCCCACTTCCTAGTCAAAGTCCTCAGACTACAAATAAGAAGCATGTGATTTTGCCACTTCTTCTGAACATATCCAGAAAAATATGATTTTTTTCTGATTCATCAATTTGTTTATATTTATAACCAGTGCTTCTGGATTTCTTTAAAGATGTTTTTCTGTTCCATTTGTACTGGTAAAATCTAATCGTAGTTTTTATTGTTTTAGTCTGGCACCATGCACTAACATTGTTTATTTTGACTTCCTATACCTTTCCCTGAACTGGAGCAATAGCACAGTGGGTAGGGTGTTTGCCTTGCACACGGCAGACCTGGGTTGATTCCTCCGTCCCTCTCGGAGAGCCCGGCAAGCTACTGAGGGTATCCCGCCCGCACGGCTGAGCCGGGCAAGCTACTGTGGTGTATTCAATATGCCAAAAACAGTAACAAGAAGTCTCACAATGGAGACGTCCCTGGTGCCCGCTTGAGCAAATTGATGAACAATGGGAGGACAGTGCTACACTTCCCCGTAGGCTGGAGCAATAGCACAGTGGGTAAGGCGTTTGCCTTGCACGTGGCCGACCCGGTTTTGATTCCTCCGTCCCTCTTAGAGAGCCTGGCAAGCCACCGAGAGTATTCCGCCTGCACGGCAGAGGCTGGCAAGCTACCCATAGCATATTCAATATGCCACAAATAGTAACAACAAGTTTCACAATGGAGACGTTACTGGTGCCTGCTCAAGCAGATAGGATGAACAACGGGAGGACAGTGCTACAGTGCTACACCTTTTCCTGTATTCTTACCACATCAAACACTGCCCCCATCCTTTACCGACATGGTCATATATGAATCTCAGGGCCCTTTCTTCCTATTCCAGGGTCAAGTACTGTGGGAGGAGCAATGGCGGAGTGGCTTTGGCCCCCACTCCCCGCCGTTCTCTCCACTAGGATGCGTTGTGGTTTCCATGGAGCTGCCATTAATCACTGTCCTGGAGCAGGACCCAGTGCCCATTCCATTCCCCATCATGACATGGTAGTCACAGTGGTCACTTTATTTGCTTGCAAATTTTTGTTCCCAGGTTATTCAGGCAGTTGTAAATGGGTTTTTTAATGAAACACAGTTCCCTTTATGGATTGAAAGAGGTGTTACGTTTTAATGTTTTAACATGTATGTATTAATATTTTAAATGTCCAAGTTATCGATTATTATTAGCGTTGTGTTTGAGTCTGTCCTAATTCAGAAGGAACAAGGGGCCAGAAAGATAGTCCCCAGGGTAAGACACGCGCCTTGCACCAGGCTAGTCGCCGGCACCACAGAGGCCCTCAGTAGCTCCAGGAACAACTCCTGAGCACAGAGCCAAGAGTAAGTGCTGAGCCCCAGTGGGTGTGGTCCCCGGACAAACAAAATTAGAAAACAAAATGGTCATGCAAGCTGTAGGCCTCACCCATTTACAACTGCCTGAATAACTTGGGAACGAAAATCTGCAAGCAAATGAAATACCAGAAATCGGGTATTTTGGTCAAATTCTCTAAAAGGGAGACTTATAGAAGAGCATTTCCCAAATATGCTGTGACACATACTTCGTGGTGCCATGCTTTAGTTTCCCATATGACTGCCCGTAGAGAGAAGAACTCTGCTGGAGTCCACATTCCCTAGGAGTGGAAGAGAAGGGCTGTTAAGATACGCACGGTCCCCTTGTCTGGGAGCTGAGTGCAGGGTGTGCCGCTGATGAGGGCACATGCCACCCCTGCTCGCACAGGAGCTGAGCCTGCAAAAGCTCCCCCCATTTGAGGGGTCTTGAAGACGTTCAGCCACCCGGTGGTTTGTGTCAGCTTGGACGAGTCAGTGCTTGGTGGGCCTGGAATGAGGATGCAGGACAGCAGTGAAGAGCAATAAAGGAAGCAGACCCCAGTGCTTGGAAGGGCTGTGCCTGGCATTTTGTAGTCTTGTTTTGACCCGGAACTGTTTGAAACTGTCCCGAGAACATCTTTCCTCTGGGAATTCACCATGCGAGAGGTACATAACTGAACTCTGTAGGTACGCTTCCCTGAACATTATCAAGCGGTTTTGTTTTATTATCTCCCCCTGCATTTAACTGCTGAGATTTTTAATATGTTTGTTCTTGGGAGCTGTAGGGGCTTTCCCCATCTTTGAAGCTATGTCTGTGAGACTGAAAATTCTCACTTAGCTGGGGAAGCTAGACAGTGGTGTGTGAATGAATCCATGCTTTATCCCAACCACCATGAAATCCATACAAAAACACGTATTTTGTGACTTCTTAGCTGGTGTAACTTCATATTCTTGAGGATTTGTTTTAATGAGCTGTAGTTTGCTGTTTTACTTATTTCTGGCTCTCCCAAGCAGTGCTCATTAGGCCAGGGTTCTGGCACACCCCCCTCGCCAACCCCTGGCAATTCTCAGCCAGCTAGGCCTGCAGTTCAGTCTAAGTGGCTGGGGACTGCGGTCCAACACCTTGGTGGTACTCTGGGGGGGGCCACATGGTGTTGGGAGCTGCCAGGGATGGTTGTGGGGTTGGCCGCATATTACTGTCTCCCTCCCTCACTGGCTTACCTGGTTAATCCTGATTAGTAGGATTCTATTCTGAGAGAAATAAAAGATGAAGATTTGAGTTCTCTTCAAGTGTTTCTTTTATGTGACTGTTCTGGAGTAGAAAGAAAAGGTATTCAATCATTTTCCACTTGATGATTATCTGAAGGTCATAGTTGTCAACTCAATTCTCAAAGGTTGTCACAGTTCACAAGCCCAGGGAAATCTTCCTTCATCATGACAGTTAATATACTCAGAGTTTTGAATTTCTAGCTTTAGATGCTATGAACTTTCATGAGTTCAGATTACTACCTGTAACGTGGCCTTTCCCCCCGCAACTCTTTCCCCCTGTGTCAGAAGGCTGATTTTAGCCTTTGCCATTTGCTTTCTCTTCTGGTGTGGAGTGACTGCGGAGGGAGCTTGTGCTGTGTGCTTTCCTCACGTTGGGATTGTTTGAACTGGCAGTGATCCTGAGTCAGCAGTACACGTAGGTTGTGCCAAGGTACAGAGGCTACCTTTTTTTTTCGTCCTTTTTATTCAGTGTTGGATCTACATATAAGTTAATCCAGTTAAAAATTTTGAAAGCACTTGCTAACCAACCTTTTGTTTGTTTTGAATTTTCTGTAGATCAATCATGAGTTTATAATCCATGGTATGGCCACGATAGTAAAAAGTAGAGTTAGTGTTAAGACCCAGGAATGAAGAAGGGATCTCTTTCTCTTACAGTCGGTCAACAGAAGAAGTAGCAGTTGATCTGATGTTATCATTTTTAGTCATGTGGACGCTAAATGCTTTCTTGACACATTTATACATATTTGCTTAAGGAAAATGTTCTCCAAACATGGGACACCTGCTTTCTACATGCAGTGGTGATCTTTAGACAGCACACGACCATTTCATTGAATTTACCCTATTAATTAGATTTTAAAATTCAAGGGAAAGAACCCAGCTTTGTGGCAAAGTTCCAGGCACTTGCCAATTTGAATAAAATACATGCTTTTCTGTTTCTTTTCTCTGTTCTCACTGTCTAAGCATCATCAAGCCATTCTGCTTTTGGTTGGGAGAAAGAGGATTTTACCAGTATTTTGGGAAGGGCCGTGTAGATTCCATTACTGGATCCACATATTTATTAATAATCAAATTGATATTTTGCAAAGCCGTATGAAGGAGACCTCTTGGCTCCAGGATTAAATGACCTGCTTTAACTTTAAGAGAATGATGCCACAAATACTGATTATGATAACCTGTTTCAGCCCTTGCTTCTACTATCCCTATTAAATTTATCTGATAATGCATTTCCCCCTATTACCAAACATGATTAATGTGCCACATACTGTTAACTGTGCTCTTTCCCAAAAGACATCAAATGGGAGGCAGCATGTAGAAGTTAAATTATTCGGAGAGGAGTCAGTGATTGATTTAAATATAAAAGGATTAATTGGTCCCTGAACCAGACTATTAAACTGCACTGTGATCTTGACTGAAAGTGGAAGAATTACAAGTGCATTGCATAGAATAAATTAATACATTTTTCATGGCTCTAATCCTTTTTTTTCTGTGTTGCTTATTGTGGTTTTATGTACTTCGTTCCATTGTGTGCTTAATTGATGCAGAGGGGATTCAGTGTATAATGATTAAATGGATAGAGAGGGTTGGAGCCATCTATTGCATTTTAAGGTGGTAGTTCTTCCAGGATAGCTGAAAATAGCACCACAAAAAGAATATTTCTAGAAATTCTTACCAGTAATAACCCCAACAGAGAGAAGTCAGAGTCGTAATCGTTTTTTTGTTTGTTTGTTTTGTTTTGTTTTACTTATTGTTCTGTTTGGGGGCCACACCCAACTGACTGTGCTCAGTTTCCTCCTGGCTCTGGTCTCACTCCAGCAGTGCTCAGGAGATGATGCAGGGATTGAACTGGGGTCACTCGCGTGCAAGGCAAACCCCTCCCCAGCTGTGAAGTGTTGACGAATGTGGAAGTTCACCTCTGTGTGGACACTGTCAGATCCACATCAGCTGGTTGGGTCAGCGCAGCTCTTTATCTTCAGAAGAGTCAGACTGAGACTTCTCTTGAAGGTAAACAGCACGATGATATGATAGTTGCGTCGTGGAACTGTCCCTTTGAACAGTACCATTTTTTTTCTCATTCCAACTCAGAGACTGCTGTAAAAGAGTCTTCCAGGGTGCTGCTGCTTTTTAGGAAGAATACATTTGTGTTATTCATGTCTGCACTGTTGTAGTGTTTATAAATAGGCGTTCTTGTATGCTCTGCTTTCTAATAGTAATGCTGCTCATGAAAAGAGAGCTAGAAAGTCTGTGATTGTGAAGTAATTTAAGAATTCCTTTATTTGTGGCTTTATTTAACAAAATGTATTTTGTTTCATCATAGTGTCTTCCAGGATATTTCTTTACCCTACCTTGCTGTGTGATGGCATTATTATTTGAGACTTTGAGTCTCTCCTGCTCCACAGTAATTAGTCATTACAGATTGCTTTAATAGAGTGTGATTTTTGTGAGACTAGAAATATAATCATTTGCCTCTTGGGATTGAAGTCTTCCTGAACTGTCACCCTGTCCTTTTTCTCTATCACTTTGCTTTAGTTTCTTCCAGATAGCAAATATTTTACATTTTTTTCAGCCCCTTTTATTCTTCTTTGAACAACCAAGGTTGAAAGTTAAGTCTTTAGATTGAATTGAAATCTGTTTTACTGCAGTATGTCCATCAGTGACAGGTGTCTGCTGGGGTACCTGTGTTCTCTGGTATGCTATGAAATATTGACTGGTATGTTGTCACATCTTCACACTGTGTAAAATTCGTATTTGTCACAGGTGAGGACAGCCTGAACATGTCCAACAGTGACTATAAAATATCTTGCTAAGCAGAATGGATTTTATGGCCTGGTGCATCTCAGTGTCGCTGTGCAGGGCAGATTTGGTGTCCTCCCTGAGCTCCCTTAGCATTTAGATTCTTACTTCTTTGAGGTGCTGGCAGTCTTGGTTCTTTTGATACTCTCCTTTGAAGGTATGCTAGCTTGCTTTATATTTAACTATGGTATCCAGAAATAAATCCAAGGTCTGCGTAACAGTCATGGGATAGAAAAGTTGGTTAGGCCCTTGGTTCTTAAATGACTTTTTTTTTTTTTACATCACACCCGGTGATGCTCAGGGGTTGCTCCTGGCTCTGCACTCAGGAATTACTCCTGGTGGTGTTTGGGGGACCATATAGGGTGCCAGAGATAGAACCCGGGTTGGGCACGTGCAGGGCAAATGCCCTGCCTGCTGTACTATCGCTCCAGCCCCAAGTGATTTACTTATTTCTTAGCTTTTTTTAATCATAGAGGTATACTATGATTGACAGTATTGTTAATGATGCTTCCCCGTGTACACAATTTCGACACCATACACATCATTAACTTGTCATTTGTTTGTCTTGTTTTGGGTCACATCTGGCAATGATCAGGAGTTACTCCTGCCTCTGCACTCAGGAATTGTTTCTGCTGGTGCTTGGGGGGACCATATGGGCTTGTTGGGGAACGAACCCTTACCACTATTCTTGCTCCAGCCCCAGGTGATTTTTAAAAAAACATTTTGTACCCCAACCTGTCTGATGAACAGGGCAAATAATTATCAGGAGCAGTGGGTCTTCGGTAAGCAGGTGTTCCTGGGATGATGGTCTGGCTAGTATGAAGAGCAGCCTCCGGGGAGATGCTGGTTACTGAGTGTCCTCTAACGCTGAGGTCGCTGATCTCTGTATCAGCCATCACTGTAGTACCTTAGCTTTGCTGGCCTTAGCTTCTTTGGCCAGTAACATTTAGATACTTATCTGGTCAGTAACATGCTTCTTTGAGGGTTAGGGTTGTGAGTCCAATGTTGAGCACATATGAGAGGCCCTGAGTTCCATCCCTGGCAACCTACGACCCATCCAGCATAGCTGTGTTGTTCAGCATTGCCAGAGACAGAGCATTACTGGGCGGGGCTGGATGTGGCCCATATCTTTCAACAGTTACATGTTGTTAATTAAAGCAGTTGATTAGAAAGTTTAGTAATAAGACATCACCTTGGTCTCAGTATTTTTTTTGCCTCTTTTTTTTTTAAATTTTTATTAGTGAGACATCATGAGGTACAGTTGTAGACTTACAAATTTTCTTTATGGGTGCAATCCTAAATCTAACTTCTTAAAGTAATACTATTCAGTTTTCTTTAGGGGAAAAAAAAGACAAAACGGTGGAACTCTCATCGAAATACAGTATTTATTTAGATATCTCATTTAACAAGTATATGCAGTTCATCATTTACTACAGACTTCCTTAGAGATGGGATTTTTTTTTTGACATTCTGGTCTGTCGGTTCGTTCCAGAATTCCTGGACTCTTCGTGGGCTTTGGGTTCATTGGGTGCAGTTAGAAGTCTGATTTGCACACGGACATCTCCAAGATGATTTTTTCTTTATTATGTTGCTTTTCTATTGACTAGCAGAAAATAATCTCGTTCTTCCCCTTCCAAATGATATTTATTACTGTGTTGTTGTTGCTAACCGATTTCAGGAAATGAAGGATATTATTATTCATTAGTAATTTTTTTTCAGGGGAATTGAGAGACTGATTTTTCTCAAATAATTGTGCTAATTCTATGCAATGAACTGATTCGAGAAGTAACTTCTATGACTTGATGAAATGAAAAATATTTATTGAAAAATGGATAGTGAATGAAAACCTGCTTGTCAGAGGACTTAAAGATGAACGTCTAAAATATATGGGAAGGATTGCCAATATTTGCACTTAAGAATAGGCTGCTTTTTTACTAAACATTTTTTCTATTATATCTTCTTTTACATATTCAAAACCTGCTGATTTTATGTAAATCGTATATCAGGTGAAGAAGACAGTACTAGATTTCGGGGCTGGAGCCATAGCACAGTGAGTAGGATGTTTGCCTTGTACACGGCTGACCAGGGTTCGAATCCCAACATCTCATATGGTCCCCCGAAAACACTGCCAGGAGTAATTCCTGAGGGCATGAGCCAGGAGTACCCCCTGTGCAATGCTGGGTGTGAGCAAAAAGCCAAAAAAAAAAAAAAGACAATACATTAGATTTCTATACTGTATCAAATGACCACAAAGTTGGTGGTGGTTTGTCATTTTGCAGAATTATTATTAATTTTGGTTTGGGGGCCACATCTGCCCTGCTTAAGGGAGGCGGTGGTTGCCTCCAGCATGTTGCTCTGGGAATGAACTTTCTGCAGTGCTGGCGGTGAGCCCGGGTCAGCCGCATGCGAAGCGCAGGCTCTGCCCGTTGAGCCACCTTCCTGTCCATCCTGCACATGGACTGTTTTCCGGTTCTGAAAGTCAGGATTTTTCAGATGAGCCCGAAGTCAGGCCGAATTCAAGATGTTGGCAGAATTACGTTCCTTTCTGATCTCTCTAAGTGAGAATCTGTGTTTGTCTGCTACAACCTCTAAAGGTGCCACTTTCCCCTCCCCCGCTCCCTGTCCTTGGGGCCTTATGGTTTGCAATACAGATACTGGAAGGGAACCATGTCTAGCCCTTTATCTCCTTTTTTAGCATTCGGTTCTGTCCAGAGTCGTCATTTCCAGCTCTTATTCTCATAGTGGTCCCTTCTCTATCCTGATTGCCTCCTCCCCCCCCCCCCCCCCACACACACACACACACTTGGGACAAGCTGCCAAGCATGGACAGGTTGGGGGTGGGAGGAAAACTGGGGACCTTTGTGGCGGGAGATACGCACTGGTGAAGGAATGGGTGTTGGAACATTGTATGACTGAAACCCAGTCATAAGCAGCTTTGTAACAGTGTATCTCAGAATGATTAAATTTTAAAAAATAAAAATGGAAAAACTTAAAAATCAAAAAAGTAAATTTATTTGAAGAGTAAACTTGAAATAAATAATTTTTAAAGAATTTGCCACATTCCTTGACTTGTGGCCCTCCTCTGTTTCCAAGTCAGCAGTGGTTGGTTCATCTTTATTACATTGCGACACTCAGTTACTTGGTTTTTCTGACTTCTTCCAAATGCATTGAACACACTGGATCATCCAGATAATCTCCTTATTTTAATGTCAGTTGTTTTTGCACTCTCTAACTTTATTTCTTCATTGCTCTGAAGCGTAACATATATACATTTATGGGAATTAGTGTCTGATAATTGGGAATCATATTTTTGGAAACCATTATTCTATCACAGATAAAATGCCAAATATTTATGACTGTGTAACTCAGATTTTACGTAATTATTTTTAATAGTCCCAAATATCAACATTGATATATTTCTTTCACATTGCACTTTTCACCCATTTTCCTCTATGCGTGGCCAGTGCTGGGAATTGAACTCAGGACTTTGTTCCACCTATGAGCCATATTCTTGGATCCTGTATAGCTTTATATTGTGCCATATATTTAGTCAAAATGTATGAGTTTTTCACAGTTTTGGAACATTTATATAATTTGCACTCAGATCAAGAAATAGAATCTTAACAGCACCTGGAAACATCCCTGGCTCTCTTTCTCTTTTCAAGTCCCCTTTTCTACCGTCCCGCGTATAAGTATTGTTTTCAATCTAATGTAGTTTAATTTAATACTGTATGTAATAGAAATTCATTCGCAGACAAATTTTTGGTCTCTTGTTCAACAATGGTACTGTCCATGCTCTGTATAGTGTTAATTATTCTGATTGCCCTCTATTGGGTAAATACTTACATTTTTTCCATTTAGCATGGCGGTAGGGCACTTGCCTTACAAGTGGCCAACATGGCTGACCTAAGTTCGATTCCTCCGCCCCTCTCGGAGAGCCCGGCAAGCTCCCGAGAGTATCTCGCCCGCACGGCAGAGCCTGGCAAGCTCCCCGTGGCGTATTCGATATGCCAGACACAGTAACAACAAGTCTCATGATGGAGACGTTACTGGGCCCACTCGAGCAAATCGATGAACAACGGGAGGACAGTGATGAGGACCGTGATGATGAGGACTGGTTGATAGAATACAGGTAGTTTCAAATCCTGACTTTAATTCAGAGGGAAAAAACTGGTATGTAGTTGCTTGTCCTTGAATAAATGAACCAGCCTGAATCAGAAATACAGTGACTAACATGTTTCACCCCTACCTTTATTAGCATTATAAACAGGGAAGTATGTTTTAAATGGAAATCTTAGCCTTTAAAAAGTAGATTGTGTCAATGTTTTATTTATTGTAAAGATTGTGATCTTTAATCAGATTCATAGGTACGATTACTAATTAGAAAAATTAGTTATTCATTCCGATGATAATTTGATCCAAATAAATTCATTTTATTGAGTTTCGTTATTCAAGGTATGTGTTCTGCTCTTTAAAAGATAGTTTTGAGGGGAGACAGTGAAGGGTTTTTTTTGTTGTTGTTGTTTGTTTGTTTTAGCACGGTAGTTTTTAACTGAAACTTATCTAGAAAGATGTGAGGGGAGAGAAATGGGGAAGTGTGTGTTCAAGAGAGAACATGGGCCTCTCCAGGTGGAAATAAGCGAAGAAAGTAGAGACAAACAAGCGAGATCTGTGTTCTAGGAGTCAAAGGACTTGAAGAGCGAACCTCCTCGGCACAGTTTCCTGATTTCCCTCCGGCTTCCTTTGGGCTTCCTTTGTTGTTCTTTTTGTTCTATCTTAAGATGTGCAGTTAGGTTATTTATTTGGGCCTTCCCATGTTTCCTCACGCACACTTGCATTGCTCTGAACAGCGTATGCTGTGTCCCATATGTTTTTGTAACTCATGTCTTCATTCTGTTTGTTTCCAAGAATCTTTTTATTCTTTGGTTTCTTCTTTGATCCATGGTTGTTCATTAGTAAATTGTTTCATTTCCAAGCCTTTGAGTTTCACCCATCTTTCTGTTTGTGGTTAATTATTCACTTTCAAAACATTGTGGTCTGAGAAGGTACTTGATATGATTTCTGTCCTCTTGATTTTTATGGAGACCTGTTTTGTGTTTCAGCATGTGTTTTGTCTTGGAGACAGTCCCAAGTGCATTGAAGAAGAATGTGTGCTTGGTTTTGTTGGGGGTGGGGAGTTCTATACACATCTCTGAGACGCATTTCTTCTCTTTGTTCCTTTAAGGCCAGTGTTTTCTTACTGATTCTTTTTGCATTGTTTGATCTATACCAGTTCCACCACCAGTGAACTGCTGCTTCCACCAATGTCCCCAGGTTCGTCTCCACCCCCAATCCTGCCTGTCTGGCAAGCATATAACAAATTTATTTCACATTACTTGTTCCAGAAAACATAAGGACTGGCAAATGGAATTATCAGAAAATAAATTAATCGAAGCCAGTTTGTGATGATTGATCGCTAAGTAGTCTTACCCAATATAAGTATGATGTTAATTCATTATTGAAAATGTATAGATCCTTAGCCAGCTAGGGGTAAACATACCTTTCTCAAGAGAGTCCAACCATCTGCACTGTTAGTGGGTGCCATACTCAATGCCACATGTTGGGTAATGTTTCCTGCCTTTAGAGAAACTCTTTTAACACTTCTTGCAAAACTGGTTTCTAGACTATAAGTTCCCTAAGCCGTTGCATGCCCATGAAGCTCATCATTGTTCCTGCAAATCTGAATGATGGTCTAGCGGGATAGAGTATTCTTGGTGAGGTGTTCACTCTGAGCTTCTGTTCTACACCTCTCCATACTCTACTGGCTCACAGTTTCTTTTGATAGATCTGCTGGTCATCTTCTGGATTTTCCTTTATGTGGAAGTTTCTTTTTCTTTTTTTGATCTTGCTACTTTCGGGATGAGTCTTCTCTTCTTGATGAAGATCTGGGGATCACTGAGTAATGTCCTTCCTTCTACAAGTAACATTATTTAATTTGAAGTCTGTGCTGGCTCATCCAAGTGTGGCCATCCCAGCCTATTTTAGGTAACGATTTTCCTGTTAGATTCTTTTCCAGCCTTTTACTTTGATCCTGTGTTTATCAAGACTGCTCAGGCGTGTCTCTGAAGCAGAAGGATGTTGGGTTCAATTCTCTTGTTCATCCATTCACACTGCCTTTAGTTGGTGGATTTAGGCCATTGGCAGTAAGATTACTGAGATGAAGGAATTTATTGCCATCATTCTGTAGAGATTGTGTTTGTAAAGTTTGTCTTGCCTTTATTTAAAGGAAGCACTTAGTGCTTTTGGCAGAACTGGCTTGTTGACCATGAACAACTGAGTATCAAGCTTTGTGTCACTTCTTCTAATCTGAATGCCAGCTTCTCTGGAGAGTATTCTTGTTGGGGTCTTTATTTCATCTAGTTTGTTTGCTCAGCCAAACTATTCTTTTCTGGCCCATAAGATTTCACTTGATAGCGCCGCTGTGACTCTTACCAGGGATCCTTTACATGTAAGTTTAGTTTCTTCGTTGACCTTGCTCCTCTCAGGATTCTATCTCAGTCTTTGACTTTTGTCATTTTAATGACAGTTTACCCTTGGAATTTTATTTGGGTTTAATTTGGGAGGACTCCTTTTAAAATTTTTGGATCTAGTTGTGTGATTCAACCCTTAGGCTGTGTGAGTTCTCAGCTAAAATTTCTTCAATAGTTCTTGTCCCTTCTCTCCTTTCTCTTTCTTTGCGACTCCGGTAATAAGATCCGGATATTATTTCTCTTAAAATGATCACATAATTCTCTAACACACTCTTCATTTCTTTCCCTAATCCCTCCACCCCCCCCCCCCCCATTCTTTATGGATGTTTTTACTAAATCTTATCCTCCAGCACACAGATTTGTTCCTCAACTTCTGTCTCTTCTGCCGAGCCCTTTGACTGAGTTCATTTTGAATTCACCTACCGTGCTCTTCAGTTCAGTGACTTCAGGTTGCATTTTTCTCATACTCTCTCCCGTACCTTTTCTTGTGAAGGTCTGTTGTATCATTTTCCTTCAGTGCGTTAGACAGCCTGACACCAGTTTTTTAGGGGCAATATCACCTCAGGGCCTGTTTTGTCATCCTTATATTTATTCAATGTAAGGATGAGGTGTTAACGTCATCCTTATATTGAATAGATATAATATAAATAAAATTTTCCAGACTTGCAACACCTAATGATCGTCTAATGTTTTTATTGCTTAACATTTTCTGTCTTATGAAGAAATATCAATTCTGCTCAGAATTATGCCCAGCTTGCATAAAATATAGCCTTCTTGATAAACAATTTTAAGTAGATGATAAGAAATGCATACAAGTATTTCATGTTAATTATTTTTGTTTTACCCATCAGCTTTATTTTTACCCTGTGTTAGGGATAGGAGGGCAGGAATCACAGCAATGTTGATAGGCTGCTGTGTCATGACTAAAGAGAAGGAAAACCTAGCCACTGGGCAAGGCCTGTGCCTTGGAAGGGCAGGCAGAGAAACCTTCTGGCAGGAGCACTCTACCAAATAAGCATCAGCATCACTTTCATTTTCCTTTGGCCAGAAAAACTGTGACCGCCTTTGAGCACTGGTGAATGAGACATTTTACAACAATGCTGAGTATAAAAGGCCCTGCTCTCTGGTAAGCTAATGCCAAATGTTAGAAAGCCTTTAAAGAACTTGCCAGGCCACATTGAGTATCAGCTGTTATATCTGAAATGGAGCCATATGAAGAGGTAGGTTTTCCCTGCTGCTTTGTTTATTCCAGACAATGATTAAAAAAAAATCCTATTCCTGAGAATAGCAGCATAAAATAATTTTGATATCATACTATTTTTATATAACAAGGCAGGAAAAAATAGCACCACCAGCCGTTACTCACATGTGATGGAGAGTCCAGGAGTGGAATGTGGAGAAATGACACTTTATTTAAGAAAAATGACTGCGTATGCAGCACCAGTAGTATCACATTTCCCTTCCTCCCTGTCCTCCCTCCCAACCTCCCTCTCTCCCTCCTATTTGTCCTTTGTTTTGTCCTTCTTTCCCCTTCTCTGTCCTTTCTTCCTGTTGTTTGTTTGACCCAGTAGGTGAAGTGCTACTTGGGGGTGTTCACCTGATGAATGGCAGCATATTGCAGTTCCCATCTGCTTTATACTGTTTTGGCAGTGTATTTCTTCCACCGCAAGTTGGGTTCGGGAATCTAGACAGATGTCAGAGGTCTGTCCCCTACCTTTCTTTCAAGTTGGCAAGAGCTCTGCTATAACTGCCACTCAGAATTCTCCTTTGGTGGCAGAAATCTATCATAGTGGTTGATTATTTTATAAAATACATTTAAAAAATTATGACTTTAAGATGTACTTTACAGATTTATTTGGTAGCTTGGGAAGATTGTCACAATGAAGAAAGGACTATACTCGGGTATAGAGGCAAAAAGATAAAGTCCTAGATATTTCAGTATCAGTTGACCTTTATTGTTCTCGTACATGTAGTTCCTTTATAATGCCAAAGAGAAAAAAAGTGTGGTTTTTCCATTATTTCTATCCCTCCCTGCAAAAAAAAAAAAATGTTTTGTCTGTTATTCTCTTCCTTAAAAAAAAAGCTAGATGAAAAAAATTTTGCTTTGTATTTTAAGAATCCATGCATGTCATTAAATAAGGATAAAAAGTTCTTTGATGCTTACAGGTTATCTAAAATAAATGTCGTTTTAATCTGTTTTGTGAAAGTGAGTCACACTGGAGGTATTTTGCGCGGACTCCTAGCTCTGTAATCAGGGGTCACTCTTCAGGAGACATATGTGGTGCTGGGGGTCAAACCTGGTCAGCCACGTGCAAGACAAATACCTTACCTGCTGTACTGTCTTTCCAGACACAAACCTTTATTTTAGCTGGAAACACCCATGAGATTTCCAAAAGGTTGTCCAGAGACGACCGTGACTAATCTGTGACCCAATTTTATGACCCCATGAGATTTAATGAGGAGATTTTTGTTGTTCTCAAATTTTGTGTATGTTGGCTTCTGATCTTCAAGTATGAATCACTATCTAGAGTGCTCTTGTGTGCATTTTGGCCTCTTAAAACGTAGGTGATACCATTCGTACCTTAAGGATGGAAACCTTTAACACTTTCAGCCTTTCTGTTAAGGATATCAGAGCCTCTCCATGTCGTTTGCTTCTGGTGAGGAACCCAGGGAGAAACATCAAGTCCTTAGGCCACTAGGGCACTGTTTTTGCAGCTGCTTTGTTATCAGCACAGTGCCAGGAGAGGACCCTTGTGACCGGGAAGAACTAATGCAATTACCCCAGTGCCAGATTTACTGCTGGGAAAGACTTAGCTTTGCAGATGTACTGCTAGAAAAGAGCAGTGAGAGACGTGCTGGTTTGTCACGTGAGTGCGTGTGAAATGCATTCGTGTGTATGTTTGTAAATATACAGTACACACATACACTAAGGAAAGCTATTTACTGGTGAGGTTTTGTATTGCACCAGGGTAGCAGTCTTGCAAGAGTGATGGTTAGTAGATTTGCGGTGGTAATTTAACATCTGTAATACAAGTAATATTTACCACTTAAAAATTATGGGCCATTGGCATTCATGAACATTTTCATCGCCTTTGTAATCAGGCTTAACATTTAATTTAAAGTGAGTAAATGTACAATGGTGATAGTATTTCAGTTTTATAAAATAATTTAATCAAGTCTTATTTGAATATCGCGAGCCATCCTGCCTGTTTGAGACGAAAGCTAAGCGCTGTCCAAAGAGAGAGAGCTCGTGCTGCTAACAAGCAGAGGATCTCAGCAGAGCCTTTGTTGAGGTTGCCAAGGTAAATGGTTTATTTTTAAGGAAAGAAAATGATAAAATAGCATGAACAGAATATTCCCAAATGAGGATCTATGGAGTGGGGCAAGTTACTGCTGGCAAGACATTTGGCTAATGACAACTTGGAAAATTTTAAGATAATAAGTTCATACCACAGAAAGCATTTAGATAAAATTATCTAAATGCATTCTGTATTGTGAATCTGTTATCAAAACACTCTTATCCCCTGAAAAGAACAGGAGTATATTAATATTCATAATACATTTTGAAAGCACATCTAATACTTGCATTCTGGAAACTCAATGCAAGAAGTAAAAAAGAATTTTTTTTGAGATTTAGAATTTTTGAAAGAATAAAATAATCTGGAACCCTCATCTTTCCTTCTTTGCATTTATACAAGTCCTCCCCAACCTCCCAGATGCGGGCTCCACCAAACCCTTGCATTTCCTTGGTAAATAGTTTCAGTTGTAAAGAATGCCTTTTGAAAATACAAACAAGCGGGAAAAAAAGCCCTACAAACTTTTATTTGCCTGTCTTTGAAAATTACATACTACCACCTCATAAGAATAGTTGGACTTCTTTGCACTTTAAAAGACTCACTAGCTTGGTGACCGATGCCTGCCATATTAGCCTGAGACCATCTCCACTTGGGTGCAGCCTGACTCTGTGGGCTCCTGGGCACCACAACACACTGTTCCCTCAAGTAACCCTGTGTGTAAGCAGCAAAGCTAGAGTGTGCACGCATCAGTCACATGTGTGCGACCTGGGGTCTGGCAGTGACAAAGGAAGGGGCGGATTAATGAAGTCATTTACCATGCACATCGATTGGGCTTGTTCGTCTTGTGATGAACTTTCCACAGAAAAGCAACCTTTGGTTATAAACCAAAACAGCATTCACCATTCAGGGACTGTTGGCTGGCGTGAGCTATGATAGAGACCAGCACAAACTCTGACGGGGCCCACTTGGGGTGGGCTTTTGATGGGATATGTGAGTACAGCAAGAGATGATACTGCAAAGAGGAAACCATGTTTCTTTGTTGAGATTTAGCTGGTTTCTTATTGTACATCGGAGAATTCTCGTCAAAAGAGTAAAACTTACTCTCCTGTTTATTATTTCTTAAAAAATACGACTAGAGCAAGCTTGATTGATAACAAGCCAACAGGCAGGAAACTGTGCTCATGTCCTCAAGTCATCTTGCCTACAGAGCCACTGGAGGAGTTTTTATCAAGAGAAAAGTGGGGAGATGGGTGGGTGCCAAATGAATCATAAAGTACAGTTTTTTGGAAATAACTAAAAACACAGTTATTTGGGGTGAGTTTTTATTTTGTTTCTCTTCCTTTCCTCCCTTCTCCTTTGCTCCCCTCTCCTCATTCCCATGGATTCAGGTTACTCCTAATATAAACTTACTCTTTGACATTGCATAGGGTATAAACTAATACGAGGACAAATAACAACTATACCCTGAGTGTTTTTCTTACAAAATTTGATAAAGAGTAGAAGTTTGACTATTTATGCTACCAGAAATTTCCGTCTTCTGATTTTTACTTCATATTTTCACTTTTAACATCTTTGAGATCTTGTTATATTTATGCAGATAGGTGCCATACTTCTATTACTCTACTTTTGTCCCTTAAAAAATTTTAGGTGTTGGGGAAGGAGCAGTGGTACAACACGCGGGGCATCCACCTCGCAGGCGCAGACCCAGGTTCAACCTGTGGTCCCCTGAGCACAGAGGCAGGAGAAAGCCCTGAGCACTGCTGGGTGTGGGTCCCAACACACACAAACAGAAAAAAAATCTTCAAGGTATTTTTATTAGTAACCTTATAAAATGTCCCTTAGCTGCTTCTTTAGGTTGAACCTGGGACATATTCCCGGCTGAATCGGTTTTATCTCTGTTAAATCTGACAGAATGTCTGGCATAAGGAGGTTGTTCTTAAGTAAAAGTTGTGGATTAAATGAGTTTTTCTGTTAGTATGAATACGAAACAAGAAATAGCAGAGCAGAAAGAGGTACCCGTCCAAAGAGGTAATGGGGGAATTTTCTATGGAGGTGGTCAATATGATATTGAACCATGAAGGATAGGATCTGAGAGAGAATGAGTAGAAACTTGTGTGGAATAATGGAAATGTTGATGAGAAATGCCCCAAGTATTACCCGTTCCACATTGACCTTCACTAAGGGTTTATTCAGGGAAGTGGGTTTGTTTGTTTTTTTATTGTTTTTATTTTTATTTTTGGGTCACACCCAGCGATGCACAGGGGTTACTCCTGGCTCTGCACTCAGGAATTACTCCTGGCGGTGCTTGAGGGACCCTATGGGATGCTCGGAATCGAACCCGAGTCAGCTGCATGCAAGGCAAACCCCCTATCTGTTGTACTGTCGCTCCAGCAACGAAGTGGGGTTTTAAATACTAACAAACACACACTTAATAAGCAAGTGGGTCACACCCGAATAAAGAAGGCTAATTGTAGAAGGGGCTTAGTTCTTTTCTCTCTGGGTTGTGGGCAACAGTGACATGAAACACAGTAGAGAGTATAGATTTTGGCTACAAATGTGTTTTTGGAGGATTGATTTGGCCATGCTACTTAGGTGGATGATAGAGTAAATTAACCAAATTCCTTCTTGCCACTTCCTGGACGGAATGCCCTGTTGACCCCTATGTACATGGCTACTTCTTAGTTTTATATGCTCGTCTCCTTTCTAGTCCAGAGACTTTAAACTCCCTGGGGTCCCCTAAAGGTCATAAGATGCTGTTCTCCAGAGCTCTCAGTGATGCCTCAAGCGTATCTGACAGAATGTCAGATAATAGTTGGGTGTTGAAAGCAATAATTATAATTTTGTAAATATTATTAAAAATAATAATAATTTTCCCTCTGGAAAAAAGGTTAGAGGAACTGTCATAAATTCTGAAGAGCGGGGGTGGGTAGCCCATAACTTATTCCTGACAAAATACCTAGTGTGCTCTTTCTTCCCTGTCTCATGACCCAGGATGGTACTTTGTTTCTGAGTCTTCTAGTAAATGTCGGAAATTTTAGAGGAAAGGTACACAGTGTCACGAAAATTACCTACAAAGATCTCCCCATGCTAAACATCATGGTAAATAGTGGATTCTAAAATGATAGATCTAATATGATTTATGTCCTCACAAAATTTTGTCAGAGGGACTGAAACTGATCAACACATCAGTGCTCTGAGGTACACATGGTGAAGTCTGGGAATGTCCAGCCTGCCGTGGGATCTGAGGGACGGAGTCGTGGAAAAGGAGAGGAGTGCGGAGACGGAGGATTGGGGAGTCCATTCTGTGCCAAGAGCGGCTCAGATTTAAGCATAGGTCTGTTTGGAAGCGTCCAGCTCCTCCTAAGGCTGAGTGGCGGGGCGGGGGGGGGGGGGAGGGGGGGGCGGTTAGTGCCGTGCTAGGCTGCGCCAGCCCTCACAGCGATCTCCTTTCCAGGTTTCTCACACGGATTGCCTGGGAGGTGAGTCTGTGTTCTATCTAGCAATAACACTGAATAGTAGAAAATGATAGAAAAGGTTTCTCTAGCGTGGTAAATACATAAAAAATGATTTATGGTTCAGAAAAATATAAATATGTTGCCTAAACCTGAGTGATTTAGGAAGCCCCAAGGTGAAGTAGGAATCGATAGCTTTGATTTCTCACAAAGTGATATTTTTAAATAAGCCTCCCTAAGTCATGTTATATTCTTGAAGTAAGATTTTTTTTTAATTTTGAAAGGTTTAATAAATTGCTACAGTGATTTCTTATTGATATTTGTATAGGACACTTTTGCTTTCATGAATAAATTTCTTATACAAAAAGTCCAGGTGTTTTTCAGTGTTTTTCAGTCATAAAATGATGCTCTGACATTTGCTTACTTGCATTCTTCAAAAATCCTCACATTAATTTTTAAATAAAACAGGTAACTAAAGCCATAGAACAAAAAGTTATACAGTTCTTTATATAAATGTTTTTCAATACTATAATTATACTTGTGGATGTGATTTTTAAAAAATAGTTTATTTAAAGGGTTGTGATTTACAAAGTTATTGACAGATGAGTATTCTAACGCCAATTCCATCGCCTGTGTCGACTTCCCTCTGCCTTGTTCCCGCGCCCCCTTCTGCTCAGTGCCCTCCCCCCCACCTTGTCCCCACACCTGCCACCGTGACAGACACATTTCAGAGTCAGTGGCTGTTGCAGATTAGATCTCATGTTTTTAGCGTTGTTGAGTCTGTGCTTTGGTTACGTAGCTGTACTAGTCTCCCCCATCATTGGTATACCAAGGACGCAGGACTCCTGTTCCCACATTATGTCCCATCTTCTTCCTCCCCCATCTCCTCAGTTTCTTTCCTCCTTTGTCAGTCTCCTCTCTGTACTCTGGAGTCAAGGGTGATCTAGGCATCCCCCCTCCACTACATTGTGTTTTCTCGTCCGGTTATTCTGTATAGCATAGATAAGTAATATCATCCTGTGTTTGTTCTTCTGGCTTACTTCACTCGACGTAAGTCCCAGTTCCAGCCAGGTTGCAGCTGATGGCATGATTCCATCATTCCTTGCAGCTGCATAGTATCCATTGACGTCATTGGACACCTAGGTTGATCCTGTCTCTGAGCTGTTGTGCTAGATGCTGCAAGGAATAATGGTGTGCATATGTCTTTTGGAATGTTTTTTGTCTCGAGGGTAGATACTCCAAAGTGGAATTGTTAGGTCACCTGGCAACTCAATTCTGAGTTTATTGAGAACCCTCATACTGTTTTCCACAGGGCTTGAGCCCGACAACATTCCCCCCAGCAGTGGATAATAGTTCCATTTTCACCGTATTTCCGCCAACACAGATTGTTCCCACTCTTTTTGCTATATGCTTTTCACACTGGTGTTAGATTGTATATCATTATCATCTTGATTTGGATTTCTCTGATGATAAGTTCTTCATGTGCCTATTGGTCATCCATCTGTTTTCCTCTGAAAAGTGTCTGTTTATTTCTTCTCCCCATTTTTTGATAGGGTTTGGAATTTTTTTCTTTTTCTTTTTCGCCCTGTCACTCCATCTTTGTGAGTACATACATCCTGGATACCTATCCTCTATCAAATGTATTGGCTCAAATATTTTTTCCCATTCAGTTATCTGCCTTTTGGTCTCAGCTGTCTCTTTTTTGCCATACATACAGAAACTCTTTAATTTGATGTATCCCATTTATTTTTCATTTTGTTGCCTTTGCCAGGGGTATCAGATCATTGAACATGCCTTTGTGTTCCAAATCTTGGATTGTGCAGCCTAAATTTTCTTCACTGTGCTTTATAATTTCCAGTCGGTTCTCAAGATCTTTGATGTGGATGTGACTTTAAAAAAGAAAACACTGAGAGTTACATAATAAGCACTGTCACTGTCACTGTCTTCCCATTCATTGATTTCTCGAGCGGGCCCAGTAACGTCTCCATTGTGACAATTGTTACTGTGTTTGGCAGAACAAATACATCACGGGCAGCTTGCCAGGCTTTGCCGTGCGGGTGAGATACTCTCGGTAGCTTCCTGGGCTCTCCGAGAGGGGCAGAGGAATCGAATTCGGGTTGGCCATGTTGGCTGCTTGCAAGGCAAACGCCCTACCCGCTGTGCTATTGCTCCAGCCCATGATAAACACAGTGTAAAATTTTTCACTTTCAGTCCCTCTTCTTTCTTCCTCAGCCCCTTCCTCCTCTCCTGTTCTTCCTTCTCCCTTTGTCTCTCCTTGCCTCTCTCTCTCCCCGCTCCTCTTTCTCCACTCCTCACTCCTTCTGTCCAACCCTCTTCCTCCTCTCTTTACACCCTTCTTCCCTCTCTTCCTTTCTCCTCTCCTCTTTTCTTCCAAACCTTTCCTTTTATCTTGCTTCTTTCCCAGTACTGACAGGTAGAACATAAAAGAGTGAAACTAGGGCCGCAGTGATAGTACAGCAGGTAGGGCGTTGCTTGCGTGCAGCTGCCCCTGGGTTTGATCCCAGCATCCCATAAGGTCCCCGAGCAGCACCAGGAGTAATTCCTGAGTGTAGAGCCAAGAGTAACCCCTGAGCATCGTCGGGTGTGACCCAAAAAGCAAAAAAAAAAAAAAAAAGTGGAACTTACTATTGATGAGCATTTTTAAAAATCTGATCCATGGGTGTTAGGGCAGGAGGGAGGCTATGTATGTTGAAAACAAGCCCTGCTGAAAGAAAAAAAAACTTACACAAGATTTATAGGAAATGAGAGAAAGAGCTTTGTAGATACTTCGGGGGACTAGAATGGAGAAAGGGAAGCTGAGACACTAATGGAGCTGGGTATTGGGATTCACTGGGTTTCTAACTTTCTACCGTGAGAGATGAATCAATTGGAGGATTGATTTCTGAGTTCTCTGTTCTATTTCATTGGCTTTTGTCCTCAGGTCATTACCACCAGGTTATAATTACTGTGCTTAGTAATAAATCTTGATACTTAAGTCTCTTGCTCTGTTCTTTTTCAAAATTCATTGACTATTGACTATATTCTATATGTAAACCTTAGAGTTTGTCAAAAGCCCTGCTTGGCACATCAGTTGAAAGTGCCCTGAATTTATTGATCAGATTGGGGAGAATTGTAATTTATGTGATACTGGTCCCATGCCCAATAATGAATACCTATTCAAAAAATTGCATATATTTTATTAATTTATTTTATAGGTGCCTCTAATTTTCATTGCTATTGCAAATGGGACATCTTGTACTGTTTTTTTCTAAATAGTGTATGGGAACATAACTGTTAGTCTTTTTTTTTTTTTTCTGTTTGTCTATCTTATATTTGTAGAGTAAAAGGTAAGGTAAAGGCCCTCCCGTTGATCATCGATTTGCTCGAGCGGGCCCAGTAACGTCTCCATTGGAGACTTTGTTGTTACTGTGTCTGGCATATCGGATACGTCACGGGGAGCTTGCTGGGCTCTCTCTGGATTATATGACACAAAGTTATTACTCCTTATAGATTTCTATACCTCTTTTTCTTTGTGTAATTTCAGTGACTGAATAGTTAGAATGAAACCGATTTTTTTTTTTTCAGGGGCACAACCAGTGGTGCTCAGAGCTTATTCCTGGGTCTGCACTCAGGAATCTCTTCCAGTAGGGCTCAGGGCAGTGGTGCTGGGGATTGAGCCTATTGATGAATTTTTTTTTTTAAATCTGATCCACGAGTGCTGTGGGGGGAGTGGGAGGGGGCTATATGTGTGTTGAAGACAAACCTTGCTGAAGAAAATACACTTAAGCCATATTTATAGGAAATGAGAGAAAGAGCTTTGTAGATACTTTGGGGACCATAATGGAGATAGGGAAGCCAAGACTTTAGCGGAGCTGGGTATTGGGAATCGCTGGGTTTCTAACTTTCTACCATGAGAAATGAGTCAGTTGGAGGATCGATACGTGCCACATGTGAGGCAGCATCCTACCCAGGATACCATCTCTCTGGCCCATAATATTCTCATCTTATACGTGTGTTTGTGTGTGTCTGTGGAGCAAACCAAGGTCCTTCCTCACACACGTGAGGCAAGTGCTCTCACTCTAAGCTGTATCCCTGACTGACCCTTATTGTTTTAATATTAAAATATTTTAATGATTAGATTCTACAGGGAAAAATCAGTAACATAAAAAACTCTTATTAGATAATATTAAGAACTTTGTTTTAAGAAAGTCAAACTGAGAAACTTTGGAAGAGATGACTCAGTGGACTGAGCATGTGCTTTCCATGCAGGAGTTGTGGGTTCGATTCCTGGCACTGCGTGGGCTGCATGCAGTACTGCCAGGAGTAGCCCCTGAGCACAGACCTGGGAGTAGTTTCTATAGCTCTGTGTGCCAAACCAGTGCTCAACTTGTCCCATTCCACCCCCCTCAAGTCCCCAATGGCAAAAATAAGTTTAAAGGTTTAAAGAAGGAAAGTAAGGCTTCTTTTCTCATAATTCCATACTTTTCCTGTACATAAATATAATTCGGGGGTCTGCGTGATAGTATAGCGGGGAAGGGCATTTGCCTTGCATATGGCTGACCTGGGTTTGATCCCCAGCATCCCATATGGTCCCCAGAGCTCCGCCAGGAGTGATTCCTCAGTGCAGAGCTAAGAGTAACCCCTGAGCATCATTGGATGTGACCCCAAAACCAAATAAATTAATTTAAAAAATTTTTAAGTTACCAATATCAAATTAGATCATTGGTCTAATTCCTACCTTTTCTATTTGTGCTTTTCTGTTATATCTTGGGATATAGTAAAATCAGATGCATGCTATTTTGAAATTTTCATCAAAACTTACATTTAACTGATATTATATAATCAAACCTTAATTTAGCCTCTCAAATGGTGACCTGATTTCTGTTTCAGATTCTTTGATACCGTTCCTATTATGTCAAGTCATTTCTCCTTTTAGAATTTACAAACTATGTGTCTGGGGAGGAGAGGGGGGGAATTAGGGGTGTTTGTCTATTCTTACCTCATGCGCTTTCTTTTCAGTTATCTCTCTCCATTTCTGAAACTCAATTTTCATCTGTTCTTGCTTTTTTAAAATTTACCTGGACCTTCCAAATTGGGAAAAAAAATTCAATACACTTTGAACTTCCTATTAATCTGGTTTTTATTCTATTTATTTGTCTTATTGCTAGGCTTTTCTATCAATGTTTGGTTAGCATATGCCCCCACAGGGCAAGGATCATGCTTTAATCAGTGCCACGTCAGGCTGCTTGCACTATTCTCTGCATTTGCTAGTCAGTAGGTAAATAATGGTTGCAGTTGTTCTCATGAAAAATCGGGAACCAGTGAATTCCTTCATTGTCTGTATTTCTGTTGTTTTATAAATAAATATGCTGAAGGGGCTGATAAGACAGTACGGTGGGCGAGGTGCTTGCCTTTTGTGATGCTGACTCAGATTCAATCCCTGATACCCCTGTGGTCCCCCCCAACGCCACCAGGAGAGATACTGGAGTGTAGAGCTAAGCCCTAGTATTGCTGAGAGTGGCCCCTCTAAGAAATACAAAACCTCAAAACACCTAAAAAATATACTTTTTACTATGTGAGATAATAAGCATAAATATGTCAGTTGAAATACATCCTCTGAATTTTATATATACAATGTTTACCAGCCTGCAATTAGTAAAGCTATGTTATTGCCCAGTTTTGTGCCAGCATAATTTTATATGTTGATTTTTCATAAAGGTCATTTTCATAAAGGACAGCACATTTTTACTGTTGGCACTAACAGGTGCCTGTATAACAGATGCCTATATGCGTTTAGAGGCATTAGTGATTTTTATTGGGAATTTATATACAGCAGTCTCCTGAACATCTTTTTTTTTTTTAATCAACTGTTTTAACCTTATGTAATACTTTAAAGCGTATCAATATGCTGTTTCTGTTCTACCATACAAGCAAGTTTCTTGTCATTATTCCTAGAATTTGGATGCTGGTGCCTGAGTAAGTAGAAAAGTCTTAAGGAGAGAGATACATATTTGTTTATGCTGGAGGCCTGCGTTTGATCCTTGGTGACTTGTGGTCCCTTTAGCCCTGCTGAGGAGTGAGCCCTGCCAAGCGCCGAGTTGGGAGTTGCCCTTGAGCACCACTAGGTGGAAACCAAAGCAGAACGTTATGCTGCTTTTTCTGTTCTTGAGAGTTTATAGCCATATAAACTCCCTTTATAGGCAGAGGTAACTTAATGCAGAAGAATCATGAATCACGACGGCCATCCTGTTATTCGTCGATTGCCTCGAGCAGGCCCCAGTAACGTCTCCTTCATCCTAGCCCTGAGATTTTTAAGAAAGTGCTATATTCAAGGCTCTTTAGGAGAATGAGACCCATCATTGTTACTGGTATTTGGCATATTGGGTACGCACGGGGAGTTTGCAGAAGAAGGAGGAAGAATTCTGCACAGTTGCTTTCAAAATTATACAATGCAACAAGTCACTCCTCAAATTTACCTGGATGCTTTAGTTTGTGAACAGGTTCTTGCTACCGAGCTCGTCCATATCCAGTTGGAAATTCGAGGCTAAATTGTTGTATGGTTAATGAAGTACCTTTCTCGCATCTTTGCTTCCTGTATCAAGCCTCCCTACCTCCCAAAAATGTAGAATTGAGTTTCTCCATCTTTCTTTTCCAGTGAGCATTTGTCCTGTGCTTTCACATTCTTCCTTCATGGGGAAAGCAATGTCTGCACGAGTGTGGAAATTGCCCAACACCAGCCAATTTATTTGATCAATGAGGAGCATATACACATGGCTCAGTCTTCACCTGCACCATTTCAAGGTGAGTAAATGGTGGTGACCTGGCTCGCAGGCCCTTCTTCTAAATGGATAGCCACTGACCTACGCATGTCTAGCTGATGAAGACGCCATCTTCAAGGGGCACTTCAAAGCTGAGCACAGTCAGCTACTGCAGAAGAAGGCAAAGGCCACCATTTCACAGGGAGGAGAGGATCTCCCATGCACAACAGGGTTTTGTATAAAGTTTCATTAAATAAAATCATGAATGTTCCCTTTGTACAGTAAGTATATTTCAAGTCGATGATCCATCTGAGGAGAAAGTTCAGTGCTTGCGCACAGCCTTGCATGTATGATGACTAGTTTGATGATGCCCAGTATTTATGTAGGTGTGCAAAATTGTAATTCAGCGAGCAGTTGACAAATCGTGTAAGTGAATGCCTTTTACATTTGCTCCATGACTCCAGGAATGTAGATCTGGAGGTAACATCTATTAAGATTAGTATTTAAATTTCTAATTAAAATATAATCTCTGTATATCTACATTGAGATTTTTCTGCTACTGGAAGTTTGTTTATATATATTTATATATATATATATATATATATATACACTTTTTTTTTTTTTTTTTTTTGCTTTTTGGATCACACCCAGTGATGCACAGGGGTTACTCCTGGCTCTGCACTCAGGAGTCACTCCTGGCGGCACTCAGGGGACCATATGGGATGCTGGGAATCGAACCCGGGTCGGCTGTGTGCAAGGCAAACGCCCTCCCCGCTGTGCTATTGCTCCAGCCCCTTGTTTATATATTTTTAAATTACTCAGATATTTAGAAAATCTCAGCAACCATTTTAAGGGCGTTACCACAAAAGTGGATTTTTCCTGAGTTGGTGGGTACTTGAGAATTGTATGAAAGATTTACAAAACTAGGAAACTAAAGAAGCTAGAGTTTATCGTACAGTTTAAGGAGTTTGGTCCGGGTCCCTCCCTGGACATCCAGGCCTCCTTTTACCCATGTGCGATGTCATTCATCCTGGTCCTGGGGCTGCCCCATCCACAGACAGCTTTGTAAGTCCCTTTGGGCACTGTCCTCTCCCCTCCTGTGTATGAAGACCAGGTCTACCCACACCACTTTGCCCAGTGTACACTTTTCTAGTCTGAAATCGTGTCCTGGGCTTTTCCCAGACTTCACCCAGCGGTCCCCTGACATCTTGACCTGACTTTCCGTAAGTCTCAATCTGCCACCTGGCGCTGTGGGCAAGGTCCCGTGCTCAAACTCTGTCCCTGCCCGAGTCTGGGCCTGTATGAGCCATGTCTGATCCTGCAGTCCACGTCGGCAGATGGAGAGAGAGGGAGAGAGGGGAGAGGGAAGAGGGAGATTGGGATTCCCTTCTGTCAGTTTCCGTCTCCCACCTCCAGCCATCAAGTCATCGATTTTGTTTGCTAACTTGTTTGATGGGTGGGATTTGAAGTGATAGACTCACCTGGCGCTCCGCCTTTTCACTCCTATTGCATCAGGATATACAACCTCTAGGCAAGCTGGGGGTGTAGTGAATGATTTCTATCATTAAAGACTAGGTATTTGTATGTTTTGAGCTGTTGTTAAATAGATAAGTACATGTAATGGTATATAGACATGTGTTGATAGATCTTGTTACAGTTCATCCAATTGATTCCATCTTTAAATATTGATGTGAGTTGAGAGTCATACAAATAAAAGCATGTAAATGGGAAACTTGAAGGGGGAAAAAGCAGCTAGACTTTCAAA
This sequence comes from Sorex fumeus, assembly GCF_029834395.1. Taxonomy (NCBI): domain Eukaryota; kingdom Metazoa; phylum Chordata; class Mammalia; order Eulipotyphla; family Soricidae; genus Sorex; species Sorex fumeus. The sequence continues at coordinate 13,639,866 of NW_026606140.1, forward strand.
GGAATTGTGGGACCGGAGATGTGGCTCATTGGTAAAGTGAGGTCTTTATGCATGTGAGAGATCTTTGATCCCTACCAAAGCGAGAAAAGAAAATTGAAAGAATAAATAGAAGGGGTTAGAAAATAGAGAACGAGCGGCGTGGTGTGACATTATGCTTTATACTGTCATGACACCCTGAGTCGCCGCATTTAGGTAGGCCTTTATTCCGCTGGGCTCTAACATGTTTCTCTTTCCCTTAGTACTGGTAAGTCCTTATGGCTTAAATGGGACGCTAACAGGCCAAGCATACAAGATGTCAGACCCAGCCACTCGCAAACTAATCGAGGAATGGCAGTATTTCTACCCAATGGTGCTTAAAAAGAAAGAAGAATTGAAAGAAGAGGAGGAGTTGGGCTATGATGATGATTTCCCTGTGGCCGTGGAAGTCATTGTTGGTAAGAAAAAGTATTTTGCCTGAAGAACTTTTTGCTATCTTCTTTATCTTACAATTTAAGAAGATAATCATTCTGACTTTTTTTTTTAAACACTCACAGTTTTCCCATTTAAAAAAAATTTTCTTGACCCAGTGGTGCATGTGGAGTAGTCATCTTGCCTGGAGCACCAATGGTCCCTGTATTACAAGTGCTGTTGTCATACTGTCTCAACACGTGCTTACATGGCCCTTGACTTAGAAACGTATCGCTCTCTGGAGAACCTAATGACTTTGACTCTCAGGAATATCAAAGTTAGCAGTCTTGAGTGCAGTGTTTCGTTCCTTCTTTCCAGGTGGTGTTCGGATGGTTTATCCTTCAGCCTTCGTTTTGATCTCTCAGAACGACATCCCCGTTCCTCAGAGCATTGTCAGTGCCGGAGGCCATATCACAGTTGGGCAGCAGGGACTCAGCGCTGTGAAAGACCCAAGTAACTGTGGCATGCCGCTCACCCCTCCCACGTCTCCGGAGCAGGCTGTCATAGGTGAGTGCCAGCCAGGAGCATCCCGCATGCCACAGGCCCCTGGCCTCCACGAAGAGGGGAAGCAAATGAACATGGGGAAATTCCTAGTGGAAAGGGTGGAAGTGTAAGATGGAGAAGTCATCGTGGATAATTCTTTCCCTTTTAGAATATGAAGTTACATTAGCATCTGGGAACTAAAATAAGGCTTGTTTCCTATCAGTAATCTATTTTAATGATGAATATGAATTACTTGTGAAATTTTTGACACTTTAAACAGTCTTCCTTCATGGAAAAAATTCAGAAATTGTTTAGATTGGGTGGGTTTTGCCTGCCTGGTTGAGTAGTATATTTCCTGTATTAAAATCTTTGTTGTTATAGTTGAGCTCATTTTAATTGGCAGTCTAGTCACTCAGGAGAGGCTATTCATCACACTTGAGCTGAAATGAGATTATTTATAGGAGTTTAATGTGGGTCTTGCTGGCAGGAGCTGCAGAGTAAATAAAGTCTTGGCTGGGAAACTTTGAAAACACAATACAAGCATGATACACTCTTATATGGTAATTTTTGTGCGTATTAGATGGGACAATATTTCGAAATTTCCTTAGTATATAAAGGATTTTCAGTAAATAAAATATTAGGGAAATATATAAATTTTGTGATAGAAATTAATTTTAAAGCCTACCACTTTTAATGGGCTGGAGCGATAGCACAGCAGGTAGCACGTTTGCCTTGCAAGCAGCCGACCTGGGTTCGATTCCTCCGCTCCTCTCAGAGAGCCCAGAAAACTACCGAGAGTATCTCGCCTGCATGGCAAAGCCTGGCAAGCTTCCTGTGACATATTTGATATGCCAAGCACAGTAATAACAAGTCTCACAGTGGAGACGTTACTGGTGCCCCCTCAAGCAAATCCATGAACAATGGGAGGACAGTGCTGCTGTGACAGTGCTACCACTTTTAATAAGTTAAAGACCTCATTTGATTTTCAGATGTGTTCTAAATGTCAGTTTTTCTTTTTAACACTACCCCTTTGCAGGGTTGTTACTATATGTGTTACTAAGTTGCATGCTTAAGAGTGCTGTGTAACAGAGAAACAAGCAAGGGAATAGATAGTAATGAATGATGAAAGCCCTGGTTTTCAAAAGGGAGATCACCAGTTGGGGTGAGGGGGACAGTTGGGAATGAAGAGTGAACTAAGGAACAGTGATAGTGGCAGAGGGTCTTGGGCACTTTGGGTGAGGAGAGGTGCATTTATTACATGGCAGGACTGCAGATAGCTAAGCTTTCCTAAACATGTTACTTTCCTAAAGCAGTGAATAAAAGATCTCCACGGGGGTAGAATGATGGGGGATGAGGACTAAGATGGGAAGGGGGAGAACTGGGTCATTGCTGCTCATGGGTAACTTGCAGTTGAGAAATACCAGTTCCGGAGATCTGGTCACATACAGTGTTAGGGTAAACTTCAAGTTGCTGAGAGACTAGATCTCTTTGTGTTTTTGTTTGGGGGCCACACCTGGCGGTGCTCAAGAAGGACTCCTGGCTCTGTTCTCAGGGACCGTCACTGGGGGGAGCTTAGGGACCAAACTCAGCATGGGCAAGGCTGCGGGTGACTCCCTTGAGCATTGCCTGGCTCTCCTCCAGACGGAGGAGGAAGGGTTACTGCCTTCCCGTAAATGCTCCGGAGTCTCCAGGACTTGCAGGTCAATTGATATTTTTGGGTATTGTTTGGTTTTGGGTCACACCTATTGTACTCAGGGCTTTCTTCTGGCAGGCTCAGGGGACCAGGGCAGTCTCAGGGCTGCCAAGAATCAAACCCAGGTCTGTCTCTCTCAAGGCAAGCACAGTACTTGCTGTACTCTCTCACTCTGGCCCCAAGGCCAAACTGCTTGGTGAAACCACTTACACTTAGCATATCAGCTTTCCTCTTACATTTATAGAGATAAGTGTACAAATGTTAACTAAATTAGGCTGAGTAGCAGAGATTAAAAGTCTCATTTTTGTCCATGTCAATATCGTCCACATTTTAAGTCATCAGAAGTTGTAGAGCATTAAATATGTTTGGAAAGTTAAGGACTGTGTTAACATCTGTTTATTTCTTCACTTTACTTTTTTTGTAATAGACATTTGATGATTCATTGTAAAAATTGAAATGGCTTATTTTTGCACTGTGAATCAGCTCAAGGAGCTTTAAAGATAAAAAAAAAGGAATAAAGGGACAAATTTCTTCTCTCTCTTAATTCTGGGAATAAGAAAACTTTAATTCTTTAGAATGTAGGCATGATAAGGTTACCTCCGCCCCCTCCCTTTTTTTAAAAAAAAAAAACCCCTTAAGCTAAGCCTAATTAGTCACATTTAATGGTGCTGTTGTATTGGTAGCACTATAGCACTGTCCTCCCATTGTTCATCGATTTGCTCGAGCGGGCACCAGTAACGTCTCCATTATGAGATTTGTTACTGTGTTTGGCATATCAAATACGCCACATTGGTTTGGCATACCAATTACTTGTATTCGTATCAAGAATACTGTATTGTATTGGTACCAAGAATATTAGTTTGAGTTATTATTTCTTTTTCCAGGTAAGAGTGGAGTTCTTAGAGTGATTGAGATTATTTTGGTCAAGATGTTTGATTTGAATAAAACTCACCATATATCTCTTAAATGAGAAAGATGGAAGTAATCAAATTAGGATATAATACTGGAAACTGACTTTGTCTTGTATGAGATAGAAGTAATAAAATACTCATAATACACTCAATAGCCAATATTGTCAATAGTCATAGTGGGCATATTAAAAAGAAATGGATTGCCTGTCAGCTAGAGTGGGAAAATGAGTAGCGTTATTAGAGAAAAGCAGTGACTTTTTTTTGACTCTTCTGACATAGAATGTTGAGACAGCCTCTTTCAGTGTCTTAGTACTAAGCTTTCATAAATGGTGGGAGGCGTGAGGACAAACAGTTCCGCACCACAATTTGAAATTTGACCTTGTTAAAATGCTTTGTGCCATTGAGCTCTTTCTCCAGAACACCAGTTGCAGTTGTTGCACAACCGGGCAGCTAGTGAGAAGGAAGCTCTGCCTACTGTTCAGCTCTGCCTGGAACTGTACTGCTTTGCGATTTAGATTTTCAGAACGGAGCTGGTGAGGTAGCACTGTGGGCAGGTTGCTTGCCTTGCATGGGGCTGATCTGGGTTTATTCCCCGGTACCACATTTGGTCTCCTGAGCACAGAAGCCCTGAGCATCACTGGGTATGGTCCAAAAACCTGAAAAATAAAAGAAAATTTCAAAACAATTCATTTCTTTTTGTAATGCTGTGATGTATGAAGATTCTCTAGGGCTTCGCATGTGGGTGGCTCAGGTTTAATCCGTGGTGCCAGATGGTCGCCCAGTGGACCCCCCTCAAGCACAAAGTAGGTAGTAGCCCTGGGGCCCTGCCAGGTATGGCACTAAAACAAAATCCAAAGTTCTGTTAGTAGGATTAGCTCTGTTCAGGTATGCCCTTGACCAGATTCAACTTATAGTTCCAGGCAGCGTTATTCCCAGAAGATACGGTCAGAGCCACAAGGCTATGGGTTTCATTAATTAAAATATTTATGTCTCTGCTCTCGAAAATGTTTTCAGGAAATTCTGACACTCCCAATCATCCTTCTTTCCCAGGTGAGAGTGGAGGGACCCAGAGTGCCGCCAGTCACGTGGGCTCCCAAGACGGGGGGATGATAACTATGCACAGTCCAAAGAGATCGGGGAAGATTCCTCCAAAACTCCACAATCACATGGTCCATCGAGTCTGGAAGGAATGCATCCTCAACAGAACCCAGTCCAAGTACGTGCTTTATATCATGTCTCACACAGAGTTCAGTAAACGTCTTTTTATTATCATTTCATTATTACATGAAAAGTCCATTTTAATCTTATACATTAGAAAAATAAAATGGCAATCTACTAGTGGATCGTTATTTATTTTTTGAATGTGTAGGATAAAAATAAAACCAAAAATGTTCAAGAATTTTGCATAGTTTAATTATCCAGTAAAAATGTTGAAGTTCCAAATATCTCAAGATGAGCATGATGTTCATCTGATAGTCTCTAGCACAGGTAACTCAAAGACAGCTATTGACGGCTTGGTTTTTTTTCTGTGTTTGCCAGTTTATGAGTGCTTTGTACTTACAAGAAAGATTGTCGTCACCATGTTTTCTGTTATATGTGGGCTCTGTGTTTTAACTGACATATTTCTGAACTGAACCGATTATGAGGGTGCTTTCTAGCTGCTCTGCTTCTGTTTGCTGCTGGGGAAGTCAGTATCCATTCTCTTTCCCTGCCTGTCTTTGTCTTCCCCCTCTTTTCCTTCTTTCCTCCTTTCTTTTCCTTCTTTTTCCCCTCCTGCTCTCCCTCTTTCCTTCCTTAACATGTTTTCGGAAAAGAGGATTGATTCTTAGAAGACACAACTTGTGATCATTTTAGTTTCATGTTCATGGCAGATAGTAGTCAATAACTTCTATTTGATTTATATCAAAATTTATACAAACATCAGCTTCTTTTCATAATTGCACTGATTTAACTGAACTGATCTAACTTGTTCTTAATTGATGCAAGTAAATTAAATCTTGATTCACTGAAACAATAAATATGGAATGCTTTAGTCAGCAACTTCTAAGAATGCATTTAGGAATTAATCAAATATTTCAGTTACTACTATTCAAAGTTTTACATATTTTTCCCTCTTTTTAATTTTTTTTTGAATCGCTGTGAGATAGCCCATTAAAAAATTGTTCATGATTGGGTTTCAGTCATACAGTGTTTCAACACCTATCCCTCCATACATTACAGATTTTAAAGCCTGGCATTTGAACCTATCAAGTTCACACTAATTCTTATTTCTTAGTGATTGATTCTAGACAGGTTGGTAGCAAAAATATACTAGATAAAATTTAAAATAATTGCATGAGAAATTAGTATATCTTCTTCTAGGATTCAAGATGTCTTTAGTCGCTTAAAAATGATACTTTCCATTAAAATAGTTGTACAGATTTTTTACTTGTGTATGCAATGCCTAGTTTTAAGGTTTTAAATTTTCCTTTTATTAACCATCTTTGATTGTTATTGCCGCTAACCTTTCACCTCTTCCAGATCTAACAGACTACAGCGTCTCTGTCAGCAACACAGAAAGGGGAAGTGGGACCCCCAGGAAAGGGAGGGGAGGAGGGAGACCAAGAGAAGTCCCTGCAGAGCCATCACTGAAACTCTTTACAGTATGAGCTCTAGCAAAATCTGCAACATAGAGTTGTTTATTTTTACTTCTAGATTTTAGGCTAGTTTGTGTCCTCAGTTATCAGTGACACGTATAAGAAATATTTATGTTTCTTATCTTTTAGTTTACGTTACACATATGGAATGATGCCCATAACTGCTAGTAAAGATAGGAGTTGCAGCATGAGTGAAATAATCTGAGGGCATATAATTCACAAATACAATGACATATTTGTAAAAGTATATATGACTTTTTTAAAACAATGGATAACATCTGGTACTGTTTTATTTGTGATATGTACTGTGTGTACCACTCAAAATTAAAATATTTCTGTATCCTACTTCTTACACTGTGTAGAATGGGTATTTCCCATACAGCTCTTCTTTCCTACCCCCAGTTCAGCCCTTTGGGTTGCTCTGCATTAGGATAATATTGTTAGTAAAATATGTACAAGTGTCTTGACAACTCTCTCCTCCCCAGACGTATGTCTGTTATCTGATGTTTACACGAGTCACTTTTAAATATTTCTTAGGCGGACTCAAATGTCAACTCCAACTCTTGAAGAAGAGCCTGCTAACAATCCTGCTACTTGGGACTTTGTGGATCCAACCCAAAGAGTCAGCTGTTCTTGCTCTAGGTAGGTGTTCCAGAAGGCAGGACCATACTCAGAACGACGAGGTTTTGCTGGTTGTGTTCTGGTCTGTCATACCGCTCTTTCCATTTTGTTTGGTTTGAAATATGGTCCCTCCATCAGTGGTAAAGGTGAAAAGTTTGGTCTTCTATGCGAGTGATAGTTCCAGAAGTGGCTCTCTCATTAACAAGTTACTCCCACAGATTCCTTTTGCCGTAACGAATGCAGCATTGTAAAGGCCTCAGTTTAACAAGATAGCCTCTTGCCCATGAAATAAGTTGTCTTGAACTAGTAGAATCTGGATGCCATAGCTCTTCTGTGGATACTTTATGTGGGTGAGAGTTAAGCTTTTGATAAGAGCAACATCTAGCCAAAAGCTCCTTCACTTTGTTTCCTGTAGAAAGTTTGGACTCTTATTGTCAAATTTCTCGTTTCTTTCTTTCATGGGGGGAGGGTATGGGACACACCTGGCTCTGCTTAGCTCATACTTCTGGCTCTGTGCTCAGGGGACCCTGTGATATGCCGGGGAGCAGATCTGAGTAGGCTGAGTGCCAAGCACCTGACCCTCTAGAGGTATTCTAGCCCCTCAGACTTCTCAAGTGAAAGCTGATTTTGTATCGAACCCAGTTATGTATTTGAGCACATGTTGATGGTTATTCACTTGATGGAAGACTTAGATTAGCTTAGCTTCTAAAGGATCCATTTTCAAATTTACTACTACTCAGTATTTACCATTAATTGTTGTATTTAAAACAATCACTCTTTTTATTCTGGTTTTACTCGGGGTTCTTCAAGGCATACATGAAGTGGTTCTCATATCTTTAGAAAATTCGTGCTGACTGTTTTGAATAAATTAGGCCTTTTCCCACTTCTCTTGTCCCCTAAATTGCTTACCTTTAATTAAGCTTTTCCTCAGTAGGTACCTTCTTGTTGAGAGAAGATAAGTTAGTAGTCTAATGAACTAAAGATTAGTTTTTTCCATGAGAGTGTTTTTGAAAGTCATTTTTCTCAGTCTGGATCAGTTCGTTTAGCACATGAGAATTTCTAGTTTCAGGATAGGTATGGTAAACCATTAAATAACCATTTTGTCTCCAGACCATTGTAAATTGTGTGAAAAAAGTATTTTTCTATTAATATTGATGTTTTTTAAGAGCAAGTCATAGTCAAGTTATGGTCTACCTAGAATATAAATTTTAGTGTATTTAACATCACTTGTGCCTTAATCTTATTTTTCTTGCATTTTACGTGAGGTTTTTCTCACTTTTTAAAGGTAGCCTTTTATTAACTTCTTGTTTTTATTTGTTACAGTGAACTCTTTTGTATCTTAAAATATATAAAGAAAATAACTCTTTTGCCTTAAGTTATTCTTCTGTTTCCCTCTAAGGAAACCTTGTTTCTGTTTTATAACTACATAGTCCATTCCATTGACTTTTCAGAAATTTATTTCTAGACTTGAACTTATCTTGTCTTTTTTGAATACTCCAAGGTGAATGTGTCTGTTTCTCCAAAAAGCTAGGTATCCTGTTATGGTCATTTTTATTGTACATTTTCCTTCTTACCTAAAAATTTTATCATTCACTTATTTACTTGGCTAAGTCTAGTCTGTTACAGCATTTCACAATAACTTTTATGTTTTCGTCACATGCTTGCCTCATTTTTCCAGCCGCCGTGTATTTTTCCACTCCCTGGCCTTGTCTTTGTTCCCTTTCCATCCCTGGGCTACCCAGACATTTAGCCTTTGGTACCTGGTCTGCCTGCCTCTTCAGTGGCTTACCTTTCCTCTTCAGGGTTTGGCGATGGTACTGTGTCACTAGCATATTGATAATTCTAATCATTTCACAGTGTAGATAAGTTGTAAATACAATCAAAAACTGGCATTATAAGATATTCACTTTGCCAAAAGTTCTTACTTAGAAGAAACTACCATGAAACATTTACCAGAGGGCTAGTATGGTAAAATGGGAAAATTCCATCCACATTAAAAAAATTCATGGGAAAAGACTTAGGGCTTAGGTTGTAAAGTAAGTACCCTTAGAAGATACGGTTGACTTATTTTTAGATGACACATTCATTTGTCGCCGTGGTGCTATGCCTTATTGACAATATGCCTTGTACGAAGACAGCTTTCTTCCAAGTCAGGATTGGGTTATGGTGATGAGTGAAGGTAGGGGCATTGCAGAGAGCAGCAGATACTTTGGCAAGAGTGCTTTCATACTATCTCCTGTAGGATTACCAGCCCCGTTATAGAATGGTCCTCTCCTCACTGTTTAATGGCCTAGTGGGGCGTGGTGACCATCCTGTTGTCCCACTAAACCATCCTATTATGCCACACAAATCCATTTTACTACCCACTAGGGCACCATTTAGTGCAAAGCAGTAGTGATTTAATGCTACCCTAGTGGCCTCAAAGAGTTACTGCTACACCAGCAAGAGAGCTTACGTTTTTTCCTGGGAATGATTTATGTATTGGTAGAAACTGACCTGCTATATGACTTTGCAGTACAGATAAAACCCTGGCATCATTGAGTGGGCCTTTACTGAGCAATTTCTCACACCCCTGCTTGCCAGGAAGCTTATTAGGATATGAGCAGACTTACTAGGTAGTTCTCATACATTTGTATATACAGGCTATTTTAGTATTCGCTTTCAGCCTTTTCACTTCTATCTCATTTTATGGTCCAGATACAATCTTTTATCCTTTCTGCTTTAGTCAACTGGGGCATATATGATTCTTAGTATATTTAGACTATCAAACATTCCTAAAACCGATGCTCGTTTATCATAGTTTGGTTTTTTTTTTCTTTTTGGGTTACACCCAGCAACACTCAGGGGTTACTCCTGGCTCTGCACTCAGGAATTACTCCTGGCGGTGCTTGGGGGACCATGTGGGATGCTGGGAATCGAATCCGGGTCGGATGCATTCAAGGCAAACGCCCTACCCACTGTGCTGTTGCTCCAGCCCCACATTTATGATAGTTTTTGAGAAAGTTGAAACTTACTTTATTCCCACTTTACAAGACATTATAGACCATTCTCTATTGGCGTTAGTAGGGTGTTATTAAAGAGAAAGTGGAGACTATTTTACCGTGTTTTTCTTGGCAAATGATCTCACTCCTTTCATCTTTAAGATGTAGTGTGAATACAGAATCTGAGACCTTCAGAAGATTGGAAAATTTGGGTGACTTTTTAGGTCACTTAATTTAATAAGAGCAGTGTTCTATTAGTTCATATTTCTTAAGTCCTTAGCTTCTCTGCCTGTCTTGAATGTGATTGATTCATCAGGGTTTGTTCTAGTTCTTAGCTTCATGAATTTGATTAGCATTTAGAGTTTTGGTGTATTGAATCATCTAACGTTACTGGAAATGACATGATCTCATCAGAGGCATCTCTTTTGTAAAATGATGATGATGTTATTTTCATCTGTTTGTTGACTTAATCTCATTTCTCATTTCAGGCATAAACTTTTAAAACGTTGTGCTGTGGGACCCAGTCGACCTCCCACAATATCTCAACCAGGGTTCAGTACAGGACCATCATCATCCTCATCTTTACCACCTCCTGCTTCTTCTAAGCACAAAACAGCAGAAAGACAGGAAAAGGGAGACAAGTTGCAAAAGAGACCCTTGATACCATTTCACCATCGGCCCTCTGTGGCTGAAGAGTTATGCATGGAACAAGATACACCGGGACAGAAACTAGGGTTGGCAGGGATGGATTCCTCCTTGGAGGTGTCCAGCAGTAGGAAGTATGATAAGCAAATGGCCGTGCCTTCCAGAAACCCAAGTAAGCAAATGAATCTGAATCCTATGGATTCACCTCATTCCCCTATTTCCCCTCTGCCGCCAACACTCAGCCCTCAGCCACGGGGTCAGGAAACAGAGAGTTTGGACCCACCATCTGTCCCTGTGAACCCGGCCCTCTACGGAGGTGGGCTAGAACTTCAGCAATTGTCTACTATGGATGACAGAACTGTCCTCGTTGGCCAAAGACTGCCTCTGATGGCAGAGGTCAGCGAGACAGCCTTATATTGTGGGATCAGGCCCTCGAACCCAGAGTCCTCGGAGAAGTGGTGGCATAGTTACCGTCTCCCACCCATCGATGATACTGAGTTCCGGCCTCCAGAGCTCCAGGGTGAGAGATGCGATGCCAAAACGGAGGTAAACTCCGAGAGCACTGCGTTACAAAGGTATGACCACTCATTCCACCCGCCCGTTCACCCACCGGAAGGCTACTGACTTTTCATGTTTGGGCTTGGGGGCCATCCCTGGTGATGTGCAGGGCCTTCTCCTGACTCTCCTGCTGCTCAGGAGGACCGGTTTTTGGTGCCGGGGATCGCAGCGCGCTCAGCTGCGTGTCAGGCCAATGCCTTAACCCCTTGTCCTCTCTTTCAAACCCCAGACTGCTGTGGTCTTTTAAGAATCAGGCTGTCCTCACTGTTCTTCCTTGCCAGATCTGCAGGTTTAAAGTAAAAGACACTTTTCTTCACCATTGTAGATTCTGCATTTGAAAAATGTTTGTGAAAATTAGACCCATATATCCTTGGTTACGCCTGCTGCCTCAGGAAGGTCTCGTGGCATTTAGTAGATTAGTACACATTAGTTTATTTTTGGTCTGCTGTTTGTTAATCAACAAATGTAGCACTCTGAGACTTTTCATATTTTTGGCTAGTGCCTTTGGATGCTGACCCTCGTAATGAAGGCTTTGCCTGCATTCAAGTATGTATCATGCATTTAGAACTGAAACTTAATATTTATAGTGTATTTGGGCTACCCAAGACTCTAAATAATTAACACCAATTATCTCATTTAAACTCCATCACAACCATTTTATTACCTTAATTTCATAGCTGAGAAGGAAACCAGGGTCACGTCATTAGTGAATGACACAGATGGAATTTGAACCTGGGCAGTTGTTCTCAGAGCTTCTTACTGTTCTTCAAGATGAATACTTGGAACCAGATACAAAAAATATGTGTTCTTGACAGAAGCTACTAAGCTGTATTTGATTGTGACTGATCTTCAAAAGAAGTTTACTTTGGAGATAAATTTTTAGCTTATGCTGTTATACGTATTTTGAAATGCTACTTCTGAAAAGACGATCTTTTTTTACTTTACCTTGCTAAAGTTGTTCTTCATTTCCCCTTTTAGACTCTTAGCACAGCCTAACAAACGGTTTAAAATCTGGCATGATAAGCCTCAGATGCAGCCACCCCACTTCCTCGACCCATTGCCTCAACAACCCGGAGACAGTCTGGGAGAAGTCAACGACCCATACACCTTCGAGGACGGCGACATCAAATACATCTTTACCAACAAGAAATGCAAACAAGGGACTGAGAAAGATTCCCTGAAAAAGAATAAGGTACCACTTAACGTAGCGTCCAGCATGGTGTGGGTTTCAGTCTGTGTGGATCCAACATGTGTGAGAAAACTTCTGAGGCAGAATGTTTGAGGTAGTCTTGCCTGATTGCTCTGTCCCCATACTCATGCTCTTGGTACTATTGTATCAAACAGTGTTGTTCCTTTTTATGTCATGGCTCACCTTTGTTTAAAAGTCAGCCGAACATAAATGAAGCCTCATATTCCCCAGGCTGTAGCTCTCGTACAGTGCATGTTCCTCTCATATGCTGGTTCTTGTTGGCCTATGCTCCCTGCTTATTTCTTTTTAATTATGACTCCAAAATGCCCCAAATAAAAAGAATCACGTTGGTAACAGCAGCTACTGTTTGTTGAGCGCTTAACCGTGTTCACTGTGCTCAGCGCTTTACCTGTCTGGATTAATATTTTTCACCTCTACATCTCCGAATTAATAACAGCACTATTAATATCAGTCTGTCACTATTAATTTTTCTGGTTTCATTGTCGTACAAATGAGTACTGGGGGTGGCTGCTGGCTTCAGTCTTAAATTTTGAAACATTCTGAAATACTGGGACATTTATAGAGGTATTCTTGAGAATGGAGGAAATTAAAAACGGACAGTGTAGTTCAGGAGATTCTTTTTTTTTAATGAAATATGTTTTGTTTTGTTTTTTAAATGTAGGAGTTTTGCTGTTTACTCAGCCACTGATTAAGCTGACTGAAGCTGACATGAACTCCACCAGGAGATGCTTCTTAAGTTACCCTAAGATACCTGAATCCAGAAATCTCAGTTCCTAATTTAGCATTGAAATGTTATTAAAGGCAGCTTTTGACACTATGGCGGCCTTCAATCAAATGCCACCAGTACCACTTAGGCACAAAACCCTGATTGGTCCAAATACCCCGAAAGATTAAGGGGGCAGTATGGGAATTCTGGTTCTACTTAAATTCAGTGAAAAGGACATTTTTTTTATTTCCTTTGGTTGCATAGACCATGGTTTATCATACTTGTGCTCATAACAAGTTCCATTCCTCCCTCTAATTCTTTGTGTTCTCCCTCATATTTCACACTTTGGGTTGGTGTTCATGTGTTTTGTTTGGCTGAATTTATTATACAGTCAGAGGATGGATTTGGTACCAAGGATGTCACTACACCAGGTCATTCCACGCCGGTGCCTGATGGGAAAAATGCCATGTCTATTTTCAGTTCTGCTACTAAAACAGGTGTGTACAATGATTATTTGCCTCATTTGGATTGTTGCTAAAATAAAATGTAAGGGAGAGACTTCTTAATTTAAAATGATATTCCTGTTGTGATAGCAATAGTTTGATCTCTTTACTATGTATTTCATAGTTTTTCAGTGCCTTTTAAAACTGATCTCCGTATTTGGAAATAATTATGTCTAAATTTAACTGAAAACAGGGAAGAGTCCCAGGCAGGTCTTGTTGATTAAGAGCTGTGTCTTCTCCTCACTCCTTCCCCCGTGATGAAGTTGCCCATTCTGTGTCGTTTGCCTCCTTTTCCCACAGATGTCCGGCAGGATAGTGCTGCGGGCAGAGCTGGCTCCAGTAGCCTTACCCAGGTGACAGATCTGGCCCCTTCCCTTCATGACCTCGACAACATCTTTGACAACTCCGATGAGGACGAACTTGGGGTGAGTCTGCCAGACAGAGCCGCGCAGGCCCGATTGCTGAATGGGAAGAATTCTAGCAGTGCCGCGTTCTCTCTCGATGGTTCGCGCTACTGAATTTGGAGAATCTTCTTTCAAGTCCTGAATGTTCTTTCAAAAGGGGTGAACAGTCCTTGTAGTGGTCGGTTCCTTTTTTTTTTTTTAAATGATGGGAGAGTGCAGTAATTCTGCATGTTTATTTTTAAGCTCCCTTATTACAAAAATCAATCAATGTGTGGCTTTAGGAAGAAAGAAAAGGTATATGTAAGATATTTATTTGTAGGTGAGGTATGAGAGACAGAAAGGAAATATAGATGGAAATTTCAGATAGTTACTAATAAAATTTAGCCCTCAAGTCATATGTCAGAAAATTCTGAAACACGTCAATTGTAGGTCAGAATTGGGTTTTGCGTTTCCTCTCTGCTCTAGAAAAAAGGAAAAACACATTGATGTACTAGATTCACAGTGTAAAACCAAAAACTAAAGTAAATAAAAAATAAAACTTTTGGAGAAGTAAAAACTTTCATTAGAAACTAAGGGGGGGAAAATGGAGTGACCAGTAGGGGATCCCGAGAGCCTTCAGGAAGTGGCCCAACCCTCCGTGGGCCTGCCGGGCTCTGCCTGCCGTGCTTAGACTTCTCCAGGGTGCATCAGTCTTCCCGAGTATCTCGGGACGAATAGGAAGGTGTTATGTGTTCCATTTAGATTGTGTCTTTAAAACCATGCCCAGTAACATTTTATTCACATAATAGACCTGTTAGAGATTAGGCTGTATTTGGAGAGTTATAATGAGATTATGTGTCCCTTTTCAGACTTGAGGATAGTGGGGAAGTAGAATTTGTGCAAATAGAAGTTAACTAATACAGTATGTCATGATTAAAGTGACAGATAAGAATTTAATTTTTTGGTGAAAATCTGGCCTGGGTCAGGAAATTGGTATTCTCGTTCTTTCTGCCCGCTCGTTACCTTTCAGCAAATAGAAGTACGTCTGAACTGCATTTCACTTCAGAATTGTCACAGATTTTCTGCCTTTTTTCTTCCTTCTTTTTTTTTCTTTTTTTCAAAAAAGTGGGGTGTGATCATTATGTGAAGCCCTTTTAAAAACTGTGTCAATTTTGGGGGCCAGAGCAATAGTGCCGTGGGTAGGGCACTTGTCTTGCACACAGCTGACCTGTGTTTGATCCCCAGCACCCCATATGGTCCCCTGAGCCCATCAGGAGTGATTTCTGAGCACAGAGCCAGGAATAAGCTCTGAACATCACAGGGTGTGGCCCAAAAACAAAGCAAAAAATTTGTGCCAATTTAAAAAAGTACCAGTATTGCCTAAAAACAATATTACTGCCACAATTATGTGGTAGCTGCCGCTATGTGTGAAATACAGTATTTCAGGGATATGTACAGGGAAGAAGGGGTATGTTTCTTTAGGGAAGTATATTCACTTTTCATTTTTTGTCCCCATTTGTCCATTATCATATATTGTTAATGATTTGAAGATAAGTTCTCCAACAGCTTGTTCTAAGATTTATCCTTGAGGTTACAAATATTATTTATTATTAAATCACCTCCCTATACTTGAGACACTTAATGACTTAAAAAAAAAAGCCGTATATAAAATACATTTACAGTTGTAAATGCCCTGAGTCTAAAGGTGCCGGGCATTTTGGTATAAAGAAACACTTGAGCAGCATGTTTCAGCTGTAGCTTAAAGGTTAAATAGAATCAGAGTTCTAGAGCCTGTTCACACTTTAAAATAGAGATGATGAACAGATATAATATACCTTTTGTATTATGAGTACTTAGTAAATGATGAGAGCATAATGGCCATGAAGAATTGATTTGACATGGAATGTGAAAAGACTCAGTTAATAGAGGTAGGGGAGGGACAGGGGTTTGAGCCTGGAATGAACTTTATTAAATAAAATTCGAGCAAGAATGAACGAGGAAAGTCTATTTTCTGAACGGCGGGGAAAGATTTATTGGGGCCAGGAAGGCTTTTTGAACTCTGCTGGTATTGTGTTCCTCTTACCTGCTGGGTATTCAGCTGACCTGGTAAGGTCAGTGCTTTTCTACAATATTGTTACCAGGAAGCTGGAGTACTCTTTAGCAACTGGTGTTGGATTGAAACGGAATCACCTGAACACAGACTGTGGGTGCAGGAAGGAGACAAAAGGGGAAGGCGAGACATTCTCTGGTAGAAGAAATGGCACCTTTCCTTATTGTTACCGGACCATCGGAGATCTTTTTTAAAACTTGACTAACCAAGTATCATATAGGATTGGTGTTAGTGACCTGGAGCGTTCCTTAAAGACTTCGATGGTTATATGGGAACAAAGCAGGAAGGCAGAAACAGCAAAGAAATAGAGAATTGGGAGGAAAAACCAGCCTTGAGTAACTGCTCACAGCCACCATCCCTGGAGATTATTGTCTCTTCTCTGAGCCATTGGATTTATTCTCTGTATAAGTAATCAATTAATCTTGGAGCCAATGAAGAATACTTTCTGTTTTGGATCTATTCTTGGTAACGTTAATGTGCCAAAGACAGTGGGCATTCCTTAAAGCAATCTTTACTTCTCTGAAATGAGTATTGCTGCTTTGCTTTGATTTCTAGCCTGGGATTTAAACAAAGAACGGTTTATCTTAAAATTTTTTACTTGCTGTTTCAGTTTACTGTATTAGGAGTTGGGAGAGTATTTGGCTGGGGTTTTTTTCCCCCCCATGTCAGTTATCTGTATTTAATTTCACACTTCAACTCTGACATTGAATAAGCAAATATAAAGGAAAGAGCTTTCATTTTTAAGGATCTGTCTCTTTTGCATTTGAACTTGAACAGTAACTGCTAAACTGCTCTTGCAGAAGATACTTGTTTCTTATGGTTAAAATAAAGGAATCATAGTTGGCGAATATTTTAACTATCTTCTTCCAGAAGAAAACCAATTGATAGCAAATTACTCCTCAGAGGAACCACCCTGAAATAATCATTGTCCCTACACTGTTGCACAATTATCCTGAAAATAAAGACTTGCTAAAGGTGTGCAAGTTCTTTGAAGCCCAGCCTGTCCTTCCCTGGGCTATGGAAAGAAAACTCACTCAGTTTCTTAGATTAATAAGCTGTTAAACTGTCTCCTTTGTTTTACTGTCTGCTAGTCTGTCTAGAATTTCATCTGGGGAACATTATGCAAGGAAACATATTTCCCTTCCTTTTACATATTAGCTGTGCACTAAGAAATTGTTGGCTAGGGCTCTACTTATGTGCAAATGTGATACTCTGTTTGAAAAATACTATGTTCTTAGGCTGTGTCGCCTGCTCTGCGCTCATCCAAGATGCCTACAGCTGGAACAGAGGACCGGCCTCTGGGGAAGGACGGAAGAGCTGCTGTTCCTTATCCACCAAGTAAGTGGGGGAATGGTCTGAACCGTGACTTGTTCACCTGCAACTGGAAATAAGTTCCTCGTTATTTCACAGACTGGCACTTCCTCTGAGGTCCTCATGTCCCTCCCCGTTTTGAGCATTGAGTTGCATTTGTGTTAGTTGGTATTGCTAAGAGAGAAAATAGGTTAAGAGACCATCTACATTTGAATTTCTCTTTGATTTTCAGTGAAGTAACATTTCTGGCTTGAAATGTGGAGAAATGTTCCAGTTTTTAATCTAATAACCCTTTCCTTGTAGGATAAATGCCACAGAGATGATTTTCAGCACTACTTTCCACTTGTAAGAGCGTGTGTAAAGTATGTTCAATTTTCACACATTTAATTCACAAGAAGACCGTGAATGTTTCTTTTCTTGTGGCCCTTTTTCAGGTTTATTCATAAGTTTTTGAGTTTCCTTTCTAGATCAACTACTTGTATTCTGTATGTTGCCAGGAAGAAAAGCTGCCTTTTCCCCAAGCTCTTCTTTATCCAAGGAACCGCACTATTCTATAACAGAAAAGAAAGTCAGAGTAATTTATGGGAGCACTTTGAAGTCGAAGCATAATTCCATAATAAATTATTCTTTAATACCTTCTCGTTTACTTCAAGTGAAATGAGAACAAATCGAGGGGAAACCATCATTTATTGGGATGAGTCAGAAGTTGTCTGAGCTCAGCTGGCAGTGCTGATGGGTTCAGATCCACGGGGGTGAAGCACACAGGGTGTAGATTAGACAGTTGGAGTGGATCCATAACTTTTTAAAATATGCAAAGTTGTCTTAAGTATGACATGTATAAAAATGAACAATAATAGTGAGCCAGTAGCTGTAGTTTTTTAATTAAATGTCTTTCTTTAAGTACTGTTTTACTAACATGAAGCACAAAGACTAAATTAAATGTTAAAATAGATACATACAGAGTAGGTCATCTTTTCCCCCTTGCTTTATTTTGTGTGTGGAAATATGGACCAAACCAGGCCTCACACATGCATACAAGTGCCCTACTGCCAAGCTACATCACTGTCTCTTTCCCCTTGAATTGAACCAGTTAATCTTCTTTTCTTTTTGACATTACGTGAGAGAGGCATAGCAGAATTAGATGTTAAAATATCTGGGAACTTACCCAAGATTATTCACAATCATCCTGCTAGTTCGTGGCGTTACTCAGAAAAATAGGCAAACTCCCTTCATTGTCTCATTCTTCCTCAGAAAGGAATCGTTTCATTACATTCATTTCATGTGTACAACGTTACTGGTCTTACATGTTTTATGTGTGTATATGCGTGTATTTGGTAAAATGACCACCACGGTTTAAGTGTAGTGAGCATCTGTAACCAGGGGGGTGGCAGACTTACTTTACTTGGGATGAGAAGTTTCAAGATCTTTCTTAACAGTGAGGGTTGTTTTAAAAAACAAAACATTGGCGTGTGGTTTCTGGGCCATACCCAGCTGTGCTCCCTCCTGTGTTCACTCCTGGCTCTGCACTCCGGGATCTTTCTGGCAGGGCTTGTGAGACTATATGGGGTAGTGCCACAGCCCCAACCCCAGCGCCAGCTGCGTGCAAAGGCAAGTGCCTGGCCTGCTGTACTGTACTGTCTCCCCAGCCTTGTTTTGGTTCTTAATGTGGATATATGAATCCATTTTATTGATCTCGTGTGTTTATAAGGAAAGCATTTAAGAATTGGTAAAGCTTCTAGCTTATTTTCACAGTTGCGCTATAACAAGCTTATAATTATTTTCTATTATCTTTCATTAAGGGTAACTGAAGGACGAGAGGAGTTCCCTTTGTAAAAGCTGAGTTTTACTGCTTTCATTCAGACTCGATCAGCTGGGAGAGTCCAAGAGAAAAACAGTTTTTTCCACTTGTGTTTCTCCCCTGCCACCCGTTTTCTGGCAGAATCCTTGGAGGAAACACTAGGACCGTGGTGGAGGGCCAAGTGCCTGCTCTAGAGGCAGGCCAGGCGATGGGAGGGGAACTGGGGACATTGCTGGAGGGAAGTGGACACCGGGGAAGGGGTACAGGAACATGGTATGCCTGCAACTTAATAAGGAATAACTTTGTGACTTTGTAATTCATGGTGGGTAAAAAATTGTTGAGTACTTTTTTTTTTTAAAGAGACACGATAACTACCAAAGTCACCATGGATAGACAGACCACCGTTCATTGAGAGACCCTCATTTAATGGACTCAGAGCACGTGCTCAGCACAGAGAAATAAAGCATTTCAAGAACAGATCATGACGATGTTGCGAACCACAGTGCTGAAAGCGGGTGGAGAGAGGGGAAGAGGGCAGGCAGGTGCATGCCTGCCATAGAGGCAGGCAGGGGCTGGGGGGCTGGGGATGATAGGAGGGACCCTAGGGACACTGGCGCTGGGAAATGTACACTGATGAAGGGATGGGTGTTGGAACACTGTATGACTGAAACCCAACCATGAACAGCTTTGGAAGGGTCTGTCTCACAGTGATTCAATTAAAAAAGTTTTTTTTTTTTAAAGAAAGATCATGAATAAAAGATTCGGATGCACAGTTTCTAAGTTTCACAAACCAGATTGTAGCTAGAGTAGATGTAGTTAGAGTATATAGTTAAGATACGTGATCAGCTCAGTGATCTTGAACAAATTCTTCCTTAGGAACCATTGTTGGAAGAATGAAAATGCTTTCACTTTTGGAAGTAGCGTTCATTGAAACAGGCTTTAAAACACCTCTGTCATTGGGATGGAGAATCGCTCAGTAAATGCAGTTACTAACAATGTCAGTCCTCCCCTCGTATATTTTATTTTATTCTTTAAATTGTTTCTGTTTTTAAATCAATCTTATTGTCTGGGTAATTTGGTTACCATGAGGTTGTTTTTTAAAAAACCCTGTTGTTTATAATATTCATACGGTTTCAACAAAGGCCTAAAGAGAGTTTTCTTTTTTTAATAAAGAAGAACTCGGGGCTGGGAGGATAACTAGTGCTGTAGTGGTAGAACATATGCCTGACACGTGTCAGGCTCTGAGTTTGATTGCTGGTGCTTCCTGACTTCCTGTGTACTACCGGAAGTGGCCCTGGTGGCCCAGGTAGTGTCTAAACTCCATTGGGATGGGTGCCTATAAACAGACTTAACAATTCAAACTTAAAAGCTAATTCTCCCTCGGGTACTCAACAGTAAGGAAGTGGTGAAATGAATCATCTAGATGTATTTTGTGGAATGTCAGTTTGGTGGTGCCACAGGTGGCTCAAGTCACCCCATTTCTGGTCACTCGACCTCTCCCAGCCCTGTGCTGGGAAGCGGGGAGGGGATCCAACAGGGACCAGTGGGAAATCAAGTGCCTTGACCCTTGTACTGTTAATTTTTAAAATGGGTGAGGTATTCATATAAATGTAGTTAATGGAAATATTACACTAACACTGTAGCACTGTCTTCCCATTGTTCATCAGTTTGCTCAAGTGGGCCCAGTAACTTCTCCATTGTGAGACTTGTTACTGTGTTTGGCATATCAAATACGTCACAAGGAGCTTGCCAGGCTTTGCCGTGTGGGCGATACACTCTCAGTAGCTTGCCGGGCTCTCTGAGAGGGAGGGGCGGAGGAATCGAACCCGGGTCAGCCCGGTCGGCAGGGTGTAAGGCAAACGTCCTACCTGCTGTGCTATCGCTCTAGCCCAGAAATATTACAGATATTATAAAGATTACATACATTACAAACCACTGAAGGAGGGAAAATCATAATTCATAGATTTCCTACACTTAGCAGAAATTACTTATCTTATTCAACATACCCATAAACTACATAAAATGCATGAGAAAGAGGGTTGAAAAGATTTTCTGTGATAAAGAGATTGCAGGTGAGGAGGGGGGCATTTTGGGCTGGGCTGGGGACCTTCTTGCATTGGGGTCATTCTTTAGAACAACGGAAGCTCGCCCTCAGCACTGCTGCAGCTGGTCCCTCGGCCATCCCGTGTAACGCCAAGCCCAGTTAGCCCACCTGGGCCTTCTGAGCACTGCTTGGGAGCTGCCCGCACACTCCCCGGGGAATTGTTTCAGGAAGAAGTGATTTATTTTGCTAAGTCTTAGTTATATAAATTCAGGCTTTATTTGCTTTGAATAAAGCACAGAAATACTAGCTTCAGGAAAACAAGGATAGACAAAGTATCACAAGAAACTTTCCATGTGCATAAAGTATGTGTATATATATATGTCTGTTGGCATGTGTGTGGACGTGGACACTATTTCCTTCCAAACTATGCCAGTGAGAATAGCCTGGTAATCTTTCTTTCCTGCAATAGCTTTTCTGTTGTACAGTGAGGTTCAAGGAAAGACACGATGGGCCGGAGTATAGTACAGTAGGATAGGGCCCTGGGCTTGCCCGTGGCTAACCCAGGGTTCAATTCCCAGCACCCCAAATGGTTCCCTGGACCTCTCTAGGAGTGATCTTTGAGTGCAGAGCCAGGAGAGAGCCCTGAGCATCTCCAGATGTGGCCCCCTAGACTAAAACCAAAAAGAAAAGAAAGATTTTGAAATTTAATGACTGGAATGGTACCATCCACTAGAAGTATAAGGCAAGCCACAAATGAATGACACAGTAATTGACTTGTTGAATGTTTAGATTTACATGACAAAATTTTCTGGTACCCTAAAGGGTGAATAAAAAGCCTTGTGAAATTAATTTTTTAATGATTTGTTTTAGTTATTCCAAATGTTGGCATTTTATAAGTAATCAGTATAAAATATTTTACATATTTTGGAATCCGAATATTGTATATATATATATATGTAGCACATGTCAATTTGGATAAACCCATTCTGTACCTTGTTGCCAGAAATGGTAAAGTATTTACTGTTACTCGACAACATGAGTCCCTAATTACTCGTTTCTGAATTTAATGTTGACGAAAGCACACAGTGAAGAAAGTAACAGCAGCTTATTTTAACCACAAGTCAATGTTAGGGTAATATTATGTCATAATAAACAAAACGAATGATTTTCCTTAGATTTTTTTTCTTTTTTTGGCAAGCTAAATTAGCTCTTGAATATGTTGCTCAGAAAACTTACCAGTTTGAAGGCTAAGTCTTTGTGTGGAGGAGTTCACCATCGCGGTGGCTGTGTTTACTCTGGAAGGCAGCCTCCTGTTGCAGGTGACTTTGCCAGGTCTCTGAGAAGTCGGTGACAATGCTCCAGTGATCGGCCTCCGTGCCATGGGTGCACACTTGAAGGGCAGGCTCGCAGGGGCTTGGTGTCTCGAATGAGGGGGATCAGGTGTGAGGGCTCTTGGATAGGCCAGTGACGGGAGATGAAGCCCTTGTCGACAGGCCACCTGAGCTGGGGTCCTCTCGGAGCTGTTGATGCCCTCGCTGAGCGGTTTTCTAGGGAGAAAAATGGACAAGAAACATTTTCTGTTTTGGAGCCTGAATGTTTCTATGATCTCTGTTTCTCTGTGTCTCTATCTCTTTATCTCTGTCTATCTGTCTCTCTCTTCCCCCTTCCCCTGTGAGTTTGCGTGTGTGTGTGTGTGTGTCTGTCTGTCTGTCTGTCTGTCTGTCTCCTACCCCACCCTCATTTTTGAGCCTTACCTGGTGAGCTCTGGACTTATTTCCAGCTCTGTGCTCAGGAATTGCTCCTGGTGGTGCTCGAGGGACCTTATGGGATGCCTGGGATCGAACCTGGGTCAGCCACAGGCAAGGCAAGCGCCCTAAGCACGGTACTATCAGTACTGGCCCTGTTCCTGTGATCTTTTCTCTTCTGTTTTCCCTTAGTTTCTTTTCCCTTTGATCACTTCAGAGCCTCTTTAGGTCTTTTTTCCCCAGAAAGGTTTTGTTTTTCTTTTCCATTAAACCAAAAACAAGGGAGGAGACTAAGTACCGACTTGACTTGTTGAATGTTTAGATTTACATGACAGAGAGTTTACTTCTGTGCACATATTCTCTAAGATAATATGCACAAAAATAAGAGATGGTACTACTTCCACTTTACAGATGTGAACATTGAATCTAGTGCACTGGAAAATTCCCCCAAAGATTATTTGATCATCCCTTGGATGGGGGAGTGGGTGAAAAGCATACCTGACAATCAGATTGGTGAAGATCAGTTTTTAAAGTGAATTTCTGAGATTAGTTTCATTTTGTACCAGATTTCTTTTTTATTATCTTTGATAAAAATTATCAAGGCAAGATGACTGGCTTTAAAAGCTGTGATTTATAATGGTGTGAGCTAGCATCAAAGATTTCTCAGGTTGAAAATGCCCTTTTAATATTCCTTAGATAAAATTTAAGAACTGGTTCAATAAAATAATTTTTGTTTATATTGTGCCATAACCAGATAACTTGTAAATTATGGAAAGACTATTTTTTAAGTTTATCA
This sequence comes from Sorex fumeus, assembly GCF_029834395.1. Taxonomy (NCBI): domain Eukaryota; kingdom Metazoa; phylum Chordata; class Mammalia; order Eulipotyphla; family Soricidae; genus Sorex; species Sorex fumeus. The sequence goes on from NW_026606140.1 coordinate 13,663,447, forward strand.
TCTTTTTTGTTTTAGGAGCGATAGCACAGCGGGTAGGGCGTTCGCCTTACAAGCGGCCAACATGGCCAACCTGAGTTCGATTCCTCCGCCCCTCTCGGAGAGCCCGGCAAGCTACCGAGAGTATTCGATATGCCAGACACAGTAACAACAAAGTCTCCAATGGAGACGTTACTGGGCCCGCTCGAGCAAATCGACGATCAACGGGAGGGCCTTTACCTTTTACCTTTTATTCATTTATTTTGGGGTTTTGGGCCATAATACCAAGTGGTGCTCAGGGCTTACTCTTGATTCTGCACTCAGCGATTACTGAGTGGCAGTGCTTGAGGGACATTGGGGTGCCAGGGATCGAAATGGGTCATCCGCATGCAAGGCAGATGCCCTACCCTCTCTCCTATCACTCCAGCCCCATCATTATCTTTTTAAGCCTTGGAAGATGCATACAATTTTTTTTCTCAAATGCCTATATCGGTGATTTGGAATTATTATATATGTGAGTTTCAAGAGTTTATGAAGCCGTGGTTTAAAATATTGTAAACTTTGTAAAATAATGTTAAAATTGGTAGCTAACTGTACTTTGCCTTGGGAAAAAGAAGAGAGATTCAAGGAAAAAGACAGTATTTTTTCACATGTAACCTGTTAGTCTTAAGCATTTTTTTTTAAAAGAAATCTTGTTTATCTGATTGCTGCAACATTTGAAATCCTGTTTTTCTGCCTCAGCATTTATCCATTACATGAGAGCTTCAGTGATGCCCTGTTTTTTTCTAGCTTGGCTTGTGTAACAACTCTTCAGTTGTTACTTAAGGGCAAAACCTTCTCAAAACAGGAGGGGGCTTGGAAGAGGGTTTCTTTTTCTTAGCACTAGGAGGTATCCATGTTGATGAAATCTTACACTGAACCTGTTAAGGAAAATAAATAGAAGTTTCTCTGCTGGAAATAGAAGTGGCACTAACTAATAACTCTGCCCATCACTCTCCTTCAAATCCCTTTGTTCTGTGGATAAGTAGCATCCAAAGTCCAGAGGGAAGACTGTCCGGTAATTATTTAAGGAGGAAGCGTGGTAAAGATAATCTAATCCAGAACCTTCTGTTTTTTCTGCCTCCGTGTGATGGAGCTTTTTTTCCTGCCTCCATAACCAAAGGAAAGAGAACCTGGTGAGAATCCCAGGTAACCAAGCCTTCCCTTTTCAGGAGAGGGAGCTCGGTCCCCAAGGGAGTTGGAACGCGGTGCCAGGAGCCGCGGGCAGGAGAGCCTGGCTGAGGAGGAGCAGCGCGGTTACTAGCCGGACTCAAGGCTAGAAATGCTCTGGCCCTCTCCTCATCGGTCATTATGTGACGTGGTCTGCTCGTTGGTTATTATTTGCCTATTCAGATGTTGAAGTTGCTAGGAATAGCATTATGATTATAAATTGGAGCATTAAGAGTAATTTCAAATCGCTTGAGTTTTTAACTGTTGGCGCCAAACCTTGTAAGATTTTGCTGTAGCGGACACCCCTAGTGGCCAATGTGTACCACCACAGTCTCAAATATTAAAGTGATTTCCCGCGCTCCCCCCTTTTTGTTGAGGAATTTTGCCGTACTGTATGTGATAGCGATTTTTTTAAGGGGGGGTGTTCAGAATCACTCTTTGGAGATTTCAGCGTATTTCTCAGAATATAAGCCTCATTCCCCTCCGGCCCTCACCCCCACCGATTTCCGGTAAATTGTCTTTCAGTTCTGTGCAGGATTGTTTATCTTCGCTGTGACATTGCAGTCTACTAGTTGGTTTACTTGACTCACTTATTTTCCGGCACCCTCCCTAATGTGCGTGGGGGCCATGGGCCACTTGGTGATTTCTGAAGGTGCATGCCTGGTGGTTCGGTACTGCTTGGGCCCAGCAGTGCTCAGGGCTTAGCAGGGCACACCCGGTGATGCTAAGGTTGGGGGGGGTGTTGTGCTGAGGGGGGGACTTCAGGCCTAGTTTGTGCATGCATGGCATATGCTAGCACCCATCCATTCGTGCTGTCTCCCTTGCACAGCAGTTTTCATTTTTAAATGTGTTTGGAGAATAACATTTGTTAATTCTGTAATATTTTATACATGCTTGTTGTAGTTGCCCCATCTCTTTGCTTCCAGTTTCTACTTGGTGCATTTCCTTAGACTTCTCAAGAATCAGTTGTTTGGAGAAAAATATGTGTTACACTTATGTTTCATTCATTTACTGTAAATCATAAAGCATCAAGAGATACAGCTCCAGAAAAGTAGCATTTTTCTTTTATGGCCTTCATTTTAGAAGTGTGCATTATTAATATTTCATTGTATAAGACATGTGACCAGTTAGCATTAATTTTGATGACAAATAGGGTAGCTGGTGATGACCCGGGAAAAATTCCCATCTCTTCGAAGACATGTGTCATCTGTTGTTTGTTTTCTGTCTTTAGCAGTTGCAGACCTGCAAAGGATGTTTCCCACCCCTCCTTCTTTGGAACAACATCCCGCTTTCTCCCCTGTGATGAGTTACAAAGATGGGATCAGCTCCGAGACGGTGACAGCATTAGGGATGATGGAGAGCCCCATGGTCAGCATGGTTTCAACCCAGCTCACCGAATTCAGAATGGAAGTGGAAGATGGACTAGGAAGTCCCAAGCCAGAGGAAATAAAGGTAATTGCCAGTAGAAATGGGCAAAGTGGCGTGGATTTCTAGTGGATCCACATGTGTCTTTCCAGTCTGTGTGCAATGCAGACTTACGTTTCGAAGATCCTTTAAGTTGGGTTAGAAGGTACATTGCTTTCTCAGTTAATTATGGTGTCTTTGGATTAATTTCAAGAAATCGACAGTAGTTTTCTACTGATCAGTGGAAGGGAATTTTGATTTGTGATGTGGTCACATTTGTGGTATGTCCTGCGTGACCAGTAATGTTGCCATTCCTCCTTTATGGTCACAGGATTTTTCATACGTGCACAAAGTTCCAACTTTTCAACCTCTCATGGGATCCTCCATGTTTGCTCCACTGAAGATGTTGCCGAGCCAATGCCTGCTACCTCTGAAGATACCCGATGCCTGTCTGTTTCGGCCTTCGTGGGCAATTCCTCCGAAAATTGAACAACTGCCCTTGCCACCTGCAGCCTCTTTCATTAGAGACGGCTACAAGTACGTAGGAGTTGCGGCACATTGGCTTGCCCTGTTTTGTGTTACTTTTGTTTTAACTAGCTATTTATTTACAGTAGCCTTTCGTTTGAAACGGGCCAGACTTTCACTGAGGTTTTAATAAACATGATGATGAAAATGTCACTAACTTTCATGTACATGAAAAAGTTAAGGGTTTTTTTTGTTTTTGAGAGGGGAGTTATAGAAGACCATAATGTTCATGTTCATTCACTGAGGTTTTAATAAACATGATGATGAAAATGTCACTAACTTTCATGTACATGAAAAAGTTAAGGGTTTTTTTTGTTTTTGAGAGGGGAGTTATAGAAGACCATAATGTTCATGTTCATTCAGTAAAAAGTTAGTATCATCCACAGAATCAAACTTGAGGTAGTTGATGGTAGTGTTTTGTTTCGCATAATCAGTGGCTTCAAATATGTTTACTTCAGTCATCTTACTATAAAATGCCAACATAGATCTTGTCTCTGGTATTGATGCACGTCACATAAGCCCCAACAGATTGGTGATGGATGTGGGAGGGAGGAAGGGAAGGGAATATTTATCGTAGGTTGGCCATCTTTCATACTACCCCTCCCCCCCAGCTACTACTTAGAGCAAGATGATGGTGTCAGTGTTCTGTTGAATTAATAAGTTCTTAATAAACGAATCAAATCCTATGAAGTAAAAGGCCACAGACTCAAATTTCTGCTGGGACCAGGTAGCAGCCAGTGGCCGGATGGACAGGAGAAAGCTGAACGTTCGGCACTGCATGCGTTCTGTGTCCCTGTGAGGGGCAGTGACCAGCGCCCTTTTTGAAGGGACAGGCAGCAGGTTGTCAGGCAGGTGTGTGGGAGATTGGAGTTCTGGACTTTTCAATCGCCTTTTCTAAGTTTTGACAGTTTAATTAGAATTGCATATAAGAAGTTCCTGGTTCATATTCAGTCGTGACTGGACATTATATATATTTATGACATTATATAAAAACTTGATGAAATCAATGATAGTGTCATAAACGGGCTGAAAAACTGTGACAGAAGCAGTTTTAGCAAAGGGCCTGAGATTTGGGAAGGGCAGCCAGTTTCATAGAACCCAGATTCTTGTTTTTTTGTTTTCTCCATGACATCAAATGACCATTTTACCTGAATTTCCACACCACCACCACCACCACCACCATCATCCTCCCCCTCCCTCTCCCCCCCCCCCCCCCGCCTTTTTAAAATTTCGGGTCCACACTCAGTGATGCTCAGGGCTTAACTCCTGGGTCTGTGCTGATGGGGCTCAGGGGACCTCAAGAGTGCTGGGGATGGAGGCCAGGTCAGCCACATGCAAAGCAAGTGCCCTCCCTGCTGTACTGTCTCTCCAGTCCCATGAATCCTTCCTTTTGAAATATGTGATTGGCACTGCTCTGCTTCCCACACAAAACTTATGAAAGACTCCAAGTAACAATTGCCAGAGTACTGTGGAAATAGCATCTCCACAGCCACATCCATTCCTCAGAAGTTTCTGGGCTGTCAGCTGAGCGCCCAGCTCATTTTCTGCGCTGGCTCTTCATTTGTATGCTAGTTTTCCCAGGGGTGGGCACAGTCCAGCTAAGCACACAGGGCTCAGTGGTCCCACATGAAGTGATGCATCAGCTTCAGGATCCCATTTCAGAGTTCATCTCATATTATGCAGAGGCTCTTGCAAATTGCTATACAAGAATTTAAATAATAATCGCATTGTGTTTTAGACCTGCGGAATCTATCATTTGCTATCCTAGCGATTCCGTGTATTCTAATTTGGCATTGTTAATAGAACTTTCTGTGATGAAGGCCTTGTTTTGTATCTGTTCTTCAGGCAGCTGCTGTACTCACCTTGCAGCCATGGATCACTTGAAATGTGGCTACTTGAGATCAAGGCTGAGATTTTAGGTTTTTTTCAAGTGAATGTATTTTACTGAATCAAAAAAGATTTTTTGGTGTGTTTCGAGGCATATCCAGCCCTGCTCGTGGGCCATTCCCAGCCCAGTGTTTGGGATTGCTCCTGGCAATGACCCTTGGCCTCCAGCCTACGGAATAGATGCACGAGCCCTTTGAGCTAGCTCCATGACCCTATTTTATTATATTTTGCTGTTTTATTTTTATTGTGCTGGAGATAAGACTCAGGGCCCTGTACATCCTGGCAGCGTAGTTCTAGAAGAGTGTTTTTCCTGCCTCGATGCCCCTGAGGACAGAGCCCAGCCTGGGGGCTAACAGTTGAGAATCACTGTTCTGGACTGTGTGAAATCCTCCTGCTTTGGTCTTCATTACATGTTCTGGACCTCCTTTGTCATACCTGAACCCCTGTGCTCAGTTATTAGCATCTCCCTCCCTTGCTGTGGACTGGCTTCTCTTTCGTTTTTTCACTGTTAAATGTCCAACATCTGGTATAGGGCTAATAATTCAATTCATACCTTATTGAGTTAAAAAAATCAATTTATTATGCCAGGTCAACTATTCTTACTTCCCAGAGAGCAATTAAACTATTTAGAATTTCATTTAGTTGTCACAGTTCCTTTTCTGATCTGAACTGTGGAGTGATTTTAGGGCTTTGTTGAATAGAAAGACTTTAAAGCATCCAGTTCGAATAAAGATCGTTATTATACACTTGTGATTTTGGTCTCGGAGATAACAATGACTGCTAAGGTTCTGGGTCATTTTTTAATCTGCTGAAAGATACCACCATGCCTCAGATTTAAAATTACTTTACAGTGCCTAATGTAGATTGTCGAGCTGGTAGTGTAGGCATAGCTGATTTAAAAATCATAAGGAAATTATTTGAGGATCCATTACTTTCTGACATTCTTTCTTCAAATTATAAGTGAATGTATCTATGGAAGAACACAATATTAATAGATATCAAAAGAATCTTAAGAATTTTAATTAGTCTATATTTTTTGGTACTTCTAAGTGGAAAAATGATCTCATATGCTGTTTAACATGTACCCTGAGGAAAAGAGTATATTTAGAAAAAAAAAATACAATACTGAAACAGGCAGTATTGTGAAGACCCTTCTTTGGGAAATAGATAACACATTATGATGAATCTCTCCAAACTAAAACTACTTGTATTATTGGATAAGAATACTTGTATAAATATATGTGTAATAATACTTGGTTTATTACAATGCACAGTAGATTGAAAAAAAAAACAAAACAAACCTCGAATTGCCCACAACTCCCCACCCCCACCCCAAGAAATCTGTTAGAAGTTTGGAGGCTGTGATATATGATGTGTATTTCTGTGCAGTATACTAAATAATAGTATTAATTGTAGTTTAGTTTTAGCCAGGGAGCTTCACAAAATGGAATTTCCCCATGGTCATTCACTACGATAGAAATGCAAGCCTTAATAGGACTACATTTTGAGAATTAGAAGAATTATAAATTTCCATATTCATTTGATTATAGCTACTTTAGAATTATGTACAGATTATAGCCTCAGAGAACAAGTACACTAGTACACTTGTCAGTTTCAAAGAAAAAATTGACTAAAACGTAATTGCAAGTCAGAGGGAAATTTTATTCTTTTGTCCCCTATCTTAATTTAGCATCTGAACAAAAGTGTTAAGGTTCCATTTAGTACTTCATAATTTTACAGAGTTACTTTGACCAAACCTAGTATCATGTTTTTCTTGTAAAAAAAAAAATTGTAAACATACCCTCAATAGCTGAAGCCCCAAATGTAGAATAATATGTAGAAAGGAGAGTGCTTTAGGCAAAATTGTCTTCATGCCTTTCTGCTTCTCCACACATTCACTGGCTCCTTGAATCATTTTTTTTTAAATAGAAAATCAAAAATACCCAGTGGCACCCACCCCCCTCTCTCCCCCCACTCTCCCCAAGACTGTTTCGTCCTGCCAGTGTGCGACAGGGTGCAGTGTGTAGATTCTGGTGCCTGGGGCCTGCCTTGTCCTCACTTGGTTGCTTGTCTGTTGCAGTAACGTGCCTAGCGTTGGGAGCCTCGCAGACCCGGACTATCTGAACACGCCACAGATGAACACGCCCGTGACGCTCAACAGTGCGGCCCCAGCCAGCAACAGTGGTGCAGGAGTGTTGCCATCTCCAGCGACCCCTCGCTTCTCTGTCCCCACACCACGAACCCCCAGAACCCCAAGAACTCCCCGCGGGGGTGGCACTGCCAGTGGTCAAGGATCTGTTAAATACGACAGCACCGATCAGGGGTCACCAGCCTCCACCCCCTCTACCACACGGCCCCTCAATTCTGTTGAGCCGGCCACCATGCAGCCCATCCCGGAAGCCCACAGTCTCTATGTCACCCTGATCCTCTCTGACTCTGTGATGAACATCTTTAAAGACAGGAACTTTGACAGCTGCTGCATCTGTGCTTGCAACATGAACATCAAAGGGGCGGATGTGGGACTTTACATCCCGGATTCTTCCAATGAAGACCAGTACCGCTGTACCTGTGGGTTTAGTGCGATCATGAATCGGAAGCTTGGCTATAATTCGGGACTCTTCCTGGAAGATGAGTTGGATATTTTTGGGAAGAATTCCGATATTGGTCAGGCTGCGGAGAGGCGCTTGATGATGTGTCAAACTACCTTCCTTCCTCAGACGGAGGGAGCCAGGAAGTCCCAGGAGCCACCCATAAGCCTTCTCCTCCTCCTCCAGAGTCAGCACACACAACCCTTCGCTTCTCTCAGCTTCCTGGACTACATTTCCTCCAACAGTCGCCAAACGCTTCCTTGTGTCAGCTGGAGTTACGACCGGGTGCAAGCCGATAATAATGATTACTGGACGGAATGCTTTAATGCCTTGGAACAAGGCCGGCAGTATGTGGATAATCCCACAGGTGGAAAAGTAGACGAAGCTCTGGTGAGAAGCGCCACTGTGCACGCTTGGCCTCACAGCAACGGTAGGCGTCCCAGAGTACAAGTTGGCATTAGAAATTAATTCAGTGTGATGATAACTTGCAGGCTTCCCTTACTTTGTTTGATGCGCAAAATGCTTCAACATTTCATTTTTTTTTTTGAAAAAAAAAAAAAGGATGGATTGAGAGCTATCCTTATAGACTGGGGAAGCTTGGAATATAAAGAGATAGGGCAGGGGTTAAGGCAAGGTGCTCATCCCCAGCAACGCCTGGTCCCCTGAGCATTGTCAGGTGCAGTCTTAGAGGCGCCCCCACCCCTCAACATTCCCAGGTGTGACCCTGGAGGCCCCTGGGCACCACCAGCAGGGTTTGAGCAGCACCTCATCCCTGGGCCCAAACAACAATGTGTCCCTGAATCCCAGCAGAACTGCATCCCTGGGCCCGAGCAGCACTGATCTGGGCCTGAGCAATGCTGCATCTGTGGGCCGAACAGCACCGTATCCCCGGGCCCGAGCAGTGCTACATCCCTAGGCTGAGCAGTGCTGCCTCCATGGGCCCAAGCCGTGCTGCATCCCTGGGCCGAGCAGTGCTGCATCCCTGGGCTGAGCAGTGCTGGGATGGCCTCGAAGGACTCCTGAGAACTGTTGCCCTCTCCCACCCCTTACTTTCTCTCTCTCTCTCTCTCTCTCTCACACACACACACACACACATACACATTCGGAAATGGTAGGTTTTTGTTAAGTATAAAAAGCTCTTGTGTGTAGAAATACGTAATCTGCACTGAGTAGTGCTGAGTAGTACAGTTGTCAGGTGTATATATATACATGGATAATTTGCACTCCTTTGAGTATTAAAATTCATTGTTTGAGATCAAGTTTCCGTATAATTCTCCCATTGAAGCTTTTACCCAGTTACAGCATAATTGTACTAGATAGGGAATCGTTTGATTATTTTCTCTTTGTGATTGCTGATATTTTGGCTGTCTTATTAGTAGAACTCAAATTTTACCTTTGTGTTGCTAGGACATATCACAGGCTCTTCTGGAATCAAAAGATCTAGTTGACAAATGCTTCTCAGAGATGAACTCTGAGTCCCAAGCAGCATGCCGTTCTTTCCCCCCATTTAATTACTATATGGTGGCTCAGCCTGGGGGATTAAACAGTGACGGAAAGATACAAGCCACCTGCTCTCACAGTCCTTTTAGTTTGTTTCAGAAAATGACATCAGTAAAATAATTCAAATAAAATGACATTAATAGAATAGTAACAAAATAATAAGTATATCAAACTATTATAAGTCGTGAAAGCAGGGGTTAGGAAGGCCACCCTAAAAGGCTTCTTGAAGAAGAAGTAGGTTTGAAATCTAAGAGTGAATCCGTACTCACTGGGGAATGAGGGAGGAGAGTCTTTTGTGCCCACATTGGCAAGAATAGGGTGGCATGGAGCATGGGGGCCTTCAAGGATCAGAAAGAAATGCAGAGACCAGAGGGCCTAGGTTACCGGGGAGCATTTTGAAAACATGCTGGCAGCTGGGTCTTCATTCGGAAGGCGTGAGCAGACGTGGGCCGGTTGTCTGCCGCGCGGTGCTCTTGTGTTTGTGTGGGTTAGGAACCAGAAGCTAGAGCGCAGGTGAGAGGATGGGGAGGGCGTCCTGAGGGAAAGCAGGGGCTTGGCTTTGTGTCCTGCAGAGAAGCGAGGAAAGACGCAGACACATTCAAGGGAAGGCTGAGAAAGTGGTACCACCAGGTCCCATCATGGCATGAACTTGAGGGGCGCGAGAACGTGTGTTCATCACAACACCTATGTCTGTGGCTGTCCACCTGGACAGCGGGGCCATTCATTGATCGAAGCACCAAGAGGAAGGGCGGGGCTGTGAGGAAGTTCAGTGATTAGATTTCGGGCCCCAGAGAGATGCCTTTTGAGGTCCCAGGTAGGGCCGCCATGCCACCACTGCCCTGGGGAGCATGCACCTGCCTGGACAGGGAGGCACGGCTGCTCTCTCTGAGGAGGCAGATCTGGTGAGGGCCCAGAAGGGAACTTGGCAGAACTCGTTTCAAGGAAGAGAGGGGTGAAAAAATATTAAAATGAACCAAACTTTTAAGGTGAGATCTATAAACATGAATTCTACCGTAGCAGAAAACTTTCTATGGAGCAGTGGTAACAGGGCAGGCCAACGGGGCCCTGCTTCTGGACAGTGTCTGGACTCAGAAATGTATCATTGACAGCCAGGCACCAGAGGGTAGAAAATGACTTTCTGGTGACTTTCTGGTATCCAAAGTATTCAAGGATTGGACCCACTTTTGTAATTGCTTGGATACCATCACACTGTCTTATACTTAGCAGGCCTTTAATTAACGCCTTCTGCAGGGATTTAGGAATTAAAGAAAGGATAGTCTTTTTCTCTAAAGAGCTGTGGGTGATTGTCGTGGTGGCTCCTTTTAGTAGATAGTGAGTGGCCTTTAGACACGAAAGCAGTCTGTGGGTGGATTAGTGTAGTCACCTTTGAGTATGAGAAGTAGCACCTTTCATTGCGGGGGAGGTGTGGGTTTCAGAAGCAGAGGCCAGACGGATCATGTAAATGATCGATGCGAACCGGATTCGCAGAAAGCAATGTGTCCTACATGTACCCTTCCACGGCTCGCTTTCTGTCTCGCATGCACTGGAAGAGAGCTCAAACAGACTGAATGCCTCTGCAGAGCAATGGCTAGAGGTGTTTTGCTGTTAAATTTTAAAATGTAGATCCCCTTAGAGAACAAGCTGATTAATAGCTCTCACTTAGGCAGGCAGTGGGGTGAGCTGTGGAGAAGCGTCTGAAGAGACAGCTGCTCCCCGGTTCTGGGTGAGTCCAGGGTTGGTTACCAGGTCTCAAGATTTTCAAGAAAAGCTGGAAATTCAGATTTTATGTGCAGCTTCTGAGAGATTTCTTCCTTTATATATGTATTTATATTTTCTACCTGGTTTTGATTAAGGGACTTATTAACTGTATCTTAAGAACCCACAGAGCACCCTGGTAGATAAATCTTCTATTCCCATTCTTGCCCCTTTCCTAATCAACTAGAAAAGTAAGAGCAAGGCCTTCAGGAACCCAGCTGTGTGGATTCATAACTGATCATCCTGAACTTAATTAGCTCTTCAGGTCCTTTGTTGGAGAATTGGATGAGCATTATGAACCTTCTCCTCTAGGGAAAAAGACGCATATGTTCATGCATGTATGCATGCCTAGTTTTGCTAAGAGTTTCAGAAGATTTTCGGATCCTAGATTAAGAACGTGTCGTGCCAGCAGGGAGAACAAGGGCTCTGAAATGCCGGTGCCCTCTCTACGTGCAGCTAGATTTCAGTCCTAGTTTTGGATGTTTTCCCTTGTGCCTATTGCTACTCGCATCTCTTTCCTTCTCACGTATTTTGCATATGGTGAAGATATTATTGTACCTTAAGTATGCTTTCAAAATCTTCTATTTAAGTTTGAAGTTCCTGTCCCCTGCTCATCATGTAATCAAATCATCAATATTTATACATAATTTTTTGCAACTCTCCTATGAAAAGAGAAACCTTCAAAATGGGTTTGTACAATTTTTAAAAAGTCAAACCTGTTCACTTTTTCACTTTAAATCATTTTTTTATAGTTAAACTTTTCTGGAATAACTTGTTTTCCCTTTTGTTATTTTCACCAATCAGTTCCAGTTTATTCAACCCAGAGTTTCCCAAACTTAGTTGTTCTACTACTGCTACCTTTCAGACCAAAAGAATAATAATAATAATAACAACAATTAAAAAAATCTCCTAGCGATCTCTTTATTTAATGCAGACAAATAGAAAGCAGCCTCCAGAATTGCACCCCTTCACCCCCTGGATCATTCCAGCACACCCCCCAGACCAGGGCAGTATCATGATCCACTTTGTGAAGCGGAGAGTTAATGCAGTGTAGAGCTTTCCTCTTAAGTTGTGTCGTAGAATCAACTAGAAATTGGCTCCTTTGCTAGCGACCTCTTTGTGAGGGGCGATAACCAAGGCCCGGAGTAACGCGGGAAGAGGAGCATGGCAACCCCGCTTACTCCCGTTCCTTCCCGTTGCAGTGCTCGACATCAGCATGCTCTCCTCCCAAGACGTGGTCCGCATGCTCCTGTCCCTGCAGCCCTTTCTCCAAGATGCCATCCAGAAGAAGCGCACGGGCAGGACCTGGGAGAACATCCAGCACGTGCAGGGACCACTCACCTGGCAGCAGTTCCACAAGATGGCAGGCCGGGGCACCTACGGTAGGCGCTGTGTCAGGTCACCTGCCTGTCCCTGCAGCGCGGCCGGTGACACTTTCATAGTCCCTCTTTCCTCAAGCTGCTTGTCAATTTCCTAAGTGTTCTTGGCATCATCCAACTCAACGAGCAGACCCCCCCTACAGTACTTCTTCCATTCTCACCTCTCTGGTCCTCATCACCTTTTCCTTTGGGGGGATTTCTGGGCCGGTTCTGGCAGCGGCTTCAGAGTTGGGATTATACGCTTATCTTAAGAGGGGTGATGGCAGTGCTGTTCGGGGAAGGATCTTTCCCTGTCGCAGTCTGGTCCCACTCAATCCTAAAGCATCTTTATCAGCATGTTCTGTCTCGTTTAAATGAGGTTCTTCACTGGGGGGCTCTTTAAGTTGCGGGTCTGAAGGAAGAAGACCAGTCTGGGAAATTCCCGATGCAGGGATCCAGGGCAGCCCGGCAGGGACCTCTGAATGGTCCCGGGCATAGTCGTGGATTTCCCAGCCCCCTCTAAAGTGCGGTGTTGTTTCAGGTTCCGAAGAATCTCCTGAGCCGCTGCCTATCCCCACCCTGCTGGTGGGCTACGACAAGGACTTCCTCACCATCTCCCCGTTCTCCTTGCCGTTTTGGGAGCGGCTGCTGTTGGACCCGTATGGGGGCCACCGGGACGTTGCCTACATTGTGGTGTGTCCAGAAAACGAGGCCTTGCTCGAAGGAGCCAAAACTTTCTTCAGGGACTTGAGCGCTGTTTATGAGGTGAGAGAGATCAGAAAAGACTTCAGATGGGTTTTTGGACATGCTTGTCAGGTTGTGGTTATTGCCGAGATTTTATAGATTCAGCTGTCTTCAGATAGTTTGCAAATTTAAGACAAATAGGTAATTTTTTTCCTGGAAGGTTTGGTTTCCTATTTTTTATTTTCATATAGTTTCTCTACCAACCTTGAAACACATTTTAAAATCCTGTCAGCTGTTTTGCCCTCGTTTGTTACTTCAGTTTAAAAATATTGCTCAAGTTTACATGCAGAAGCCCCTGGTTTGATTTTCTGCACTGCAGGGTCCTGCACATCGGGGAGTAGCTCCTAACACTGCCGCTGTGGCCCCAAACCAAAATAAAAATGATAAAAAATAATAATAGTGACGAATAAAAATACTATTCACCAAGGGAAAATAACTGTTCAGAGACGAGCTTTATATACAAAGTGTGCCTGGCCTTGTAGAGCAAAGGTAGAGACAGGAAAAGTTCCATAAACATGTACCTTTAAAACGTTTGAATCCAAAAATTAGTTTAATGAATCACATCCGTTATGTCTTAATATTATGTTCACCATAATACTAAGATTTTGGTTAATAATAGCCATAATAATGTAAGAAAGACAGGTAAATTTATATCCTTTGGGTATAAATTTATATTCTCTTTGAATATTAGATTTTTGAATTGATTAAGATCGCCTATTTTTGAAGAGTGCCAAATTTCTGTCACTAAAGTGTATATGTGCTAAATTCTTTGTACCTGTATACTCATTGTGTTTGGTGAGAGGAAATGAAATTAATATTTGTCAAGTGTTAGAACTCTTAACAGTCATAAGCATTAAGAAAATGTTTAAGTTGCCATTGAATTTAGAAATATTCTATAGCAGAGCTTTCACGATTTTCAAATGTTTAAGTAAACATAATATAGTAAACGTATGTGATGCTGTGAAGAAGTGAGGCTGTGACACCTGGTCGACTGGAGCAGTTGCCTTGCACGTGGCCGCTGGGTTCAATCCCCAGCATCCCACATGGACCCCTGAGCCCTGGAAGGAGTGATCCCAGAGTGCAGAGCCCAGAGAAGGCCCTGAGCGCAGCTGGTTATGGCTCCCAGGCAAAAATGAAAACGAGCTAATGGTTAAAATACGGAGGGAAGCTCATGAATTCAGTCATTTCTAGTCAATACCTACTGCATGGATGTATAATAAACTTAAATCAGAATGACCTGAACACAGAAAATGTACCTAAGAACCCCTAACGTCATTCATTCCCTTGAATTGACGCCTCGGCATAAGTTATAGAACCTACGAGAGGATGGAAAGATCTCTTGACCCTCATAATAACCATAACGATGTAAGGAAGACAGGTAACACGCGAGGCTGGCCAGTGGCAGTGACGCACTCCTGCTGAGGAGCGTGTCACTGGCCAGTGTTTGTAAGGGCTTGGTAAGCCTTCAGGGTATCAGCCGAGTGCTAAACAAATAACATGGCTCACTCCTTACAGGATTATTGTATCAGTGCTCTGCCGTGGTCACCTGCTTAGTCTCCTAGAATCTCATAGTAAATATTTACTTCTGAAAGTGATCCACGTAGCCTCTGCTTCAGTGGTCCCTGCTGTTGGTGATCTCCAAAAGCCTGGAACAACATAACAGATGGCCCATAAAAGTCTCATGTTATCTTATGGGAAAACATTATGAGTGAGATCACTTAAGAGGCCTTAGTGGACATATGTCTCCGTCAGCTTTGGTTGGCAGGAATCTGGTTCATTCTTTCTCCGACCATCAGCATTCAGGCAGTGCTCAGCAATCTTCCCTCTGCGGCAGGGGTACGGTTTTCCTTAGCAGGAGCCTCGCAGCTTTCCTAGAGACAGCAGTTGCAGGACACGCTCCAGTTACCAGAAAAAGCAGCTGACAGTGTCTCTTTGGTTGCATGTGGTGATGCTCAAGCAGCCAAAATGTAGCCATATGTGTGGTAAAGCCTTTCGCTCAGCATTGGGGGCTGCCGGCCACAGACCTGTACAAGAGGGGAGTCCATGGCCCTTTTTCCCCAGAGGAGTTGGACTCATGCTGGTTGGAGAGTCAGGCCTCCTGCCCTTTGCCTCGGGTTTGGAGAGAGTTGATTCCCCCTGGGTCTGCCCTCCTGACGTGGGCTATTTCTAAAAAGGCAGTCGCCCCGCATTTGTCCCCAAACCCAAAACAAACACATTGATTGTATGCAATATTTTTTACTGTACCGAGAAGCTGCAGTGAGCGATATTAACTGTATATTTTTTCACACACACACGCACACACACACACACACACACACACACACACACACACAAGAGTCTCCCCCCCATTGGAATGGGAAGATATCCCGGGGTCAGGGATGCATGTTTTTGCAGTGGGCAAGTACCCCAAACTTCATCCTTGGCTCCACTGGGACAGAGCATTGAGCCGGCCAGTTTTGTTGACCTCTGTGTATGTATTAGCTCAGCCCTAAACCCCTGAGCACTGCTTGGGAGCTCCCTTACCCCCAAGTAAGGAAAAGAAAAAGAAACTGCCCTTGACTGCTGACGTGTGCTGAGCAAAGGAATGTTCCTGTTGTAAATAAGAGTCTTGTGCTGCTGTCAGATGTGTAGGCTCGGGCAGCACAAGCCCATCTGCAAAGTGCTGCGGGACGGGATCATGCGTGTGGGAAAGACGGTGGCCCAGAAGCTGACCGACGAGCTTGTGAGTGAGTGGTTCAACCAGCCGTGGAGCAGCGAGGAGAATGACAATCATTCCAGACTCAAACTTTATGCGCAAGTTTGCCGCCATCACCTAGGTAAGTGAGGATCCATTTTACCCTCGAAGTAGAGTTCGGGAAGTCAAATAGCAAGCTCCACTTCCTCCCTCCGCCTGGCACCTGGGGGTTCGGAATGTCGCTGCCAGAATCTCAGGTCTCGTGTACGTCCCGTTACTGTACTTCTTTAGGTCTGATTTTGGCAGCCTAGCTGGTTGCCTGTCGATTTTTGTGTGTGCATACATCCTTGCAGAGTCATCTAAACTTTGCTGTGAAGCCAGATCTTGTTTACTCCACATTTTGAAAACTTGGCAGCAGCACTTGGTATTAACAGCTTCATTGTCAACCAGATCCCAGGAGAATTATCGAGGCTTGGACACCTCTGTGTATGTAGAAGCATGATGCACTGTGAGGGCCGCAGAATAGCTGGCCTCGGTTTTTGGTGAAGACACGTGCAGTTGGTCTGAAAGAACACTGTTCCAGATGATTAGTCCTCTCTTCCTTTTCAAAGAAGACTCTTACGTGATGTGTACTAAGTAGCTCCATTCTTCATTTCCACTTTTGCAGAATGCATGAGCATATGTCCAAGTGTGGAGAGACCATTTTAGGTGTCATAATCAGAGCGCTTCATCCTGAAAATTTAATTTCTTACAAAGTTACCTTTCTCACTTTCTGACCCAGCCTGACTCTGCAGATCATCACTAACGGCAGTTGTGTGCCTGTATCTTTCTAGCACCTTATCTAGCCACTCTGCAGCTCGACAGCAGCCTGCTGATACCACCTAAGTACCAGAGCCCACCAGCAGCCTCACAGGGACAGACGACACCTGGGAATGCTGGGCCTTTAGCTCCAAATTCAGGATCAGCCGCTCCTTCCGCTGGCAGTGCATTCAATCCCACCTCTAATGGTAGCTCTGCGAACCCGGCCGCGGGCAGCTCCTCGTCTGGTTCCTCTGTGCCACCGGTCTCGTCATCCGCTTCTGCTCCCGGGATCAACCAGATAAGCACTACCTCTTCTTCAGGCTTCACTGGTAGTGTTGGTGGACAGAACCCCAGCACTGGGGCCAGTTCTGCAGAGAGAACGCAAGGGACCGTGGGCTGCGGTGCGGATACTGAGCCCGGGCAGAGCTCCTCGCAATCCTCCCAGGATGGACAGGAGAGGTATGGCCCTCACTGGCTCTAGCCTGAGCAGCTGAGCTGCCTTTGGGTCCATCTCGCTGGGCTTTAAGCTAGAAACATTCTCCTTTTCTCCCCCCCCCCCCCCCCCCAAGAAAGCTAGAGCAATCACTCTAAATTCAGTAGAAAGACAGTTAAGGCTTCTTTCTCTGACCTAACTTACAAAACATAAATTTGTATTGAATTTCTGAGCATGGTAGTAAGCCGTTGCTATTTTATGAATTTAATGAATATGGATAATAGTATAGTATTTAACAGTTCCTTGGAAATACAGAGGAAAATAGGAGAAATCGGGGAAGGACCTTACCGTTTAGAGGAGGCTATCGTCATTTCCCCTCTGGTTTTGGCTTATTAGCTAGAATCACCTGCATTTTGGTCATCGGATACACGTTAGTGTTGCATTTAATCTGTGATTGTTACTTGGGGGGTCAGTGTGACCTGGAATGGATTTGTGTGTCTTTTACCTGTGTACTGACTGACTGTCTCTGTAGTGTTACAGACAGGGAGAGGATCGGCATCCCCACGGAGCCCGACTCCGCAGATAGCCACGCCTACCCTCCCGCCGTCGTCATCTACATGGTGGACCCCTTCACGTACACCGCAGAGGAAGACTCCACTTCTGGAAACTTTTGGCTCTTGAGTTTGATGCGCTGCTACACAGAGATGCTGGATAATTTACCTGAACATATGAGAAATTCTTTCATTCTCCAGGTAACTATTTGAAAGTTTATGTTGACATTTTGGTTGTTGTTTGTTTGTTTGTTTGTTTGTTTTGGTTATTGTTTTAAAAGTAAGTACAAGATCATTTCAAAAATTAAGTATGCGTAGGTTTTGAAGCATACATATGTATAAGTGTATGCTTTAGATTTAATCATCATTACTAACATTGTGGTATATTTCTTTCGTTGTTTTTTTTTTCCTGTTTACATAGTTGAGGTCATAGTTTTAAATCATAGTCCTTTTGAGACCGTAGTCCTTTTGTATGTATTATTTATACTTTTTCATGTTAAAATTGTTACAGGCAAGATTTTTAAGTACCCTTTTTCCATAGTAGTGCATATTCTGTTGCTGTACTTTCAAATCTCTAGATCTCTAGTTTTTCACATTTTTGGTTTTTCGATTCTTAGACACAGATATTGATAAATGTTCCCAAATTTCTTCCCTCAAAGGTTACATCTATTTGTATTCTGTAGTGCATGAACAGTCCCGTTTTCACTGTACCCCCGCCAGCTCTCCTGCCTAGGGTGTCATAATGTTAGAACAGTTATTTTATTGGGGGAAAATAATTTCCTGGGTCTTTGGATTTTGTTTTATCACCTGAATGAAGCCATCTTAATTAAAAGATTGAAATTAAAGTTACCTAAGTTATTGATAGCTGTCATTGTCTTGAAGTTTGTAATCGAATGATTCAACTGTTGTAGAGATGTCGTGCACATTATGTGGGTACATTATAAAAATGAGGAAGCACTGTAGCACTGTCATCCCATTGTTCATTGATTTGCTCAAGTGGGCACCAGTACTGTCTCCATTGTGAGACTTGTAACTGTTTTTGGCATATCAAATACGCCACAGGGAGCTTGCCAGGCTCTGCCGTGTGGGCGGGATACTCTTGGTAGCTTGCCGGGCTCTCTGAGAGGGAGGGAAGAATCAAACCCAGAGTGGCCGTGCACAAGGCCAGTGCCCTACTTGCTGTGCTATCAGTAAATTTTAAAAATGCAATTGTTTTAATTTGACCACCATAGCAGCAATAGGGAATGTATTCTCTAGATGGGAAGAGTCATTTCTAAATGACATGTAACCTTGACCAGCAAGGTACCACTTCTTCTTAAACTGCTCATACGCCTCTGGAGTACAGGATTTTGTGTCTCTAGATGGAATCATGTTGACGATACTTAAGTACTTGAAAACTGAAATCACCTCAGGTGGAAGACTTTTGCCTTTTCTTTTTCCCCTTCTCTTTGTTAGCATGTCTCTCAGGGGTCTGTTTTGTTTGTATCTGTCTGTAGATTGTGCCTTGCCAGTACATGCTGCAGACAATGAAGGATGAACAAGTTTTCTACATTCAATACTTGAAGTCCATGGCATTTTCAGTGTACTGCCAGTGCAGGCGCCCCCTGCCTACACAGATCCACATTAAATCCCTCACAGGATTTGGGCCTGCTGCCAGCATCGAGATGACCCTCAAGAACCCAGAGGTGGGTAATAGCACAGGAGAAGTTTGCGGAAGGACTGCTTTTCTCCCCAAGACACAAACTAGAAGCGTGCTTGTATACCAGAATTGCAAGCTACGAGAGTTGACTGCTTAGTTGGTTCTTCTACTGCATGTAACATTTAGTTCTCTAATCTTTTCATTAAAATAGAGCATACTGCAGTACTTTTTCTTTCAAGACAAATAATCAGCAAACTCTCACTATTTTTTCCCTATAGGTCTAAAATGACAACTTAGACCTAAGATAACACAATATCCTTATTGTTTTTAACTTACAAACGTTCAATGTTGCAGTTTTACCTTCTTTTTATTTTGGAGCAAATCTTTTTATCATTTCATTGGTGGATGGACACTTGAGTTATTTCCCTTTTTTCACTCTTGTGAATAATGTTGCCATGTACATACCTTTGTAAGTTTTTGTTTCAGGAGTGTGTGTGTGTGTGTGTGTGTGTGTGTGTATGTGTAATTTCAGTTCTTCTGGTAAATCATACCTCAGAGACATAAATGTGAAAGTTCAATCAAGTCCTTTAATACCTCTTGGCCTGTGTTCTATGTTCCTAAAAGAAATTTGATTAAATCCTTTCCCAAGTCTCTTTTTACCTTTAAAATCCTGAAATTTTGTTATTGCAGTTTCTTATGCTTTATAGTTCAGAGACCAACCACTGTGACTGTCAGTATGAACCCATTTGACAGTGTATTTTGTTTTTACAGCCAGTTGGGCGTGAATAACTCTGAAAAGGAAAGGGCTATGTGACAGAGACCAGAAAGCAAAAAAATTAACTCTCTAACCCTTTATACAAGTTTTCTGACCCTTGCTATAATTAAATATTGAAATGTGTTTAATAACTATAAACAAAGGCAGTGACAGTAAAATTTTGTTACAATTTATCTAAAATATTTGTCCTTGGATAATAGCTGTGTTTTGATTTATTAAATTAATGACCACTCAAAATATAATATTCTTACTAAAATGTCCCAGTCATAAACCTATAAATGATTGTACACTTCTGATTATTTTTCAAGAGAAAATACCACATGACAAGTGTCCAGAAACCCACCTTGCCTCTCAAATCACTGCGCTAATTACTCTCATGTCTAGAAAAACACAGTTTTACCTGTTTCTGACTTTCCATATAAATCAACTCCATGACACTCTTTTCTGTGTTCTTTTACACAGTGTTGAAATTCATCCATTTCATTGCTATGTTGCAGTGATAGATTTTTCATTCTCCTTACTGTTTAATATTTAAATTGTATGACCACATTAGATTTTATCATCCATTTTATTGTTGATGGGAATTTAGACTATTGTTTTGATTAATAGTGTAAACATTGTTTTATCTGCCTTTCAGTGAAGAGATAGACACACACACATTTTATTGTGTAATAGGATATGTGTGTGTGCTCAGCTTGAGTAGATATGTTACTTTTCCCAAAGGATTTGTATCAGCAGTTTATGAGAGTTCTAGTTGCTTCAGATTCTTATCAATGCTTGTTGGTTTTCTCTCTCTTTATTTCACACATTTCTGTAGGTATATAGTGATATGAGCTTGTGGTTTTAATGTCTACTTCCATAAAGTAATTGGACCAATTTACTTTCTAAAATAATGATTTCTTTTAATAAGGAAATACTAATTTGGTTATATCATTTGGAAAATACTTTGATATGTTTCATCATTTGTATCTGCACAAACGTTTATTTGTTGGAAGTGGGAGAGGAAGGTCGTGTCATTATTCCTTCTTGGTTTTACTCAGTCGTGTTCTGAATTTTGACTTTCAGTGTTCAGTGAATGTGTTGATAAATTGATTTTGATTTTGATTTTGATTTTGATTTCAGCGACCCAGCCCAATCCAGCTTTACTCCCCTCCTTTTATACTGGCCCCGATCAAAGACAAGCAGACAGAGCTAGGGGAGACATTTGGAGAAGCAAGCCAGAAATACAATGTGCTCTTCGTGGGCTATTGTCTGTCTCATGACCAGCGCTGGCTCCTGGCCTCCTGTACAGATCTCCACGGGGAGTTATTGGAGACTTGTATTGTAAATATTGCTTTACCAAACAGGTGAGCAACCTTGGCTAATAGTACGTGTAAATTGATGCTAACTTTTCTTTCATTTGTTTGGTTTTGTTTTGGGGCCGTACCAGAGATGCGCAGGGATTACTCCTGGCTCTCTGCTCAAGGATCACTCTCGATGAGGTTCAGGGTGTGAGGTGTGAGGGATCAAACCCAGGCCCGCTGTGTTCAAGATAAGTGCCCTATTGACTGTACTGTCACCATTCCAACCCAGTGCTCAACTCTTTGAGATGTAAATCATTGATTTGCAGTGGGTACTTGGTGGGTGGATGGGTTCTTTGAAATGTTCTTGGTTTGTCTTCCTAAATGATAACGATTCATTTGCATACTCCTTCCCCGTTTTTTTTTTTAATTTTAGATCACGGAGGAGTAAAGTGTCTGCTCGTAAAATTGGACTACAGAAGTTATGGGAATGGTGCATAGGTATTGTTCAGATGACATCTCTACCCTGGAGAGTTGTAATTGGGCGACTGGGGCGTCTCGGACACGGGGAACTTAAAGGTGAGAAATATTTGAAACTTTACATACTGTTTCATGAAACAGGCAAGAGGACTGAGCTCACGAGGAGACAAGGAAGTTGATAGACAAGACATTGTAAACACACGAGAGAGATCAGCAGTTTTAAAACTACTTCTTGGCACCGCCGCCATTTGGTCATCAAGTCCTAGATACTGGGTCTGGGGACATGGTTCAAAGTGTAGCATCTGCCCTGAATTTGAGGCTCTGTGTCTGACCCTCTGCACAGTGTCACCCCAGAGCTTTAACCAGGTACATCCCAAGTCACCCCTGAGCACTGACCACTGGGATCAAACACCTAACTGGAGGGTCACACAGCAAGACTGAGCATTGCCTGAAGTGATCTCAGACCCTTGTGTGCACCTCGGAGTGGTCTATATGAAAAGAAAATTGGTACCCAATGAAGTTAGATTTCTACTATTCATGTACTGGGTCAGTGAGAAGAAAACAGTTTCATTTCATGTTATTGAAGAATTGTGGTTTACAGAGTTGTTGAAAGTTGTTTTAGACACACAATGCTGTACACCAATCCCACCATCAGTGTCAGCTTCCCTCCTGTCCCCAAGGGAAAAAAATATCTTACAGGAAATATTTATAACAGATTATGAATGATAGAGGACATATATATAATAAAAACTTTCAGATTCCTTCATTTATTTATTTAGGATGGTTGGTGGTGATTGATTTTGTATTTGTTACTTTTTGGTGGCACAGTAGCAAGATAAATCCTGATCCACAGATGCAAGTCGTTGTAAATTAGAGCAGTTTATTCACATTGCCTGGTATTCTTCAGTCAGGAAAGTTGAGAGAAGAACTTTTTTTTTAAGTTGATTCCCTTAATATATCCACCAACTACTTATATTCCTTGTATATAATAGTCACGAAACACTGGCAGGAGCTAGCATGCCACAGCTGACTTGGCAGCCTGGCCATGTCAGCACCAGAGTGGCTACATGGATTCTTTCTGTGATCCGTACGAACAATCTAGATTACTTTTTGTTGGTTTTGTTTGGTTTTGTTTTGATGGAGGGGAGGGTTTGTGGGGGGGCGCACCAGCAGTGCTCAGGGCTTATTCCTGGCTCTGCATTCAAGGATCACTCCTGCTCGCAGGGCTCAGGGGACCATGTGGAGTCCCGGGAACCAAACCTGGGTCAGCTGCATGCAGGGCAAGTGCCCTACCTGCTGTACTATATCTCTAGTCCCTAGGTTTTTAAGCCTTATTAATGACACGTTTATTGAAAGTTTAATATATGCATATAGATGGGAAAAACAATTTTCCTGAGATTTGCACAAAAAACAAGGCAAGTGTCAGAAAATAGTTTGTTGGTCCTGTGTACGCAAGTACATTAGAGCAGAATCAGCAGATTTTCTCTGGAAAGGCCAGATAGTATTTGCAACTTGGCATTCCAGCTGGTCTCTACAGTTATGGGCTATTCGGTTCTGGGCTTGTGTGAAAGCATTTATAACCGGCACCGAAGTAAATGGGTTACGGCTATGTTCCATACTGGAGTTAAGCTGAGCCACTCTTAACCCCCGGGACGAATTACAGCATAATTGAAGGGATCAGGGCATTCAGAGGTTGCTCAGTGGTGCTGTCACTTGGTGATTTGGAAAATTATGGAGGTCATCACTGTCCATCATACACTATCTAAGAGGGGGCATACTCGTATCTTTTAGAAGAGAGGGATGTTTATAAGTGTGGTTAGAGAAACCAATGTAAAGATTAAAAGAAAATTCCACTCCAGCCAGTAAAATCAGAGAGAAGAGTCTAGTGAGAATGTACAGGAAATCTATTTCTTCGTCTCCCATTCCTTCCCGAGAGAATCTGAGGTGTGTGCAGACTATGCTGTTGTGCTACGGTATCGGATAGGGGTCCTTTGATCTCATTATCAGCTCTCTGAGTTTCCCTCTGTCTTATCAGGTATCCTACCTGTCCCTACTTACCTGTCCTTAAATACAGAGCATAGAGCTGTTCAATTTTTCTGTGGTTTTTAGGAATATATTTTCTGTTCCTGGCCACTTTGACTATCTCCACTCCAGTTTGTGGTTCTTTAGGAACAAGAAAAACTGTTCCTTTCACTTTAAAGGTAAACTAGCTGCTTTGAAGAAACAAATACGCCGAGGCAGAGTAGCCTGGCAGAGAAAGAATCAGGTCATTATCCTGGCATTCTATCAGGGGTGAGACAGGACAACCGGTCTGCTGCTTCAGGTGTGCGGGAGGCCCCCTGGGGCCAGGCACTCAGCAGCACCCAGGCCAGCTGAAACCCCAGCGGATGTCGGAGAGACGGTGTGCTTTTGATTTGGAGGCAGTAAACATTAGACGTTTACGCCAACTTACTTGTTTATTTGTGGTGCCAGGAATGACTCCAGGGCCTCACACTTGAGAGTCAGGTGTCCCTACTCTTGGGCTACATCCCTGTGCCAGTGTTCCGTGTAAACAGTCAGTGTGGCAGCACGGGAGACAGTTGCTCGTGGTTCTGGCTCTCTGGAGCAGCCTGCGGGAAGGTCCACCTTGGTCTCTGCTGCTGCTACCTTTGTGAATCAAGCTCTGGTTTGCCTCCAACTGTGCTCGTCCAAAGAAAAATGCAACTAGAGGCATGGAAAGGCCAGGCCGAGGGGAGGACGAGAAATGGGAGAAAGAATCAGGTCATTAGCCTGGCGTCATTATCAGAAAGTATTTGGAGTATCCAGATGTGCCTGGGTTTGTGCCAGCACCTCGCAGATCACTTCAGACAGGACTGGAGCCCATGGAAGAGGAGACCTTTATTATCTCTGGAACAGACATCAAGTGGCATTTTCTTTTTGGTAACAAGGAGGTAGCCCACGTAAAGCCGTATTCCTTTCAGGGTCAGTCCAGGGATTTCAGTTGTCAGAGAACAGTGCTCAAGAGCTTCCTACCACCATGAATCTCCAAAGGCCACTTGCTTACACTGTGTGTGACCATGGTATTTGATTTTAGATTGGAGCATCCTCCTTGGAGAATGTTCACTACAGACAATCAGCAAGCGGCTCAAGGACGTGTGCCGGATGTGTGGAATCTCTGCCGCAGACTCTCCTTCGATCCTCAGTGCCTGCCTGGTCGCCATGGAGCCCCAGGGGTCCTTTGTAGTGATGCCGGGTGAGTCTCCTCGGGTCAGTTCTGCTGATTCTGGATCCTACCAGTTCACTCCATTCAGACTTAGGTGCACAGGCAGAAAGGGTCACTGTATCACTGTCATCCCCTTGTTTATCGACTTCCTCGAGCAGGCACCAGTAATGTCTCCATCCGTCCTAGCCCTGAGATTCTAGCAAGTGCCACATTGGAGGCTCTTTCGGGGTCAGGGGAATGAGACCCATCATTGTTACTGGGTTCTGGCATATTGAATTCACCACAGGGAGCTTGCCAGACTCTGCTGTGCCAGCAGGATACTTGCAGTAGCTTGCTGGGTTTTCCTCGAGCGAGAACTAGACAATAAGAAGTTGGCCGTGCGCTTCCAGGAGCTTGGTTGCATAGTCTCTAGGTCTTGGCTGTTGATGGGATTACACAGCGCCGGGGGCAGTTGGTGGGTATAGCACCTAGCTACTGGAAGGGGATCTGGGTGGAGGGGCCCAGTCCCGATCCAAGCAGCCTTGGAGATCTCAGCCCCTGGTCCCGCACACCTGGGTTCCTCTGCCGGTTCCTTCATGCGTGAGGCTCGTCTGAGCGTGTGGAGAGTGGTCTTAAGCATGGCTGTGGCTAGTTCTGGGGGTCTTCAGCTGCCAGGGCTGTGCTTGGGGCAGGGAGGGAAACTCAACCTGCCCCCCTCCAGAGGGCCCTAGTGAGGACAGCCAGGCACGGGGCAGGAGACTGCGATTTTATAGTCTCTGGCTCTTGGCCATTGATGGGATTACATGGCGGGGCACAGTTGGTGGGTGTAATGCCTAGCTACTGGAAGATGGGGGATCTGGGTAGAGAAGGCATGAAGGTAGAAAGGATATCTTTATTATTTAAGGCTCAAAACTGGAAGCTATTTGATTTCCTCCAAGGGGCTTAGTGTGTGGTTTTACACACACACACACACATATTCATGGAGATATATATATATATATACACACACATATATATATAAAATACATATATACATATATATATGTTCATGGTGTATAGCTTGGGAGAGAGATTTAAATTCTAGTATGATAGTGATGGCTAGTTATTGGCTGAACCCAACTTGGGTTTAGTATATGAAGATTACCCTCTCAAGAGTAACTAGAGTGGACCCAGCAAGAACAGGCTTGAATAGCCTTTTGAAGACATAGCTGACAGAATCTCCAAGGTCCTGTATGGTCAAGGATGTATGGTGAGGCTCAAGGGAATAAAACATTTAACACAGCACCTGGCCCACAGCAAATGCTGAGCAGATGTAAGTGATAGTATGTGGAGTGCCAGAAGAGAAGATAACAGAGACAGAGCACACTCATGTGTATTCAGGTCCTGCAAGTTTAAGGCAAGTGCTGTATTGCTACCATATGCCACAGAATTTCTAAAAATATGCCAACTAAGCTATTTCATAATTTTTCTGGCTAAGTTGTAAACTTTCCAAACACGTTACTGTCCTGGTATTTCTTTGATCAGGGGAGACCCTGCTCACTCATTGCTTGTAAAACCCAGTGGGAGCTGTGCCCTGGTCTGACTTGCTTGTGGATCTTAGATACATTGTTGTTTGCACCACCTGGGCAAATTAGAGCACTTCCTTGTGCTTTTGTCTTCATCACCAAATGGGCATAATAGCTCCTTGAGGCGGCTGAGTAATGACATAAGGTGACATAAATGAAGAATCTAGCATGCAGTAAGCTTCCAGTGAGTGTTAGTAATAGTAACTATTTGTCGAATGGCACCATTTCTATCATGTAGGAGACTGGAACTTTATAAAGCTTTGACAGTCAAAAGGAGGGAATTGAACTTTAGAAATAGATAAGTGATTAAAAAAAATACTTGACAGACTGAGTATCATTGTATCATCATGTTCCCTGTGTGACACAAGCCTTGGGCTCTGATAGCTGTATGCGCTGAGTCCATTTCTTTGAAGAGCATTTTAACAGTGGGGCTGAACTCTAAGTGTGTAACCAGCGTGGCAGTTGTGTCTAACTCTTATCATTCCAGCTCAGGTCCTCTTAAAACTTACTATTTTCTCCCTTAAGATGCTGTCACCATGGGCTCTGTTTTTGGCCGAAGTACTGCTCTGAACATGCAGTCGTCACAGCTAAACACCCCTCAGGATGCGTCTTGTACACACATCTTGGTGTTCCCAACTTCATCAACTATCCAGGTGGCTCCAGCCAACTATCCCAATGAAGATGGGTTTAGCCCCAACAATGGTGAGTAAGAGGCCCTAAAAGCCAGCGTCCAGCTTTGTTACTGAGACACAGACACAGAGGATGTGGTTCCCCCGTTGACATAAGTAATAAAACAAGTGAAGATGAAATGGAAATTTGAGGCTCATTTTGGTTTTGAAGATGAACTTTATTTCATTCATTTTTCATTAAAGGCAAAAAAAAAAAATTAGCTTCTTATTGGTAGGCCCTCCACCTAGGCGTCACTCTTTGAATCAGTAATTCCTTTCTGAGCATCCCTGGTGGTGCTCAGAGGACCGAGCAGTGCTGGAGGTCCCAGGGGTCTGCTGCAAAGCCTTGATTCAACCTTTTGGGCCATCCCTTTGGGCCCTCCATCAGCGTTTCTTGCTCTGTGTTTGTTTTTAAATTGTTTCTCACAAACTCAGATGCTAAAATGTTTGCAGAAATAGAAACAGCCCGTAGAGTTCTCGTATGACACTCTTTCATTTACTCTCATTCACGTCTTCCAGATTCCGCCATGTGGCACAGCATGGAGAGCAGCGCCATGCAGAATAACAGGGTCCCGGTTCCCTCCCCACCAGCGCTCGCAGGAAACTCACTACAGACATTATTATTAACTCAAAATTCTGACCTTTCGACAGCTGTCAGTGCTCAGCGAGCTTAAACCGATCCCACTTTCCAGGCGTCCCACCCACTCTCTTGCTCACTGACTCCAGTTCTAGGAGTACCTCGTAAAGGAGAGTGTCACAGTGGTCTCACCTCTTCCAGATCACTGGCAAAAGTACACAGTTCATCAGCATGAATTCAGCCATTTGAGTAATTGGCATCCAGAACACACAGGTTAACTTAAAGGTGTTAACAATGCAATCATCGGCCAGTAAACTATTATATTGATTAAGAGGAAATAAAAAATCATGATTAAAAAGCGGAGACAGGTATTTTTTTAACATTGTGCTTTCTCCGCCCACCCCCCTTCTAGATGACATGTTTGACCTTCCATTCCCGGACGATATGGACAATGATATCGGCATCTTGATGACGGGGAACCTCCACTCCTCTCCCAACTCGTCCCCTGTGCCCTCCCCGGGCTCCCCCGGTATCGGCGTGGGCTCTCACTTCCAGCACAGCCGGGTAAGGGCCTCGTGCCGCCTTTCCATGTCCCAGCTGGCCGTGTCCCGGCCCGTCTCCACCTGCACGAGAGCAGGACCGTCCCCTCTCTCCATACCTTCCCAGGGGCCTCCTCCCAGTGAGAGAGAAGTAAATGTGGGAAAGTGATTCTGTTTCATTTTCATATAAAAACAGGAATTTGGAAGAAACAGGTCATTATTCCTGATGAGTTTGCTTGTCAGAGGAATGGCCTGTTACAGCTGCACGGGTTTTGTACAATGGCTGTTTTTCTTAGGGGGAAAAGAGAGGTTTTGGTTGTTACTGCTTCCCAGTTATTTATTTATTTATTTATGCCAAATGTGCGGCTTTTCAGATGCTCGTTCCTCCATCCTACTCAGTTAGCATGCGCAGAAAGTATTCTTACTGAAGAGCCATTGTCGGTGACCAGTTACCCTGAGAAGCCCCAACTTTGCTTGTGTCGTGTCCCAGTCTTCTCTGAGCAGCCTACAGGGATGGCAGGCCCCATGCAGGCTGATCCGGGAGAAATGCCTTGGTTAATGCCAGAGTATTAAGGGCAAAGACCGGAGCTTACAACTAGTTTCATCTTTAAATATCCCCAGAGGTGGTTTAACTGAGCATTGAGGAGTTAAAGGGTTTGGCCATCACTTTTGCTTGTGCAAAATTGTTTTAAAGCTAGGTGATTCATGCTTACAATTGTATTGAGGTTTCTGGGGGTTTGGGGGGGGGAGGTGGGTGGTGGATGTTGAAGGGAACTCCCAAGCGGCGCTCGGGGAGCCTGGGGCCACCCCCAGTGGTGTTTGAGCAGGCCAGTCAGCGCAGTACAAGGGCCCAAGGATGTGGCACTGGGCATCGCCAGGGCCCCTGGCAGTGTGCAGAGGCTCAGGAGCTGTCCCCAGCTGTCGGGGGCCTGCAGCACTCGGAAAGCCCAGTGATGCCGAGGGACCCAGGGCATCCTAGCCTGGCACTCGCTCCTGGGCCCTGTTGTGTGTTGGGAGTTGTGAAGTGGAGAGGCTAAGACACGGACAGGAGCTCTCTTAATGTCCTCAGATCAGGTGGCCCTTTCCCCCTCCAGGGTGTGCTCAGAGGTCTAGGTCTTCGTCAAGTGGACATCTGTGAAAGAGAAGGAAGATGCGAAACTGTAGTCACAGAACAGATGGGTCAGGAGACAGCTGTCACACCGCTGGCCCACCCCCGGGCCCCTGCCGGAATGGGGGTTTCAGATGTCTTTATTCCTTTGACATTCGCTTGCCGGCAATGACAATTTATTGGCTCATTGGAGATTGTTGTGATCCAAAAACACACGTTTTACATGAGATAGTTTTACTCTAGGATTAATGTGAGTTCTCTGAGCAGGCGGCACAACCACTGTGACTGTGATTCGAGTCACACCTTACTAGCTCTGTCTGTGGCTCGGGGCAAGCCTGTTCTGCCTTCTCAGCCTTGGTGACCTTATCTGCGAAATGGGAATAATAGCAGCTACCTCCCAGGGCCAGTTGTTGTAATCCAGTTTATTTATTAACAAAGAATTAGGACTTGAAGGGCAGCATTTTAATAGGAAACAGAGCTGGCCCAAGCCATCTGTTGGAGCTGCACGCCCCAACGTCTGCAGTTGCCTGGCCGGTTCCAGGCAGCTTGGTTCCGAAGCTTGTCGGGGGCCGTTTCCATGCTCAGCACTTTTGCCCTGGCCTCTGAGACTCTGGGCATTCCCTCTCCAAGCCATTAAACACTCTTTGATACCCAATTAAGGCGTTGCAGCAGAAGAAGGAGTCTCATTTGTAACCAGCTGAGAATCAGTAATAACTTGAGGCAGTAGCTGGGGATCCCAGAAACCATTAGGAAACGAGTGGATTCGTTCCTGTTGCGCACCGCGGGACATGTTCAGGTCCGGAAACTGGCAGGAAGACCCCAAGATGAGGGATGTGTCGCAGACAGGCCCCTGCAGGGAGGGCGCGAGGTGGCCCCTGGCCTCATGGGGGTGCAGTCAGATCCCGCACTCTCGGCCCTCGACTCACTCCCTGGCAACGCTGTGGAAGGAATCATACGTTCGCCGAAAAGAGATCTGAGCAGATCCAGTCTTCGCACTTGGCTGGTGGCAGCGTTGCTGGTACCTTTCACCCGCGCTGTGCTTTCCTCAGATCCCTGTGTCTTAGCAGCGGAGCTCGGGGTCTCCCGCCGGCTCCATGTGAGCTGCTCCCAGAGAAGGCCCCCGGGTCAGCGCGCCGTGCAGGCTGGGCTCTGGGGGTCCCTGCTGACGGGGCTGTGGGGCTTTGTCTTGCAGAGCCAGGGGGAGCGTCTTCTCTCTCGGGAAGCCCCTGAGGAGCTGAAGCAGCAGCCTTTGGCCCTTGGGTATTTCGTGTCCACTGCCAAAGCTGAGAATCTCCCCCAGTGGTTCTGGTCATCCTGTCCTCAGGCTCAAAACCAGTGTCCCCTCTTCCTGAAGGTGAGTTTGGGGTTGTCTTAAAATTTGCTCTGGTCGGGTTGTATGTTCGGGAGTCCGCTCCTCCTCCACAGACTGAGGTGGCAGGTGCAGTGCCATGGCGCCATCTGCAGGAGTCGAAAGTCTGAGCAATTGGAGCGATCTCTCTCTCTCTCTCTCTCTCTCTCTCTCTCTCTCTCTATCTCCCTCCCTTCAACCTTCCTCCTTTCCCCCTTCTTTTCTCTCCCCTTCCTCCCTCTCTCCCTCCCTCCCCTCTCTCCCCCCTTCTTCATTCCCCTCTCAGGCCACACCCACTGGTGCCCATAAGTTACCCCTGGCCCTGCACTCCTGGTGGTAAAGTTGTTAGCTGTGTGCGAGGCAAGAGTCCTCCTACCTGCTATACAATCACTCTGGCCCCTGAAGCAGAAAAATAAATTGGGGCTGTGTGCTTGGGGTCACCCCTGCCGATGCTCAGGGTTTACACCTAGCTCTGCACTCAGGAATTATTCCTGGCGATGTTTGGGAGAACTGTAGGGAATGTTGGGGTTCGAACCCGGGTTGGCTGGGGCAAGGCAAATGTCCTGCCCACTGTACTATTGCTCTGGCCCCCACAATTTTCATATTTTAATGACTTTAGCATTATGAAATCAGAGGAAGTATTTGTTGTTTATTTTGAAATTGGCTGTCATGGTGGACCTGACAGTGACAGGTCCTCTCCACGGCCCAGAGCAGGACAGCTTTCTAAGGGCTGGCACTCAGGAGTGCTGGGGCTCAGCGGCCACTCATGGTACTTGGCCTCACAGAGCTGCTCTAAAGGTTGCGTAACTTGGTCTGGGGTCAGGTAGTGCCAGAGATTGAACTTTTAGCGTGCAGGATGTGTATCCTGGCCCTTGGAGCCCTCCCTGGGTCCTTGAAAAGTCTAGTCTGCCATTAACTCCGTCTACTGAAAAGGCTTAGAGAAATGACACTCAGTAGCCGTGAGCACCTCTATTGCCATGATTGAGGTTCTAAGATATGGATATTCCAGAGAACCAATAACGATGGAAGTTGAAGAAATGACAGGCTGCAGGTCTGAAATAAAGAAGTATTCGAGATGGCCGGGACGTTGTGTCAGACCAGAAAAAAGCAAGAATGTTGCCTAAGGTTACAGGGTCCTGTCAAAGGACTTGGAATCCAGTGGGTGGTGTTCCCATTTGCCAAGGATGAGATCGTTTTGGGTCATAAAATTTTTTGTTTTAAATCCTCCATGCATTTCTAAATTGTACAGTATCAATGTCTTTCAGTAGACTCGTGGGTTTCTAATGCTGGCAGACACTTAGCAGCCACCTATGAACGTGCTAGAGTAGCAGCTCATTGATCAGAAAATGGAAAAATAAGCATTGGCGTTGCTGACGTTCCTAGTTATTCTTAGTTTTAACACAGCAGGTCCCGCTGCAGCAGCTGGTAGAAAGCGATGGGCGCTGGATGGATGGGGCGGGCAGGATCGCAGTACTTCCACAGGGCGGCTGAAGGGTATAGCACCAACTGTGAGGTCACTTTGTCCCTCACTCCCCCCACCTGCCCCCTCTGTCCCAAAGAAGCTGAACCTGATTGAGTCTTTGGAACGAACTGTGGCGTTCTGGTCAGGAAGAACACCGCCTCAAAGCCCAGTCAGCTGCCTCCTGGGGATGGTGTCCAGATCATGGGAGGCCTCGTGTAATCATTGCAGTGCATTTGTGTTTGCAACGCTAACTTCAGCTTTATGGTTTGGAGTTTGGGGTGATTACCCAGCAACTTAAAGTACATAAACTCGGAGACCCCAACTTCTAAGCCCTGTCGGAGGCAGGCCAGAAGGTCACTGTCTCTGCTCTCTCGCCAGGCTTCACTGCATCACCATATTTCTGTAGCACAGACGGATGAACTTCTCCCTGCCAGGAATTCTCAGCGGGTTCCACATCCTCTTGATTCCAAGACCACATCTGATGTTTTAAGGTGAGCTAGCCCCAGGTGATGTGGCCATCCAGCAGGCAATGATTTTGTTTTATTCTTGTGTTTCCAAGGGGTTGTGGTCATGGAAGAGCTGCCACTGTCACTTGTGCGGAGGAGCACTGTGTAATGAGCCCGAGAGGGTAGTGGTGGCCCTGTGTGTGCGGGGGCTGGTGGTGCCCCTGTGTTCCTCGCCCACACAGTCATCCTTGCTCATTTCATGCTGACAGAAATGGGTGAGAGAGGGGGCTGGGAGAGGGGAGCCCTGGAGCTCTAATCACAGGCTTTATAAGATTTTCCCTTCGAGACTCAGGTTGTGTAAAGCAAGCCAGCAGAACCTGAATTGCGTGGATAGAACCCCCTCTCAGAGCACGCGCTTCCACAGGACACAGGCACCTTTCATACCAGCCTTTTCTTAGACTTCTAATCTTACGAGATGTGAAAATTACACTTAAGAATCTGATCTGTGGAACTTTGACCTCGAAGCCTTCTCAAGCAAGGTCCCATTAGAAATAGTTTGAGCCACATTTGCAGTTAAGATTTTTCTAGTAGCCACATTGAAATAGTAAGAAGAAATCAGTCAAACTAATTTCCGCAGTAAATTTTGCCTTGTTATGTCAGAAACGATTTTTATTTCAGTAGTAATCAATTCAAAAAATAATCCTGTGTTATGTTACATACTTTCGAACGTACTGGTTTGGAAAGCCAGTGCCTGCTTCGTCTCACGTCTGCACTCCACGGGGTTGACTCAGCATGTGGGTCTGCCAAGGGGTGCGGGGGACGCCGAGCCCGCCCGGCCCTCACGTGTGTGTTCTCCCGGCAGGTTCGTTTTGGAGCAGTACAATGCGCTCTCGTGGCTCACGTGCAATCCGGCCACCCAGGACCGCACCTCCTGCCTTCCCGCCCACTTTGTGGTGCTGACTCAGTTGTACAATGCCATCATGAATATACGTTAATGGAGAAGCACTTGTTCTCTCGGGCTCAGCTCCTTCTCCCCGCGACCTCAGTCCAAGGAACTGCGACACTCTGCGAGTCTCCCGCCGCCTCTTCTCGAGACCACTCTCCACAGTCCTGCCCTGTGATCCCGTCTCAGCAGGCACATGTCATTTCTGCAGTGTTCATTCACAGAGTGACTCATTGACACTTCTCCCACGGACCCGGACACTTCCATCCGCAGTGACTCTCCGCCAGTGTTATGCCGTGTGCCGCCCCAGACCACTGGGCCACAGGAAGGTTTTTGGTTTGTTTTTTTTTGTTTTTCTTTTTCTTTTCTTTTCTTTTTTCTTTTTTTTTTTTTGAAGAGGGAAACGGACGAGACAGTTTCCTTTTGCACAAGAGCCTGTTTTCAGTCTCTGTTTAGAGTCAGGATGCATCAGCCCTCCGGATGAAATCCTCTGATTATTGGTGTATGGCCTGTGGGTTACCTGAACTCCATAACCTGGGACTTTTTCCAAAAATCAGAACCAGCTCAAGTACATGCTTTCACGATGGGGTTTCTGCCACGCGAGAGCTCCCAGCCCGCTGGGCACAAGCGCTTCGAGACGTCATACCTGTGTGTAGATGAGAAGGTCTGGAGACATCTTCATTTTGTTTATTTATTTTCACTTGTTTCGTCCTATGATTTTTGTGACTTTCTTTTCATTTTTTTTTTAAATTCGCAAGGACCAGGTACAGTAGCTGAAACCCAGCTTGGATCCACCTTAGGACTCCGACTACAATACCTCTGTCCTCCAAGCTGGAGCAGGAGTGAAGGCAAAGCGGGGAGGTCCTGCCTCACGAGTGATCTGCTCACAGCACGGCCTCGGCCAGCTCCCAGTAAACGGGGCAAACGCTCTGCCATGTTCCTTATTCAAAGCGGCCAGTGTGCCCTAAAGGATCCCATTTTCTATACGGAAGGCAGTCACACTCGCCCCGTGCCGTGGAGGCAAGTCCCTTCGTCAGTTTTATATCGTCACAATGGAAATATATTTTCTAATGAATTCTTGTCGGAAGCCAGGTCTCTCCTCTCATGATCTCAAAAGGGACTCATGTACATATCACAGTCAAAAGTGTTTGCTCATAAAATCAGCTACGAATATCGTGAATTTTTTTTCTGGACCATAGGAATATTATTTCAAATAAATATTACAATTTAACCATTAAATTAGTACTTGAAGTTGAGCCTTCGTGCGGGACTTTTTAAAATTTAAAAAAAAAAATGCCTTTTTAAAGCATTAATGGCTAACAAGTATTTTATGACTCCTCATTCCAGGCCCGAGAGGGTGGTGTCTAAGACTCCGTTGCTAGCCCCTCTGTGCTGTGCACTCCGTCTCTGGGTGGCGCGCCCCAGGCTTGCTTCCGGCAGGCAGGTGAACCCCAGTCATCTGTGGAGAGAATCATGCAAATTTTAAAAGTTCTTCCAAGAGACTTCCAGATCCTGGTTGTTAACAAAAAAGAAAAAAGAAAAAAAAAAGGAAAAATGTAATAATTGATATGATTTTGTAAAAGTATTTTTCTTGAAATAATCTAACGTTTAAAACATTATATTAAAAAATGTGTGGTGGGAATGTGAAAACAGAGAAATAACTTGTAAATGATAATTTTGTTCTCTGTCCCACCAACCGAAGGGCGGGGGTGGGGGGGTCTTTCGCAATGTATAGGTTAAAAAAAAAATCTGATATATCAAACCATTTGTATCTAATGTGTACAGTGTAAAATTGACTTTAAAAATATTGCAGTGCTATTTTTTCTTAATCAGAAAGGAAAAATTCTCAAGGCCTTTTGAAGAGCATAAGATGATGAAGATTGTAAACTTGTATAAAATTATCTTGGTGAGAAGACAAATTGTAAAGTAGATATTTGTAATCTTTTACCACTTTGGGGTTGCTTTTTTCCCAGAATTCATCAGAATTTTGAATTTTTTTTAAAAAAACGGGCTGTTTTTAATGCAGGGGCTTTTCTTCCCTAGAAATCCAATTCTAAGCAAAAAGAAAAAAAAAGAAAAAAACACAAAAAACAAAAAACCCCTACAAAAATTAAAAAAAAAAAGGCAGCAAAGGGTAGTTTTCATCTGGTGTCTTTTATTTAAGTTTTTTAAGTTAAAAGCTGGTGACATATTTATACGTTTTTGTGCAAAAATAAATGAATGGCAATAGATTTTAAAAAATCTTATTATGTACTTCTGTGTGAGAAAGTCTGTATAATATTTCCCTTAAATATGCATTATTTTACTTGTGAGTTTTTTACGGAATTAATCTGAAATGTACAAGCCCTGGATTTGCTACAGAGTGAAAGTTATTTTATTTTTTTTTTTATTTTTAATTTTGGAAATTCTGCAGAGATCAGAACTCTTACCAAGGTTTGAACTAAAAGGGGGAACAGGGAGGGGAGGGGGCGGGATTGTCCAGCATGCTTGTATGTATATTTCAGAGCCTTTTTTAAATGTAAAAGCTGTACATTTCTGGGAAGTTCTGAATTTCTTTTTGTTTCCTTTTTCCTTCAAGCATTTTGCTGTGAGCTTCTTTTATATATAGCAAACAATTTGAAAGAATACAAAAATATGTGAAGTTCATTTAAAAAAAAACTACAGTATAGCGCTGGTACCGTACACTAAAAGACTTTGATAAAAAGAAACAATACTAAAAGGCCTCCATTTTAAATGTCATTCATATATACCTTGTGAATGAGAGCTATATACTTTTACACACTTTTTTAGAGGAATAAATTATTGAATTACTGAAACTTGGAGTGACTTCTTTCCCCCCTCACATCCTGCCTTCGTGATCATGGTCTGTGCCCGATGAGGTGTGTGTGTTAAGAGCTGGATGTCCTTGACCAGGACTCACTTTCTACGTTCAGATCCAGGTGGACATAGAAGTCTGTTGCCCGGGTCGCCCACGCTAATATCCTCCTACTTCCGCTACAAGTGTGTACATATGCACACATGCACGCACACTCATTCTCTCTCCCCCATCCCCCCTCCCTCTTCACCTCCCCCCTCTCTGTCTCTCCTCTCCCCTCCTCCTTCCTCCTTTCTCTCTCCCCCACTTTCCCTTTCCTTCTCCCTCTCTCTCTCCCCTTTGAATTAGGGCTCCCAATATTAAGGTCTTCAACTGTTTCTTAGTAAATGAGACCTAATGGCCTTTCCACACTCTTAAGATTGTTGTTAGTCCCAAATCTCTTTTCTAATTTCTTTCTTTTCACTGGCCCAGCCAGTTCCAGTTTGCTGTTCCTTTAAAAAAAAAAAAAAAAGCAGATCTGACCAGAGAGACAAACACAACCAGCATCTTCTGCACGAGGAGAGAGACACTCCCCAGCTCCTCCTGAACCTGCCGCTGAGCACAGAGCTGGGAGTTTTCCTTGGACCCCACCGGGTCTGGCTTGAAACCCAAACAAACGAGAGATGCATCTCTCTCGACTGTTTTCCCGATCATAGGCTTGACCGCAGCATGGCGTTGCCCTGGTGGCATGCAGGAAAAGCTGGAAGGGTAGACTCTCCACCAGAAGGGGGCACATCAGAACGTGAGGAACTGCCAGGCAGAACGAATGAATCAGAGACCCTGCTTTTCCGCTTTCAACCCTCCACCTGTGCAGAATCTCTACCCATAACTGTGCTCAGATGCTTAAGCTTGGTCATGTTATCTACAGCTGAGGGACCAGGGTAGTGCCCCGAGAAGTGCTGTGGGGATTAAGCAGCTGTGTTCACGTGACAGTCGAGCTTTAGGAAAAGGCTGAGAAAAGTGAGACCACTTTTAAGTTCAGAATTTAGTCTTCGTCTCTGTCATCCAGTCACCACTGCAGGTCCTTGGGAAAATGTTTGGTGGTTTTATTACAATGTTGAGAAAAACAGAAGCAACTGACACCAAAGGCAACATCTTTGTTCCAGAACCTGCTCTCGTTACCTGCCATTCTGCTTCAGGGCAGAGTGTGAGCGAGGAGCTGCAGTGTCCGTTCCCAGCGCTGGTGGGATTCGCCACGTATCTAGTGCCCGGCACCACTTGGAACTTGCCAGAAGCAGCCTTACAAAGCCACACCTTCCATGTAACCTGTTGTCAGCCAGCCAGATGATTCCCGTTGTTGCCTTAGAGAAAGTGGTGGGATTTTTCAAGCATCCATTAGCTTGGCGACGGTGCACATACGTTGTTCACAGTTAGTAGACATTGGGTTTACTTTTGCTTCCATAAAGCACCACTAGCTGTGCCAGTTTGGGCACCCGTTGCTGAATCTCCCTTCAGGAGCCTCCAGCCATCTGCATTACCCACTCTGTCTAGCACCTCCCTCCATGCCCTCCCAGGATGCCCCACACAGTTTTATGCTTCCAGGAGTTGAGAACATTGGGAGCCAGAGAGGTCCGTTCCCATGTGGCATCCCGAAGCCAGTAACACGAGTGAAAAGAGCAGTTTGGCAGGGGCTTACCTGCTGTTCTGTCGCTCAGGCCCAGTTCTGCCTTCTCGGCGACAAGCTCACGCTTTCATCTGAACACGTGGCTGAAAACGGACTCAGCTCTGTTCCTGTAGAGGCAGCGGCACTGTGGAGAGAGGCTTCCCATGTCCTGTCCTCCAGGCAGGCCACCGGGGAAAGCCACACCTCCAATGGCCCCCTATGCTGCCAAGTTAGGCTTGTTCGAGAGTAAGGTGGTAGCAGAGGGCCGCGTCAGAGTTAGGATTAGCCAGTTCACAGAACTGGGTGCTTGGAGGGACGATGACTTAAATCCCTTTCCTGGTAGTAATTGTCTAAGTTGAGTCTGATGGTGATTTTTTTGTTTCTTTCATGAGCATTTACAGGTCAGCTCTTCTGAAACCTGAACTGTTCACCTGGAGGCCTTGATGTCTGGAATGTTCTAGTTCATTTGAATGTGTTATTCGCAGGAGTGACTTCCTATCTGCTTCTTTTGGGGAATGTTGGAGTTTTTTGGTTTTTTTGCAGGGGGGGGGGCACGCTGACAAAACTCGGGTTAATCCTGCCTCTGCACTCAGGGATCATTCCTGGTGGTGCTCGGGGACCATGTGGAATGCCAGAGATCAAACCAGGGTCGGGGACACACAAGGAAGCACCCTACCCACTGTACTATCTCTCCAGTCCCTGGGAACGTGGTTTTGAATTGTGATTTTATTTATTTATTTGGCTTTTGGGGCCTTACCCAGCAATGCTCAGGAATTACTCCCGGTGCTCAGGAGACCATATGGGATGCCAGAGATTAAACCTGGGTTGGCCGTGTGAAAAGCAAACACCTGCTCTGCTGTACAATTGCTCCAGACAGTTACATACACACCTACATGTGTTTTCTCAGTTGGCATTTCTCATTGCAGAACCTGGGGAGATAGGTTCCTTCCATCTTGGGCTCACGAATCGAGGTCCTGAGTACTCACCGGTAAAGTGAGGGCCTTCACTTCCTGGCTTTCATTTGGAAGCAGTAAGTGCCTGGAAGTGTTTCTTCGCCCTACTGGTTGACACCTTAAAAATCTTAAATCCCTTGCCAGCAAATTCACCACATTTCACTGTCTGTTGGAGATAGCTGCAAAAATACACTGTGTGGCTTAAAATCAGCCGTTTCTTTCTGCTGTTAGAGATCAGTTCTCTGTTTCTCTTTGTCAAGTTTGATAATTTGGACTCTGGCAACTCAGAGTTCAGCGTTTTCCCAGCATGTGCGGTGGTTTTGGGTAATGCGTGTTCCACCTCGTTTCTAATGATTCCTCTTAAGGAAATTGCCTTAGTCACTTGGCCATTTTTTTTTAAGTTATTCCGTTTTATTTAGTTTTGTTTGATTTTGCTGCAGAGTGAGTTTGTGGGTGAAGCTGTTTCACTGTTTTTATCCTGGCTTACCTTGCTCCCTTTTTCCTCATTTCTTTGAGGTTTTGTTTCATTTGCTTGACTGTTAGCCACCTCGTGGGTCTTGTTTTCACTGTTTTTTGGTTTTGTTTTGTTGTTGTTGTTGAGTCACATTCAGCAATGCACAGGGGTTGCCCCTGGCTCTGCACTCAGGAATTACTCCTGGCAGTGCTCGGGGAACCATATGGGATGCCCGGGATCGAACCCGGGTCGGCTGAGTGCAACGCAAACACCCTCCCCGCTCTACTATGGCTCGAGCCCCTTGTTTTCACTTTTGATACCTGGCCTATGGGGGCTTCCAGACAGCGACACCTTCCTGGACCTTTGTCGGGAGGAGGTCTCTCGGAGTAGATTCTCAGAGGGCTGTCCTGGGCGGGAGAAAGGCCCTTTAACTGGGGCTGTATCAGAGTGGATTGCATCCTACAGTTTTGATGTTTAATGTTTACATTTTTATTTTCAGGTTTTTTTTTCTTTTTCTTTTTGCTTTTTGGGTCACACCTGGCGATGCACAGGGTTTACTCCTGGCTCTGCACTCAGGATATTCCTGGCTGTGCTCGGGGAACCATATGGGATACTGGGAGTCGAACCCAGGTCGGCTGCATGCAAGACAAACACCTTCCCCGCTGTGCTATTACTCCAGCCCCCCCCCCCCCGGTGGGTTTGGTTTTTTTGTTGTTGTTGTTGTTTGTTTGTTTATTTTTCAATAAGGAAAAGTTTTGTTTGGATTGGAACATTTCTCATTCTAGAATTTTCTCCTCCTGCCATATGATCAATGATCGGTTTTCACATTCTCTGACACCCTCAGAGTGAAAGTTCTTACTGCCCTAGAGAAATGCAGTGGAAGCTGTGATCACCAAAGAGAAACAAAAGTGACATCAATGTTAATAATGTTTTATGAACCCATTATATTCAAATGTTTATAGTTCTGCATGAAACAATGTAGACATTATCAATGAGATACTTACCATTCTTCCTTTTTTTTGCAATGTCCTCAGACCTCCAAAACACAGTATTTTGTGTTTACAGAACACCTAAATTTGGATGGTACATTTTTACGAAAGGAAAACGTAGCAGGGCTGGAGTGATAGCACAGCGGGTAGGGTGTTTGCCTTGCACATGGCCGACCCAGGTTCGATCCCCAGCATCCCATATGGTCCCCCAAACAGTGCCAGGATAATTCCTGCATTCAGAGCCAGGAATAGCCCCTGAGCACTGCCAGGTGTGTCCCCAAAACAAAAAAACGAAGATGTAGCCCAACCAACAGTAAAGTTGCTCTTAACAAAAACATTTATACTGCTTTTACACTTAGAAGTTCATTAAAATGTAAATATCAGTTCCAGACAGCACTAGACTTGAAATGGTGATTTTTCCTCAGTGCCTGTCAGGCCCTGACTGAATCTTGAGCACTGAAGTCTGACCTCCCAGCCCAAGCTTTGGGTCTTCTTTTTCCTCTGCAAATTCTGCTACATTTGTATCATCTGGGCACCAGGTTCTGCGGTCCCACCATCCTTCTACTCTGACCCTGTGTCCAATCTGCTGTCTTTCCTATTGTCTTGTTTAGTTTTGTTTTATTTTGCTTTGTTTTATTTTATTTTAATGAATCACCATGAGATACAGTTACAGACTTAGAAACGTTCATGATTACCTTTCAGTCATACAATGATCAAGTACCCATCCCTCACCAGTGCCACCCGCAATGTTCCCAGTATCCCTCCCTTCACCTTCACCCCCATCCTTCCCACCCCCTGCCTCTGTAACATAATATGAGAATAAGACTTTAGGACAGCAGAGATAAGGGTCAGGAGGATCGCTCCATGGCTTGGAAGCCTGCCTCATGAGCGGGGGGAAAAGGCAGCTGGGATGGAGAAGGGACCACTAAGTGAATGATGGTTGAAGGTTTCGCTCGGAATGGGAGATGCGTGCTGAAAGTAGACCGTGGACCAAACATGATGGTCGCTTAGTACCTGTATTGCAAACCGTAACTCCCAGAAGGAGAGTAAGAGGGAATGTTCCCACTGTCTTTCACTCTTGTTCTAAGCGCTCCCTGTTTCCTTGCAGTAGAACTCGGCTTGGGTCTCAGCCCCGTCGCTCACTTTGTCTTGGCCACTGTGTGTCCCGTGTACTTCACACAAGTCGCTGCGTTTTATTTCTTGAAAAACGATCATCTCAAAGGCGTGTTTTACCATTTGTATCTCCTGTTCTTGCCCTTTGACTAGTCAGCCAGTTCTTTATTTTTTTTTAAACTTTTAGTAGAAATTTTTTATTTTATCAGATAAAATAGCATGGCCCTGGCATTAGCTATTTTTCTACATCAAATGGTTTTCTTGTGCTCAGTACATCAGTAGAAAGTGATTAGAAAAAATAATCACGTCAGAAGCAATAAATGTGAAAGTAGAAAAGATAAAGTGTCTATTTTAGTATTTTAATCCTGAATTGGGAATAATTCTGTTTGTTTTTGTGTCACACCTGGCAATGCTCAGGGGTTGCTCCTAGCTCTGCACTCAAAAATTACTCCTGGCAGGGCTCATGTGGGATGCCAGGGATCGAACCCAGTTTGGCTGCATGCAAGATAAGTGCCCATCCCGCTGTACTATCACTCCAGGCTGGAAATAATCTAATTTTTCAGAAGAAAAATACTGAGATATTCCTTCAGCGTGGGCTGGAGCGATAGCATAGCGGGTAGGGTGTTTGCCTTGCAAGTGGCCAATGTGGCCGACCTGAGTTCGATTCCTCTGCCCCTCTCAGAGAGCCCAGCAAGCTACCGAGAGTATCTCGCCCACACGGCAAAGCCTGGCAAACTCCCCGTGACGTATTCGATATGCCAAACACAGTAACAAGTGTCACTATGGAGACGTTACTGGGCCCACTCAGCAAATCCATGAACAATGGGAGGACAGTGACAGTGATTCCTTCAGTGTAGACAAAAGCCACAACTTTTGATACAATGCTAGAGTTGATATTGATTAGACAACAAAGCTCCAACCTAAAATCGATTAAGTTTAAAAAGTCAGTAAATCATTCTATTCTACTCCATTCTGTCTCACCATGGGCTTGTTAATTCCTAGTCTTAAGGATTTACCAAGCTTTTTCTGTTGCTAGTCGAGCCTTCTGTGGTCTTGTTTTTGTTTGCTTAGTTTAGTGGGCTTCTGTGTGGCCGTCCCACCTCATTTGGTGGGATCCTACTGGATTTCAGTATTGAGGCATTTGGAGGTGTCACACGCCACAGATCTGTGGTCTGGGCCACTTGACACAGCTGTAGGGGGGTGGGTGTGGCCGCCAGGGCTTTGGGAAATGCAGGGTGGAGGGAGGCTGCCGGCTCCCAGAGTTCAGCCTGGGCAACAGGCACCTGAAATTGTTCGCAGTTTGGAGTCTCTGCAGAGAGTAAGGGTGGACACGGCTGCAGCAGTGTGTGTGTGTGTCTGTGTGTGTGTGTGTGTGTGTGTGTGTATGCGTGCACCCATGTGGTGGCCGGGGCTCAGCAGGACAGGGACGCCCCTGCCAAGGGCACCCCAGAGTTTTCAGCTGTGGGGACCACTGTGTCCGTGCATGTTAGCTGTTGGCTTGTGTATCCTTGGAGACTGAGCCGTGAGTTGACCGAGAAGGGTTGCCGGACAATTCTTATTCAAGCACACGGCCAGGAAGTCACTGTCCCCACGTCCCATCCTCAGAGTCTTGTCTTTTCCCTGACCCAGACCCCCGGAGGGACTCTCACATGCCTCACTGAGGTCCCTGTGTGCCCTCTGCACTGATACCTGACACTTTGGATGTGAGTGTGTGTGTGTGTGTGTGTGTGTGTATCTCTGTGTGTGTGTGTAGGTGGGTGTCAGTCTGCATGAGTCTCACCCTTTTTCACTCTCATGCTGAGCCTGTGCGTTTGGGGTCACAGCCCTGAAATGGGGTGATGCCCTTCTCACTTCACCACATCAAACATTGCCAGCCTCCCACCACCCCCAACATCTGTCCCTGCTGTGCCTGAGATTTTCCACCAGAGGGCGATCTTTGCTGAGAAATCTGTAAGCCAAAAAAAAAGAAAATCAAAAAAAACAAAAAAATGAGTCCATAGGTCAAGGCTGCAGGGGCTGAGGGGAGTCCCTCTCCCGGGTGAGAATGAACAGCCATGGGGGGGGTGGGTACAAACAAAAGACCTGAGCAGCTGTAGAGAGAATAGAGAAAGAATGCATGTGTGTGGGTGTCTGTGTGTCTGTGGTGTGTGTGTATGTGTGTGTGTGTGTGTGTGTGTGTGTGTGTGTGTGTATGTGAGTCTGTAGGGGAGGATGCTTGTTTTCAATAACTGGGCAGCTCATTAGAAATTAAGAGACCAGGGACCAGAAGGATAGTCCAGCCTTGCACACGGCTGACCCGGGTTCGATGCCTGACATCCCATATGGTTCCTCAAGCACCACCAGGGTTAATTCCTGAATGCAGAGCTTAGAGTAGGCCCTGAGCATTGCTGGGTATGACCCTACCCCAAAAAAACAATAAAATAAAATTTAAAAAAAATTAAGAGACCAGAGGAACACCCTCGGTCAGTTAAAAAGGCCCAGGTAAGCCACACTGGGTGAAACAATTCCTTGAAGTCACAAAGCGTT
Organism: Sorex fumeus; assembly: GCF_029834395.1. Taxonomy (NCBI): domain Eukaryota; kingdom Metazoa; phylum Chordata; class Mammalia; order Eulipotyphla; family Soricidae; genus Sorex; species Sorex fumeus. The sequence continues at coordinate 13,707,355 of NW_026606140.1, forward strand.
GAGGGTAACTGGCCTCGGGACAATTGGGGACATCACCCTGACCCCCCAGGACAGAGGGGACATCACCTTGGCCCCCCAGGACAGTGAGGATGTCACCCAGACTAAATTAAACTTAAATTCTACAGAATGTCAAAAGCCAGTCCAGACAGCCAGGGAGAACAGAACTTTCTAGGGTGAGGAAATTGTTTCTATTTTGATTGGGGTGATATTATATTTGGCGCTATCAAAGAAACCGGATCCTTCCAAAGGAGACTTTTTAAAGATTGTTCTCAGTCAGAAGCTCACGGCATCCAACCTGAGCTTTTGCCGTCTTTGCAGCACTTGCTTCTGCCTCGGGCGGGCCCCCCTCTAAAGGGCAGGGGCGCTCTCTAGGCCACTTTCCCAGGCGGGGCGGTGGCACTGGGTTGGGTGCCTGGGATCCCAAGCGAATGCACTGCCAGGCTGGCACGTGGCATGTGGGTGGTGCCAGGCACTGAACTCAAGCCTCGTACTTGCATACGGGTGCTCCAACAAAGAGCCACCCCCCTTGACCCCCGTCATGGCCATTTTTTTTAAATTGTTCACGATAATTTATTACATTACATTCAACATTCCAACACCCATCCCACCACCATTAGTTCGAATTTTCCTGACCTCCACCCAAGCCTGCCCCAGTAGCAGGGTCTTGGGCATTTTTAAGATGGAGCTCTCGGATGGATATTCACGTTTTTGTGGACCAGAGCTTAGGGGTTCTCCTCTGGCAGAGCTGCAACCCCAAACCATTCAATAACACCTCCCCGGCCCCATTCCTCAAGCCCCCTCCCGCTTTCTGTCTGTCTGCCTGTCTGTCTGTCTGGGCCACAGCCAGGGGAGCTCAGGGCTCCCCCTGGACTCCGCACTTAGAGATGACTGCTCAGAATGTCACGAGGGTGCAGGGTCTGTAGCCTGGTGGGCTGCATGTGAAGTTTGCCCTCCGTCCCCAGCCCCAGGGAACCCCACTCTTGTTGGAGGGGCCCCCTCGCTCCTCTCCCCAGCAGCTGGGCCCGGTGAGGGGGCTGAGGCACCCCCGTCAAGGTGACTTTCAAAGGAAGATTTCAGGCCAGGCAATTGGGCCACACCTGGCTGAGTGCTCAGCAGTGAGCCCAGGGAATCATCTGGATTGCCAGGGGTCCCCACCTGCATCTGTGGGACGCCAGTGCCTCGCCCCTGCCCTGTTCCTCGGACCCCCAAGGCAGATTCCAGCCAAGACCCCGTTTCCCTCCCGGAACCCCGTGCCCTGGGGTCCTGGCCTCGTTTCCCGCTCTGAGTTCACCTCTTAGGTTCACAGGGAGGTGGATTGGCTTTGGGTGAAGGCTCCAGCCCTCACCCTGCTCCCTAAGACAAAAAAAAGCCCCATCCCAGCCTCCCCTGCCTGCACCCACCCTGGTCGGCTGTGCGTCCCTGGCCACTTGTAGGTGAATCTCCCCGGGACGTGGCTGCCCAACAGTGGGGAGCAGAGCACAGCTTTGGGGCTCCCCCCACCAGCCCGGCCCAGCCAGGGAGCTGCTGGGCACAGGAGCCTCTTCCGGAGGGGGGATCCAGGGACAGTCCTCTGGGGGTCTTTGAGCAGTTCGGCCACATGGGGGCTTCTGCTGAGGGCGCCGAGGGCCCAGTTTAGCGCTTGGCCACTTAGAGATGGGCTATGGGTGACCCTCTCTGGCTGGTGGGAAGCGGCACGCAGCCCCCAAGGTTCTGGAAGGTTCCTGAGCAAGGCGCAGGTGCCGAGACCATCCCCGGGGCTGAAGCCCCTGACACAGGGGAAGCTTGAGCATCAGGCAGGGCACGGGGCCCGCAGCCCTGGGTGGTGGGGCTGGGAGTGGTCGGGGTCGGGGCTGCGTGTGGTTGGAGTGCGAATGAACAGCTGTCCTCCCGGAGCTGGGCAATCCATGAGTTGGACAAGGCATATCCATCCCCTCTTCTCTGGAGGATGGAGGCCCATCTACACCCGCGGGCGAGGGTGTGTCGCCCCAGCTGTGCCCACTGACCCCAGGCCCAGTTCAGTTCTCATCACACCTCCTCGGTTTTGTCCCTTTGCACCATCCGTTCACCCCGCAGGGTCCGTGTTTATGCGCCCTAGGCTGGCGTGGGCACCTGCTTTCAGGCTGTCTTTTTCCGGGAGGCTGTAGGGGTAGGGAGAGGGAAGCACACCTGACCCTGCTGGAGGCTACTCCCAGCACGGTGCTCAGGGCTCACGAGAGGTGCTGGGGACGGAGTCTGGGTCTCCCACATATGCAGTAGATGCTCGAACCCTGAGGTCTCCAGCTTTAAGAGTCTCTAGTGGGGGCTGGAGCGATAGCACAGCAGGTAGGGCATTTGCCTTGCACGCTACTGACCCGGGTTCGTTTCCCAGCATCCCATATGGTCTCCCGAACACCGCCAGGAGTGATTCCTGAGTGCCAGTAGTAACCCTGTACATCGCCAGATGTGACCCAAAAAGCCCCCCCCCCCAAAAAAAAGGGTCTTTAGTGACTGTCTCGTCAAACGGCAGCAGACTACAGTTCAACAGTTGGAGGGTGCAACCCGGCCCCCTCCTTTATTTGTGTCAATAAAGTTTTATTGGCACACAGTCATGCCTGTTGATTAGCCCGGGTCTGGGGGAGATGTGCTGCCCTGAGGTCGGTTAGGGGACTGTCCTCCGAGCAGGCCCTTGGGTGCCTGGCACCCACCTTTCACAGAAGTCGCATCTCAGCCCCACCTCCTTTTGCTATGGAAACCAAGACCCCGGCCAAAAGGTCACCGGCCACTGTCTCCCCCCCGAGGCCCACTGGCCCCTCCCAGAGTTCTCCTGCTAGGTCCCCGTGGGGGTTCAGCAACAGCCCTCCTCACACAGCCCCTGCCTCCTCCGTCCTGGGCCAGCGGGTCTCAGGGCCTGGTTCCCATCACGCTGAGCCCAAACCCTCACAGTGGGCCAGCCCCTGGGGTTGACAGCAACCCCGACATCATTACCCCATCAATCGCTCGCTGCACACCTCCTTCTGGAGTCAGGCCTGGCGGGGTTCAGTCTGGTGCCTGCGGTCCTGTCTGGGGGTGGGGCACGTCTGTCTCATGGGGTCTGGGATGTCTCGGGTTGCCTGGAGGCACTGCTGTGTGGGTCCAGCCCACTGTTCCCTTCTGCTACTTTGGACGTGACAGTCACCACCCCCCCACCTTTGGGGCCTCAGTTTCCATGTGTCCAAATGGGTCTGCAATGCCCACCTGTCAGAAGCTGGAGAAAATGCAGCACCCGACTCCCAGGCATGCCTGACTGCGGCTGAGGGGGGCAAGGGGGCTGGGTGATGTCTCAGGAATGTTTGCTCTGGTTCTCCCCAACTCCAGACCCACACCCACTCCCCACACTCCTCTTACAGACGGATGCATCCATACCCTGATGCTCCGGGCGGGCCAGTGCCACTAGGAAGCAAAGGCAGACTCCTCACCAGCAGAGGGCACTCTGAAAACCACGCTGTGACTCCTCCCGGGTCCAGTGCTGACCCACCCCACGAGGCCATAGTCAGGGCTCTGCCTCCATAGAGTCTTGTTTTGGGTGCCAGCCTGGAGTGGAGGGCACCTTTGTCATCCGCACTTGGCAGATGAAGCAACGGAGCCAGCGAGGAGTCACATCCTCCCCCCCCCCCAGGTCTCTGCTCCCCCATCTCTGACGGGGACACTCAGTGGGTCTCTGCAAGGGACAAAGCCACTCGCCCATGCTCGAGCTTTGCATGTGAGAATCAGCCTGAGACACGAGCGATCTCAGCACCATTTGCTACCACAGGGATGAGCATTTGGGAGTTCCAGAGTTCACAGGGACTGGAGGGCATCTTCCTGTGGGACCGTCAGCATGTGCAAGGCGGGCCAGTCACCCTGGCTGTCCCTCTTCTCCCAGCTGCTGGCCCAGACCCCGGCATACAGTGGGACAGCTGCAATGCGCCCTCTCTCTGCTCAGCCCTAAGGAATCCACCCCCAACACACACCCTACCTATGCCCAAGGAAAAGCTCGAGGCACCCTCCAATGATGTCTTTGATTCATGCCAGTTATTTTCACCCCAAGGTGCTGCTCCCTGCCATCCGAATGAGACGGTGAGTGGGTGTATCTTGGGAATAGCCAAGGAGGAAAAGGGAACCATGGAAGCATTCCAAGGGTTTGCTTCTGTTTTGAGGTGCCATGACGTATAGTGGTATTAGTATGAATGTCTTGGCACCAGTGTTCCTGCTCCACACTCACCCCCACGCACCGTAGCCCCGTACCATTGTCCTGAGGGGGTCTTCTCGCTCCCCCTCACCTTGCTGCTCTCAGTTCTTCAGGCAGAACCTCAAGGTTTGCTCTGTGCCCCTTGTCTGTTTCCTCCCTTTGCTTCTTTCCACGCCACTAAGGAGTGAGATTGTCCGATATTTGTCTTTCTCCTTCTGTCTCGTTTTGCTTCCCATGAAATCCTCTAGTTATGTCCAGGTGAACTGCAGGGTTTTGCCTTCCAGCTGGGCAGTGTTCTGCTGTGTGTCTAGACCAGGATTTCTTTATCCAGACATCTGTCAGTGGACCCGTGGGTTGTTCCCAGACCTTGGCTATTGTGAAAAGTGCTGCAATAACCAGGAGTGTTTTTTTTTTAATATTCAATGGAAGATGTGAACCTTCAGATTAAATATGGACAACTACCGAAAAAGAAAAAGTTAAAGTAACTTGGAGTCATGACACAGCTGTAGAACTAAAACCTTCAGATTAAATATGCCACGATCAATTGAAGATCCTACTAGCTCTGATTCTCCCCAGTGAGAATGACAGAGAACCCAAGAGAGAGCTCTCCGTGTGATGAGAAGCCAGAGATGGCAACCCAGACTTTTATACCTAGTGAAACTGTCGCTGGAGGGTGAGGGTGGAAATAGATCTTTACAAATAAACAAAAGAGAAGCTTTTAACATCAACTGCACTGTAGCACTGTCCTCCTGTTCATCGATTTGCTCAAGCGGGCCCAGTGATGCCTTCATCGTGACCCTTGTTACTGTGTTCGGTATATCGAACACGTCACAGGTAGCTTGCCAGGCTTTGCCATGCGGGCGAGATACTCTTGGTAGCTTGCCGGGCTCTCCGAGAGGGGCAGAGGAATCGAACCTGGCTCAGCCAGGCCAGTCACACGCCAGGCAAACGCCCTACCGCTGTGCTATCGCTCCAGCTCCAACTGACACACTAAAATAAATAATAATCAACATTTTTAAAGAAGACGAAAACCAAAATCCAGCAGGAATCAGTATAGTATGTGGAGAAGAGATTTTAAAAGATTGCTATGTGTGTAACTGATGCACCATGCGGATTCACCAGAGGTTTCCTTCTTTTCTCTCTCTTTTTTTTTTAAATTTAGACCACACCCTGCTCTCCACTCAGGGATCACTCCTGGAGTGCCTCAGTGCATCAAATCCAGGTGGACCACGTGCAATGCAAGCACCTTACCTCCTGTACTATTGCTCTAGTCCCACAAGTGCTTTTGAGGATATGAACTCATGTAGCAATAAACTTGTTACAATGTAACCTGGATGACAGTGTTCGAGTCTTTGTCTTGCTGGGAAAGGAAAACAGAAATGCAGATGCCTCGATTATATATAATTAAGTTTCAGAGATGATACGAAAATAAACCAGAATGTACAGTCTCTATCCCACTGCAAGCAAAAGAGAGAGAAAAAAACCCAAACTATCAATCTATTAAAAGGTAGAAAAAGAAAAGAGATGCATTGGGGGGGGGGGGAGGAATAGTGATAAAAGAAGACATTAACTTTAGTCCAAACCTATCAACTGTCATGTCAACCTAAACACATTAGCAATAGCAGTGAAAAGCGTGGTCTTACTGGATTCAGAGCAAACGTGCCAACAAGAAACAGCTCTCCACTGTGTATCAGCCGGAAGGAAGATGGTGAGAGAGTGGAAACAATAAAGCAGGCGAGGGCTCGGGAACAAACCTGTGTGGTTGTATTCAGATCTGTCCCGAAGTCTTTATGTCGAAAAGGCCCAAACCACTCTCGGATAGGAAAGCGGCTTCCGGCAAAATGCACAAGGACTTCATTAAGAGGACGCCACTGTCGTCATTTGAAACTTGTGTGCACTTAACCTGCCCCTACCCCTCAATTACAGTGGAAAATCTTCTCGTGCCTCTCCGGTAATTGAGAGAGGAATGAAAAGTCAGAACACGGGAGATTGGGGCAGCATCATTAACAGCTCGGGTCTAATGGACCCGCAGAACACACGACACTGCTTCTCGGGCACACAGGCTCTTGCCAAATTGAATCATGTAGCTAGGTAATCAAACGAGCCTCAGCGGCTACCGAGAAATCTGTGTCAAGGAGAAAGAGCAGAAGACCCAGGTTCTGGGCCACCCCCAACAAGCTCCGTTCCGCCCCCCGGGTCCCCATTCTCAGAGCTTTGCCTGTCCTGGGATAAACAGCTATTCCGACTTGAAAATAGCCGGCACGCCAAAGGCCAGGGGTTTCTCTGGGACCCCTCCACCCGGCAGCACTGGCTGGTGGCTATCTTTCCCACTCTCCAGGAAAGGACAGGGGGCCCGGAGGCATGGGTAGGGCCATCAGGGCTACAACCAGTGCCACAGAGCGCGGGGGAGCTAGGGGCCATCCCCGGCCCACTGGTTGTCTTTATGAATAGAGTTTTGTTGGAACACAGCGCACGCTATGTTTGAATTGTCATCGTCTACAGCTACTTTCACTCCCCAAACAGGACTGAGTCCAGACAGACGGGTTGACCAGCAAGCGTCACCAAGCCTCGTGTTGACTCCTGAAGCAATAGGTGTGGAGGAGCTAGTGGAACCCTGAACAGGAAGTGTGAAGGCCACGGAGGAAGTAAAGGCACAATGCTGGAAATGTAAGAGAAGGTCAAAAGAAGAAGTCAGGTTTGGGAAATAGTTGCATAATATCTGTTAAGGGTGAATATGGTTCATTCAAAAAATCGTCTATCTTTTCAACGCCCGTGTTGGGATTCGCTCTGTGAGGTGCTTGGTTCGTCCTGTCCAGAGGCAGAGTTTGCTTGCACCCGGGTCTGAGCCTTGGAAATCAGCGCCAGACATTGACCCAGAAGCCTTGAGCTTCCTCTCTCCACCTCTTACTGCCCTGACACCATCAGGTGTCACAGCAGCCGGACTTCTGAACGCGGGACAGGCCCCTCCTGTGACAGACACACTGAGACATTTGCTCCAGGATGTCTGTGGCTGACCGTTTTCAACCAGCAACACTTCTTTCGCCCAGTTGTTTATAAGCACACACAGTGCTGGGTGGAAGTCCCAGGCTGCCGGGTGGGGACCCCGAAAACTAAATCCCTGAGAGCCGGATGAGAGCAAAGGGCAGCCACTGGGAACTGTGCGAACGATTCCACAGGAAGTGTGGGACCGCAGAAGGGAAGTGGGCTGGTGAGCGCCAGAACCCCCACTGCTGGGGCGAAACCCCCATAACAACATGCTGAACCCCCACCTCAGCACCAGGGCTGTGGCTTCCCTCCGTGGATGTGCACGTGTTGTCATGGTCACAGGAGGTCATTCCAAATCAGGGTCAACCAGAAATGTGACCGCTGGTCCTTAATAGGAACTCACACATACACACACACACACACACACACACACACACACACACACACACACCATACATCACATCACACCACTCATACACCACATAAATATATGGGCACTACACACACCATACACACCACACACCCTGACACCACAGACCACACTTCCTATACCACACAACACACATCATACATATCACACAAATACACAGACACTATGTACACAGTGTACACACTGTCCGGTGTGTGTGTGGGGGTGGTCTCTGCTGGGTACGCGGTGGCCAAGACTCCCGCAGACCCCACAAGCCCGTGGCCAGCAGCCTCCTCCCGCAGGCAGGGCAGGAGTGGCTTCCTCAGCTGGTCCGTGTGGGCCAGGCATCTCCAAGGCCATACCACACAAATATACACACTACACACATCATACACACCACAACACCCAGACACCACGGACTACACACATCATACACCACAACATGCAAATACACATACCATGCATATCACACAAATATACAAACCTAGGCATACCATACACACCACACAAATACACACATGCTAGACACATCATACACACCACACACCCAGACACCACAGAACACACACATTATATATCACACAGCATGCATCTACACAGTACATCTGACACACAAAATACAACACATACTGTGCACAGCACACACACCACACATACTACACACCCCCAGACACCACAGGACACACACGTCATACATACTACACAAATACTACATACAATACATGCCACACACATAATACACATACCACATGCAGCAATGCTACACACACACTACATATATGCACCACACACCATGCATATGATAAAAACACACAACACCATACTACCGCACATATTATATACACACCATACTCCACACAGATCACAATATACCATGCACCACACACAACCACACACTACACACACAACCATACATACATACACCGCACACTATATACACACCATACACACACACCACACCATATACCATACACAATATACCAATATACCACACACAAGCATACGCTACACACACTATACACCACACACAAGCATACACCACACACACCACATTATACACCACACATACCATACACCATACGCACCATACTACACACACACACACACACACACACACACACACACACACACACACACACACACCATACTCTCCCCCTTCCCCAGCCCCCAGACGTCTGGAGCCCTGCGGTGCTGCCTGCCGGTACTGCCAGAGCTGAGCACCGGGGGGCGCTCTGGAGCAGCCCTTTCCTCCCGCGTCTCTCCAGCGCCATCTACCGGTCAGGCTTACGCGGTGCCTCTCTCTAAGGGAAACCATGGGGGGGCAGTGGGTGACCCCTGGCCAGTGGTGAGGCCCCGAGCACCTACTGGCTCCAGACCCTCCGACGCCGGCCTGCTGCTCATCAGAAGGGACTCGCCCTCTCCCTCCTGGCTGGGGACGCGACTCGGAGCTTTCCAGGTGGTGGTCTCAGCCCCGTGGGGGCCACTGTCCGGTCTGTGTGTGTGGGGGGGGGAGGGGTCTCTGCTGGGCACGCGGTGGCCAGGACTCCCGCAGACCCCACGGGACCGCGGCCAGCAGCCTCTCCCGCGGGCAGGGCAGGAGTGGCTTCCTCAGCTGGTCAGCGTGGGCCGGGCATCTCCAAGGCCGCTGACCCTTCTGTTTCCTGGGGGTCGGTGGTGCCGGTGCAGTGAGGGGGGGCAATAGAGAGACCCAGATGGGGGACCCCGACGCGGCCAGCGGCTCAGAGGACCAGCACTGCTCGCCAGAGCCTGGCGCTGGCCCTTGGCCGAGCCTGCATCTCTGGGTGAGGAGTCTTGGCTGGAGAACCGGCTCTAGGGGCCGAGTTGCATCCCCCCCCGAGTTGCATCCCCCCGGCCCCAGCATCCCGGGAGCTGCCGCCTGCACAGCTCTCGCTCCAGCTTCCTCCGAGCTCCCAGCGCGAGCTCGAGAAAGTAAATGACAAGACTGTCCACCCCGAGCCGTTGCTTCAGGAGCACTTGTTGAGCCGTGCTGGCGGTCAGGCCTGGCTCAGCAGAGGGGTCCCCTCAGCAGAGGGGTGTGCAGGAAACGCCAGCTGCTTCTCCCCAGGACACTTCAAAGCCTTTCCTAGCTCCAGAGGCTTCTTCCTCCCCAAGCAGCGCAGACCCCCACAAGAGCGCCCGTACGCAGAAACACTTAGGAAACCCACCCGATGGGCGCCCAACACAGAAAATCTGATAACGACCCCTCACGTGTCCTGGCTTAAGAAATAAAAGCTCCAGTTAAAAAGCGTAATTACAGCCTCTGCTCGCCCCCACCCCCGTCTGTTTCCTGCCTCGGGAGACAACCGTTATCCTGTTTGCCGTTTCTGGGCCGATTTTTATACTTCTATTACATATGATGTCTCCATAAAAATTTATACAGCCTGTTTGCAGGCTTTTATGCTGGGGCCGATGCTTTACCAGATGGTGTCTTTGGCGGCGGCTGCGCCGAGTGACTTGGGGCTCTGGGCCAGGGCGCCTTCCGGGACAGCCCAGGACCACTGAGTGAGAGACCCCCATACCCGCCTCCTTCTATCCGTCCCTGGTGCAGTTTCCGCGTTCCAAGCCCCTCACACCTAGAGAAACAGTTTCCCCACGGGCTTCTCCCAGAGCAGAGTCACTGGGTCCCGGGGTCATGGTTCCAACGTTAGTCAAGTTCAGTGACATGCCCGAGTTCCGTGGCCATGAAACGCGGGAGCCGGGGAGAGCTCGACAGGCCTCCGCATGCAGGAGCACCACACAGTCCACACAGTTCGAGCACTGCTGAGGGAGAACCCCCTGGCACAGAGGTGGAGAGTCAGTCCCTGCCCCAAATGAAACGTGTAACGTTTGCCTGCCAGACTTTCCATTCAAGTGGATCAGAAATGTCAAATCGTGGCGTGGGCATGCGGCTCAGTGGTGGAGTGCCCGCTCCCTGGGGGTGAGGCCCTGGGTTCGATTCCAACACAAATGAACCATGAGGATGATGATGGTCACACGTTTGGGTTAGGATTAAGAAAATAAGTTTAATTTAAAACTCTGCCCCTTGCTGTCTATGACTCAAGTGACCAGCTGACAGCAGACCTCCACAGACAGAAAAAGTGGTGAGTTATGCTGTTCCTGGATCCAGTTCAGGCTCACCCGAGGGAGGCCTGCAGACGCTGAGGTGACAGAGAAACTGTAAAAGCAGCGGAGAACCCACTGGGAAGGGGGATGAACTTCAGTAGCGGGGCTGGCACGTGCAAAGGCACTGGGGCAGGAAGACAGCTCTTTAAAGGAAGAAGAAAGCCGGAAACATGGCAGTGTGTCTGAGTCGGCTGGGACCAGATGAGACACATCACCCTTCCCTGCCTCACTCCACCTCCAGGTCAGGTGCCAGCCGCCTCCAAGAATCCACCCGGTCATCTCACGAACGTTTCCTGAGCTGCTAAAGAGGGTTGAGGACTGAGCACAGAGGACAGTGAGACAGATCCAGTGAGCACATCTCACCAGACCAGGAAGACAGAGAAAGTGCCCCCGGCCCGAATGCAACAAGCCCAGGGGATTTACTCTCCATGGTGGAAAGCCAGGACCAGCAGAGAAGTGCTTTGGGCGTTCTTGAAAAGCAGACCAGACCGTGGGGCCAGAGAGACAGTCCAGCGGGGAGAGCGTTTGCCTTTCACGTGGCCGGCCCAGAGCTCGATCCCCGGTATGCCATAGGGTCTCCTGAGTACCGCCAGGAGTGATGTCTGAATGCAGAGCCAGGAGGAACCCCTGAACATCGCCCTGAGCAAACCCTCCAAAATAAATGAATAAATAAATAAAATCCTAAGAGGATCCAAAGGGATCACACATTCTAATCAACCCAGTCCCCGAGTCCTCGTGGATGTGGAACACCATGTCGCTGAAGAAGTGGGTCAGGATGGGGGCCGGAGGGCGCCTGTTGGCTGGGGCGGACCCCTGGCACCCACCGGCAGAGGTGGGCACAGCCCAGCCTGCAGCTCCGCAGACGGCCAGCAGGTGTCGCCACAGACCGGGGCGAGGGGAGGCTCCACCTGGCCCTGCCCGCCCGGCGGAGTCACCTGAGTCCTGGGGAGTCTGAGCCCGCCTGGGAGGGAGTGGTGGTGGGGGGTCTGGAACCAGCCGAGTGGGGGGGTTTCCTCTGTGTGCATGTGGAGGGTGGGCCGCCTGAACCCTCCACCTATTCCGGGGGAACTGCATCCCTTCCCTCCCCCTCCGCCCTGGGGGGCTCGGAGCAAGAGCACTTTTTCCTGCGAGACCCCAGCCAGCCTGCTGTCTCCCTGGACAGAGGACCAGAGAGGGTGTGCTGAGGGAGGTGAGGCGCCCAGCCGCGGCAGGGCGGGGGAAGCCCACAGACCCACCTCAAGCCCTGCCTGTTCCCTTGCTGGGCTCCAAAGGCCCGACCTTGGGGAGACACCCCGTTTCCAACTGTGGCTGTTTTCTTGGATTTGCCCGTCTCTCGCCTACGCTTTCCCCCCGTGTTTGAGGTGGAGGGTGGGTGAGCGTGTTTCATGCACTGCCGTGCTCAGGGCTGACTCCTGGCTCTGAGCTCAGGGCTCGGGGGTCCCTCTGGGGTGTGGGGGGCTGAGCCCCGCTTGGTTGGCCCAAAGCTAGCACCCTCCCCACTGTACTGTCGCTCCAGCCCTTAATAGCTTTTTTGTTTTTTGTTTTTGAAGCCCTGGGCCAGGTTCCTGCCCTCTCCCGGGTTGGCCTGGGCTGCTTGCCCAGTGTCTGTGCCAACCCCTGACCCTTCAGCTGGGGGCTATGTTTTGGGGGCCCAGAACTGGCGTGCAGAAGGCTCTCCGGGCAGGGCCAGCCGGAACCTCCCACAGGGCAGATCTGTGAGCAAGGGGCGTCTGGCCCGGGCCCCTCGCAGCTGGACCCCGGCACCCAGTCCTGCCTCCTTGGGGTCAGCTGCTTTCCTTCCTTCCTCTGTGTTCTTCAGCCATGCCACGTCCGGGGAGTTAAACACAGCAGTGCGGGGGCAGCAGTGGCCGGGTGAGGGGTCCCTGTGGGTCCGTCCCTGTCGCTGGCCCACTCTGGGTCCAGCCGAGGAAATGGAGGCTCAGAGGGGCGACTCGTGTCTTTGCCTCCCCCGAGGCAGGACCAAGGCTTAGCTGCAGAAGGACAAGGGGGTGGGGAGTGGACCCCGGCTTCCCAGCTTCGGTCCCCACCACCCCCACCGTCTCCCATAGAGCCCATGGGTGGCACCGCCAGCTCTCGGGGAACCTGGGAGAGGACAGAGTGCTGGTGGTCATGTTTGCCCACTGCCAGCTCCCAGAAGCCCTCTGCAGGCCCTCAGGCACATTCTTGGGTTACTTTTTATGATAGGAGGCAGCCGACATTGCTGGACAATTCAGAGGCCCTGCCTCAGTGGTCCTGCCTGTGGAATGGGTCCACTCCGCGTCCTGCCCTCCTTGCAGCTTCCAGGTCTGCAGTTGTGCTGAGCTGTGGGGCTCCGGGACCCAGATGGATGCGGAGATTTGGACCACTCTGGGGTCCTGTGCTGGGCTGAAGGGGCCCGCCTCTCTGCTCCCTGCCCCCTCCCCTACTCCCAAAGCTTTCAGGGTGATTATTTCCGGGGCAGGGATCTTGTTACATGCTAGCCTCAGAGCCGATGATCAATCTCCTCTGGAGATAAGGGCCTCTGGTCTAATCTCCCCGCTCAGAGGATCGGGGTTTGCAGGCTGTGGGGGACGAGGGCATGGGGGGGGGCCCAGCGGGGCTCGAACTTGCCCATTGACCCAGAAGGCGCTTCTAGCGGCGGCCTTGGGTCTTACCCGCCCTTGGACCAGGGGCTGGCCAGCGTTTGCTTTCCAACAGCTCTGAAAGCAGAACCCTGGCGTTTCTGGCTTGTCTCTGGGCGCCCCCTGCCCCCCAGCAGATGGGACCCCCTTGGAGTGAGCGTGGAGCCGGGCTCGCCCTGTGGGACATGTGTCCACCCCTGTCCAGCTGACTGAGGACGGCTCCAAGTGTGTGTTCCACGCTGGGGTCACCCTGGGCCCTGCTCCCGGCTCTCTGCAGAGGCCCGCCCGCCTCACATCTGTCGTGGGGTCAGCTCTGTTCTGTACTAGGGGGGTCAGGGACTGTGCCGCCCCCCCGCCAGCCCTTCTTCCAGGCGCAGCAGCCAGAAGGCGAGAAGCCACCTTGCTCCCTGGATCCTTCTAGATTTTCCCGGAATAGGCTAGACTCTGGGCCATCAAGCAGGCGGCGGCCTAAGTCCAGAGTTCCTCGCACTCCTCAGAGAGGAAGGACGGGTGCCACGGCAGCGGGAGTGATGGCCGCACCCCACGGGCTGGCTCTGACTAAGCCATGCTCCCTGCGCCCCCAGACAGCCCGGAAAGAAGTCAGTCGGGGTTGGAAGCACAGGGAAGGCGCCGCCTGGCACGCAGCCGACCCGGGTCCCACATGGGGTGCCTGAGCTCAGAGGCAGGAGCAAGCCCTGAGCACAGAGGCAGGAGCAATCCTTGAGCTCAGAGACAGGAGCAATCCTTGAGCTCAGAGACAGGAGGATGCCCTGAGCACAGAGGCAGGAGCAATCCCTGAGCACAGAAACAGAAGCAAGCCCTGAGCACAGAGGCAGGAGCAAGCCCTGAGCACAGAAACAGAAGCAAGCCCTGAGCACAGAGGCAGGAGCAATCCCTGAGCTCAGAGACAGGAGGATGCCCTCGGAACCCCTAACCTTAACCCAAATAACCAAGATTCAAAGAGCAGAAGCCAGTACGCCACACCCTGTGGTCAAGGAAAACTATTTCTTGTGCATTTTTAAGCCCCGAGCAGCCCCGCAGCCTTGGCGACCGCTGGCGAGTGGCGCTTCCCTCTGGCTCTGCCATGTGGCCCTCAGGGAGCATGGACGTGATTCCCGGGGCGGTGTGGCGTGTGCTGGGATGCACCCCCCTCCCTGGCCCTCACACACACGCAGCACCGGCATCCTTGCCTGGATCTTGGCATGTCAGGCTGGCACAGGCTGGGAGGGCCGAGGGGTCATAGGTGAAAGGTGAACCCATGGTCCGGGACTCTCCCGGGTCACCCACCCTGAGGGACCCGTTTCTCACAGCAGCCTCACGTTCTCCAGAAAGGGGCCGGGGTCCAGCAGTCCGTGCTCCCCAGGGAGGGCAGGGGACGGGGGGTGTGAAGGGCTGAGCCACCGGGGGAGTCTGTGGCTGCAGGGGTGAAGCCCTCCCACCCGGCACGCGCAGGCCTGGCCCTGCCGCGTCCGACAGGCTGGGAGCAGCGCTTCCCTCTCGGATGCAGCTCGGTGCTCAGGAGCCCTGCGTGCTCGGGTGTGTCCCCGAGTGTGTCCGGGTGTGTCCCTGTGTGTGTTTGGGTGTGTATCCCTGAATATGTCTGGGTGTGTATCCCTGTGTGTGTTCAGGTGTGTTTTCCTGTGTGTCTGAGTGTGTATCCCTGTATGTGTCTGGGTGTGTATCTCTGCGTGTGTCTGGGTGTACATTCCTGTATGTGTCTGGTGTTTCCCTGAGTGTGTCCAGGTGTGTATCCCTGAGTGTGTCCGGGTGTGTATTCTTGTGTGTCCAGGTGTGTATCCCTTTGTGTGTTTCCCTGTGTGTCTGTGTATGTATCCTCACATGTCTGGGTGTGTTTCCTGTGTGTGTCTGGGTGTGTTCTCTGTGTCCGGGTGTGTATCCCCGTGCTCCGGGTTCTCCCCATCTGCCTGAACACCCTTTCTCGAAGCCCAGAACACCCTGAGAGTCCCGAGCTGGGCTTGCTGCAGCCACTCAGGCCGGTCTTTACACATCAGCCCGAGTTTCATCTGCTCCCTGCACCCGCACATATCTCATCTAACATTTTGTTGTTGCTAACTTTTCTCTTGGCACTGCACCCAGCGATGCTCACGGGCTGTCTCAGGCTCTGGGCACAGGAGTGACCCTGGGCAGTGCTCTATGGGGCCACCCGAGCCGGGGCCGGAATCAGGGCGGGCGGCAGGTGGAGCAGGCGTCTTCCCCCTGGACTCCCTCTCCAGCCTCTCTCCTTCTCTCGCGCGTCTGTTGTCTCGTCTGGTTTGCTTGAGAACGGAGTCTGCAGCGCTAGAAGTCCTGGCGAGTAATCGGGAATTCCCTCGGGAGGGGGGATTGAGGGGAGCACGCTCTGGGGGGTGGGCACTGGGCAGACACAAACTCCAGGACAAACAGGAGGGTGGAGGGGGCAGAACCCAGGGAGAGTGACCGGACAGCGGGCAGGTGCTGGCCTTGCACACGGCAGCACCTCCCAGGGCCCCCCGAGCACCTTGGGAGTGACCCCTAAGTGCAGGGCCAGGAGGAAGCCCCGAGCCACCCCGGATGTGGCCCCCAGCAAACAAAATTCCAGAATCCAGAAATAGATGAACGCACACATAACCTTTGAAGACTGTCTGGGTTCCACAGGAAAGGGGTCCTTCCTGCCCCTCAGTCTAGGCTTGGGACGGTTCTGCTCTTGGCCCGACTTTGGCCCGATGTGTGGCTCTGCTTCCAGCTCTCGGGGGGCGGGGGGGGGGGGTGGCGGTGCTCCGAGCTGCAGCATCTGGGGTCGGCAGGGACACGTTCCCTGGCTCTGTCTCAGAGCTCGGCGGGGTTCTGGAGGGAGGGCGTCGGCACGTGGTCAAGCGCTCAGCCCCTGCCTGACCTCTGGCCTGCATCGCTCCTCACGCAGAGCCCATAGCTGGAGTTCCGTGAGCTCATCCCTGTCTCCCGTGGCGGATGCCCCTGGGGCCGGAAGCCACGAAGCCACAGAGCTGCCAGCCCCAGCCAGGGAATGCCCAGACCCCCGCCCAGGCCTGGCACCCTCTGCTCCCTGTGACTGTTATTTGGTTTTTGTTTTATTTTTTTATTTCAATGAATCACTGTGAAATAGAGTCACAGACTTAAAAACTTGCATGATTACGTTTCAGTCAAACAATGTTCAAGTGCCCATCCCTCCACCAGTGCCCATTCCCCACCCCCAATGTTCCCAGTATCCCTCCCCCAACCCCACTCCTTCCCACCCCCTGCCTCTGTGGCAGGCACATTCCCTCTTTCTCTCTCTCCTTCTGGGTGTGATGGTTTGCAGTACAGGTACGAAGCGGTCATCATGTTCGGTCCATGGTCTACTTTCAGCATGCATCTCCCATGCCAAGCGAGCCCTCCAAGCATCTTTTACTTAGTGGTCCCATCTCCATCCCAGCCGCCTTTCCCCCTGGTACATGACACCAGCCACAGTCAATCTTGGGCGTCTGTAGAGCACCTGGTCAGTGCTCAGTTCCTCCTTATGAAATTCCAGAATTTCCAGAATCCAGCTTCTGCGAGAGGACTATCTAATGACTCAAGTGCCTGTAGTTTCTGGCCATTGGAATATAAACTCACACGGCAGAGAATTCAATATACATGAAAAGCAGAAAAAAAATAGAAAATTAAAATTGCCTGGCGGTTACCATTGCTCACCAGAATTAACAGTGCCGTTGGGAAACCAGAATGATTTTCTGGAGACTCTTTGGAGCAGGGTGTTTGGGACAAGTTGGCCCCAGGAGATCTCTTGAGAGTCAAGGGGACGGTGTGTCTCCCCCAGATGAAGACCCCAAGTCTCCTTTTCCTTTTGTTGGACAGAAGAGGGTTTGCAATGCACGCATTAGCGTCAAGGTGACAGCTCACCAGCTTCACAGGCAGGATGTGGCGTCCAGGTGATGCATAGCTCATGTCTCATCCTCCCATCAGGAGAGCAGATGATCTGGGCTCCAGGGTTGCTTCGACGCTTGACCTTGGTGCAGACATCCTCTCTCCAGGACCCCGCCAGTTTCTGAGATAGATGAAGAGAACGTGTCCCTGTCAGACCCCAGACACTACAGCGCAGAGCAGACCCATGGTGGCTGGAAGCAGAACCACGACCGAGTCATGTTCAATGATCCTGGACAAGCATAAGCGTTTGCAGAAGATCAGTGTGTTTGGGCTGGAGCGATAGCACAGCAGGGAGGGCATTTGCCTTGCAGGCGGCCAACCTGGGTTTGATCCCCAGCATCCCATATGGTTCCCTGAGCACCGCAAGGAGTAATTACTGAGTGCAGAGTCAGGAGTAACCCCTGAGCATCGCCGGGTGTGACCCAAAAAGCAAAGAAATAAAAAAATCAGTTGAGTGAGACTCAAGCTATGCTACTGCACCGTAGCACTGTCCTCTTGTTCATTGATTTTCTCGAGCGGGCCCAGTAACGTCTCCACCGTGAGACTTGTTGTTACTGTGTTTGACATATCAAATATGTCACAGGGAGCTTTCCAGGCTTTGCCAAGTAGCTTGCCAGGCTCTCCGAGAGGGTCGGAGGAATCGAACTCGGGTTAGGGCAGGCTCAGGACTGTCTGGGAACGTGATTTAGCCCAGGAGAGGGGAGTTCGACCCCCCAGTCCCTTGTCGGTGGGCTTTTGGATGTGCAGTTCCATAGCCGTCACTGGAGCATCTTGTCTTGATTTTCCGAAGGCCCATCAGCAACAGCCCAGACTGATTCCTGGGGCGGATGCAGGTTCTAGGGCAGAGATGGGAACTGTCCATGGCCCATTGACTCAAAGCTCAGGACTCAGCCCATGGCGCGTCTGGATGACACTCATTGCCCAGGCTTGGCTCGCCCATGGGCATGGCTCTGAAAGATTGCATTTGTGGGCAGGGGAGTAACACCACAAAACCAGATGCCAACCCTGACAACACCCTGAGGCTGACTGGCACGAGCCGTGGGCACCCTTGTCTGTGTGGTCCACGGCCACCCAGAACCCCTCGCACAATCTGTCTCCTTGCCAGTTCTGGTCACACTGTGCTGAGCCTGCCAAGCCACATGGGAAGGCGAGGAGGGACTGGTCATGGGACTGATTCTGGGTTCGGATTCAAGAGGCTTCTGTGTGGGTCTATAGTCTCTCACCTAGCACGTTGGGTTTGGGTTAGACAGTTGACTCCAGATCCAGCTGCCCATCTGCCATGCAGCGGGGCAGGGAGAGAGGAGCCTCACTTGACCATCTCCTCTCCACCCTCACAGTTTTAGCTATCTGCTGGGAGTGGCCTGGCACTGCATTCCCGGTTTACTTGCACCTTCTCTGGTAACAGATGATCTGGGATTTTTTTTCATGTGCTTATTGGCTAGTTGCAGAGAGAAATACTTCTGCAGTCTGCCTGTTGACCCAATTTCCTCTGAAATAGAAAGAAAATATGGCTATATATTTGTGCTGTGGAATATTATGCAGCAACAAAAAGGGTGCTTAATTTTTCTGCATGGATCAGTCATTTGTGGGGTCACTGTGAAATGGACTTTTTTGTTTGGGTTTTGTTTTGTTTTGTTTGGGGACCACACCCAGCACTGCTCAGGGCTTTCTCCTGGCTCTGCACTCAGGGATCACTCCTGGTGGTGTCCAGGGACCATATGTTGTGCTGGAGACTGAACCAGGGTCAAACACATGCAAGGCTATTTCTCCATCCCCAAATGAGCTTTCTTTTAAAAAAATATTGATTGGGCTGGAATGATAGTGCAGTGGGCATGCATGCAGCCAACCTGGACTCGATCTCTGGCATCCCCGTATGGTCCCCTGAACACCATCAGGAATGATTCCTGAGTGCAGAGTCAGGAGTCACCCCTGAGTATTGCTGGGTTTGACTAAAAAAGCCAATAAATAAATAAATAAATAAATAAATAAATAAATAAATAAAATGATTGGCTGATTCGCTGATGATTATTTTTTATTGACGTACAATACTGTTACTTACTTCAGGGGCTGGAGCGATAGCACAGCACTAGGGCATTTGCCTTGCATGCAGCCGGCCTGGCAGACCAGGGTTCGATTCCTCCTCAGGCCCCTCTCGAAGAGCCTGGCAAGCTGCCGAGAGAATCTCGCCCGCACGGCAAAGCCTGGCAAGCTCCCCGTGGCGTATTCGATATGCCAAACACAGTAACAACAAGTCTCACAATGGAGACGTTACTGGGTCCGCTCGAGCAAATCGATGAGCAACGGGAGGACAGTGCTACAGGGCTACCCATTTCGTGCACGCATCGTTCCAACACCAAACCCTCCACCAGGGTTCCCAGGGCCCCGCCCAGCCACCCCGTCCCCTGTCCCCTGTAAGGTTCTTTTTATTCGTATGTGCCGACCCCCAACCCCCGTGAGCTCACTGGCACGAACAAAGCAGCCAGAGGGAGCTGCAGCCGTAGCCCTGGCCGCTTCCTATGCAGACTCTCCAGGCCACCATGGTCCTGCCCGACCAGAGGCTGGAGCCGGCCCGTCCCCGCTTACTCGCCCCTTCCTGGGGAAACTGCATCGAAGGCCCTTGATCCCGTGGCCCCTAGCTCATCTGCCTCTGCCCTCTGCTCCTGTGGGGGGCCCTGAAGGTGGTGAGGCTCCTTCCCTTGGGATTTGGGCGCAGCCACCGCCTTTTCATGGGTGCTCATCTCCCGCGTTCGCTGGAGGAATCGTCAGCTGCTTTTGACACCCCTAATTCCTCACTTCCCCGAGGTGACTGTTCCCTGCCTCTAAGACCGGAGGGGTGGGGAGCTGGAGCTCGCGGCTTGTGGCTAGTGTCCAGCCCCGGCTCTCTTGGGGGAGGACTGAGTTTCCTTTCCCCCCGGCACTGGACTTGGGAGGAGAGCCAGGGACAGAGGCCCTGGCCTGAGCGCCTCGGCCATCTGTCTTATTCGGATCTCTCTCCTCTCTAAAGAGCAGCTAAGTGGCCCCTGTCCTGTCTTCATCCCACACCCTCCCGGGTTCCCTTTTCCCTCCTTTGAGGGTAGACAAAGGCCTCCCTGTGCTCTCCAAGACCCTGTAGAGTCTGACCTGCCGGCCCGGCTCTGCCCCAGTCATGTGAGTTTCTGCATCTCACCCCAGGACATTTGCACATCCTGGGGCCCTAGCTCCGGAAGGCTCTTTCCCTAACTCTGCTTTGGACTCCTTTCTCTTTTGGTCTTGGTCCATCCCTGACCTTTCCCGCCTCCTGCTCTGTTTTGTCTCTTCTGTGGAATAGAACTACGCTTGCTTGGCTCTCACTCCATGCCTGTTGCCCCCCGTGAAGGTAAGCGCCAGGGGGCAGGGGAGCAGGGGTTGTATCTGACACATTCATGGCCAGACCCCCGAGGCTTCAAACAGAGCCCGCGGCATGCAGAGAAGCAGCAAACTGTCCATGCACAGGTGACCGACGGGAGAGGGCGCAGGACTGCAGCACCCTCATAAATGCCACGCAACACCCCAAACTCACAGCTTAATGACACATGCATCTCAGTGCGTCCTCAGCTGTGCCAACACGCTTTCATGTAGCCCCCCGCCCCCCGTATCCACTCGCTGCCCTTCTCCCACTCCGTCCTGCTTCTTGGCACTTGATGGAATCACATTAAACGAATCGACCTTTCATTACTTGATTGTGCTGTAATTACGCACACTGAGAGCCCAGTCTGTTTGGATTTTCTGTGGCCTTCGGGTCGCCGATGCTTTTGAACACTGACTTTCATTTCCTCAGTTGCCACTTGAGAGCCCCCTCCCCGTCATATTTTACAAAGGATGAAAAGCTTAGACAAACATCAGAAATATCCTTTTATTATCATTTTTCTTGCAAATTGAGTTGGAGAGTTTTGTTTGGAAATGGAGGGTGTTAAAAGATGCAAAACTGGCCTGAAGACAGTAAACTTGGGTGGGGGAGGCAGCTAGTGTCATCCTCAGCCTTAGGTTCTGGAATATTCCAGACAAAGGGAGGGGCTCAGTGGCCCCTGTCCTGTCTTCATCCCACACCCGCCAGGACTCCCCACCATGCGATGAGTGACATCTGGGGTGCAGACCAGGGCAGGTACGCATGACAATGGGGGAGAGACACGTCCCTGACTTCCACAGCCAATTGCAGCTCTCCTGTTTGCAACGATCAAAACCTCCTCCAGTCAGCCTGGATGCGCCTCTCTTTTCTGTGTGGTGTTTTGTTGTTCTTAGGCTAACTAACACCCTCTTTTCACTTTTGGACAACCCTCCTTATTGCTTTTCATACGGTGAATCAGTTCTGAGTCCCACTGACAGTGAATGAGAAGCTCTTTTCCCCCACATCTCTGCAGCATTTGTTGTTTCTATTTTTGGTCTGTTTTATTTATTTATTTATTTATTGGCTGTGCTGAGGATGGTCCCCAGGGCTTCAAACAAGCAAGGCAAGTGCTGGAGGACTGAGCCACAACCCAGAATGATTTTGTTTTTATATTCATGCTGGTTATTCTCACCAGTGTGAGGCAATGACATCAATATCATCTTTTTCTTGCATTTCCTTGATGACTCATGATGCTGAGCATTTTTTTCTTCTTGGTTTTCTTTTTACTTTTTTTAAATTGAATTACCATGAGATGCAGTTACAAGCTTTCGTGCTGGAGTTTCAATCGCATAATGATCAAACACCCATCCCTCCACCAGGGCACATTCCCCACCACCAATGTCCCCAGTATACCCCCCTTTTCCAGTCATCCCCCTGCCTCCATGGAAGAGAATTTCCCCCATACTTTCTCTCCCTACTTTGGGCCATTATGGTTTGCAATACAGATTCTGGAAGGCTATCACGTTTGGTCTTTTATCTACTTTCAGCACACATCTCCCATCCCGAGCGATCCCTCCAACCATCTTTGTCTTAGTGATCCCTTCTCTATTCCATCTGCCTTCTCCCCCAGCTCATGAGACAGGCTTCCAGGTATGGGGCAATATTCCTGGCCCTTGTGTCTACTGTACTTGGGTGTCAGTCTCATATTATGTTATTTTATATTCCACAAATGAGTGCAGTCCTTCTATGTCTGTCCTTCTCTTTCTGACTCATTTCACTTAGCATGATACTCTCCATGTCCATCCACTTCTAAGCGAATTTCATGACTTCATCTTTCCTAACAGCTGCATAGTATTCCATTGTGTAGGTGTACCAAAGTTTCTTTAACCACATCTTTCTTAACAGCTGCATAGTATTCCATTGTGTAAGCGTACCAAAGTTTCTTTAACCAGTCATCTGTTCTGGGCGCTTGGGTTGTTTCCAGACTCTGGCTATTGTGAACAGTGCTGCAATGAACATACAGGTGCATATGTCATTTCTACTGTGCTTTTTTGCACCCTATGCTGAGCCTTTATTAAAAGCATGTCTTTGGGCGTCAGTCTGTCTGCTCTCGTTTGCATTTTGTCATGAGACTCTGCATTGTCGTTCGAGAGTCTTGTGAGAGACTCTACATGGAGATCTTGGACGTCAACGCTTGGTCGGGACTCAGCAGTGTCTCGTCCTCCTCACAACAGTCCACGTCTGGGGACCCCCAAACACCCGGCAATGATGGGGTGTGGATAAAGACATCATGATCTGAATACACGGGGGACGTGACTCAGCTCAGAGGAAAGAGGACAGCCCCAGTGTGGGCCATGGTGTCACGAAAAATAAACCTGAAGGACAAGAAGAGGATGGTGTGACCATACTCCTTGCCGGGATACAACGAACTGAAGCCGGGGAGTCACACTGCCCAGGGAAGTCACCTACCCTGGACTCTGAGCTCAGGACCAGGAGAACCCCTGAAGGAAGGGCAGTGAAAGGCCCTAGGAATGGTGGCACTTTGATAGTGGGTGTGGTGTGGTCACATCACACCCTTACACAGATCCACCTTTACTCTTTTTTTTTAAATTATTTTATTTTATTTACTTATTTAGCACAGTGGGTATGGTGTTTGCCTTGCATGTGGCTGACCTGGTCGGCCCAGGTTCGATTCCTCCGCCCCTCTCAGAGAGCCCAGCAAGCTACCTAGAGTATCTCATCCGCACAGCAAAGCCTGGCAAGCTACCTACCCATGGCGTATTTGATATGCCAAACACAGTAGCAACAAGTTTCACAATGGAGACATTACTGGGCCCGCTCGAGCAAATCAATGAACAATGGGAGGACAGTGACATATTTATTTATTTATTTTGCTTTTTGGGCCACACCCAGCGATGCTCTGGGGTTCCTCCTGGCTCTGCACTGAGGAATTACTGTTGCTGGTGCTTAGGGGACCCTATGGGATGACAGGAATCGAACCCAGGTTGCCACATGTAAGGCCATATACATCCCCGTTGTAATATTGCTCAGTCCCGATCCACCTTTACTCTTTTGGAACCAATCTTTATGAATGGAGAGACATTCAGTCATTGCCCAGTGTCCCTGGAGCCATTGGGAGCTTTGGCTGAGACCCTCTGGATGGGATCAGAGCCAGGTGATGAGCGCTGGGACAGTGTGGACCCCGAGAGCCACCAAGTGGCATGAAGTAAATGCCCAACAGCAGACACATGGGCTGGTGAAGCCAGGCTATGGTTCAACCAAAGATAATCCAAGGCCCAGGAGCGCAGGAGGCCGCCTGGAAAATGTGGAGTTTCTCCTCTGTGACAGTGAGGTGTGATGTCGCTAAAATCTGACTGGGTGGAAGTCTGGAGAAAAACAGGTGTGGTGGTGGTGGGTGGGTGGGGTCCTGGATTCTGCTTCCCTCCCTCAACCAACATTGGCGGAACCCCCCTGGTGCAGACACTGGTCTGGGACTCGGAGATGAAGATGCCCATAAGCCAGATGAGCTCCAGGGTTCCATTTTTGTGTTGGGAAACACTCAGACAACGAGTGAGGACCCACAAGTATGTTTCTTAGAGGCCATCAAGTATTCGAGAGAAAAATAAGCTTGTGAGAAAAATCGTCCAGAGTGCGTAGCTGGGGACGGGGGAATCGGCTCCTTCTTCAATCACATCCCATTGCTCTCACATCCCTGAGGTGCAGAAGCAGTTGGAGGATATTTTTTTAGGGGGTGGGTAGGTGGAGGTGTCACACCTGGTGATGCTCGGGGGTGGCTCCTGGGTCTGCACTCAGGAATCACTCCTGGCGGTGCTCGGGGGGCCCTATGGGGTGCCGGGGATCGAACCTTGGTCAGCCACATGCAAGGCCAGAGCCCTCCCCGCGGTGTTATTGCTTCGCCCAGTGCTGGAGCTTGGTAGATGCCAATAAACCCATCCTTGCCTGCTCCCCACAATGCTCCCCAGTTACACAGCAAAGAAGACGCAGATGAGCTGGGTGATTTCCCTAACACGAGGAACCCATGAGGCCAGCAGTGGAGGACCAAGAGGCGACCAAGAGGGAGAAAAGGCATGGATGTTCCTTTTTATCACCAGGCTAGGAAATTCACGAGGAAGTTCTATTCCTCCCTTTAATGTTTTTACTGAGAGGGGGCCATACAGCGAAGAAGGCATCTGCCTTGCACGCGGCTGACCTGGGTTCGATCCCCGGCATCCCATAGGGCCCCCCAAGTACCGCCAGGAGTGATTCCTGAGTGCAGAGCCAGGAGTCACCCCTGAGAATCTGAGCATTACCAGGTAGGACCCAAAAAGTCGAGGGAAAAAAATTTTTTTTCGCAGCGAATGTCAACAAGGGTGGCACTGCCCAAGCAGCCGGGCCCAGTCTCGGGGGATCGAGGGGCTCGGGGGCTGGTCAGTGAGGGGGCGCGGAATGGGGCAGCATCAGCTCTGAGCTCCGCCAGCCCCGTGGCCCCAGGTGCAAGGACAGTGCACAGCCTTGAGCCGCGGGCCCGCAGCCCGACAAGAGGGCAGGAAATGAGAGGAAATTAATTTTTCCCTCTTTCCCTCCCCTGCTGTTCCTCCTGTTCTTACACAAGGGCCTTTTAAAATGTTGGTTCCTCTCTGATTACAGCGCACGAGAGGCCCGCATCAGCCTCTCCTGAGCTAAACTTCCTCCGCCCTGACGCAGAGCGCCGGGCCGGTTGCCTTGGTAATCGGGCTCATTTGCCGTGCGATTACGGAGGCTTTCCTAGGTACTCACCCTCTTTAGAGCCTTTTTCTTAGAAGTTCACGACAAGATGGGACAAAGGAGACCTAATAGATTTTTATTGCTCGGCTCCTTGGAAGTACTCAGAGCCCACGGCATGCGTGCATGAGGTTTGAGTGCCATTAGAAATGGGTTGGCTTGGCCGGCAGAGAAAGCTTTCTGCTCGGGAGAGTGGCTGAGGGCCAGGGCCAGAGAGTGGACTCGGGCCCGGCTCCTCCACCGCGGCGCATAATGGAGACGGGAGATGGACAGCTGGGGCCGAGGGCTGGGCACTTAACCTTTCACTGATAATCGAAGAAAATGGACATAGAACCTCTCTCTCGAAACTCCAGCCTGATTTAGGTTCAAGGCGGGCGAGCTCCGTGGGCTGCTGACACACACACACACACACACACACACACACACACACACACACACACGAGTGTTTCAGGCAGAAGGAGCATTTTGCCCTGCCAGGAAAACAGAGCTCCATTAGGAGGTGGGTGTTGAGGAGGAAGTAGGGGACCAGGATAATGACCCTGATTTGGGTAATTACGGTTCCCATAATCATGTAATTTGACAGCAAAGGGGACAATACCTGTCTCTGCATGACCTGAGCTGGTTGTCACTGTCACAAGGGTTGGAGGGGAGAGGTGGTCAGCCCCATTTTACAGATGGGCAAACTGAGGCACCTGAGAGAGGAGCGACTTGTCCAGACAGGAAAGTCCAGACAGTCACCGTCTTGCGGTTACATATGTGCCTGAAGGCTTGAATCCTCTCGCCACACACATGGAAATAGAATGGATTTCAGGTTTGGGGGAGGGAGCGAGCATTAAGATCTCAGAGCTGAGCTCGGTCCATCCTCCAGCGAGGGCTTGAGGGGTGCAGGTGCCTCTGTCAGAAAGCTCTTGCCCTTGTTTTGTGCCATGCTGGGACGGGCTTTCTCTGAAGGGGCCTTTGCGCCCTACAGAGCACCAGACCAGATGTCACGGGGGAAGGAATGTCGAGACGGGACGAGGCTGGGTCTGCAGTGACGGGCCCTGAGCCGCACTGCCACCGGGCAGGCGAGTTTTCCCGGGCTGAGGATCACGTGTTCCTCTCCTTGGCTGCTCCCTCCTGCTCCATCCCTCCTGCGGATCAGCTGGCCTTGGCAAAAATGTTCTTTGCAAACCCAGGAAGCCCCAGATTCCCCCCACCGTGTGCAAGTGACATGGTTGGAAATGATTTTGAACACAGAGGGAAGATTTTTTTTTTTAAATAGTAGGAGTACTGCTATTTATTCAGCCACTGATTAGCTGATTGAATTGGGCATAAACTCCACCTTACTTTTTTAAAAAAATTGTTTATAATTTTATGTATTGAATCACTGTGAGAGCAGTTACAAAACTTTAAGTCTTGGTCATACAATGAAACACCCGTCCCTTCACCAGTGCCCGTTCTCCACCACCAAAAACCCCAGTGTACCCACATCCCACACCCTCCCCCTACCTGTGGGGCAGATGATTTCCACATTACTCTAATTACATTCAATATTTTGACACCAAACCCACCATTATTATTTGGGATTTTACCCCAACACTAGGACTGGAGTGATAGCACAGCGGGTAGGGCATTTGCCTTGCAAGTGGCCAATATGGCCGACCCAAGTTCGATTCCTCCGCCCCTCTCGGAGAGCCCGGCAAGCTACCGAGAGTATCTCGCCCGCACGGCAGAGCCTGGCAAGCTCCCCGTGACGTATTCGATATGCCAGACACAGTAACAAGAAGCCTCACAATGGAGATGTTACTGGGCCTACTCAAGCAAATTGATGAACAACGGGAAGACAGGGACAGGGACAGGGACAGGGACCCCAACACTCAGATCTGCTGAAAAGGCAAAAGTAGACAATTTGTTTTCTGTTGCTGGTTATGAATAACATATGATGTTGCGTGGCTGCAGTA
This sequence comes from Sorex fumeus, assembly GCF_029834395.1. Lineage (NCBI taxonomy): Eukaryota > Metazoa > Chordata > Mammalia > Eulipotyphla > Soricidae > Sorex > Sorex fumeus. The sequence goes on from NW_026606140.1 coordinate 13,734,620, forward strand.
GTGGCCACGTGATTTTGGAATTCCGAAATTTTAACAATTAAATCTGGAGGGATTTCTGCCAAAACCTGCTGGGTTCCAAGATTTGTTCCTGAGTCTCTTGGATCATGGCCGTTAAGCAGCTTGACCAGAAGCCAGAAAGGCCATTTGTGGGCGGCGACTCGGGGTCTTGTTGGGACGGGGAGGAAAGGGCCGGCTCCACCCCCATCCCATGAGGCCCCATGTGTCTCATCACTGAGGGCCCAAACCTGACTGTCCAATGGCCTCTGGCGAATGGCGGCCACTGAGCGGCCTGGGGGGAGCAGGCACACAGAGGGAAGTTTTGAGAGTGTGGCCAGCACGAAGGACATCCTTGAGGCCCCACCAGCCGGGTCTACGTTTACTCTTGTGTTGGCTCCGTTTTTCTCTTCAGTTTTGGATCTCAGTGTAGCTAAGTGTCCAGTGTTGTTTTCTGCCTGTTGGTCCTTGCCCCGAGTCCCCTTGGACAACCCACACAGACAGCCAGAGGAAGGATGGAAACAACAGGTCCCTGTCCCTGTCCCTGTCTTCCCGTTGTTCACAGACCACAGAGCAGAATGGAAAGGGGAGAGGGTGGACGTGGGGTAGAGAGGTCACGTGGAGGACATCCAGCTGGGTCCTGGGGAAGGAGGAAGTGACCAAGCCTCTGGCCAGCAGCGATGGAGAACTTGAGTATGACCATCGGCTGGACCCTAAACTTGTCACCAAGAATACAGTTACACACCAGCATCTGTGTATCATCCTACGTGTATCAGTTTATTGGTGATCAATATTGAAGCTATGTAAACCATGCGCATGTGAAATTAGTATATGGCAATGACATGTATCATCCCTAAAGCCTTCAGTAGTAATTTTGCAAGGTGCAGAGTGTGGCCTTTGGCCTCTAATTCCCCTACTGTGTGCCAAGACCATGTTAGCTGAAATTTTGGGTGTCTCAAAGCAGCCTGGCATCAAAGACGTTTGTTCTCTTTTGTTTGCTTTTTATTTTTCGGTCATATCCAGCGATGCTCAGGGGTTAGTCTGGCTCTGCACTTAGGAATTACTCCTGGTGGTGCTTGGGGCTCTTACGGGATGCCGGGGATTGAACCTGGGCCGGCCGCATGCAAGGCAAACGACTTCCCCCCAAAAAATCTTATAGTCAAGGTCTTTGGTGAAAGGTCAGGTCTGGGGAGCTTCTAGCAGACAGCACAGGCTTCGCTTATGAAGGAGATATCCCTAACTCTGCCCTCGGCCTCCCCTCTGAGAGACTCTATACAGGCCCCTCATGGAACTGTGCCTTACAATCCCGATATTACAATGAAAATCACTGTGTGTGTAGGAATGTGTTCTACACCATACACTAAAAATTTTGCACCATCTCCCTTAATCCCCGCCACAGTCACGATTCTTGCCTTGTGCGTGGGAAGTTGAGGCACAGAGAGGTCCAGCCCACACCTCCCTCGGCTGGGAAAGGCCTGGGGTTGGGAGCTGAACCTTGAGCTTGGAGGTCTAGAGCAGCTGGGGTGTGGGGGATGGAACCCAGGGAGGCAATCCACTCCAAAGGTAAGCAACACCCGAGGTAATGGGTCCACCAGGAGTCTGCACTCACACTGCTCCACTTCCTGTTTAGCCCGCGCTCACCAGGTGGCAGGCCAAGATCTCTGCTACGTCTCCCAGCAGTCCGTCCTGTTGGCCACTGCACTTTACAGAAGGAGAAACTGAGGCACTGAGCTTGGGCCGTGACTCTGCTGGGGAGGAACTTGACTTCAGGTGGTGATTCTTGAGGCTTCCCTGAGGCCCAGCTCTGTGCCAGCTTTGGAGGGGCTGGGAAGCCCCCAGCAAATCTGGCTTTAACATTTCCAAGGCCGGAACAAGAAGGCTGAGCTGATGGTTTCTTCAGTGTCTCGGGTCAAAATGCTCTCATGCAAAGCAGCGCCCAGCACGGCAGGTCCTCGCTGGGCTTCCCTCAGCACAGACATCTTATCCCCACAGAGCAAACATTTGGTGCCCTGGGGTTCAGCTTATAATAAACAAGGGCCACAAAGCAGCAGAGGCGGTTGAACCATCATCATGTGAGACAGTGGGTGTTCAGCTGAGGTCTGATGGCATTTTGGGAGGCCAGGAAGACAGAGGCAACTGGACGTCACAACATCCCTACTTGTAAGATAAAAAAAAAAGGTAGTTCTTTAATCCTATCAAATGATTTTCTGGTGATCTAACCATGCAGTCAGAACGAATATTTTCGGCTAATTTATGAGCTACCGAAGACATTGCCAACTTAGAAAAAACCTCCAGGTAGCTTGTCTCGGGAATCTATTGTTTATTTGTGTTATTTTTTTAAATGGAGTATTGTTTGCCTATAATAAAACTCACACCTGCCAAATATAATAGGTCAGTGAGTTGTGTTAAGTGCATATTCTTGTAATTACCACCTCAAGTGAGATTTCCAGTTAGCTAAACACCCATGTCACCTTGGAGAAACTGTCCTGTTGTGGCAGTGGCCCATAAATGTTGCTTTTTGGGGGGGGGACCTGGAAGTGCTCAGGGGCTACTTCTAGCTTAGTGCTCAAGAGACTGATACCTGCTCTAGCTCCTTCTACCTCCTCAGTGTTTTGTCTTGATTTTTTAAATTGTATCACAGTGAGATACACAGTTACAAAATTGTTCATGATTGGGTTTCAATCATAATACTGTCTGAACACCCATCTCTCCATCAGTATACATTTCCCACCATCCACAATGGTCCCAGTTTCCCTTCTGACCCCACCCCTTCCTGCCTCTAGGGCAGGTACTCTCTCTCTCTCCATCTCTCTCTTCATCTCTCTCTCCATCTCTCCCTCTCTCTCCATATCTCTCCATCTCTCTCTCCATCTCTCTATCTCTCTCTTTTTAGGTCTTCTAGTTTGCAAATACAGATAATGAAAGGATATCGGGATATCCCTTCGCTTGCTTTGAACACTCAGTTCCTCTCCAAAATGATCATTTTCAACTATTATCGTTATGTTGGTCCCTTCTGTACCCTAACTGCCCTCCCTGCCTCCCACCAAGCTCCCTCCTCCCCACTCCCGTGGCAAGCTTCCCACCACTGACCAGTCCTCTGGACCTCAGTATTTTAAAGTGATTCTCACATTGGGAAACAAAGCATGGATTTAATTTAATTTTACTTTTTCCATTTTTAAGTTACATTTTGACACTGTGGTTTACAAAGGAGTTAGGGCTCCCAACTAGTGTCACTCCACACTCTGGAGTCACTGATGAATGTCTCTCCACTGAGTTTGCCACCGTCACTCCCTTTGATCCAGAGAACGGCCCCCTTACATTCCCCTCCAAAATCTCAGACCGCCCCCTCACCTCTCCATTCCCGGGGGGACCCTGTGCGTGAGTGGTCTCATCCCCCCAGTCTCACAGTGGCGTGGGGTGTAAATATTCACCACAGTGGGTGGGTCACTGTTCTGAGTAACTGAAACGAGGCCATATGCACGTGCCTCTAGCATGGCTGGGCCACACGGGAGGGACTGGAACATTTTTTGCATTGCTCCGAAGTTGTCTGCACGCTGCCGACTCAGTTAGTGGTGACTCTGGGGCCTTATGGGCGCTCCAGTAGGATGGCAACATTCTACTCCATTTCACTGCCTCAGTTTCTCCAAGCTGAGGGTGTCTTTGAGGTCAAAGGGCTTTCGAGTAGGCAGGTGCCCAGGGGTTCTTGGCCAGCTCAGTGACCCTCTGGCACCCCCACCCCCCTCTCATGCTGAGAATGCAGTGAACCGGCTTCCCAGGATCCTGGCTTTGAGCCCGGAGGCCCCAGCCCTGTCCCGGCATTTGGGCACAAACCTTGGAGAAGATGCTGTCCGGAGAGGTGCAGCCCAGGGGACCGCCCAGGGGATAAGCGACTGGGAAATGCAGAGCGTGTGCCCGGCCTCTGCGTGTGTCACTCACTGTGCCCTGAGCCCCGCCAGCCTCTGGGAAATGTGACTAGCTTCTTCCTGTGAGGGGCCGCGGAGAACACAGGCATACAGACAGACAGATGGCCAGACAGGCAGCTAAGGTCCGAAAGCCAGACCCTGAAAATCATTTTCAGTTTTCTTTTCTTTTTTTTAATGTATATACTTTTGGTGGCACCCCTGGCAGTGTCAGGGCTTGCTCCTGGCTCTATGCTCAGGGCTCACTTCTGACAGGGCTTGGAGAGTCATGTGGAGGTACGACCGGGCTGTGTGCAAGCCAAGCGCCCTCCCTGCCGTCCCACCCTGTGGCCCAAGGAGCTGTTTATAGTCAGGTTCAAATACTGCCCTTGGCCGTGTCCATTGGAGGGGCTCCAGGACCCCTGCCCAGCTGGGCCCGCGCCTGGAGAAGGTCAAGCGGCCGTAGCAGGGGTGTCGGGAATCAGGTGATGGGGTGGACAGGCTGGGCTGGGCTTGAGTCCAAGGATGGCCGCAGCCCACAGGCCGGCTCACGTTCCGTCCTCTAAGGAAGCTCGTGTCCTCGGCAGAGCCCTGAGTGTCCCCTTGGTCCCCGTGAGCCTCCTGCTGGCTGGGGGGCGGTGGCTGGGGGTGTCTAAGGTGGCCGGTGGCGTAGGTGTACTTGTCCGCGGGGAGAGGGAAGCTCCTGGAAGCCAGCTCGGGGCTGGCAGGGCAGTGGCCGAGAACCTCAGCCACTGTGGGTCAGGCCGACCTCTTCCAGGTCAGGTCACACATGTGCTGCTGCTGGCGGCACACACAGGACGAAACCAGACACCACAGGCACGGTCAGCTCCTTGCCCGACCCGGCCCTGCCTGCAGACCAACGGCCTTCTCCACGCCCAGCCTCCTACATGGCCTCTCAGACCCTCTGCATGTGTGCAGCATGTGTGTGGGGGGCCACAGACGTGGGGGGCCACACATGTGCTGTGTGCACCTGTGAATGTGTGTATATGCACATGGGCTTAGGGGACATGTATTGATGCATCCATGTGTGTATATGTGCATACACGAGTGTGAATATGTGTTCACATGAGGCTATGCACACATGCGAATGGGCACACATGTTCATGCATGTGTGGGCATGCACATGCATGTATGCACATGTGTATAGGTCATGCATGTGTGCATGCTTGTGTGCACACCTGTGTGTACGTGCACACATGTTTGTGTGCTCTCACAGATGTATGCATGTCTTGTATACCTGTGTATGCATGTGAACAATGTTCTTGTGTATGTGTGTCCATGTGCACATCCGTGTGTGCATCTGTGCATATGTGTGTATGCATGTGTATGCGTGTCTGTGTGCATGTATACATGTCTATGCATGGGCTCATGGGTGTGTGTATGTGGGTGTACATCTGTGTATGCATATCTGTGCATATGTGTGTGCATGTCTATGCATATGTGCATGTGTACATGCGTGTGCAGGCATGTGTGCATGTCTATGTATATGTGTATGTATGCGTGGTATGTGAATGTGTGTGTACATATTTCTGTGCTTGTGTGCATGTCTGTGCTTATGTGTATGAGTGTGTGCGTGCATGTGTGTGTGTGTGCGTGCACATGTCTCTGTATGTGTTTGTGTACCTGCCGGCTCTGGAATGGAACCACAGTCCCCTGCCTAACCCTTTCCCCGGGCCAGGGTTGCCCTTGGGCTGCTGCTCCAGTTTGCATGTGGGATCCTCGAGGCTCTGCATGGCCTGGGCCCATCTCCCTCTGCAGCCGCTTCCCTCAGGCCCCACCTCTGCAAATGCTGCCCCAGCTCCTTCCCCAGGCAGCCAGGGATGGACAGCCCCAATGGACAGCCTGCTCACTCTCTGCCGCTCTGCCGGGGTCCTGACGCTGGCCCTGCTCTCTGCAATCAATGCATACGGTTGACTTGACCCTTGCCTTGGCACTACCTGTCCCTGTGTACCGCCAGGAGTGACTCCCCCAAAGAGCCCCTAAATACCACCAGCTATGGCCCCAGACAAAACAAACAAACAAACAAACAAACATTTAAAGAGAGAGAGAGTTGTGTTTGAGATCTCAACCAGAACATACTATCGTCTCCTTCCAGAATTTTGTTTTGCTTGGGGGGCTGGAGCGATAGTACAGGGGGTAGGGCGTTTGCCTTACACACAGCCAGCCCGGCCAAGCCGGGTTCGATTCCTCCGCCTCTCTCGGAGAGTCCGACAAGCTACCGAGAGTATCTCGCCCGCATGGCAGAGCCTGGCAAGCTACCCGTGACGTATTCGATATGCCAAACACAGCAACAAGTGTCACAATGGAGATGTTACTGGGCCCACTCGAGCAAATCGATGAACAATGGGAGGACAGTGACAGTGACAGTGAGAGGGGGTCCAGACCAATGATGCCCAGGACTCTTGGCTCAGCACCCAGAGATTCCTCTGGCAGGGCTTGGGAGACCATGTGGGGTTCTGGGGACTGAACCTGGGTTGGCCTCATGCAGGGCAAGCGCCCTAGCTATACCATCACTCCAGCCTTTCCTCCCTCCAGAATTTTATTACACCAGAAAAGAGATTCCAGCTAATCAGGCTTTGCACATGCTGCCCTGTTCCTTTAAGCGGAGTGTAGCTTCCTCCTACAGCCTCCAAACCCTTCCCTCTGCTGGAAGATCCAGGCGCTGTTTTTTTACCTTCCAATGAAGTCACTTCCCTCAAAGACTTTCGGGTCATGGATTCTGAGCCAGGACCCAACACTGACCCCGGTGTAAAGACGATTGTGCCAAGGGTTGAGGAGCTGAGATGCTCCACCCATGTGTTCAGAGCAGACTCAGGCGCCTTGGAGCTTGCACGGTCCCTTCCAGCCCCAGACCTAGAGCTGCTGCCCAGGGCTTCCCTCACCCCCCTCTGGCCCTGGGCAGCTGAAAGGACCAGCAAGGCTTCCAGAAGCCCAGGCTGTGATTCCAGGGAGCCTGGGCTGGGGGGACGAGCACAGAGGAAGCATGCCTATTCCCTGGCCCAGAAATGTTCTAAGATCGATTCCACGGGGCTGGACCACAGTACTGGGGGCTCACGCATCTTGCAGTCAGTTTACTTATCCTCTCTGAGGGACCTAACTGGGCGCTGAACCTCCTCCAAGCTGCTAAAACTCCCAGTTTTGGGGCTGGAGCAATAGCACAGTGGAAAGGGCGTTTGCCTCGCGCGAGGCCGACCCGGGTTCGATCCCCGCATTCCATATGGTCCCCCCAGCACCGCCAGGAGTCATTCCTGAATGCAGAACCAGGAGTCACCCCTGAGCATCACTGGGTGTGACCTAAAAAGAAAAAAAAAACTCCCAGTTTTGCCTTGGCTCCGTCATCCCCATCGGCGTCTGAGCAGGATGAGTGAGGCAGACAGAGAGGGTCATGGAGAGTGAGGGGGTGGAAGGAAGATTTACCAGGAAATGTCAAGATCTCTGCTTCCCCGCAGGAAACCACCAAGTCATCAGTTCCAAATGTGGAACACAGCGGAGCTTTCTCTCGCGGAGCGGCTGCCTGCGAGCCCCTTTCAAGCCTGCTTCGTTTGTGCGTTTTCAGCATCTTTCAGCTTCATCAAAACCCATTTCAACTCATTTTCGTCAGCTATAAATATCTGGGTCCAAAACGTAATCCTGTCATCACAAGACACTTTATTTTCAGATTTGTGATTTCCCTTTGTTTTTTTTCCAAGTCTTCATTTGCTTTGTGTTTCGGGGAGGACACTTCTTTTCTCTTCCCCCAGGCTCCTTTTGCTTTTCCATCTCTCTTTTGTACTATTTCCAGAAGTTTCCTGTCCTTTATAGTCATAAAAAAAATAGCTAATTCTTGTATAGTCTTTCCCACATGACAAGCATTATTGTAATCGCTTTTTATGTATTAACTCTTTTAATCCTCACAATACCCCAGGGGAAAGAACAGCTATCTTTCTTCTATAGGAGAGAAAGTGGAAGTCCAGAGAAATTAATTAACTCACCCCAGGACACACAGCAAACAAGCCATTGGACCAAGATTCAAAGTGGCAATGTCCTCGGTGCTGAAGAGCTTGGTATGACAGGAACAAAGAGCATTTCTGAGCTCCTGGTCCATGCCAAACTCTGGGAAGCATTTTCCATGTGTTCCCTTAGCATCTCACAACTGTGGGATATTGTTCTGTTTTTGTTGCTTTGTGTTTTTTTTTTCTTTTTCGTGACCATAACCGGTCACACCCAGTGATGCTCAGGGGTTACTCCTGGCTCCAGGAATTACTCCTGGCGGTGCTCAGAGGACCATACCGGATGCCGGGGATTGAACCTGGGTTGGCCACGTGCCAGGCAAACACCCTCCCCACTGCGCTATTGCTCTGGCCCCACAACTGTGGGATATTAATGATCACTGTCCTCATTTGACAGATGACAAGCCTGAGACAGAGCAAACTCGCTGACCTGGTCACTCAGTTAGTGAATAGGCGCGTGGGAGACCAGCCCTTTCTAGACCTCTGTGTCCAACTCACATTTCCCCGACTCCGTCCAGCTCACAGCTCTCGCTCTGTGGCCCCAGTCACAGTACACCAACAGCCTGATTGGGGTCCCCTTGCTCTGCATCTAGGGTACCCCTGATTTTACAGATCTCCCCATCTGTTCTTTAAACAACACATTGACAGTGAGGTATCATAAACACCAATACCACAGAGCAGAAGAAGAGAAGGGCTTTCTCGGCACGAGTTTGACCTGGTTTGTTCCTCGGCACCCCAGAGGGTCCCCCGAGCACCACAGACCCAGGAATAAGCTTTGAGCACTGCAAGGTGTGGCCCCAAAACCAAAATAAAATAAAATAAAATATTGGAAAAGGGAAAAGTCCCCCATGCTCTGGAACATATAGTATCGTTGCTATTTGATAATGTTTGCAAAATGTAAGATAACATGAACGGCACTCGCCGCCTCATACAAGCATGTAGCAACCAACCACATAAACTAGCGCTGTGAGCATTTCTGAGTGTGCATTCCAGGACACTAGGCGTTTGGTTCGACTTCACAACCTTGTCCATTTCCAGAACTTTCCACACCCTCAAACAACACAGGACCCTGTATTCATTGCCCCCACGCCTTTCCTGTCCCAGGTCCCTGCCTGCTACTTCCTGCCTCGATGGCATCTCTGTTTCTAGGTGTTTCTATCAGGGGCACCACGTGGCGTGGGTCCTTCACTGTCTGCTGCTTCTGCTCAACCCCAAGCTCTCCAGGCTCCCCGTGTGGGTTCTGGCGTTTGGCTGCGCTGCTAGTCTGACTGCTGTTCCCTTGAACACCGCCCACAGCAGCTGTGCCATTGTACGAACAGCCCACGGCAGGCTGATCACACACACGCAGCCCACAGCAGGGTGGTCCAGTGTGCAAACACAGCCCATGGCATGCCCATCTATTGTCTACATACATACCAAGCCTGAGGGGCCATACACACAGCCCACGGCAGTCTGATCACACACGTGCAGACCACAGCATTGAATACACACACTGCAGCACACTTCTATCTTGCACAAACACACCACAGCAGGCTGTTCCATGGCGCATGCGTGCGCGCGCGTGCGCGCACACACACACACACACACACACACACACACACACACACACCACAGCAGGCTGATCCATTGTACACGCATACCACGACAAACTGATTCATTGTACACATAATCTCACAGCATGCTCTTCCATTGTACACACACCACAGCAGCTGACCCATGTCCACCTCCGCCCAGGCAGGGCCATATCACAGAAGCCTCTGAGTGTCCTCCACATTCCCCCTTGACATTTTGCCTTCCCTGGACAGCAGCAGCTCTCCATGTGCCCAGTGCCTACCAAGCTGGTGCCACTTTCTCTGTACCCACTGGTGGTTCCGTGGCCTCTGGAGAAGGGAATGGCCAAGACAACCCTGCCTTGCTCTCGGGACCCCTGTGGCCGAGGCAGAACCACATCAGGTACAAGTTTCCCACTGGGATGAGTGGGTCCTGGTGTCCCCTATGTGGGTGGCCAGTGACCCCCGTACCTAAGGCCCACTGTTGGTTTCACTGGACTCTGGAGGCGGGACTCAGCGATGTTGGGGTCCAGGGCGATGCTCCCTCCAAAAAGTCTCGGGGGTTCTCTCCATCTTCCTCCAGCCCAGGGCCCTGCCGTACTCTGCACCCACCCCTCACCCCCCCCCCCCATCTACCCAGCCCTCTCTCCTTCCCTCCAGGAGGAAGCACTCCCCGCTTGCTCCCCACCACATCGGCAGTGCCCCTGCTTGTGCTCGAACCAGGCTGAGGTCCCAAATGCACCAGCCAGGACCGGTCCTTTCCTTGGGGGAAGGGGGCTGCCCTTCCAAACCCCACATGGCTCCGCCCTCAAGAGCAAAGGCCCTGCCCTCCCACCTCCTTGGGTTTCCATTTCCTCCTGAACTGAGAATCTGGGCTATGGGGCTGAAGGGCTTTGGGGCGTGGAGATGCACCCACCTTTTGCAGGCTGGTCCCTGCTGACCCCTGCAGGCCATGGGGGGGGGCCCTCCTGGGGGTTTTGCTCGCATCGGCTGCTCTGCTAGTGCTGTCCCAGAGTAGGTGCCTGACCCTGCGGATGCTGAGAGAAGGAGCCCAGTTTTGGGGAGGGGGGAGTGAGGTGCCTCCCAGCCCCCACCCTGCCCTTCTAGGTGACAGTCGCCTTGGCCAGCCCAGAACTCGCCAGCAGCAGACACTGAGGCTGGTGGTCTGGGAGCTGCTGGTGTTTCTCTCCTCTTCCTGGGGGGTGGTTCCTGAGAGGCCATAGTCAAGCTCTCCAGGTTTTATAAGCTGATGGAACAGGGCTGTCAAACGCTCTTTCTGGGAGAAGGAGCAGGAGGATGGTCTGCGCGGCAGACAGTGGGTTAACCGGGTGACTACATTTTTATGGAGCTGTTGTGAGACAAATCACGGGTGCTGTCTCCTTTGATGCTAAGAGGCAGACAGCCCCATAAAGATCAGAACAAGGGGAGGTGAGAGGGGTCAGGGGCAGAGTGTCCCTAGGGGTCAGCTGCTGCCTGGAAGCCCCTTCCTCGCCCCAGGTGTCCCCCCACCCCGGGAAAGGCCCCCTGTTTGGTGCCAGTCACACACAGTCACAGCTCCCAGCTCTTTCTCCAGCTGCGTCTCAGAAAAGTTCAGCGGTATCCAGGCTCCAGGGAGCTATTCTCCAGTCTCCTGCTCTTACCTAATCCTTCACTTGTTCACGCATTCATTTATTCATCAGCACACTCACCAACAAGTCAGCCCCTACATTCACACATTTATCTGCACAGCCACACATTCACCCATTTATTCACCCACTCAGCCACTCACCCACCCATCCATCCACCCACCCATCCATCCATCCATCCATCCATCCATCCATCCATCCATCCACCCAACCACCCACCCATCCACCCATCCACCCATTCATCCATCCATCCATCCACCCATCCATCCATCCATCCATCCACCCACCCACCCATCCACCCACCCACCCATCCACCCACCCATCCACCCATCCACCCATCCATCCACCCACCCACCCATCCACCCATCCACCCATCCATCCATCCATCCACCCATCCATCCATCCATCCATCCACCCACCCACCCACCCATCCACCCGTCTGTCCATCCATTCATCCATCCATCCATCCACCCACCCGTCCATCCGTCCATCCATCCATCCATCCATCCTTCCATCCATCCATCCATCCACCCACCCATCCACCCGTCTGTCCATCCATTCATCCTTCCATCCACCCACCCACCCGTCCATCCATCCATCCATCCACCCACCCGTCCGTCCGTCCATCCACCCATCCATCCATCCATCCATCCATCCATCCACCCACCCACCCATCCACCCACCCATCCACCCATCCATCCATCCATCCACCCATCCATCCATCCATCCATCCATCCATCCTTCCATCCATCCATCCATCCACCCACCCATCCACCCGTCTGTCCATCCATTCATCCTTCCATCCACCCACCCACCCGTCCATCCATCCATCCATCCACCCACCCGTCCGTCCGTCCATCCACCCATCCATCCATCCATCCATCCATCCATCCATCCATCCATCCATCCACCCACCCATCCACCCACCCATCCACCCATCCACCCATCCATCCATCCATCCACCCATCCATCCATCCATCCATCCATCCATCCATCCACCCACCCACCCATCCACCTGTCTGTCCATCCATTCATCCATCCATCCACCCACCCACTCGTCCGTCCGTCCGTCCATCCATCCATCCATCCATCCATCCATCCACTCACCCACCCACCCGTCTGTCCATCCATTCATCCATCCACCCACCCACCCGTTCATCCATCCATCCATCCATCCATCCACTCACCCACCCACCTATCCACCCATCCATCCATCCATCCATCCATCCACCCATCCACCCGCCCATCCACCTATCCATCCATCCATCCATCCATCCATCCATCCATCCATCCATCCATCCACCCACCCACCCATCCACCCGTCTGTCCATCCATTCATCCATCCATCCATCCACCCACCCACTCGTCCATCCATCCATCCATCCATCCATCCATCCATCCATCCATCCATCTACCCACCCACGCACTCATTCATTCACCAATTCACTCCTTTATTCACACACCCACTCCTTCATCCATGCATTCATTCAAGTCACTCGCTCACTCATCCACTCACTCATTCACTCATTCCCTCACTCATCCACTCACTCGCCCATCTATGCATTTCCAGAGCTTCGTTCATCCGCAGGCTCCGTCATTCACTCCTCACAGTCCTCCAGTCATTCACTCACTCAGCATCCAGCGGGTGCCTCCTTCCTCCACAACGCACACATTCATTCATCCACTGGTTCCCTCACTTGGCGTCCATCCATCCCCCACATTCAAGCCTTTAGACCCTTGCTTGGGAGACTGAGTGGGCTCACCTGTTTCTCCTGGGGACCAGTGATCCCTTGACTGGGCACATGCTCCCGGAGAGTGGACTGTGAGGAGGGCAGCATGCCTGTCCCTGGAGGGCAGTGCCCAAAGGATGTGACATGGCCCTTGCAATCCCACCAGCCAGCACAGCGCAGGGCGGGGACAGGCACGGACAGGGGAGGGGTGGCACAGACCTCTGAACGCATGAAGGTGACTGAGAAATCTTGGGTCTGTGCTGAGCTGAGAGCCAGCTACTCAGGCTGCGGTGGAGTAGGGGGTTGGTGGGCAAATTCCAGGCAAAGGCAGCCCCCTCATCTCTCCTATTCTAGAAGGGGTGATTAGGAAGCTGCAGCATCTGGGCCCCTGTAGACTTGTTTTGACTCAGTTTCCCCAATGATGCAGGTGCAGAAACATGCCTTGCCATGCAGTGTGTGTATCTCTCTCTCTCTCTCTCTCTCTCTCTCTCTCTCTCTCTCTGTGTGTGTTGGGGGGAGGCCTGGCCTGGTGGTCTGGAGAGGGCCCTCCTCTCTCTCCTGCTCACCTGGAAGGTTCTGGGAAAGCGTTCACTGCAAGTCCTCTTGTACGAGATTTGCAGCCTGGCTGAGGGCCTGAGGTTTTACTGGTGCTGTTTGGAGACAAGTGTTTCAAATCAAAAACCCCCAACCCCCGCCTCAGACCCCCCTTCAGAGGTGCCCATCTGCCTTGAGTGCACCCTCCCCCACGCCGATTTCCCGCAGTGGAGACAAGTGACTTAATAAATGACTATTTATTTGGCCCGGCAGCCCCTGTGGCGAGGTGAGCCTTCCTGGCGGCCTCCAGCACAGCCAAGATGTCTTTCTTGGAGGCGGGAGGAGACGCGGCCTCCTGGTGCCTCCTGTTTATTCTCAGCTGCTGCTCTGGGGGGCCCCTTCCCGTCCTAGAGAAACAGGCCTCCTCAAGGGCCCCTAATTCCCGGGGGCGGGGGGAATGGACGCAAGGACCACAGACCCTCCTCAAATGATGGGGGGTACGGGACAAGGGCAGACGGGGGCAGGAGGGGCTCAGTCCAGAGTATTTCAGTAGCACGTGGAAGGAATCTCTGCATTGGCTTCCTGGGGGAGCACAAAGGCTGCCCCCTGATGGAGGGCCCAGGGCTGTCGCTGCCCAGGCCCTGGGCTCCCTGTGCTCCCTTTGGTCTTGACAGCCCCCGGGGGCGGGGGAAGGGTCTGAGAGGCAGGAGGGGCTGTTTATCCCAAGGAGGGCAGCCTCCTCCAGTGACCGAATGACAGGGCCACGCCACCAGTCTGCCAACATGGCATGGAAAAATACAGTAGTGCCAAGGCCAGGGAGATGGCTCAGATGACGGGTAAACACCTGGCACAGCATGGCGCGAGTCCAGCCCCCACCGCACAAAGCGCCACCCCCGGGGATGACCCCATGTACAATCACAGGACATGCATATTCATTCTTTATATTCATTCTTGTTTTTGACTTCATACCTTGCAAGCATTTTTCTGGGATGAGAACTTTTTGAGACACAATCGTCCTCCGTTTGCTAGACCGTATGCGAAGTCATAGTCTGTTCTTCAACGTTGATCAGGCATGAGCTACTTATTTTGTTTTTGGGTTTGGAGCCACACCAAACAGTGCTCAGGGTTTACTCCTGGGTCTTTGCTCAGTGATCACTCCTGATGAGTCCAGGGGGACCTTGTGTGGTGCCGGGGATCGAACCCTGATCGGCCTTATGCAAAGCCAGCCCCCTACCTGTGCACTGTGCTATCTCTCTTGTACCCTCTATGGTCCCCCAAAGCTTCCAGGAGAGATATTTTGTTCACTAAAAATGAAAACAAAAATCATAAATTGGATGGAATGTTAAGAATTTTCCCCACTCATGTCACTTCCAGAGGAGGAAGAGAGATAGGAGAGGGCGAAGGCACTTGCTGTCTTGCATGCAGCTGGTCCACAGCAACACATGAGCTCCTGAGCACTGTGGGAGGAGCACTGCCCCTCCCCGAGGGTGAAAGGCATGCTAGAAATTGGGAAAAATATAATTCATTCAATTAACATTTTCCTATCCCCAAAGGCTCCGTGTCGTCACCGATTCTTCCTTCCCAGAGAACAGTTTGTGAGGGGGAAGTCTTCACAAGTGGAGTGAGGAAAAATTCAGAGGGGGCCGGAGAGCAGGGAGGGCATTTGCCCTGCACGTGGCTGACCCGGGTTCGATCCCCAGCATCCCATATGGTCCCTTAAGCACCGCCAGGAGTGATTCCTGAGTGCAGAGTCAGGAGGAACCCCTGAGCATTGCCAGGTGAGGCCCCGAAATCTAAAATAAAATAGAATAAAAACTTCAAAGAGACCGAAGCCTCATGTTAGCACCAAGGGACTCACACCTTGTGTATTTGAGTTTGGTCCTGATGTGTCCTGAGAGCCATGGGGAGGCCCCAATAAATAATTTGAGGGCTGGAGGGAGAGTTTAGGGGTTAGCGCACTTGCCTTGCACGCATCCACCCCGGATTCAATCCCCAGAGCCCTGGATGGTCCCCTAAATCTGCCAGGAGTGATCCTTGAGCACAGAGCCAGGAGTAAGCCCTGAGTATTGCTGGGCGTGGGCCCAGTAAAATAGCACCGCCCTGTAGCACTGTCCTCCCGTTGTTCATCGATTTGCTCGAGTGGGCACCAGTAAAGTCTCTATGTGAAATAGAAATAAAAATTCCTCAAGAAATTATATCCATGTTGATACCCCCTCGGAAGTGAAAAAGGTAAAATAAATTTTAAAAAAACTTTTTTTTTCATTTTTTGCACATGAACGTTTGTTTTGATGCTCAGGGGTGTCTCCTCGCTCTGCACTCACGAATTACTCCTGGTGGTGCTCGGGGAACCATATGGGATGCCAGGGTTTGAACCTGGGATGGATGCAAAGGCAAACACCCTCCTTGCTGTGCTGTCACTCCGGCCCCAAGAGACATCTCTAATTTACTTATTAATTAATTAATTAATTAATTCTGGTATTGAGGCCAGACCCAGCAGTGCTCAGAACTTACTCCTGGCTCTGTGCTCAAGAATCAGACCTAAAGGAGGTCTTAGGGGGACCATAAGGGATGATGGGGCTTGAATAAGGTCGACTGTGTACAAGGCAAGCACCCTAGTTGCTATATTATCTCGCCAGCCATGAAAAATAATGTTTCTATGATTCTACATGCTTTTTCAACATATTATGTGATCTGTTGATTTGTTGTACATGTTCTATGTAACTACATACATCTCACTGTAAGTGTTTTTTTTACATATATACAAATAAATGATGATCTAGACCTCTGTCTACAAAAATTTGGAAAGAATTTAATATTGTCGGTCATATTTTGGGGGGGGGAAATACTCTCTCCAGCAGTGCTCAGAAACTACTTCTGGGTCTGTGCTCAGGAGTCACTCCTTGGAGGGTTTGGGGGACAGTCAGTGCTTCTGGGGATCAAAGGGGTGTCTGCTGCTCCCTTTACCCCCGTATGATCCTTCTGGCCTTGCTGACAGCATCCGCCCAGAACACAGGCCGGTGAAAAGCATCTATTCTTTAATTCATGCCTGCCTACGTGGCTGGAATATTCTGAATTAGAAAACCAGTAAAGACAAAGAGTCCACATGCCCCACGACTAGCGTGAGGTCGGTTCTCTGTCCAGGAGACTGGGCTCCTTGGGCAAAATGTTTCCTCTGCCACCCCTGCTGGGCCCACAAGGCTGGGTCTGTCCACCCCCTCTGGACCACACCACTGACATTCCACCAATCCACAGCATCACCAACTTGGCAGGGCATCGCCTTTCCCATCTGCAACACTCTCTGCGAAACAACCTTCCTTCCTGGGCGCTTCCTTCCTCCCCTCCCCGCTCTCCCGGCCAAGTCCCCCTTCCACACTCCACCCCTTTTCAAGACCAGCTGCTCTGAGGCCCCTCCTGCTACAGATGAGCGTTGGCGGCCCGTTGACCGGCCTGAGATCTGATGACAGGGTCTGTGGAGACTGTGTCTGGTGAGAAGTCCCCCTCTGACACCGGAAAACCCAGCACGGAGCAATGGGAGGAAATCAGAAACATGAGTGGTAACAGCGGAGGAAGACGAGGCTCTCTCCACAGCTCGGCTGAGTGGTGATCGGTCCTCCCTGGTCTGGCTGGGAATGATTTATTCCTTCCAAGGCCCTTGGCGGACCCTCCCTCATCCGCCTGCATTTGGAGACTGTGGCATAGCTGGTTGTGAAAGGGGAGGGAATTATACACAACCGTGTCTCTGCTTCTTACCTGCTCTGCCAGGAACAGAGCACTGATCATAGGTGCCCAGTTCAAGAGATGGAACATCGTCCAGGGGCTTTCTACCACCTGGGGCTGAGATTCCACATCCCAAATACCACCTACTCCTCCTTCCCCTCCTCCACATGGTGGCCACCAAGATTTCTTCCTGCCATTATGGATTGCACCCTTCTGGATCATGTTAGTAGAAATTTGTGACAAGTCTCCTTTCAGGTCTGACTTATTTCAAGCTTTCAGAGTCTCTTCCAAGATTCATCCCAGTTGTAGTGAGTACCAGAATTCCTTTTCTTTTTCCAGGCTGTGTACTATTCCACCCCATTTTTTTCTCTCTCCCATCACTGGATGGACATTGGGTTGTTTGTACTTGTGGCTAGACACAGAGCTGTGTACAAACCTGATGCCCAAAGTCTTGCTTTCTATGCTTTTGGGGGACCCAACTTCAGGTGTAGGTGCTGGACTCTACAGTAAGACTATAATGGCCTCCAGCGCCTACATCATTTTCACGCCCTGTTAGTGTCCAGTAGCTATGCCAGCAGTTCTAGTTTTGGCACAAGCTCACCAACACATGCTAGTTTGTTGTTCATTTGTTTGAAGAGTAGACTTTACTAAAGGGTTTTCATTGATATCTTATAATGATGTTGTTTTGTCATTTTTTAACGGGTTTTTTTTTTAGGTCAGAACTAGTGATGCTCAGGGATTACTCCTCCTCTGTGCTCAAGGATCACTCTTGGCAGTGCTCAGGGACTATGTGGGTGCTGGGGATCGAACTTGGGTCAGTACAAGGCTAGAACCTTGCCTACTGTACCATTTCTCCAGCCTCACACAATTTTTAAAATGTTACTGGCTAGAAACAGGGGCCCTTATTTCCTGTGTGCTTGGCTTTAGGGTCAGGCCAGCAGATCTGGGAGTCTGCATGCCCAGGAAATGGAGCTCAAATAAAATGTGCTTTTAGAACTAGTGCTGGAGTGGGCCACATATGAAAATATCTGGCCTGATTTAGAAAATGCTCTCCCCTGACCCAAGCACATGAAAGTATGTTTTGAAAGCCTCTTTGCTTTTTTTTTTTTTTGCTTTTTGGGTCACTCCCAGTGATACTCAGAGGTTACTCCTGGCTCTGCACTCAGGAATCACTCCTGATGGTGCTCGGGGGACCCTACAGGATGCCGGGAATCAAACCCAGGTCAGCTGCATGCAAGGCAGGCGCCTCCCCCCCCCCCCCCCCCCACCACTGTGCTATCGCTCTATTTTTGGGAATAAAAAGGACTCCTTGGCATAAAAGAATTACATATTTTTAACTTCCTGATGTTTTCTTTCTTTGAAAATCTTATCCAGTTCATTTTTTTTTCTCTTTTGGTTTTTGGCCACACCTGGTGGTGCTCAGGGCTTACTCCTGAATCGGTGCTCGGGGACCACTCCTGGCAGGACTTGGGGGACCCTTGGTGCTGCCAGGAATTGAACTTGGATTGATAATGTGTAAGACAAGTGCTTTAGGCCCTGACCAATCCCTCAGGCCCATCCAGCCTATTGTTGACATTCAGGAGAGCAGTTAGACGCTGTTGTAAGTTCTCAGTGGGTGGCATTAAAGAGGACATCCCGTACTGACATCCCGTACTGACTCCTTACATTCTTCACAGCACGCTCTGTGGCAGAGCCTTCTTGCCAGGAGGAAGTCGATCCAGACCTAGCAGAGTCTATCAGTACATCTGCAATTTTAGAAAAACAGAGGACAAGGAAAATAGCACCAGCAACCCACGGGGGTGAGCAGCACATCCAAATCATGCTTTCCAGAACCAAGGACGTGCGGCAGGTAGAAGTCTCCCACCCTGTACCCCTGCTGCATGTTCTGGCCCTGGGCATACTCGGTCAGCAGACAAGGGAGGGTTGGGGAGATGGGATGGGAAAGTGACCACACGGCGATGGACTCACACTCCTCTCTGGGCACTGCTGCAGGTGACACCGGGATTCTGGGTCACCTCCAAACTCACTGACTGCACCCAGAGCCTCTTCTCTCGGAATCTGTTTGGGGGAAGGGGAAGGGGGGGCCTAGCTCAACACGCAAGCCTGTGATCACTGGGGCATGACCCCTGGCCTGTATTTGGATCCACTTCTAACAAATATCTATGGAAAGGAGACCCTCAGCCACAAACAAGGAGTCACTGGAAATTGGGACACTAGTCCGTGTGGTACCTGATCTTAAGATAGCATTGCTCAACTCTTCCCATTTGTGTGGTGTTCAGATAGAGACCCCCAGTCTTTTAGAGAGACATTCTGGACTGTTTATGCATTGGATTGACAAGGTTGATGAAGGGCAGGGCGGGGCTGGGCAGATGAGACAGGAAGGGGCGGGGCTGATGGTGGCTGGAACCCAGTGGGGACAACGGGCTCATGGAGCTCTTTCCCAGCTCTTACAGACATCGCAAGTGTCCACCACTAAAACCCAGCTCTGGGCTTTGCATTCTGACTCTGGCGAGGGGGCGTCATTGAGTCACTGAAAGGAAGGCAAGGGCGTCAGGGTCAGCTCTGAGGCAGGCTCACCGCGAAGGGTCAGTTCTGGGGAAGGGCTGGCTGGGGGACTGGTGTGGGGGCCATGCAGGAGAGGCATTGAGCAGGAAGCAGTTCCAGGCCCAGGAAACCTCAGGGGCAAAGATGAAACGCAGCAACGCCAAGGAGCACAGCCGAGGTGGGCGAGGTCTGGGTTTGAGGGTGAGTCAGTGTCTTCAGAGACAGACACGAGCCTATTTACATATCAGAAAACACATTGCTTGAAAGGGCAGCATTTTAATTAGATATGAATACTGTCACTGTCTCTATCCTCCCGTTGTTCATCGATTTTCTCGAGCGGGCCCAGTAATGTCTCTATCGTGAGACTTGTTGTTACTGTGTTTGGCATATTGAATATGTCACAGGGAGCTTGCCAGGCTTTGCTGTGAGGGCGAGACACTCTCGGTAGCTTGGCGGGCTCTCCGAGAGGGGCGGCAGAGTCGAACTCAGTTGGCCATGTTGGATGCTTGCAAGGCAAACGCCCTATCCGCTGTGCTATCGTTCCAGCCCCCAGCCTAGATATGAATTATCAATGATAATGAATGATGACTGCGATTGCGGCCATTCACTACAGGAGAAACAAGACAGAAACAAGTGACCCATTAATTCCAACAAATAAACAGAAGGCGAAACATGATGATGAGAGTGTTGCAGGTGAGAAACGTGGGTTCTATCCCCAGTACCACACACGGGCATGCACGTGCACATACAATGGGACTGTGTACATTTTAAATTATGTGAACCATTCGTAGATGATTTACATCCATGGAAATACAACACGCACAGACACACGTACAGACAGGTAGAGCAACTGTGAGGCATTGCTCCATTGCAGTATTTAAAAGCCCCCAGTGGTGTCTGCACTTGGGGTCAGCTGAGTCTGGGGTCTCTGGCACAGAAATTTCTCTTCCTCGGGGACCCAGTCTTGCCTTTTGTCTTGCTTTCTTTTCGGCCTCCAGTGACTGGGTGAGGCCGTCCTCAAAGTGCCAAGGACCCCGCTTTTCTGAGAGGCTGCTCTTGCTGTGTCCACTTTGTGTTAGAATATACCTCAGGGTGGTCTTGGGATGGATGTTTGAGCTGATCGCCGGAGCCCGAGGCCGCCAGGGGTTGCAGGAACTGACCCCTCTCTGAGCCTGCTGGTTCCCACAAGCGGTGCTGAGAAGCGCAGCCGGGCGGCTGTGAGGGAACCAGGAGGGGTGGGAGGAGCAGACCCAGGATGGCTGCTGGCATAGGTGTAGCATGATGTAGCACACAGAGTCCCACACGTGGACACACATGTGCACAGCTGCACACACAAGTCACACAACACAAAAACACGCAAACATGTGTGCACACAGGCACACACAACAGCCACATGTGCACACAGAGGCTTGCTTATGTGCAACCATGAACATGTGGGCACACACCCACACGAACATGGACTCATGTGTAGCCTGCACCTGCAAACTTGTACAACGCACGCCAACATGCATATGAAGACGTGCGAACAGGAACACACGTGGGCACATAGGCACACACAGCATCCACGTGTGCACACAGAGGCCTGCTCATATTGCAAACATGACCACGTGGGCATGCACAAACGCAAACATATACAACACGTATGTGAAGATGTGCAAACACTAGTACATGCGTGCACACAGGCACGCACACCACCCAAGTGTGTGTACAGAGGCATACTCAGGTACAAACACGAACACGTGGGCATACACACAAGCAGCTTGTGCATGTAGACATATACAACACATGTCAACATGTGCATGGCGGACACACGTGCATGAGTCACACAGACACACACGTGCATGCGTGCATACCCGTGCATCCCTGTGCACATGCAACCATTCCCCCGAACGGCCCAGGGAGGAGGGACGGCGCTGGCCCAGGAGACTCGGCTGCCCCGGGTCCGCGCTGCGGTGGGCCCGGCTCCGTTTTATGAGTTGCGATTGACAGTGGTTAATTGAGGCCCAACGGCCCATAAAGCCCAGACCTCAGGGATTGCGTTTCCCTGATCAAAGGGTGGCCCGCGACGGACACTACCCAGGAGGGTGGCCGGGCTCGTAAACACAGTGGCTGGGCCTCAGCATGCAGCCCACGAGGACGGCCGGTGGCCGAGGGAGGCGGTGAAATACGAGGGCGGCTCGGCTGCTGCTTCTGGGATTTACGGCTGGTATTAATCTGCCCTGCTTAATGCCCTGACCTCCGCCCGCAGGGCAGCGCGGGGCAGCGGCGAGTTCCCCACTCGGACCTGGCAGGGCCAGCACTGAGGCCCCGCAGTCCTGGGGTGGCCCCTGGGACTGGCTGGGGCTGTTCCGGGGCCGGCCAGTGCCTGGGGCCAAGGATGCTCTCAGTGGACGCCTGGCCCTCGCTGAGACCCGCCGGGCACGGGGACAAGCCTAGTTAGTGGCTAGAGCTGAGCCCCGGTCCTGCCTCAGTGTCACCCCCAGGCACCAAGCACCTGCTCGAGCCGGCCTGGGGTGGGGGCTCATAGTCTCTCTCATGAGCCCCTTTGTCCCCGCTCCCAAGGAAGCTTCGGGGCCCCACATCTCCCTCGGTCTTCCCATGTCCCATCCTGAGTCTTGGTTTGTGGAGGGTCCCAGCTTCAGTCAGACTAGCTACCCAGGGCAGCAAAAGCCTCTGTAGATGGGTGGCTTGGGTGTCCTCACAGCCACATTGCAAGCCTGTGGGCGCCCCAGCCAGGATCCCTGCACCGAGGGGTCCCAGGAGGCCAGACTGACCGGCCAGTCACACACACTGCCTGCAGGGCGGCCTCAGCAGGCCACTGGGCTCTGGGCCTCAGTGTCCCAGAGGAGAAAAGTATGAATTATGCAACTGCTTTTCCTTCCTTCCTTCCTTCCTTCCTTCCTTCCTTCCTTCCTTCCTTCCTTCCCTCCTTCCCTCCTTCCCTTCCTCCCTCCCTCCCTCCCTCCCTCCCTCCCTCCCTCCCTCCACTCCTCCTCTCCCTTCCTATCTTCAGTAATGCCATATAGAGCCTGCGGTCCTGCATATCCTGGCCAACTAAGATCCGGCTTATGCTTTCTGGGGATTGTACCTAAATTCCAGTGACACTAATGATGCAGTGGAAATTGGATCTTGATATGCTGAGACAAAAGTCAGATCAAAATGGATTAAAGACCTCAACATCAGACCCAAATTCATAAGGTACATGGAAGAAAATCCTTCATGATATTGAAGCTAAAGGCATCTTCTAAGATTAAACACCACTGACCAAGAAGTGAAAGCAAAGATAAACAAATACGACTACGTTAAACTAAAAGCTTCTGCAGCTCAAAAGAAGCAGTGAGCAAGATACAAAGATAGCCGAGGGAATGGGAAAATTTATTCACCCATACCCTTCTGATAAGGGGTAAATACCAAATACAGACACACACACACACACACACACACACACACACACACACACACACACATAAAACACTGGTAGAACTTCACTAGAAAAAACATCCAAACCCATCAAAAGAATGGGAAGAAGAAATGAACAGAAACTTCTTCAGACTTCTTCAGAGAAGAAACTAGAATGACCATAAGGCACAAGAAAAATGCTCTTCATCACTAATCATCAGGAAGATGCAAATCAAAACAATGAGATATCATCTCACACCACAGAGACTGGCCCACATCCAGAAGGACAAGAACAACCAGTGCTGGCATGGATATGGGGAGAAGGGACTCTCCGTCACTGTTGGTGGGAGTGCCAACTGGTCCAGCCTGTTTAGAAAACAATATAGAGAATCCTAAAAAAAAACTAGACATTGAGCTCTCATTTGACCCAGCAACACCACTTCTGGGAATATAGCCTGGGACCCCAAATACACACAGCAGAAACACCAACAGCCTTCTATGTTCATTACAGCACTACTCACCATCGCCAGAATCTGGAAACAACCTGAGTGGTGGAGATCAGATAAACGAATAAAGAAACTACACAATGGAATACTATGCAGCTGTCAGGACAAATGAAGTCATGCAATTTGCTCATTAATGGATGGACATGGAGAGTATCATGCTGAATGAAATGAGTCAGAAGGAGAGGGGACAGACATAGAATGACTGCATTCACTTGTGGTATACAGAAAATATATATATACTATATCCAACGCCAGGGTAAACAAGGGTTTAGACTAACATCCAACGCCAGGGTAAACAAGGGTTAGGAGGACTGGTCAAAGGTTGGTACTAACCACAAGTGTGTTTGGGGCAGAGGGGAGGAAAGAGGAGACCAGTGTGACAATAATAGGTGGAAATGATGAGGCAGTACAAGAACTGAGGGTTGAAAGTAGACAAAGGGATATATATGACAACCTTTCAGTATCTGTACTGCAAACCACAAAGCCCAAAAGCAGAGAGAGAGAGAGAGAGAGAGAGAGAGAGAGAGAGAGAGAGAGAGAGAGAGCAAGAAAGAGAGAGACAGAGAGAGACAGAGAGACAGAGAGAGAGAGAGAGCAAGAAAGAGAGAGACAGAGACAGAGAGAAAGGAGAGTGCCTGTCAGAGACAGCCGAGTTGGACCCAGATTCCCCAGCCGACCCAGGAGACCATAAATGTGGGATCTTAACCCCCCCATCCTGTGACAAGTGGGTCTGCGTCAGCAGAGAACTCAGTCATCACAGAGGGCACATGACCAGAGCACAGACACGAGAGCAGCTGCCAGCACCCCCTGCAGCCAGCGAGTGTCCAGGAAAGTGAGTCCACGGGTGGGCGCCAGCAACCGCTGCCCGGCTGGTCTCCCAGGTGCGTCCTGAGTTGGGGTTCTGCCCCGGGAAGTCTCCACGAGTTAGGGGTGCAGCGGGAGCACCCCCTCTGCTGACCTGCTCCCCTACCCTGCCACACGTCCATCCAAATTTTCTGATGGCACAGCCTGGAGCCTACTTCTCAGCCTCTCTACCCGGCTCGGGGGTGCTGCCGGCATCTCTGGGCTGGGGGAAACAGCGTCCGAGTCTGACGGGTGTCCACTCTCACTCCGCCTGTCCTGGGCAGCTCCCAGGATCCCAGAGGCTGGGGCCTCGTCCACGGGGTCTTTGAAACTGGAGTTCCTGTCCTCTTCACACATCTGTAAGGCATCAGAGAGCGGGGGCAGCTGCCGGGGAATGGTGAGCTTGGGAGTTTGGGGTCCCGGAACAGCTCCTCCGAGGGTCAGGCAACATCACGGGGGGTTGGAGGTCGTCTGCCGCCATCCCTCCCCGCCTCCTGGTCATCAGAGCATGACCCGGCACCCCGCCTCTCTCCTGCTCCTCTGCTTTATGACTCAGCTCACGACAACCCCGACTTATCTGGGTTTTGTTTTCCAAAGATAAGCCGTTAAGGGGTGTGTCGGATTTATAGCCAAGGAGCCCAGCGTCCCGGAGCCGGTCTGGGGCTGCCAGGACTGACCTGGGCAAGAGGAAGGGGTCGAAGAAGGTTCCTAGGAAGAAGAGGCTCAGGGTCAGCAGGGGGCTGTGTCCCCACACCTCAGTTCTGTGGTCATTAGCATGCGAAAGGATGTAGACCTCAGGGCAGCACCCAGGGGAACCCAAACTCCTGGCCTTCAAGACTCACATCCTGGGCAAGGGCCTACACCAGTCTCGGTGTGTTGGCCTGAAAAACAGGGGGTGACGGGAAGAGATGGGCCGGAGGGCGCTGGGATGGGTGGACATGAGCAGTGTCCATGGAAGGATGAAGATGGACGTGTTTAGCTGCCAACCTGACCGGTGATTTCACTGCCGGGGGTACTGGCATGTCTGACGGGGAGTTTGGGGGTATCGTCACTGGAGACGGGGCCTAGACGTATACCCCAGCAGAGGCCTGTCGATCTCTGCTTCACTAACCCGTGGCAGAGGCTCCCCGAGTTCATAGCATTCGTGTTGTGGCCCCCGATGAACCAACAGCATCAGGAGACTCATTTGCTGTGGTTCCTCCGAAGACTTGAGACCGCGCTGGCTCTTGTCTGTTTGTTTATTTATTTATTTATCTATTTATTTTACCAGGTGGCTCGCCTGTCACTCTGAATTGTGGGTAACCACCTAGCAAGATGGGGAATAGCTGCCACCAAGCCCATATGTGAAGCTTGCTCTCCACCGAGACTCAATGCGACCTCAGAGCCTTTGCACAATCTATAGGCACTGCCCAGGGCCCTTCTCCACTCCCCACCCAGTGCAGTTCATTCTACAACTGCTCATCCACCAGGCCTTTCCCAGCTCTGAGTTCAGACCCCTGTAAATACGTCTGTCACTCTGACAGCTCCTCAGTGAATATGGTTGTGCCCACCTCCTGGTCACTCCCCGTGATGCATTCACGGCTTCCTAGACCGCTGGTGGCCCACGCATGAGGTGGTTTGTGTTGTCACCTGCTGCAGGGACCCAGAAGAGATCCAGATGCACAGAGGTGCTGAGGATGTGAGGATGGGACCCCAAAGGGTGGAAAAAGGGATTAACCACAGAATCTATCGAAGCCCCGTGTCAGGCAGGGGCAGTGGACAACTCAGGAAAGGACCAGCGCTGAAAACACAGATGCACTTTCCACTCTGAATGTCAGTTATTGGGGGACCTGGGGCCCCCCGCTGGCAGAGTGTGGGGTCTGCTCCCCGCAGAGCCCAGAGGACTGTATGGATCACCAAGGAACGAACTGGGCCGGCTCCATGCAGGCAAGAACCTTGCCCGCCACAAGGCCTCTCCAGGGCTGCTGAATTCCATCTTGTTGTCAGGGGAAAAATCTCTGGAGGAAGCTTCTATTTATCCCCCCCCCCCATTTAATTAATTTGGGGTCTCTGGGCAGTGCGAGGTCCTACCCCTCAGAGGCAGGATTCACAAAGTGTTTTTCCCTTCCTCCCTTCTTTTCTCCCTCCCTCCCTTCCTCCTTCCCTCCCTTCCTCCCTTCCTCCCTTCCTCCCTTCCTCCCTTCCTCCCTTCCTCCCTTCCTCCCTTCCTTCCTTCCTTCCTTCCTTCCTTCCTTCCTTCCTTCCTTCCTTCCTTCCTTTCCTCCCTCCCTCCCTCGCTCCCTCCCTCCTTCCTTCCTTCCTTCCTCCCTTCCTCCCTTCCTTCTTCTCTCCCTCCCACCCTCCCTCCCTCCCTCCCTCCCTCCTTCCCTCCCTCCATCCCTCCATCCCTCCATCCCTTCCTTCTTCCCTCCCTCCCTCCCTCCTTCCTTCCTTTCACTTCAGATAAAACAAGGGCGAGCCTCAGGTTTATTCTGGCTTCCCTGTGACCCAGCAGAGAACAAGCTTGCATCTCGGGCCTGGGGGGCATAGACAGTATCCAAGTCTTTCTGAGCTGACCCCTCTGCCTTGCCCCCTCTTCCTTGCCTCCTGTCTCCTTGGACCTCCACCCCCCACTCTGCTTCAAGAGGGCTCGCAGTGGTGATTCACACTGCTGGTCCCCACTCCTGGTACTCTGTGTCCCAGTGCTCCTCACCTGTCCTGACCTCAGGACATTCTCATCTCCCCGAAGAGCAGCCCGGGGCCGACGTCCTCCCCCTGCCTGCTCGTTCTTTCCTGTTTGCCCAGAGCTGACGTCATCTTGTGAATGCCAGCTCCCAGGCAGCAGAGCTGGTCTCAAGCACGCTGCGTGTTTATCTGCGGGGCCGGCTGTCACTGGCGGCTTGACGACAGCAGAGGACAGATGGCAGCTGAGTCCAGAAGGCTCTGCCACGTCTGCCCAGGGAGGAGTCGAGCCCCGAGCTCCCACCAACAGCTGGTGAGCTCAGGAGGAATGCGGGGGAAGAGGCCAGTTTATCTGGCTGCTCCCAGCTCTGAGGTCAGCCGCTAGACCGGGGCTTCATGCAGTGTCCGGCGGGAAGAAACACATCTTGCTTTGCATCTTTGCTACTGATACTTATCTTGGGGTTACTTGAGGAGGCTCTGGGCTAGGTATCAGGGCTCCTGGCAGTGAAAGCTTCCTGAAAGGGGATAGAGAGGCAGGTGATTTTTCTTTTTCTTTCTTTCTTTCTTTCTTTCTTTCTTTCTTTCTTTCTTTCTTTCTTTCTTTCTTTCTTTCTTTCTTTCTTTCTTTCTTTGGGGGGGTCACACCCGGCGATGCTCAGGGGTTCCTCCTGGCTCTGCACTCAGGAATTACTCCTGAGTTACTCCGGGGAACCCTATGGGACGCTGGGGATTGAACCTGTGCTGGCCGTGTGCAAGGCAAACACCCTCCCCACTGGACTATTGCTCCGGCCCCAGAAGCCCAGTTCTTTTTCGCCCAGCATGCAGATGCTCTGTCGATGCCACACCAGGACATTTCCGATCGTAGCCAAGAGGGTTCCACTTCACCAACCCCTGCCTGCGGGAACCCTAATCTAGAGAGAGGTTCCTCCCAGGGCTTTGCCCCACCTTCACCAGCGAACTGGAGGCTCCCCGGTGAACACCAACTGCCCCCACCCCAACATCCTCCCGACTCCCTGCAGTTTAAGACCAGTTAGGCAGCCTGGAGGAAGAATCACGGGCAAGGTCAGGTGCCCTGGGCCACGTGGGCACCGGCTCAGAAGCACCCACGCGTCTTGCGGGTGCAGAAGCTTCTCCCAGGGTGGCCTCCCTGTGCTGGCCCTCAGCCTGGCCAAGACGCCCCTCACTGCTCCACCCAACAGCGTTTCCAGGGAGACAGAGCTCTGGGAAAACCAGTCAGTACCTGGGGTGTGGGGACTTCCCACCTGCCCTACCCCATTCTCCTGCTCCCGATGCCTCCTTTGGGGCACCTGGAGTGTGGAGTGACTCGGAATGGACTCGGGAGGGAACCCGAGGATGTCACGTGGAAGAAGTCCATCTTGGTAACGCCATGGACATGGAGAAAGGCCAGCCCCCCTCCAGCCCTCACCCCAAGCCCCCCAGCAGCCTGGGGCTCTCCCCCTAGGGAACAGCCAGCGCCCTAATAGAGCGAGTGTTTGGCTGCGTTCGCTGCGAACACATCTTAGCTTTCCTTTTTTTATGGGCGCAATAAGCGTTTATAAAATTCCAGCTCTTCCACCCTTCACCAACTTACGAGCCTTCTGGCTCTAACCTCCTTTTGACCCGCAGCTTCTAGAGACCAAGTCATTTTCGACTGAATCCAAAGTGGAACAGGTTTCAGCCCCAGTGAAATTAATTCCCTCCCTTCTCCTTGGCCCCCAACCTCGTGGGGGATGGGGGTCTCTGAGGCTTAAGTTGGGGGTAAAAATGGGGGGCGTGCTGGGGGAAAGGTAATGGAGAGTTTGAGACTAGGAAGCAGCTTCTAACAGGAAGGATATTTATAAATCTGCGTTCGGGCACTGTTCCGTGGGGAAGGAATTTGTCATAATGGCAACATATAAATCTTTGAATGGGCTCGTAAATCACGAGCGCACGGTCAGCCAATCAGCATCCAGACCCGGGCCTTTGGAGGGCTTGGTCATTGCTAGAAAGATCTTGTGTGGCTCCTTGGACGAAGAATTGGAAAATCTGGCTACATTTGGGGTCGTGTGGAATGTCTTGAATTACTCCTCAAACATTTTAGATTTGATAAAGCCCAAGACACGGCTCTTTTCCCTCCCCCCCCCCCCCAATAATTATTAAACCCATGTGCACATCAAGAGAAGCTCGATCCATGTGTTTCTGATTCATTTACACTTAACTCATCAAAATATTGTTTTTAAAGGGCTGTTTGTTGTCCAAAAAAGCCTTTCCCCCTAAGCTTGAAAGCTTCACTCCGGAGAAGCAGGAAGCTGCTTTTTGCCAAGAGTAAATGGGTGAGAAGTCCAAAGGGTTCAGCTTTTTGAAGTATGTGCAACCCATGTTCAAACAGGTTCTGAACGGAGCCAAATCGGCTTTTTCTATCTCTGAGGAATCTCCAGAGAGCCACGGGGCCGAAGTTTCAAGGAACCTCATCTCTCTCGAAACCGCAAGAAATGCCACGGCACAGCGACCAGAAAACACAATCGCAGGCATGGAAGGGGCCCAAGCGCCGCGGCCTTGTGAAACAGGAGGGAATTGTGTGGAAACTTCATGGAAGTCGCTTGGCGTGTTCTGACCAAGGCGCTCCTGGGGCCGATTTTGACACCGGCTGCCAATAGCTGGTGGCGGCCGCCGCTGACTTCTTGCCCTGCCTTGCAAACCAACCTCCACACCCTCCCCGTGGGTGAACGCTCTAGGCACCCTGTTTGACAGAGGGGGGAAACTGAGTCCCGGAGAGGCCGCGCCCTCGGAACCCAGCTCCTTGGTTTCGGGAAAGACAGGAGGAAATGTTGGATTCTACTCCATCAGCCTCTGAAACCTGTAAACTTCACCCGCATGAGTGATGTATTTAATACAAAACAGGATGGACTAGGGTACTAGGGCGTTCTGGGCACTGCACGTCCTTGTCCCGCCTGTCCCACCCCATGGACCCCAAAGTGGGCAAGAAAACAGTTGGCCAGAGCTTGGCAGGACGCGGTAGAGGGAAATAACAGACGTGAGGAGCTCAGGGAGAGATGTATATAGATTCTGGTTGGGGGAGCCCAAGGCTCACTCCTGGCTCTGTGCTCAAGGGTCACTTCTGGCAGTGCTTGAGGAGCCGTGGTTGGTGCCAGGGATCAAACTGGAGTCAGCCATGTGCCAGGAAAGAGTCACGGCCCCTGTACTCTCTCTCTCTCTCTGGCCGCCCGGAGGACAGCTGACTCTCAGCCTCGAAGGGTGGAGTGGGGAGTTGAATGGTGCCATTTGCCCCTATTTCCAGGTCGTCATCTAAACACCCCCAGCTCCCCTCACCCCAAGGAGGAACTTCTCGTTAAGAGTCCTGGCTTGGGTTGTCAGAAAGGTGAGGTTCTGGGGTGTCTGAATCTAGAGTGATGGGCATCCTTGGGAGAAGGTTGGGGGGGACCCACCAGCTGCTTCCCTGGCACCTTCAGGATGAGAAGCTGGTCCTGCCCACACCACACTTGGGCTTCCCAACCTGAGAATGGGCTCGTCCTAGGAGAGTGAGTCATCATCCTTCTCCTGTGCCCCATGACCTTCACTTAGTCTCCCCAAGGGGAAGAGGTCACCAGGGAAGGTGAGTTTAGGAGAGAGGGGGCCCTGTGAACCCCTGTTGCTTCCTGAAGGAGAGATTTAGGACCTTGGCAGTTGGAACAAAGTGGGGAGGAGACCAAGGGTGTGAGTGGTGGGCCAGGCTGTGGCCTCCGACTCACCCTGTAACAATTGTAAGAAGGACCTGATGAAACCAGGGAAGGCCACAAGATGAATTTTGGGGTGTATGTGTTTAGTTTTATGAGCCAAGTCTGGGGGTGCTCAGGGATGACTCCTGGCTTTGCACTAGGGGCACTTCTGGGGGGGCTCGGGGAGGGGGAGCCTATGTGATGCTGGGGATCAAACCCAGGTTGGCCTTATGCAAGGCAAGTGTCTTCCCCACTGGACTCCGGATTCACAAGATGTGAATTTTTTAAGTGGCCCTGTGGCTCTGTGGATTCAGAACTTGGTGGCGGTGATGGATGTAGGAAGGTTTGGAACCGGTTGCATCTTGACCAAGAGTCAGAGGTAAATTATTCCACTCATTGTTCTTCCTACATGGGCATGAAATAAACTGCCTGCTCTTTCTCGCCTGCCATGCTCTGGGAGTACACCCCACCACAGGACCACGATTGCTCACGTGTGACTCTCAACCCCCCATTTAAAACTTGGTTGCTCAATGTTGAAATACCACTCGCACTTCTACATTCACTGCAGTATTCTTCACAGTAGCCGGAATCTAGAAACAACCCGAGTGCCTCAGAACAGATGAATGGATAAAGAAACGATGGTACGTCTACACAATGAAACCAGGAAAACAAAGTCATGGAATGTGCTTATTAAATGGATGGACATGGAGAGTATCCTGATTAGTGAAATGAGTCAGAGGAAGAGGGACAGACATAGAGTGATGCACTCATTTGTGGGATATTGAAAAAAAAAACAGTATGTGACTAATACCCAACGACAGTAGAAATACAGGTCAAGAGGATTGGTCCATGGTTGGAAACAAGTGAGACCATGATGACAATGATAGTTGAAAATTATTCCTCTGGACAAGAACTTAAAGGAAGTAAAGGGATATACATAATTACCTTTCAGTACCTGTATTGCAGATCATAATGCTGAGAGAGAGAGAGAGAGAGAGAGACAGAGAGACAGAGAGACAGAGAGAGAGAGAGAAAGTGTCTGCCATAGTGACAGGTGGTGATGGTGTGATAGGAAGAAAACTTGGGACATTGGTGGTGGGAAATGTACACTGCTGAAGGGACAGTTGTTGGAACATTGTATGACTGAAACCCAATCATGGACATCTTTGAAACTGTGTATCCCATGGTGATTCAATAAAAACCAGAAAGTCTTGGTCGCTCCCAGTAAGATCACATATTCTTAGTCACATCCCCAGAGAGCTCACAGACAGCTCTGATCCCGGGACGCAAGGAATACAAATCCCTCCATGACACTCCTCTGAGATCTGCTCAACAAAGAGATGTTTGAATTCCAGAGTGGTAAGAAATTTTTTAAAAAGCCACGAGGAGTAGGAAAAGGACTAGAAAAGATGGTTCAGAGGGCCGGAGAACATGCTTTGCATGCCAGATCCCTGAGCTTGGTCCTCTATCTCACATGGTTCCCCTGGATAGAACCACTAGTCCAAAACCCAGGTGGTAGGGTGAGGGGCAGAGGGTGAGTATGACTCAGCAATACACAGGGTTGGGGAAAAAATTTGCAACACGTATGACAGAGCAAGAACTCTTTGCAGAATGTATAAAACCCTCACTTCATTGATTAGAAAATGATAGCAACCCAAAGATTCAGATCCACGAGACACAAACAAGCACTTTTCCCTTCCAAATTGTCAGTGCTTTTGTGAGAAATCTCTTGCGGAGATAGTAGGAAAGTGCAGGCAAAGGTTTTCCTTATACTCACCTCTGTGGCTCATAGGAAAGACAGCTAATCCTAAGTGTGGGCGAGGAAGCAGATGAGCTAGAACTCTTAACCCTACAAGAAAGCAAAATTAGCACCCCTTCTTTGGGAACCAGTGGGAAGGATATGCTACATTTGCCATGGCCACGAAAGGTAAGGCTCATACCTGTTCATTTCTGAGAAGAAAAGGGGATGTTGAAAGGTCCCACACAAGCAATGGGAATCAACTAGCCACTGGTTAATGGGCACAGTTGAACATATTCCTGCCTTCAATCTAGCAACTCCATAGGGGCCCCCTGTGTGTATATCTGACAGAAGCCTATGTCTGCAGACAGAATTCCTGCACCAACCATGCCCCTACAGTGCTCCCTGCAGTGACTGTCAACTGCCAAAAACTAGAGTGGCCCATTTTGCCCATACCTGTGCTACATCATCAAAGTGAATGACCCCAAGCCATACAACTACCTGGGTCGAAGTGGGTACAAAAATCTCTCCTCACCCCAAACAAACAGTCAACCATCAATGAACCCAGCTGCTAAAGGATGAAGAAACTTGTAATTCCATGGGAGAAGTACAATAGGATACTGCATCCGAAGTCAGAGTGCTGGTTTCCTTTGGAGAGAAGGGAGTGGAGGTGGTCACAGAGGAGAGGCAGGCAAAAATCCTGGGGTGCGAGAACTTTTCACTTGTCCCTACTTTGATCCAGTCATCATCTTTTGATGAGGCACTTGTCAGCTGTCTGCACTACTCCTATTCACTAGCTAACACTCAGAGCCAAGGTGTTGCCCAGATGTCTTATCATATTGCCAACCTTTACTTTTTGCGCAGCAAGTACAAATTTATAAGAGACAGTTACTTTCCTTTAATACTATAAACCATCCGTTTCTCAAGGAAGACGAATGAAATACCCACGTGGGAAGGACATGACCTCAAAGTGAAGCAGAAGCTTAAATGACTTCATATTGTAGCACACAGCAGAGCACTGCTACCTTAATCATTCCACAGAGGATTAAGGACCACCCTGGTCCAGCCCAGGGGACTCCTCCATGTCCAGGGTTCATTCTCTGGCTTCCTGAGTTTCTCAAAGTTTCCTCTCTTCTATGGAACGGAAGACGTCTTAGAAGTGAGAAAGTGCTGGTTCCTTGCTGCAGAACTTATACAGCTGAGTATAGGTCCTTTCTACTTAAAAATACATATATTTAAAGTATAGAGGTTATGGACATCCACTGATTTTAAAATTTTTTAAATGGAATCACATTGAGTACACAGTTACACACTTGTGCATGATTGTGTTCCAGCCATATAATGTTCCAGTACCTGTCCTGGGCGTTCGCCTTACAAGCGGCCAACATGGCCGACCCGAGTTCGATTCCTCCGCCCCTCTCGGAGAGCCTGGCAAGCTACCGAGAGTATTCGATATGCCAGACACAGTAACAACAAAGTCTCCAATGGAGACGTTACTGAGCCCGCTCGAGCAAATCGACGATCAACGGGAGGGCCTTTACCTTACCTTACCTTTTACCTGTCCTTTCACCAGTGAACATTTCCCAACACCAATGTCCCCAGCTTCCTTCCTGCCATCCCCAGCCTCTATGGCAGGCACTTTTCTTCTCTCTCTCTCTCTGTCTCCTTTTGGGCATTATGGTTTGCACTACAGATATTGAAAGTTTATCAGGCATATCCCTTTACCTACTTTCAACACTCAGTTCCTGTCCCGAATGATCATTTCCAACTATTGTTGTCTCTCCCCTAACTGCACTTCTCCCCACACCCCACCCTCATGGCAGCCCCCAGCCACTGACCAGGAGCACAAGGCTCCTTTAGAACCTGAGGAGAATGACAGCCTTTCCCAGTCGGGCTTGCTGACTGAACCATGTTTCTGCAGGTCACTTCTACACACAAGTGGCCAAGACTTGTCCAGGGGATGCCACAGAGACCGCATGTGAGCCTTGAAGTCTGAGACACGGGCTCTCTGGGCTCCCCAAGCCCCTCCTTCAGGGAGTGCAGCTGTCCTGGGATCTTCCCAGCATGCTTTGCTGACAGAACCCAACACTGCTGTGTAGGTTTTGACAACTAAGAGCAGCTTCCATGAACCCTTCACAGGGTTGAGGCTCAGGAGTGGGTGGATAAGAGGGATCAATATGCATCCACCCACTGTTCTCAGGGCTGACTCCTGGCTCTGCACTCAGGGACCACTCCTGGCGGTGCTCAGGGGACCATATGGGATGCCGGGGATCGAACCTGGGTCAGTTTCTGGCCAGGCAAGCATCCTACCTGTTGGAGTTTCGCTCCAGCCCTAGAACTGGAAGTTTTATGCCACGTCAGGCAACCCTTCTCAAAGCAAGCAGGGAATTTTACGGGTGACAATCACAGGCTCCTGGATTTAAGATGACCTGGCTTGTTTTTTTGCTTATCCATTTTGTAAAACTGAGATGGAGAAGCTTAAAACAAAAAATTTCTGAGCCCCAGGACATGTTCTGCGTTTCCCCCTGCCAACCTTTGTACACTCACTGCTCTGGATCTTTGTTTGTTTCGGAGTCATATCAAGGGGTGCTCGGGGATTATTTCTGGCTCTGTGCTCCGGAAATGCTCCTGGTGATGCTCAGGAAGCCATCAGGGATGTTGGGGATCCAACCTGGGTTGCCCGTTGACTGTGTACAAGGCAAGCCCTTGCCTGCTGTATTCTTTCCCCTGGTCTGGATCCTTTTTAAGAGTCACCGTCTACAAAATGGCACATGATTATGTCTAGATCATCAAAGTCAGCCCAGAAAGTGAAGCCATTGGGAAAATACAGAATGAAACACTCAAGAACTCCACCTGTCTTAACCTTTTCTGCTACGGATGGTCTCAGAGCAGGTCTCAGAACCTTCCCTCTTCAGCTCCTCATAGTTCCCGCTAAGGCTCTAGGAGCAGCTGAGAAATTCCTAGAAATGCTGAATCATGATTAATTTGTGTTCCAAAAATTCATCGTAAGTTGATTGATGAGGTCGAATAGACTTTTTAGAGAAGCCACGCTACACCAGGGCAGAGGGGCGCACAAAGAGGGTGAACACTTGATACCCTCACCCATGTGCTCTCATCTTCTATTCTGGCAAGTCAACCTCATTCCAATAATTCCATAGCAGTGGCTTTAGAATATTAATATTGCAGGACAACACAAGCAAAATGCTTCTTCTCTAAGCAACACTTTCTCTATAAATGGCTTTTTTGTGTTGAGTACTGGATGATTTCTGAGTACAAAGCCCGACTGAGATTTCCGGTATTTAGCACAAAATATTTAAGAAGGTGGGAAGGAAGGGGTGAGGGGAGACTGTAGAAAATGAAGTCAACCGTTTTGACTGTGAACTCAAACTCTCAAAAAGCCACTCTCTTGAGCCCTGGTTATCCCATCTATGGATGAGAAGACAGGACATAATTATTTCAGATCATGGTTGAACAAACTGAGCTAGCCCACTCCTTGTGTTAGTCAATAAAGTTTTGTTAAAAAAAAAACTCCATGCCATTTTTTGGCACATGACCTATGACTCTTTCAGGAGACTTGATTAGTTGTAGAGAGAGTTGATTGGTTGCTACAGAGGCTCTGAGTGCTACAAAGTCTGAAAGATTTACTACCTGATCCTTGTCAAAAAAATTGTACTGATTTCTGGTGCAGAGGACCTCAAGAACACCTCTATGTGGATTTGATTTGGTTAGCTTTTCTGCTACAGTGAAGTTGAGGTAGGTTTATGTTTTCAACACTGATAGAGCCCTAACTGAGCCCAGTGATGGACAGAGAGGATGGTTCCCGGGTCGCCTTGGAGCTCCATCTATTCTCCATTTTTGCTGCTGTGGACAAGACCAGTGCATTACTGAGTCATCAATGGAACCGCCAACACTTATAAACCATCTGTAAAATAGACCATCAGGCCCTTCCTGCCATGCCCTGCCAGGTAATCATGTCCGAACAATGTCCTTCATTGATTCTGGGAAACATTTATCCTCCCTGTGCAAAATAATCACAGTCCTTTTCCTGAAGACATTTAGGCAACAGAACTCGTGTGTGTGTTTGTGTGTGTGTGTGTGTGTGTGTGTGTGCGCGCACGCGCGCATGAACGCCCAAGTGTTTTTCACTCTATCTTGTGCTGGGGCTCTTAAATTATAGATTATATTCTTCTCTTTGCCTTTTAATTTGTCCCATGAATGCTGAGACCATTTCCACCAAGCCTGCACTTTCCTCACTAGTATCATATCGAGTGAGGAAACAAGGGCTTTGGAGACAAGACAGCCCTAATTTTCTGGGCAATGACCCCTGGCGGTTCCAGTGTCCAATCAAGTTCGAGGGACTACTCCACAATAAGATAACAGAGATTCACAAGCATCCACATTCCAAATCCTCTGGGAGCACTGACCTCTCGGCCAGCAGATCCAGAAGGAGTATGTAATCAGTGCTGGTAACCGCTCCTCTTTCTGAAACATTGCAAGCTTATTACAAGGTGCTCTCCCGTCTCTCAAACACACTGGCTATGACTCAGCGTGGTTGGCTGGTCTTGGTTTCTCAAGGGAATCTGTTCCTATTTCACTCTGATTGGGGGACAAGCCAAACAGAAATTATAGACCAAACATCGTGTTTTTTTTTTTAAAATTTTCTCTTCTGTCTGATGAATCCTTCCAAGTTCTGTATCTTCCTTCTGAATTCCCTCTTGACAGCCCAATCAACTATAAACATGGGACAGCATGATAGATAGTACAGTGGGTAGGGTGCTTGCCGTGCATGGAGCCAACCCAGATTCAACCCCTGGCACTATACTGTCCACGAAGCATCACTGGGCCTTCTCTGAAACTTTTTTTGATTACCATGAGATACAATTACACCGCTTTCATGTTTGAGTTTCAGTCATACAATGATCGAACACCCATCCCTCTACCAGTGCACATTTTCCGCCACCAATATCCTCAGTATCCTCCCTCCCCCACCTCGCTCTTCCACCTGCCTCTATGGCAGACAATTTCCCCCATAATATTTCTCTAATTTTGGGCACTATGGCATTATGGCATTTTGGGCAATACAGATACTGAGAGGCTATAACATTTGGTCCTTTATCTACTTTCAGCACAAATCTATCTTGAACGATCCCTCCAACCATCATTGACTTAGTGTTTCCTTCTCTATTCCAACTACCTTCTCTATGAGCTCATGAGGCAAGGTTCCAACCATGGAGCAATGGCCCTTGTGTCTACTGTCCTTGGGTGTTAGTCTCATATTGAGTTATTTTATATTCCACAAATGTTTCTCTGAGACTCTTAAAAGAAGGTGATTTGTCAAAGACCCAGAGAGGAGGGTGTAACTCTACTTCACAAATGGTTGTCTATATTTTAATGTCTTTCGTCCCAGGATGAAAGAAAATGAAGGGTGCAAAGAAGGAATCTCAACCTTTAATGTTCATAGACTTTGACTCGAAACATTAGTTTGAGAAGATGTATGTGCACCTGTGTTCATGGCAGCACTTAGTACAATAGCCAGGACATGGAAACAATCCACATGTCAGATGCACGGATTAATGAGTTGAAGTCTACAGACGCCATGGACTACCATATATCTGTAAGAAAAGATGACATCTTCCAGCTTGCTGCAACTTGGATGGAACTAGAGGGCATCACGTTGAATGGAATAAATCAGAGCGATGAGGAAATACACCAGATGATTTCACTCATCTGTTACATAGAGAGATGAGACAAGGGGAAAGGCAGCATCGAATGATGGAAAACTTTTGACCCTGGATTACAGAACTGAGATTCCTAAGTAAGGTGGGAAATGGGGTGGGGAGAATGAAGAGGTGTACTTGAAATAACATAAAGATAGTCGTGGAGGATCTTGGATACTTTCATGGTGGTTACATGCAACCAATTGTGCATATCAAAACCATAAACACGGGCCAGAGAGATAGTAGAGCAGGCAGGGGGTTTGCCTTGCACTGAGTTGATCCAAATTCAACTTCTGGCACAACAATGGTCCACCACACACTACCAGGAATAATCCTTGAACACCAAGCCCTAAACACTGCTAAGTGTGGCCCCCAAAACAAAAAATTATACATAAATAACCCTCAAACCGTAAACACTAGCACTGTTGTAAACATGTGACCTAATTATAATAATGAAAAATTTAAATAACTTTTTTTTAAGAAGAAAAGAAGTGGGTTTTTACTCTAGAGGTCTTGGCCAGACAAGGGATTCTGCCTTCCTAGCCCAAGTGATTCTCATGGGTCAGTCTGAGGGAGGATTAGGCTTTGAATGAAAAGGTTGGATACCATGATAAGGCTCAAAGAGCTGGTGCCCCCCCCCCCAGATAAATGCTGGCTCCTCTTACAAAAACACTTAATCTTTCTCAGACCCCCAACTACTGAGGAAAAACAAAACACTTAACCTTCACAACTCAAGCTACCAACTCCCTGATATTGAGAAGCAGCAGACCAGGAATCTAAACCCATGTCAGTGGAATCCACCTGCGCCACACTCTCTGGACTTCTGGTCTACCTGGGTCAGCTTGCTCAAGCTGGTTGACCCCAGAGAGGTTGGCCTAATATCAAACGGGTGAGCAAGTGCCTCCAACCTCCCTCACCTTTAAGGATTCCAAGCTCTGCATGAAAAGACTTTGATATGATTGCTGTTAAGTCTTGGGGTGTTTGCTGTTGAACCCTGTGCCTGAGATCCTGAATTGTCCTGTTTCCAGGTCTCTGATGGCCTCTTATATCTCAACTCAAATGCCATCTCTTCTTAGAGACCTTCCCTGACCCCCCACAACAGGCCCTGTAGATTTCCAGCAAGATTGCTGTCTTTGTCTCTTTAATGACATCTCTTGTCACTCTTTGATATTGTCCTGCTGTCTCCTTTGGTCTTTGTTTGTTTTTGCTCTGCACCAGCACAGGGACCCCCATGGAGAGAGGGCCTGCTCTGCTTTGTTTCCTGCTGCCTGCGGAGGGGGGGGGGTGTGTGTCTGGTACAATACTGGCAGGTGCTTGGAGCTTAGTAGACATCTGCTGTGCAAATGAACGAACTGGGAGCAGTGTTTAAACTGTTTCCAATAATCCCTTCAGATCACCATCCCTTGCAGGATTTATAGCACGTCTTCTAATACGCTGATGGTGAATTACTCTTCCCTGGCCTATAAAAACTGCTCCCACGAAGACCTCTGCGGCCATCAGCATTAGCCAAGCCCCAGCTAATAGGGGGAGATCGAAAGCCACAAAAGCAGAGACTCTTGGTGTCTTGGTCTTCTTCGGGCTGTCAACATACCACAGACGCGGAGGCTTCTGCAAGATGGGTTTCTCACACTTCCAGAGGCTATAAAGTCCAAGATCAAGGTGCCTGCCAGTGAGGGCCCCGGGGGTGGGGGGGTGGGGGGTGGCGCTCTTGCCCTGGCTTGCTGAAGGTTCCATCTTGCTGTGTCCTCATCTGACCTATCCACGGCTGTGCATGCAGAGAGAGAGAGAGAGGAGAGGACCAGATGGTTTCAAAGACTTCCTTCAAGAACTCATGTCTGTGTAGAGCCCAATGGGGTGTGGGAGTTAGGGTTTCCACATGGGACTGGCAAAGTATGGTGCACAATCCAGTCTGGAACACTCAGTTCTGTGAGATTTTGACTTCATGGAAGTAGTTCAAGGGAAACAGGATTAGGAAAGAAATTTCAGGGGAATTCAGGGGAAGGGGCCAAGGATCATCACAAGCTGTGATATATTTCAACACATGATGGCAGAGTGGCTCTCTCCCTGGGGGTCTGCAAAGCACCCCCCCCTCTTTCCATCTTACTTCTTTTCTACTTGTTTACA
This sequence comes from Sorex fumeus, assembly GCF_029834395.1. NCBI lineage: Eukaryota > Metazoa > Chordata > Mammalia > Eulipotyphla > Soricidae > Sorex > Sorex fumeus. The sequence continues at coordinate 13,774,906 of NW_026606140.1, forward strand.
AAACCTTCTCTGTGGAGATATCACTGACAAGCCCAAAGTTTTCCATAATTTGCTGCACCACTGGATGATTTGGAGATAAGTTTGCATCTGAGACATCATAGCTACAATCAAGGCTACAACTCGTCCGTTACCTACTCTCTTTACTTTCGTGTGTGTGTGTGTGTGTGTGTGTGTGTGTGTAATGAGAACACTTAAAGCCAATTCTTTCATTTTTAAAACAAAAACGAGGAAGCATACAGACATAATTGCTAATTACAATGATCATTTTAATTAATTATGTCAATTATTTTTCAACAAAAAGTTAAGTACGTAAACTCCATCGTTAATTACAGTAATTAGGCTGTTCAGCGTAGCTCCAGGCCTTAATGATCGTGTATATCTGAGCTTTCGCTCACTTTCCCATTAGCTCCCCATTCCCCCCTGCCCCAGCTTTGGATGCTCTGTGCTCTACTCGGCTTTCAGCCTTGGCTCTCCCCAACTCGAGAGAAGTGTCAGATTAATGTCCCACCCCTTCTTCTGTCTGCTGTATCCCCCTTAGAATCAGATCCACTCACCTTGATGAAAAGGTAAGATCTGTTTATTTTTTCTTTTTGGGTCACACCCAGTTTAGGGGTGACTCCTGGCTCTGCACTCAGAAATCACTCCTGGCGGTGCTCAGCGGGCTATATGGGATGTCAGGGATCGAAACCAGGTCGGCCGCATGCAAGGCAAACACCCTACCCACTATACTATTGCTCCAGCACCCCCCCCCCAAGATCTGCTGTAGAGGTTCAACAATATTCCCTTGTATGCAGTCGCCCGCCCTGTTTCCTTTATCTCCTAGTGCTCTTGCCCCCAGTGCTGCAAGAACACTGAGCCCAGATGTCTTGGAGTTAGTGATTTCATTGGTTTCTAGACATGGAAAAGTACACAAGGCTCCCTTTTCTCCACCTCCCCACCAGGACTTGTGGTTTCCTCTCTGTTTGCCAGGATCATCCTTACAGGTGTGGTGTGGTGTAGTGTGGTGTGGTGTGGTGGGGTGTGGTGGGGTGTGGTGGGGTGGGGACAGAGGGAGGGAGGGGTAAAGGCAAGGGCGGAGGAAGAAATGAAGGAAGGAAGGAAAGAAAAGGGGGAAGGAGGACAGGAGGGAGGGAGGAAGATACAGAAGGATGAAGAAGGAAAAGAGAAAGGAAGAAGGTGGAGGAAAGCAGACAAACCAAACTTTCCAAAGTGATGTTTCAACTGCAACATTATCAGTACTCTGAAGGAATAGTCGTTTGACCCCAAAGTCCTGTGCATTTATTTATTTATCTCATCTGTTTATTTATCTCTCAGCTCTATGTGCAAGGCAATGTTCCGGGGGTCCAGCTGGGGTGCCGGGGATTAACGGCAAGCTGCTGCCCCCTTCCCTGCTCTCCTCTCCTCCAAAACATCTACCCGTGCTTGAAGAGGAAATATCAGAAAGGCGATAAAAATAGTAAGTCTTGGTTACAACATTCCACCAAGGGGACAACGGGAAGGCACTTACCGAATTCCATTTCCAGCATGGCTTGGATTCCCTGAGCCCGGCCTGAGTGCAGAGACAGGAGTCATTCCTGGGGACAGCTTGGTGTAACCCCAAACACCCAAACAAAATAAAGCAAGAGAGCAGAAACATGCAGGTAGAGTGTCAGAGCATGAACAGGCCCCCACCAGGGTGGACGGGGAGAATCTGGCTCCTGTTTAATGCCGTCCTGACTTTGGTCTGGGTTTGAAGGCATCAGGGTCCCAAATATTAAAGAACAGGATTGCCAGAGAACAAGACTTGGTGTTCACCAAGTAACCCACAGCCCCCAAAATCTGCTCCTTGTCCCACTGACACACCCTCAGACCAACAGCCCAGGGGTCCTGACCTTTCGTAGCCTGGCATATCCTCTTTCTGATCTGGAGGACAGTGTGATGGATGAGAACTTCCAAAGAGACTTACACGAACACGTGTTATTTTGTTTTGTTGCTTGGCAGGCCACACCTGGCAATGCTCAGGACTTACGTCTGGCTTTGTGCTCTGGGGTCACTTCTGGCAGCGTGGTCAGGGCACCCTAGGTTGTGCCAGGGATTGGAACGGGGGTCGGCCACAATCAAGGCAAGTGCCTCACCTCCTGTTCTACATCCCCAGCCCTTTGTTTTTCTCTCTTTCTCTCTCTCTCTTCCTCTCTTCCTTTTTCTCTTTCACTTTCACTTTCTGTTTCTCTTTCTCTTCCTCTCCTCTTTCTCTCTCCTTCATTCCTCTTCCTTCCTTTCTTTCTTTCTTTCTTTCTTTCTTTCTTTCTTTCTTTCTTTCTTTCTTTCTTTCATCTCTTCCTTCCTTCCTCTCATCTTCCTTCCTTCCTCTCATCTTCCTTCCTTCCTTCCTTCCTTCCTTCCTTCCTTCCTTCCTTCCTTCCTTTTCCAAAACCCAAGAACAACCCTTGATTCTTTCTTTAAACATTTTTAAAATCTCTACTTAATTCAAGTTTGAAGAGAGTTGCGGGGAGATTCGCCTGTCGAATTCCCTACCTATCTGGAATAGAGAAAAAATGCCACAAGCTGTTAAGTCAAAGGTCACACGACTCTCGTATTTCGGGACAGGGTGGGAGATGCCTGGAGAAGTGTGTTTCTGAGCATCGCCTTTACTTCCCCTGCTCTCAAGTCTTAGCCAGAAGCCCCTGGGGTTAATCTTCCTAAATGACAATTAACAGGTGGGACGTCTTGAAATCCCTGTGGCAAGACCTCTGGGTCCATAAATCTGCAAAGGGACCAGTGCTCTGAATTCTTAATCAAGCCTGTTTCCTTCATTAATCTCCAAGAGCGGCAGTGATTTATAAGACGGATTTCCATTTAGTCCAGAAAATGAAATTCATTTCACAAACCCATAAGTGTGGTCCAAATCAATTGGCCACGATACTTTCCTATTTCATGCTCTGTGTCAGCCTGATCTTTTAACTTGATTGTTCTATTACCAAGTATTCACTTAAAAGCCCCTGCTGGGTCTTGGGGCCTCACGAAAATAATATTAGCCCCAGTCCAATGATCATTGGGGATACTAAGATGGGATTTCCGGTGACTGTGATTGGAAAAGGAATTGGGGGATGCACCAGGAAGAGGGGTCGGCGAGAGGATCTTGGTTCTCTCAGCACCCCTATTTCTAAACTGACAGAATTCAGGGACCCTGAGGAATTCATTCCCATACAAGTTTCTGGGCCCCATCCCTGCCACACAGAAAATGGGAAAATCATATCCAAGGCATCCTCCACATGAAGTTGATATTTCCAAAGACACAGGAAGCTTCTCTCTGGGTCTAGCAAGTCCAGTTCATTTCCTTCATGTAGTAAATAAATGTTGGATGCCCACTTTGGGTCAATGGGATAACCTTGATGAGTAAACCCTAGGATCCTGGCTTTGCCAACATGCCAACACTGAATGGCTCATGGAGACCATAACAACCCTGATGATTTGCAAGCATCTGCTTTGCTTGAGGATCTCCTAGTGAAACCCCACTACTGCCCTGGGAGGAAGGGACACCTGCTACCCATCCCTTTTCGAGATGAGGAAACTGAGACTAGGAAGATCAAGTGACCCAAGGTCATCACCCCTTAAGGGGTAAAGTCAAGCTGTTCACCATCTCAGAGTGAAAACTTGGAAGCCACTTGCTCAAACTCATTCTACGGTTAAAGAACCAAATAGTTATTGGGCATCTGCCCCAGAGGTAGAAAGCCCAAATGGCAGTTGAGAGGCCCAGCAAAGTACAATGTGCCTTTGTGACAATAGTTGCAATGAGGGTCACAACAGGGCATGGTTGGGGGGCATCTACAGAGGATTCATGGTGTAGGAAGACACGGGTATGAGGGAAAAGCATGGGCAAGGAAGAATTGTGTGCCGAGGGTCTCAGCCTGGCTCTGGGGTCTGATAGGAGCTGAGGCTGGAGAGACAGATGAAGGTCAAGTCTTGGAGAGTCGGTGAGTGTTTTAAGGAGTCTGGACCTTCCTGGGTGCATCTGGAAGATATCAGATAATCTGAGAGTTTCAGACTTCAATTTCAGGGAGAGCAATTTAATTTACTCTCCCTTTCGTTTCAATGCCCTCTGTGATGGCTGTGGGAAATGAGTTTCGATGAAATGAGGCAAACACTTAGCCAGTTCGGGGAGAGGACGGCCTCAGAGGTTCTCTCAACAACCTCACACATATGTCTGTCCACACACCAGGAACATCAGGGGGAACTCCCCTTGGGAGAGATTGGGGTTGTGGTACCACTCAGCTGGGGTCAGGGCCACCTGAGAAGAATTACTTACACTTGAGAACGCTTCCAAGAATCAAGAGTCAGAAAGAGGGAGACCCAGGCTCCATGATGACAATACCAATAGTCTGGAGTCTTGTCAGTTGGTGTCAATGATATCCAGATCATTTGGACCCGTATACCACCCATTATCCAGGCATTAGTCCACTTGATTTGGGCAAAAGGCCATGGGTGAGGAACACCCCACATCAACAGGGCAGTTTATTAGGCTCAGGTTATTTCTGCTAATATCAGGAGGAAGTGAAGATGAGCCACTTGTAAGCAGAACAAGTGCTCGCCCTGCTAATGGGTGCCACTCAGTGACCTTCTGGTGACAATGGTGTCAGACACACGATAAGGACTTGTGATGGCAGGGAACACCCTATGTTTCCAGAGCAATTTTCTCAGCATGGGTTCAAAGAGCAAATTACTTGTGTTAACTTGGAAATACTCAAAACAATTCTGAGAGATGAGGGTCTTGTCCTTATCAGCCTATTGCTGAAGGGTTGGATGTGACATCAGAGCAACATCATTGTCATCAGCACCATGAGAACAGGCACCAGGGACATTGGAGACAACACCTCCCCCCACCCCCGTCAGCAGCATTTACTCCACCATGAGCATCCTCTTCCCTTCCCCCAACAGCAGTGGCATCCCCACCATTAGCAACACCTTCCCCTGATCAGCATCCTTCCCACCATGAGCATCTTCCCACCATCACAAATGTCATCAACAATACCTTATCTACCATTGGCAGCATCTTCCCCACCATGAACATCTTCACCATTAGCAGTGTCTTCCCCAACATCAGCAGCATCTTCCCACCGTGAGCATCTTCCTCGCTATCAGCAATATATTCCCCCAAACCAGCAGCATCTTCCCAACATGAGAATCATCTCCACCATCAGCAGCATCTTATACATCAGCAGTATCCTTCCTACCATCAGCAGCATCTTCCCACCATCAGCATCTTTCCCACCATCAGCAGCATTTACCCCATCATGAGCATCCTCTTCCCTCCAACAGCAGTGGCATCCTCACCATCAGCAACACCTTCCCCTGATCAGCATCCCATCCTTCCCACCATGAGCATCTTACCATCATCAGAAGTGTCATCAACAACACCTTATCTACCATCAGCAGCATCGTCCTCCCATGAACATCTTTCCCATCATCATCAGCATCTTCCCACCGTGAGCATCTTCCCCACCACCAGCAGCATCTTCCAACCTGAGCATCTTCTTCACCATAAGCAGCATCTTCCCCATTATTTCCACCATTGCTTTCCCTCTCATTATCAGTGTCTTGCCCATAATTTTCAGCATCTTCAGTGTTATCAGTATCTTCCCCACCGTCTTCAGCAGCAGCAGCATCTTCCTCTTGGCCATCAACATCTGCCCCATCATCATCATCAATGTCTTCCTCATCAGCACCTTCCCACCATAACCAGAATATTTCTCACCATCATTATCAGTGCAATCAATAGCAGCAGCAGCATCTGACCATTCCTTCGCTTCTTCGAATCTTCTACTGGAAAACCCAAGTCCTTTGCTTCCCATGCTCATCTCCTTAGGTTAGCTGCGATGTCCTTCAGGATCTCGTCCCTTGTTTCTTCTCTCTCCGCCTCCTTGCTTATTTCTCTTTGTCTTTCTCTTTCTCTTTATGACAAAGAGACTTCCTCACCATAAGCAGCATCTTCCCCATTATCTCCATTATCAAACTTCCTCACTGGTAAGACTGTACCACATACAGTCCTGCCTTATTGCATTGGCTATTCTTTCTAGCTGGAAAAGTGTCCCCTCACCTCCTGACCTTCTCAATGAGACTCACCCGGACAAATCTATCTAACAGTGAAACTTCTCCTTAATCTTAATCACTATGGTGTAACTCTACTTTTCCTCCATATAATATTTATTTTAGAAAACTCAAGACAATTTACCTCTTAATGTATACTGTCTGCTTCTCCTATTAGAAATTAAGACCTTAATGGGAAGAAATTTTGGTTGATTTTTGTCTCTACTTCACTTCCTAGTACTGCACCTGGAAAGCTTAGATAATCAATTAATATTGATCACTGCAGTAACAACAAAGTCTCCAATGGAGACGTTACTGGGCCCGCTCGAGCAAATCGACGATCAACGGGAGGGCCTTTACCTTTACCTTTTATTGATCACTGACCACATGGTTAATCTAATCCCCACAAAATTTTATATAGTTGGAGATTACTTAAATGCATTTTATGAATGAGAAAACTACTATTCAGAGAGGTTAATTCACTACCTCCAGATCACACAGGAGTTCTCCCAAGTGTACACAACTCTGATACCAAGAAAACCCTTGCGATCTATTCTTTTATTGTGTGAAAACAATCCTTCAACTTGCCTAAAATTATCCCTCAGAGAAAGAAACAAAGAATCCCATATTTCTGGAACCCACCCTTCATATTTCCCATGGAATCAAGTCTCTCTCATTAACAGTTGGTCTCTGACTTACTATTCAAGTCAAAAGTAAGTCAATGGAATAGGAATCCAAGAAGATTAAAGCATTTCAGAATGTAGGAAATGGGATAAAACTACAGAGATTTTATTAAAGGAATCTTGAAATTAGTTTTGTGCCTGTATTCTCTGCCAGGGATCTAGTATTTTCCACGTGGAAACCTGTAACATGTCATGATTGATACTGATCAACTTGTGAGCCTTATAGGAACTCTGTTACCACCAACACCCCCCCCCCCCCGAATACCTCTACTCTTCATCTGGGAGTAGCTTCCTGATCTCTTCCTTTGGAGTGCAGATCCTCTTCAACACAAGTCATGTGTCTTGAGTGGGGCTGAGTCTCAACAAATCCAGACCTGGCAGGAGACTTAATACGGCCAGTCAGGACAGACAATGCACCCCGGAAGCCCAGCCATTTATTGAGAAATGGGGGCAAGACACAACTCAGCCCAATGAGAACCAGCTTTGGAAATTTTGCTGGAGATCTTGGGAGTCACTCTCTTTCTCACGGGCTGCATTTCAAAGCTGGTGAAATGTGACTTAGAACCTCCTGATGCGCTTATTTAAAGCTGCACTTGGAGAGCCTGTCTAGGCAAGAGATCAATAAGCAGAGAGAAGAGATGATGAGAGTTGGAAAGAAATTGTTAACAACATCCTTGAGCCCCTGGGTGCAGCCATGCCTGAAAGCAGACCTCTCAGTTTTAAAATACTATTCCCCAGTCAGGTCTGTTTTATTCAGGCTGACTCTTGCAATCCAAAGATTTCTGCTTCAGATAAAAAAGACATTTTACTTGGGAGAAAGATGTAAATGTGGCTGCTTAGTATCAATTCAATCAAATAGGAAAACCTACAGAAAGGAAAGGGGGTGACTTCTGGGTACTTAATAGAAAGGATGGAGGTGTGAATCATTTCAGAGCTGCCTCTGAGGATCCTGACCCCTTATCCTTCAAACAAGAGGAACTGGGAAGTAGAGGGGGTCACACCCAATGATGCTTGGGGGTTACTCTTGGCTCTGCACTCAGGAATCACTTCTAGAGGGGTTCAGGGGGCCATATGGAATGCCGGAGATAGAACCTGGGTCAACCCCATGCAAGGCAAACGCCCTGCCCGCTGGACTATCGCTCCAGCTCCTCTCAAACAAGAGTCTGAATTAGAAGATTGATACGTTTTAGCACTTGGAGGAATCCCAGAAAACAACTAATTTTGCAGCTAGTACCCTTTTCCCTGCTCTTTAAGAGTCTTTCTTCTCTCTCTCTCTCTCTCTCTCTCTCTCTCTCTCTCTCTCTCTCTCTCTCTTTGCTTTTTGGGTCACACCCGGCGATGCACAGGGGTTCCTCCTGGCTCTGCACTCAGGAATCACTCCTGGTGGTGCTCGGGGGACCCTATGGGATGCTGGGAATCGAACCTGGGTTGGCCATGAGCAAGGCAAATGCCCTACCCGCTGTGCTATCCCTCCAGCCCCTCTTTCTTCTCTCTTGCCTGAAATCGCCGTGCTTGAACTTTGCAGGGAATCACACGCCTTGATGCTCCCCCCCTCCCCCAGTGTGGCTCCACCTCCCTCCCTTCAGTTGCTCCCTGCAGCGAGCTCAGAGCCTTTTACAGAGAGAATGAATTCACGCTAGCATGGAAAGGGCTAAGAGCACAGTGCCCTTTCGCGGGCCTCCTGCACGGAGCAGTCCTTGGACCCCAGAGAGAGGAACGGCAGCCAGAGTTGGCGTCACTCTCGGGGGAGATGCGGGAGGAGCAGGGAGCTTCCCAACGTGCCTGATGACGCTTTCCACCTTCCCGGAGCACTTTCAGAGCCCGGGATGCTGCAGAGACTCGAGGGGGAAAGGAGCCAGGGCCTCCATCTGCCTTCCCACTCCTCGCCCGCCCTCGGGGGCAGGGTGTTGACAGGTGGCGGGGCAGCCGCCGAGAATAGCTTGGCACAGCTCACAGCGCCCGGGCTCCTCATCAAGGACAGAACGATCCGGGCCCCTGGACAGTAGGACTTTCCACCTCGCACCTGATAAGCCGGGGAGGACTCTAATGCGAGTCCATCCGAGGGGACATGTTCTCGGGAACGAGACGCCCCTGTCAGTCCCAAGTGGGGGTGATGGAGACACGGGTGGACTTAATGCACCGCTGGCCCAGACCCAGGCTCTGGCGGCCCGGAGCTCTCAAATTCCTCTGTAATCAGCTAAATTAGCCCATTGATAGAACAGCTCATCAAGGGGGCGCTCAGAGGAGGGGTTGATGGACGGCCACCTTTTCAAGGAGCTCCGGCCTGGGGGATAAATGGCCCATTTACCCGGGAGGTTGTCATTGAATGTTCTCCCTAAGGTCAATAATTTTTCCTTCCTTGCCCTCACTCTTCCTGGGCTCGGGCGAGGGTGGCCCCAGCTTCATCGGGTCTGATTCCTTTCTGAGGGAGACGGAAGCCTGGGCTTAACCCTCTCGCTGCTGTGGGAATCCGGCGGTCCAAAAGGAGGGTTTTTCCCTTGATAAACCCTCCAGAATGCACAGGTCTAATGCATGGGGCCCCCTGTGCGTGCGCGGGCGCGCACACATACACACACACACACACACACACACACACACACACACACACACACAGCCGCTCTGCAGGAGAGAAGGAGCTGGAATACTGAAGGCCCCCGCCCGCTCTCTCCCTCCCTGATCTGGTTCAGACCAGTCAAGGGCTCTTCGGGAAGGACTGGTTCTCTGGAAGCTTCCAGTATGCAGCTTCAGAGTCGCAGAAACTCAGCATCCTTCTCTCAGCTGGGGTGGACTCACCCCTACATGCCATGTTGGAATCCAGCACCCCCCAGTTCCTTCCACAAAACAGGCCGCTCTGGATGGATGTCACGAGGCCCCCTGCAGGAGGAGCAGGGCGGAAGCTCAGAGGCACCCACCCCCCACCCCGTGTTGGGGAGGACCAGAACCCACAGCCTGCAGGGATCTGTGAGGAACTAGTTCAGTTTGCCCATGTCTCAACAGGACAGAGGCCACATGCACGTGGCCTGGGCTGGGATGCTGATGAAATGGCTTTAAGAAAGGGGGCTTTCTTGTCTATGTTTTTGTAGTCCCACCCAAAGGTAGTGAGGGCGTACTCTTAGCTCTGTGCTCAGAAATCACTTCTGGAGGGGCTCTGGGGACCATATGCTGTGTTGGGGGTCAAACCCAGGTCAGCTGAGAGCAAGGCAAGCACCTTCCCCAATGTCCTTCCTCTCCAGCCCCCCAAGAATGCGACTTTAAGATGCGAATTTGAATTAAATTTAGTCATGAGATGCCAGAGGGGGGATGTCTTTTTCTGCCCCCGCCTTAGGGTTCATACTCACCCCAAATGAGCAGCAAACTAAATGAGACCATTGTTTTCCAGCCAATATTGGGCTCCATCCCTTCCCTCTGTAAACTCAAGTTGTTTCATTCTCGCTCACAAATATGTACTTTGCTCTGTATCATGAACATGTATTTTGTGATGGATGATGAAACTGTTTAATAGGTTTGAACCTATGTTAACATAACAGGCAGAACGCGGATGTTTACCCTAAGGAAGGAAGGAAGTTGAATCTACACATTAAAAGAAATTATTTAAGATTTTAAGGACTAGAGATCATTTTCACAGCTTTCCACTGGGGGAAATTTGGGCTCCCCTTGTAGGCGAGGACACCTTGTTTTTGGAGTGTCCTGTGGCCAGCGGTATGGGCAGGACCCTGACTTTCCAAGACATGGGGATGATTTAGGGAAGTGCTGGGGTATTTTTGCCCATGGTTTAGATCTAAATGAATCTCACCAAATGGGTTTCTTGTTTGTTTGTTTTGATTTTTAAAATTGAGTTTACTATTATTAAAGAACTTGAAAAAGAAGCAAGAAGATAAAGGATGAAGGCAAGTGAGTGGAAGAGAGTAATAGCGCCCAATCTCTCGAATCCCTCTGTGCTCAGCAGCGCCCTCTATGAGCACCAGAGGAAGTGGCAGCTCAAAGGCTTATGACAAACCTTCACTGTCACTGTCCTCCCGTTGTTCATCGATTTGCTTGAGCGGGCCCAGTAACCTCTCCATTGTGACACTTGTTACTGTCTTTGGCATATCGAATACGTCACGGGTAGCTTGCCAGGCTTTGCCGTGCGGGCAAGATACTCTTGGTAGCTTGCTGGGCTCTCTGAGAGGGGTGGAGGAATCGAACCTGGTTTGGCCAGGTTGGCCACATACAAGGCAAACGCCCTACCTGCTGTGCTATTGCTCCAACCCATGACAAGCCTTATAGTTAGTGAACCTGCAAAGCCCCCCAACCCCCCACCCCCACCAATCTCCCTTAAATGACCTGGAAACTCTTTCCTTAAACAAGCACATCACCCTCACATTCATCAGAGCCAGCTGGAACCCCAGGCCCAACGGAGACCTCCTCCTTGCAGGGAGATGACAAACATTCCTAGATAACATCACGTGGACGTGATCTGCACAATCTCTCCACCTGTCTTTGTGCAATCAGCTGGCTTGTCTTGCCCAGCGAGCCTCTATGAATTTCATTGACGGAGATGAGGATGCGTCTCTCTCCCTCGGAAAAATACATCCGTGCCAGCTCTGCCCACCAAGGAAGGCTTAGAATTCACGAGCTGGAGACTTGGATGCCCATGCTGGCCTTGCAACTCGGCCACTGTGTGTGACAAGCCAGTAGGTGATTTTTCTGAGCTTCGTTTGGAAACTGGGACCACCAGCAACTCTCCTTGGAGGACCAGGTATATGCCAGGGGGATGGTGTTAGTGAACTTTTGCAGGAATGTCTGGTAACTTGACCACACGGGGAGTACGTGCACCCCCAGGCTTGCTTTTCTTCCCAGTCCCCTGCCATGCTTGGGTGCCCCCCTTTAGCATGCACGGGCTTTAAATTGACCCCTCAGTTCAGAGGGGAGGCAGCAGAAGCTCAGAGCATTCCAGGAACCAGCTCTCCATGCCTCCGCCCCAAGACCTAGTGTTGCTGGCTTGTGGGGTTCCCTCCCCCCAGGACCTAGTGTTGCCGGACTGTGGGGTCCAGTTTTCTCTGCAAGAGGCTCACACTCTTCTTTATGCCCATTTCCCCTCCCCAAAGTCTCCTATCACTCTGTAGGATGCCCCCAGCCCTAGGGGCTGCCTTTCTTTTACCTACCTGGGCGCCATGAACAGCGTCTCTGCCTGGACCCCCAAGCGCTCTGCTTTGCTCTATTGAACAGCCGCATCGATCCCATTACAGCGTGGAACGTAATTTATTTCTCCTGCCTGGCTGGCAGGCATCGGCCCCTGGGTCTTTCTTACCCCAAAGGGCTGGGCTTCCTCTGGCCGGCAGAGGAGGCGACGGCTGGTGTTGCATCCAGCTCAGCGATGTGGTCTTTAAAAATACATAACCCCCCAAGAAGGCGCCATTAAACAAACTTATAAAATATGAATGCAGTACTTCCCCAGAACCCTCCCTCCCTACCCCCTTGCTCCATCCAAGAGCATTAGGGTTACCCTTTTGCCTCCCAATGTAGGAAGGTGGAATTTCTTTTTTTTTTCCTTTTTTTCCCTTTATTTTTTCATTTCATTTCATCATCCTGTTAATCGTCGATTGCCTCGAGCAGGCCCCAGTAACGTCTCTTTCATCCTAGCCCTGAGATTATATTCAGGGCTCTTTAGGAGAATGAGACCCATCATTGTTACTGGTATTTGGCATATTTGGTAGGCCACGGGGAGTTTGCCAGACTCTACCCTGTGGGCAGGCTACATTCGACAGCCTGCAAGTTTGTCCAAAGTAGGAATGAGATAATAAGATGTCACGCGGCCGCGAATGCGGACGCGCGGTTCCGGGATCTGGATTTTATAGTCTCTGAGTCTTGGCCGCTGATGGGATTACACGGCGCCAGGGGGCCAGGTGGTGGGTGTGACCCCCGCCTACTGGAATTTGGAGGATCTGGGTGGAAGATGCTCGACTCCAATTCGAGTAGGCTTGGAGGTCTCGGCCCCGGAACCCGCGTGGCTTTGTCCCTCTGCCAGTACCTTCAGGTATGCGGAGAGTGGTCTCAGCATGGTGGTGGCTGGTCCTGGAGGTCTCCGGCTGCCGTAGCCCTGGCCGGGGCGGGGAGGAAAGCTCAACCCGCTCCCCTCCAAGGGACTCCGGGAAGGAACACCGAGGCGCGGGGGCAGAGACTGCACTGCTCTCGTCCGGGATCTGGATTTTATAGTCTCTGAGTCTTGGCCGCTGATGGGATTACACGGCGCCAGGGGGCCAGGTGGTGGGTGTGACCCCCGCCTACTGGAATTTGGAGGATCTGGGTGGAAGATGCTCGACTCCAATTCGAGTAGGCTTGGAGGTCTCGGCCCCGGAACCCGCGTGGCTTTGTCCCTCTGCCAGTACCTTCAGGTGTGCGGAGAGTGGTCTCAGCATGGTGGTGGCTGGTCCTGGAGGTCTCCGGCTGCCGTAGCCCTGGCCGGGGCGGGGAGGAAAGCTCAACCCGCTCCCCTCCAAGGGACTCCGGGAAGGAACACCGAGGCGCGGGGGCAGAGACTGCACTGCTCTCGTCCGGGATCTGGATTTTATAGTCTCTGAGTCTTGGCCGCTGATGGGATTACACGGCGCCAGGGGGTCAGGTGGTGGGTGTGACCCCCGCCTACTGGAATTTGGAGGATCTGGGTGGAAGATGCTCGACTCCAATTCGAGTAGGCTTGGAGGTCTCGGCCCCGGAACCCGCGTGGCTTTGTCCCTCTGCCAGTACCTTCAGGTGTGCGGAGAGTGGTCTCAGCATGGTGGTGGCTGGTCCTGGAGGTCTCCGGCTGCCGTAGCCCTGGCCGGGGCGGGGAGGAAAGCTCAACCCGCTCCCCTCCAAGGGACTCCGGGAAGGAACACCGAGGCGCGGGGGCAGAGACTGCACTGCTCTCGTCCGGGATCTCCCTTTATTTTATTTTATTTTTTTTAAAGTTGTAGATTTACAATTTTTTGTGCTTTGGTTTCAATTATACAATGATCAGATACCCATCCCTCCACCAGTGCCCATTTTCCACCACCATGGATAATATCCCTCCCACCCCCATCCCCCCATCCCCCTGTCTCTGTGGCAGGGCAATCCCCTGTGTTCTCTCTCTCCTTTTGGGTGTTGTGGTCTGCAAAAGAGGCATTGAGTGGCAAACATGTTCAGTCCATAGTCTACTTTCAACATGCATCTCCCCTCCTGGGAGGATCCTCCAAACATCCTTTATTTGGTGCTCCCTTCTCTATCTGAACTGCCCTTTCCTCTAGGATACCCGGCTGGCCTCTAAGTTATGGAGTAATCCTCCTGGTGCTGATCTCAGCTATTCTTGGGTATTAATCTCATACTTTGTTACTTTATATCCCCCAGATGAATGCCATCTTTCTATGTCTATCCCTCTCTTTCTGACTCATTTCGCTTAGCATGATACTTTCCATATTGTACCACTTGTATGTAAATTTCATGACTTCATCTTTTCTAACAGCTACATAGTACTCCATTGTGTAGATGTACCAAAGTTTCTTTAACCAGTCATCTGTTTGTGGGCAGGAAGGTGGAATTTCTGAGGTCACCTTCCAACTAACTTTTAAGATGGCTGTCACCCTGACAGGGATGGGGTCTCAAATCCAACTAAGCTGGGAGCAACTAAGCTGCACCACCTCCCTCCCTCCATGAAGGGGTTCAAGGAAAGTCCCACACTATGAAATCCAGTTAAGTGCGCCTCGGTTGGGGGAGGGGGTGTGAAATATGCATCACGGAACTAATACATAGTCCCATCAGGAAAGCAGAGAGGGAAATGGCCAGCCACAAAGGAAGAGGATGGCTCAGCAGTCATGCACGCAGACAAATAGCCATTGCATTGCTTTGGAGGGTTAACTGCACCATTCATAACGGGGGGCAAGCCATATCCTTTCTCTGTGCCTCAGTTTCCTCGACGGCTAAACGGATACCATAGCTTCCTCCCTTCATGAGTCTCTTCCTTGTAGAGGGGTGTATGAGGATGAAATCCAAAAGCTCAAACAGTACCCAGGCCTCATGGGGGCCCATTGTGATCAGAATTAGCCTCGGGGACCCCACTTGAGATTCTGCAAGAGACACAGCATTCGCCGACAAAGCAGTGTTTCTTAGCAGGAACAAGAGAACCACAGATTCGCTCTCTGATTCCCCGCGATCTCAGCCTCTCCAAAGAGCCGCTGTACCCAGGTGGATGTGATAACACCCCAATCAGCAATTTTCTCTCATCTTCAGCGTCTTGTCTCATGCCCAGATATCCAAATGGTCACGCCGGATGTGGGACTGTGTGTGTGGTGCAGAAGGCGCCCGTGGGCAAGGCATAATCTTTACCCCTGAGCCACATCCTCAGCCCTAAAATATGACTTGTGTGCTCTTCTCTTTCACCAAAGGAATCATTCACAAACACAGGCATCTGCTTGGACAGCCAGCGCCACCTGGCACAGCCCGAGAGACTTAATCAAAACAAAGGTATTGTTGTGTGACCTGGATCAAGCCAGGCACCTTTGCAAGGACAATGCTTTTTGCAAGAAGTCCAAGATCAAAACTCGGTCCCAAGTGCATGGAGAGCCGCTTTCCTCCATGTCCCTTCACAGCTGTTCCCCTGGGTGTACCTGTGTCTGACATCGCTTGTTCTAGATTCAGAACCCCTCGCTCATCTCTCTAGAGATCCTGTCTTCAAGTACCATCACTCTGGAGGTGTGTGTGGGGCGGGTGGAGGAGCATGGGTTTTAGCCACATGGATTTTTTTTGGGGGGGGTGGAATTGTCTGTCCTTGAAACACTCACTCTACCCGCATCCATTCTCTCGCATTGACAACTGTTATCTACTAACACCTGGAAGATCCCGTGTTTGGGAGGATATTGAGGCCCCACTGACCATCGTGGGTTGCATTGAGTTGTACCCCTACTGTGTGCAGCAGGTGTGACTATTAATGGATGTGTGTGAGGATGTAGTTCCAGCCCACCGTGTTGAAGAGAGTCAAGTCCGGATGGGGATTTGTTAATTGTGGCCTCCCCCATCTGACCCTCAGGAAGATCAGGATGGCTAAGCAGAGGGGGGCCAGGGCTGAGCCCAGGCGACAGACCCCACAGGCAGGTGCCTCTCAGCGCCAAAAAGTTCACCTGAACCCTGCCTGACTGGTTTTCCTTCTCACTTGCTTACTCTGGGATCACCTGGCTGTGGACGCTGGTGTTTATTCTGCATGTGGCTGGCTACGTTGGGTTTGACAGAGAGCCAGGAAGTGAGAATCTGTGAAGATCTTTCTCAGCGCCACGATTTCTGTCTGAGGGACCCTCATCAAGTTACTGATCTCGTTCTCTTTCTCTCTCTTTCTCTCTCTCATTACATCCAGCCATTTGAGGAGGAGCAAGAGAAAACATGTAAAAAGAGACTTTTATAGCCTTCATCCGTTCCTAAATTTGTTGCGAATTGTCATCAATCCAACAAATATTTACCGAGAGTGTGAATGGACAAGGCAGGATAAGCTCACTTCAGAGGGCAGACAGCAAGACAGGGGAAGGTGAGGAACATTCCCTCCCCTGTTTGCTCCTTTTCCCTACCCCTTTCCCTTCATCATTCTTCTTCCATCCCTGGAGGAAGTGCAGCCATCTTTAATGCACAAGGGACACAAGATGTGGAGGAAAGGGATAAAACCCCACACGGGAGCTGGGGGAAGATCTGAGAGGACAAGTTCCACTCCTATGCTATTCAGGGGTAAGGATGGAGATGGCAGGGAATGAACGAATCTATCTAGGGCATCCAGGTTGTTGGCAGAGACTCTGGGGGACTCTCATTCTTGGCTTAGATGGTTCTCCGACACTCCCAATGTGAGTGGTAGCTGGGAAATCCTGAATGGGTAGAAATGAGATCCTACTTTCTAAGCATTTGGAAAGAAGACAAATTCCAGCCACCACATCTCCATAAGGGAATTTACAAGACATCCATTGGAAAAGTTCCAGGAAGTCTTTCAGAAGGGAAGAATGAATGTACTGACTTTAGTTGTTCTCACCCATGGGGAGAGTTGCTGATGTATCTCATCTCTATTTTTTTGTGTGGAGGGTAACTGGGGTGTTTGGGCTGCACCCAACTGTGCCCAGAGCTAACTCCTGGTTCTGTGCTCAAAGGTCACTCCAGGCAGTGCTCAGGGGACCATCTGTGGTGAGGGGATTGTGCCTTAATCACTGTACTCAACCTCCATTTTTACTTTATGGAGATAGTCTCAGTTTGAGCAACCACAGAAGTTCAAACCTTACAAATCTGGAGCAAAAATAACAAGATGGAAAGTTCTTTTTCATTTTTCTTTGATAAATCGCACTGTGGCATGTTTTCTAATGTGCTAATTGCTCATGTGAATTTGTCTGGCTCGATGGCTTATTCTCATCCTTTGCTCATTTTTCTATCATGAGTTTTAATTTTTCTTATTCTTTTGCTAGTATACTTTCTACAAAAACATTAAGAGTGGTTTTTAACATGAAAATGTAGCTTCCTGAAGGCTGCAGATATTTTAACATAGACTTTTACACATGGTCAAGAGGTCTGATAATGTTTTTTGAGATATTATGGTTTACAATTGTATTGAAGTTGATTCATATTTGCAGGGTGGTATGGCTGTAGACTGGAGCGATAGCACAGCGGGTAGGGCATTTGCCTTGCACGCAGCCAACATGGCCGACCCGAGTTCGATTCCTCCACCCCTCTAGGAGAGCCCGGCAAGCTACCAAGAGTATCTCGTTTGCACGGCAAAGCCTGGCAAGCTCCCCATGACATATTGGATATGCCAAACACAGTAACAAGTCTCACAATGTTACTGGGCCCACTCGAGCAAATCGATGAACAACAGGAGGCCAGTGACAGTGACATAGTTGCAGAACTAATATGCCTTTCCCTTGTAACCAAGATCACCTGGTATTTATCTTTTACACACGTTTTCCTCACTTCACTTAGCACGACACTCTCCAATTCCATCCAAGTTGCAGCAAACTGCAAGTTTTCATCCTTTCTCAGAGCTGAATGGCATTCCACTGTGTATACAAATCACAATTTCTTGATCAGCACATCTGTTATTGGGCATTTGGGTTGTTTTGAGGACTTGGCTGTTGGAAACAGTGAACACAGGTGCTCCTGCATCTTTTCAGATCAATAGTTTTCTGCTCATGGGGGTAGAGTCCCAGAAGTGGAAACATGGGGTCACAGAGGTCCTAAGTGTTTTGAGAATCTGCCTCCAGATCATCTTCCTTGCTGGAATGGTTGGTTTGCTTGACCTTTATGTCTTAAATTATTTGGGAGTGTAGAGTACCTTTTAATTTCTAACTGGTCAAAGTGGGTTTTTTTTTTTGTTTCTTTTCTCTTTTTGGATTACCCCAGGTGATATTCAGGGGTTACTCCTGGCTCTTCACTCAGGAATCACTCCTGGAAATGCTCAGGGCAGATTCTATAAGATGTCAGAGATCGAAACAGGTTAGCTGAATGCAAGGCAAACACCCTCCCCACTGTACTATAGCTCCGGGCCCGGTTTTGTATTTTTCATACTTAAAGCTTCCCGATCTTGTGCTCAGATGATCCAATTTGGAGCAACGAATCCTTGCTCAGCATCTTGAATTCAGAGGCTCGTAGATTTGAGATGGGGCTGAGAATCCTCTACCACTTGGGAAGCTCAAAGGCCGGGATGGTGTTGAAGCAGCTGCCAACTTGCAGGGATCAGGCCTGGAACTGTCAGAGGCTCCAGGTTGATAGATCAAGGTCTAGATGGGCAGCTTTGGAATCTGCTTGTCCATTTCCTTTCTGTGCATTTGCTTGATTTTCTTATTTATTTATTTATTGGTGGGGTCAGCAATGTTTGTTCCTAGCTCTTTGGCCCTTACTCCATGCTCAGATCTGGAATGCAGGTAGCTCACCCTGTGTATTCTGGGGTGGGCACCAGGACTAGACCTGGTGGAGTGTGAGGGACCAAACAGGGCTGGAAATCCACCTTGGGGTATTGTATACACCAAGCGTGTGCCCTTCTGTGCACTGGAGCGATAGCACAGTGGGTAGGGCGTCTGCCTTGCACGCAGCCAACATGGCTGACCCGAGTTCGATTCCTCTGCTCCTCTCGGAGAGCCCGGCAAGCTACCGAGAGTATTCGATATGCCAGACACAGTAACAACAAAGTCTCCAATGGAGACGTTACTGGGCCCGCTCGAGCAAATCGATGATCAACGGGAGGGCCTTTACTTACTTTACTTACTTATTGATTTTTGGATCACACCCGGCGATGCACAGGGGTCACTCCTGGCTCATGCACTCAGGAATTGCTCCTGGTGGTGCTCGGGGGACCATATGGGATGCTGGGAATCAAACCCGGGTCGGCCGCGTGCAAGGCAAATGCCCTACCCTCTGTGCTATCACTCCAGCCCCAACTTCTCTGCACTTTAAAGCATCAAGAGATCTCGTGTTAAGAAAGTCTAGAATGTTCTTCCAGGGTGTGAAGGTTCTCATTTGGATCCCTCCAGGGACCTCGTCTTAGTTGCTGCTTTTGCTGGTTCAACCAGGAAGAGTTCTAGGACCAAGTACCTTTCCCGGGGACCAGGTCTGATCTTGTAACAGGTTCCCTCACTCTTGGGAGAGCCCTAGTGACATTAGATTTCCAGCTACCCTGTGGCGTGAGTCGTGGGGGTAAGGCGCTTTGCCGGTTGGCTGACAGGGCCTCCTTGCTTCACTGGGTACGCCTGCTGTTGAACCGTGGACTTCCACTTGAAGGGGGAACGAGCGCTGCCCATTATAGAGCCCACTTAAAACATCGACCCAGGGAGAGCTTTTTTATTTCCATATGGATTATGTTAAAGAATGTGCATGTGTGTACACATACATAAGGAAGAGAAATGGCCCTATTATAGGGAGCCTCATTAAACAGGCCTGGAAAAGGTTAGTCCATTTGCAGACTATACATCTTAATCTCCCTACCCAGCACAGTAACCTGGAAGGAAAGGGGGTCCCATAGCCAGAGCACCCCTGGCTGCCTTCCAAGTCCTGGAACCAGTAGGCCCAGCTTCTCCCTCATTAGCGCTATATATTAACCTGCAGCAAGTGTTCCCCCAAGGGGCTCCAGGAAATGGGAGGACGGGGGAGGCCCTGCAGAGCCGAGGACCCAGTCTCATTTGTCGGCAGGTGCTTCTGGGGATGGGGCCCTTGGAAGCCGGGGTGAGGCGGGGAGCGTGTGCTGTGGTGTGCCGTGGTGCTGATAGGTTAAGCAGTCTTTCACCTGGGGCTGGCTGCTTCCCATCTGTGGTAACAGATTCCAACTGGTCTCATTACTGGAGGTATTGGGGGCCTGTGGCCAGGTTCCCCCCCCCACTCCTCTAGATTTCCACCCCCCCCCACCCCCAAAAGCTCTTTCTGAGTCTCTTTTGTAGGGCCTGTGTTGTAAGGCGGAGGAGTTCTCAGCATTCTGGGCTGAATCTCAACAATCAGCCCCTGCCTCATTAGTGCGTTATCTTCCAGAGCCTCAGTTTTCCCAGGTGAAAGGTCCAGGAGCTGGGCTGGGGCAGAGGGAGGGACGGCAATGAGTCCCGCTTCTAAGACCAGGAGGAAGCCGGAGGGAAGAAGGAATGAAACTTTCTCTTCCCAGGGTACATGCTTTAACATGTTGCCTTCATGAGGACGTGAGAACGTTTCTGGCTCCTTCTGACCCGGATCCATCACAGGGAGCGTCATTCCCATCTTCAAGAGTCACTACGCCCTCCGTCACCACCAGTCCCTGCTCGCCAAAGCATGGTTGCTGGAATCACGTCATCAGCATCCTCAAAACCTCAGGGCAACGCAGCCTCCCTGGCCCTGCCTTTAAACCAGCTCCCAGGGCAGGTCCTAAGCACTGCCTGACTCTTCGTCACTTCAGCATGGGCTTTGTCACACCCAGGGGACTCAATCATTGAGTAACCTCCGCTTGGGGCATTCCTGTGTCCCCGGGAGGCACCCGAGGTGCCAGCGGTGAAGTTTGGGCACTGAGTGCACTGTGCTCTGAATACACAGTGCTCTTTCTTGGTGCTTTCAAGTTTCTGATTACATCAAAGAAGGGCATTTTACTTAGAAATCCTATGTCCTTACCATGGTATAAAAGGTGCCTGAATCCAGAGGCTAGAACAAAGGCAGCTGCCAAAGGCAAGGTGAAAGATATTACAGGGAATCAGACAAGTGGGCCTGGAAGAAGAGGGCAGATCATGGGATGTGTTGAGCCCTAAGAGCTAACTTCCAGATGTCTTCCTATGACAAAAATAAATAACTAAATAAATTTAAAATAAATGAATTCATAGCAAAACGCATCATTATGTCTAACTACTAGCCTCAAGCACTGAAGGGTAGGCTGTTCCAACATTTTAATATTTATCCTTCCAACATGTACTGCCTTGACTTGAATTTTAGCTTGTGAGACCAGGAAAGTGTGGAAAGTGTTGTGATATCAATGATAGGAAACGCATTGCAAACATATCCTTGTTCCCCTCGCCTGTGCCCAAGGAAGACATGATTAATCAATTCCAACCCCTGTCCACACTGAGCTCCGGTTCCCAAAATGATCAGAATTGACTTTATCTTCTCCAACACAATTGGAAGCTTTTTCTTATCAGAATCCCCTCATAGTGCCGGGAATTCTGATAAGCAGGTTTATCGCAGGCAGGAAAACTCTCGAAAGACTGGTTCATTTAGCTCAGCTGGAATTCTGGAAGATTCTGTTTGGGTCATGCCACCATCCACCGCCCCATACTTTTCTTTGGAAAAACCTCACTCCCTTATGGGTGTCATTCCGGGAGGCGTGACCAGAATGTGACCAATCAGAACACGCCAAGCCGGCTTCTGGCCTCACTGATTGGTTTAACAGCAGGCAGGTCACCAATCAGAGTTTTCCTTCGGCTTTGGTGGTTGGAGTGACAGCAGGTAGAGGACCAATCAGAGCACTTAATCTCTCTCTGGCCTCAGTGATTGGCTCAGAGGAGAGCCCATGCATTAGACGAAGTCCCTTCGTTTTGTGCTCTCCCCCAAATAGGGTTCCTTCAAGACTGCCCTAGCTCCTTGTCTGTAGAATGGAACCTCTTGAACATTCCCCACTAGAGATTCTCCCTTGTTTTTTTCTGGAGAAATGCAACGCAAGCAAGTGCTGCCGCATGTGGTTCATTTTGCATTTGATTTTGGATTAATTTTGGGGTGGATTCATGTTCAGAAACCTCTTACTGGGGCTGGTTTTTCATGATCCCCGCCAGTTCAGCTAGGTGCCCCCCCCCCCCTCCCATGGCGCATATTGTAAGCATCTCGGGACTAGAAATAGGCAGCAGGAAATTTTAGTCCAAGGGTGAAGACGAACTAGAGTGTTCTTGCAGGCTGGAGAGAGAGGACATTGCGGGAAGGTGCTTGCCTTGCAGGCCACCAACCCCGCTCCAGTCTTCAGCACCCATGTGTGGAGCCCCCCTCCCAAACAAAGCAAGACCAAAAGGTGCTGTGGGCGGCAAGGTCTATAAATGGAAAAGTGGGCCACAGTTTGAGACGTTGGGTATTTATGGTGTTGCCCAAACAGCATCTGCACCAGGATACTGATTGAATACAAAGGAGAAAAGGCTCGGGGTGTGGTTCGGTGCCCTAGTGCTGCCTGGGGTATAAGACCTGGGCTTGATTTTGCACCATAAATCATAATAACAACAACAATAATAAAAAGGAGGTGAATAGCAACCTCACATCAGGAAGCCAGGCAGACGTCACACAAAGCAAGAGATGGAGGTTAAGTCAGTAATGGCGAAGTGTCTACCTGCCCTTTTAAACACGCTGCCATCGAGAGCCGAGGACAAGATGTCCCGTGTCTGTTCTCTTTTTGTCGTTTTTAATTGAATCACAGTGAGATGAACAGTTACAAGGTTGTTCATGATTTGGTTTCAGTCATAGAATGTTCCAGCACCCATCCCTTGATCAGTGTACATTTCCCACCACCAATGTCCCCAGTTTCCCTCCCGCCCCCTCCTGCCTCTGAGGCAAATACTTTTCTTCTCTCTTTCTGTCTCTGTCTCTCTCTCCCCCCACCCCCATTCCCACCCCCTTTAGCCAAGCCTGTTCTTGCCTAGAGGGCAGAACCTCCATCCAGTCTTGAGAAGAGCCAAAGCAAATACAAGTCGAGATGCGTTTGGCCCAGTTGTTGGGCAGTTCTCTTTAAACGTGTGCTGGACAGCAGGAAAAGGCAAGGTCACACACCGGAGGAAATGGAGAGTGCAGGCTAAGGATAACGCCAGGCCCTGGGACGGGCAAAAGGCGAGAAAGTACTGGGGAGACCCAAGTAGTGTCCACGGATGAACTGCTGCTTTTATACCATTTTGGCATTCTGGTTTTCATCATCTTACAAGATGTATTTTGAAGCTGGGCAAAGAGTATAGGGGAACTCTGAGCCCGGCAAGCTACTGAGAGTATCTCGCCCACACGGCAAATCCTGGCAAGCTCCCCGTGACATATTCGATACGCCAAACACAGTAACAACAAGTCTCACAATGTTACTGGGTCCGCTCGAGCAAATCAAGGAACAACTGGGAGGACAGTGACAGTGAATGTAAGTTCAAAGTAAATTTAAAATAAAAAAATTAAAAAAAAGTAAAACCACACACAGCGGGTAGGGCGTTGGCCTTACAAGCGGCCAACATGGCCGACCCGAGTTCGATTCCTCCGCCCCTCTCGGAGAGCCCGGCAAGCTACCGAGAGTATTCGATATGCCAGACACAGTAACAACAAAGTCTCCAATGGAGACGTTACTGGGCCCGCTCGAGCAAATCGATGATCAACGGGAGGGCCTTAACCTTAACCTAAAAACCACAGTTCTTAGTCTGGGGACATAGTTTAGGGGTAAGTAATCTGATTTATATGCATGAGACCCTGGTTTCATCTCTGACATTATGCCTTCCCAAATAATAAAGTCATAGCCAGAGCCACTGGACAACATTAAAGAATAAAAAGAGTCCATAGTAGAAAAGAAGCAAAACCTCATTATTTGCAGATAGTTATACACACAAACAGACACACACACAGACACACACATCCCTCAAGACTCCACTAAAACAATAAAAAACAATAACATAGTAGAGCTGGAGTGACAGCACAGCGGTAGGGCGTTTGCCTTACACGCAGCCAACATGCCCGACCCGAGTTCGATTCCTCCGCCCCTCTCGGAGAGCCCGGCAAGCTACCGAGAGTATCTCGCCCGCACGGCAGAGCCTGGCAAGCCACCCGTGACGTATTCGATATGCCAGACACAGTGACAACAAAGTCTCCAATGGAGACGTTACTGGGCCCTCTCGAGCAAATCGATGATCAACGGGAGGGCCTTTACCTTTTACCTTTAACATAGTAGAGCAAAGTGATAGGTTACAAAATAAAGTACAAAAATGTTGCATTCCTATAGTCAGTAATAAGTAAGAAGAAAAGAAATCAAAACAACCTTATTTATAGTCACATAAAAGAGAATTAAATATCTAAGAATAAATTCAACAAAGGTGCTTAAAAATACCAACACAATGAAACTATAAGACAGTACTAAAAGATTTAGGGGGCGGGAGAAGCAGGTCATTTTGAGGGGAGTGGGGGGTGGTGATGGGAGGGAACCTGGGGACCCTGGTGCTGGGAACTGTGCCCTGGTGGAGGGATGTGTGTTGGGACACTGTATGACTGAAATCTAATTATGAATAGCATTGTAAGGGTCTACTTCACAGTGATTGAATAAAAAAAAATTTTAAAGATGCAAGCTACCCATGACATATTCGATATGCCAAACACAGTAACAACAAGACTCACAATGGAGACGTTACTGGTCCTGCTCGAGCAAATCAATGAACAGTGCTACAGTACAGTAGAATAAAAGCAAAAAAAAAAAAAAAAAGAAAGATATTCCATATTCATGGATGAGAAGAATGGATGTAGTCAAATAGTCATTTTTTCCAAAAGCAATGTTCAGACTCCATGTGTTTTCTAGTAAGATTCCAGTGGCATTTTAAAGGAAATAGAACAAAATACTGTTTATATAGAGATATAAAAGACCCCTGTCACTGTCACTGTCCTCCCATTGTTCATCGATTTGCTCGAGCGGGAACAGTAACATCTCCATTGTGAGACTTGTTGTTACTGCGTTTGGCATACCGAATACGTCATGGGGAGCTGGCCAGGCTTTGCCATGTGGGCGAGATACTCTTGGTAGCTTACTGGGCTCTCCAAGAGGGGCGGAGGAATCGAACTCGGGTTGACCAAGTTGGCTGCGTGCAAGGCAAACGCCGTACTCGCTGTCCTATTGCTCCAGCTCCAAACAACTCAAATTTTAAAATGAGAAAATATCCGAATAGACACTCCCGCAAAGGGATCAGATGACCAATGGGCACGTAAATTATGCTCATCACCATTTATTATCATGGAAATGCACCCCCAGACCACAATGAGATGCCATCTCAGGCCTCTGAGATTGGCAGGCATCAAAGTGGTAACACAGCAAGCGTTGGGATGGGGTGGAAAAATGGAATCGCAGCACCAGTGTGAGAATTTCAAATGGTGCAACCACTTGGGAAGCAGTATGCAGCTTCTTCATCAAACTAAAGGCAGAACTGCTATTGATCCAGCATGCCCACTGCTGTATATCTCGCCCAAAAAAGCGAAATCATTTACTTGCTGAGTTACGAGTGCCCGAGTCATTATCGCAGTGCTCTTTCCAGTAGCTGAGCTGTGGGGGCAACGCAAGTGCCCGTGGACCGGGGAGGGAAGAAGGGAGACGTGGGGTATGCAGTGAACAGAATACTATTCAGCCGCGAAGGTGGAGTGTGACTATTGGCTGCCAAATGGAGAGCACTCGAGAAGACTGTGTGCAGTTAAGCAAGTCAGAAGTGGGTGGCTTCACTGTGTCTGCGGCATGAAGAAGCAAAGTGGATGAACTGAAGAAAAAGAGAGCGGCAGACAAGAGAGAAATGAGGTTCTCCGAGGGGAAGGAGGGTGCGGTGGGAGCAAGGTGGAGATTGAAAACTTCCCAAAGGAAAAAAGGGGCACAAGGGAGTCTATGTAAACTACAGAATAGAAAACTGTGTTATTAAAACAAACAAAAACAAACAAACAAAAACCAAACAACTCCCCGCTATAATTCAGCTGCAGTATATGGCGCTTGGTTTGCAGACCAGAGCCCAGGAGTTGGAGTCCAGCACTGCCCATATGCGCTGAAACCCATCTCTGGTGGCTCTGCAGTTTGGGGCCCCTGGCCCTGTAACAGACCGTGATGCCTCACGCACCGCGGCCATCTGTGTTCAAGCACTTCCACTAAAGCATGCGACCACCTCTGAGCCACTGAAGAGACCCACGCCTCTGCACAGCAACGGGGCCAGAAGTGCGCCCCCTGGTGGCCACCTGGATGGGCGTCCACATTGCAGGGTATGACTCTCAGTAAGGGTCACCACCAAGCTTGTACCCATCCCTTTGTCCCACCAACCTCAGCAATCAAGAGAAGAGAAAGGGAGGGAAAACGTCAAACTACAGGACAAAGAGCAGTCAATGAACAATTTTTAAAAAATTGTTTTTCAAAGTGTACCTCCCGCCCCTCGCCCCTGCAGTGGTGGATCTTTGCTTACTGGTAAGTCAAGTTTGTGGCAAATATTATCTTTTATCTGCTGCTGGTGGGGTGAGAAATTGAGGAATGGGTTTAGAGGGTCAGATAACAAAGATCAAGTAATCCTTTTAAAATTTTTACTTAAACTTTTTTTTTATTATAACACTGCAATTTACCAAGTCACTCATAATACAGTGTTCAAGCATGAAGCGTCCCAACATCAATCCCACCACCAGTGTGCCCTTCCTTCCCTCCCCCAGTGTCCCCAGCTTCCCACCCACCACCCCAGCCGGTCCCCTTGCAGGCACAAACAAATTTACTTCATATTATTTGTTATAACACAAAGGCAAACAGAATGATCAAAACTTAGGTGGATAAGAGTCAAGGTGGCTGCCGCCTCAGAGCTTATAGGAAAGCCAGGTATGAGCCGGCGGTGACGAGGCAACTGCAGTCTCATGGGAAGAGGGGCAGTACCGGCTCATCCTTCACGCCCCACTGAGGTCACGAGTTGCCCCCCACGAGTGACTCTCTGGCACAGCCATAACACCAGATGCACAGAAACCAATCTCGTAATTATCTGGCTCTTTGCAGAAATCCAAAATCATTACATGATTCTCATAACCAGTATAGAAAACAAAGCATTTCACAATGCCTTTTCAGCAATTCTGATTGTTGAGGGGGGGGGGGATTTTAAACAATAATGGTGCATCTTTTGTCGAAATAATGAATGTAATCAATGTAGAGAAAAGTTAAGTAAAGTAGAAATCATCTGCCTCACAGGCTTTGGGAGGGGTGGGAGGGGGGTATATTGGGGTTCTTGGTGGTGAAAAATGAGTACTGGTGAAGGGAAAGGTGTTTGATCATTGTATGACCGAGATTTAAACCTGAAAGCTTTGTAACTTTTCCCACAGTGATTCAATAAATAAATATAAAAAGAAAAAAATAAATAAAATTATGAAAAAAAAAGTAAGGCAGAGTTCATGCCCAATTCAATCAGCTAATCAGTGGCTGAATAAATAGCAGTACACCTACCAAAGAAAAGAGTCAGCTTGTGAGAACTGCTGTATTGCACAGTGATGTTAGTAAGCTCATTGTCTGCGGATCTGCTGTGCTGATGGGTGCGGTTCAGCCTTTTGGGTTCTTTTTGGGTTATTGCATGTTTGTTTGTCTTCCTCTGTGTCGTCTGTCTCATGCTCTGCCACCGTCTCCACTGCCTGTTCCCTGGTATATCACCACAGCCTTCCATGGGACCCCTGCGGGTCTAGGAAGACACCTGCAGAACCAGCGCCAGGTGATGGGCAGAAGGTGCCCAGGGCAGGGCTGTGATGGGGCTGAAATGAGGGGCACGATCTTGCTACGGTGACTGTTGGTCAATCACAGCCCAACCAGCTGCAGGGGTATCGCCTGGATCTGAAAGGAAGCGGCCAGCTTCTCTGGCCAAGGACACAGGACTGCCTTCTAGGTCAGTGGAGAGAGGGCGTCATGAAATCACATGTGCAGGAATCATTCCCTGACAGGGGCTTAGGGGCAGCAGGTGCCCGTGTCCGCTGGTAGCTGCAGTGGTGGACGGAAGCGGAAGTTATAGGTATCTCCTCCCTGAGTTTTAGCAGTTAGTCCCGACGAGTGTCGTGTGAGCATCGTGGAGACAGATATGCAGGGAATAAAGTCACCGCCACCCTCTGCTTCTCCTGCCCAGAGGGGCTTTCCATGTGTGACCCCCATTATCTGGCCTCTTATCTGCCTCCCCCAGCACCTGGGAGGGGACGGAGCCTTTGACCCTTGCTGTAGGATTTCAGGTGCTTTTCGGGCCAACTCTGAGCTTGGGACAAAGGTAGAGGCAGGGGTGGGTGGGGAGAGCTGAGTCCAGGCAGGAAGTGGTCCAGCCAAGTGGGTTGGATTCCTGAAATGATAAGGCTGGCGCTCCACGATGAACCCCAACATCAGCCTCTGTAGGCAGCCCCAAACCCCAGAGCCCCAGAACCTCCGAATGGGAAGGCAGGCGGGAATCTCTAGAATACAGAGGAACGGAGACACGAATGAGTTTCCTGGGGGTCACAGGTCCAGGAACGGGGTATTCTCAATGGGGTGCCCACTGCAGGGTGGGGGCTGGGAGTGGGGGTGGAGCAATGAGCAGGTGGGGGCGGGGGTCAGCAGTTAGGGAGCATCCCAGTAGGGCTGAGAAAGGTTCTGTGGGGCCCAGCGCTCCTTAGGTATTCAGGCAAAGGCGGGCCAGCCTCAGTTTCTTCTTCTGCACAGTGGCTACAAGGCTCTCCCGGAGCATGGCTGTCCCAGGGCTGCTCCCCCAGGGGGTCTCTGAGTAGCTGGCTGGCGGATCATGGGGTTCTGCCTCTTCATTGAGGAGGAGGCCACAGGGACTTGGAAGCCCAGCGGGTGCTCCTGAATGGAGCAGGGATGCAGAGACAAAGGTGACGAGTATGGGTGCTAGAGAGGTCCTGGGATCCCCAGGGGTAGGGTAGAGGGTGTCTGAGAAGCTCCCTGAGCAAGGCGAGGGGGATGAGCTTCACGGGTGCCCAGAAGGTCACTTGGGGCTGCAACCTAGGGAAAGGCGCATGCAAAGGACCTGGGGTAGAAGGGAGGGTGGCACAGCCCCCAGTGGGTGCAGAGCCCTGGTGGGGGGCAGTTTGCAGCAGGCCTGGCTGGCAGCAGGGAACTGCCTTTATTCTCTGGGAATCAGGGTCCAGGGCCCAGCAGCTGAGGCTGGGATGGGCACTGGGGATCCCCTGACCCCCTGGGAATGCTGGAATGCCCCGGGCCCTCTGCCCCGTGGGACTTATCAGAGAAATCTCTGGAGTCCGGGAATTCCCACGGCGGGTCCAGGAGGTGACATGGAATGCAGGCGGGCAAAGGGAACGTCACCCTTGTACCTGATGATAGCATGTGCCCTGGAAGGGGGGGGGGGCAGAAGCGGGAGACCAGGGTGGGGATTTCCACGTCTGTCCTCACACCCCAAGGAGAGGCCAAGCTGGTGACGAGGGTGCAGGTGGGGGAGTGGTGGGGGACAGCTGCATTGCCAGGTTACCCCAGAAGTTCCCCTGCTTATTTCTGCCTCAGCTTCCGCCTCTGTGCAGTGGGTGCAAGGACGAAGCCACCTCCGAAGACAGAGCTGCCGCGGGCAGAGAGCGAATGAGTGTTTTGCACCAAGGCGGGGCTCGTGTCCTTATCACCACTGTCTCACCTTTGCAGGGTTTCCTCCTAGCCTGAGATGACACACGGGTCCCCAAAGAGTTCGAAGGGGGCATCAGACCCCATGGGAACAGGGTCATTTCCTCCTGAGCAAAACGCTCCACCCACCTGCATAATCCACTCCCTCATCCACCTGAAACGCCCTCTCCACGAACCCCATCACGTCCCACAGAGATTCGTATCTGTAGGATCAACTGGGCAGCTGATCATACCCTCAGCAGCCCCCGGATGCTCTGCCCATCAGGCCCTCTCCTAAGCCTCGGGTTTCTGCCGTCTCTGCTGTCCATAGCGATGCCCTGGGGAATCTTTCCTCATAGCTGCAAAATAGCTGCAAAGGCTCCAACTCTCACGTACTCTGTTTCCTTCCCAAAGTGAAAGAGAGCTTGGAGCTGTCCTGACCAGATCTTGGTCCTATCTTATTGTTCACCCCATTTTTGCACCTGAGACGGTCAGAGAAGTTGATTCGCTTAGGCTATGATGGTGCAAACTTTTTAAAAAAAAGATAGAAAAATAGGTATTTTGGGCAGTGAACCATCGGGGCCCCTATGGCTACAATCGCTGTTGTTCCAGCAGGAAAAAAAAATCAGAGGCTATTTGGAAATGAGTGGGCAGAGCCCTGCTTGAGTCCGACTTGATCTATAGATGCAGGAGTTGGACTGGGGGAAAGTACTCTTGTCCATTACAGCTGTGTCCTCAATGCCTCGGAGAGATACCCCACGACTGGTGGCAGAGACAGTTTACAGAAAGAGGCATAAGGGAAAATGATAGAAAGATGGAGGGGCATCCAAGGTCCTCTTCAAGCTTTCCCGGGCTCTGCAGCTCAGCTAGGACCAACCTGGGTGCCGGCTGTTGAATTTGTCTCTGTGGCACGAGAGGGAAGGTAGAAGCCAGTCAAATGTTCAAAGTGCTTTTGGATGGGAGGTTCAAAGCAGCGTAAATGACCAGCATATCATCTCCCGCATCCTCTGCACTTTCAAAGGCCTCTGGCCTGCTTTTCTCCACATCCACCAGACACTCTCATTTTCATATCTTGCGTTTGTTTTCACCAGCCAACTGACCACCTCCCCTCCCCCACTCTGCCACACAGAACCTCTGCTACTTGAGGAGAAAAGAAGCCAGTGGGAGGCTGGGGGCACAGCTTGGGGCTCAGAGATGCCAGGAGCAAATCTTAGGCACTCAGGACCCGTCCCTGCCAGAAGCTGCCAGAAGCAAGGAAGCACAGAGGTGCACAGTCAGTTTGAGCACTTCTGGGCAAGCCCCTCAATGTGTCAGTTCTGAAAAAGAAGAGGGAATGCACCCTTGAAAATGCCAGTATACATATATATATATATATATATATATATATATATATATCTCCATGGCTTGGAAACTGACCTCATGAGCTGGGGGGAAATGCAGCTGGGGTGGAGAAGGGACCACTAGGTCAATGATGGTTGGAGGGATTGCTTAGGATGGGAGATGTGTGCTGAAAGTAGATAAAGGACCAAACATGATGGCCTCTTAATGTCTGTATTGCAAATCATAACTCCCCAAATTAGAGAGAGAGTAAGAGGGAATGTACCTGCCACAGAGGTGGGGTGGGCGGATGGGATGGGGGTGGCGGGAGGGATAATGGGAAACATTGGTGGTGGAAAATGTGGAAGGAGAAAGAGAAAGAGAAGGAGAAGGAGGAGGAGGAGAAGCAGAAGGAGAAGGAGAAGGAGAAGAAGAAGAAGAAGAAGAAGAAGAAGAAGAAGAAGAAGAAGAAGAAGAAGAAGAGGAGGAGGAGGAGGAGGAGGAGGAGGAGGAGGAGAAGGAGAAGGAGGAGAAGGAGAAGAAGAGGAAGAGGAAGAGGAAGAAGGAGAAGAAGAAGAAGAAGAAGAAGAAGAGGAGGAGGAGAAGAGGAGGAGGAGAAGGAGAAGGAGGAGAAGAAGAAGAAGAGGAGGAGGAGGAGGAGAAGGAGGAGGAGGAGGAGAAGGAGAAAGAGAAGGAGAAGGAGGAGAAGGAGAAGAAGAAGAAGAGGAAGAAGGAGAAGAAGAAGAAGAAGAAGAAGAAGAAGAAGAAGAAGAAGAAGAAGAAGAAGAGGAGGAGGAGGAGGAGAGGAGGAGGAGGAGGAGAAGGAGAAGGAGAAGGAGAAAGAGAAGGAGAAGGAGAAGAAGAGGAAGAAGGAGAAGAAGAAGAAGAAGAGGAGGAGGAGAGGAGGAGGAGGAGGAGAAGGAGAAGGAGGAGGAGAAGGAGAAGGAGAAGAAGTAGAAAAAGAAGGAGGAGGAGGAGGAAGAGAAGGAAGAAGAAGAAGAAGAAGAAGAAGAAGAAGAAGAAGAAGAAGAAGAAGAAGAAGAAGAAGAAGAAGAAGAAGAAGAAGAAGACAACCAGTCCCTTATAGTCAAAAATCAAAATGAATGAGGGGACAGGAGTGACTTGAGACTTGTAGACATGGGCGCACACTCTAGGCTCTGCTCCTTGCCGGGTGTCTCTGCCTCGAGGTTGTCTCTGGCCCAAGGCACATCACTGTTCCACTTGGCCTGACTGTTCGGGGCATTGATTGGGCTCGGGTGGCCGAGGGTCTAGCCCTGCCCTGCTGGGAAGCGCGAGGCCCTGACGCCTCATCCAGAGCAATGGGCACTGCCTCAGAGGACAGCTGAGCGGGGAGAGCCGAGTCCTGCTGGCTTTTGCGCTGGGCCCTACTCCAACACCGGTTCTCCACCTGGACTTCAGGTAGTCGATGCAGGGAGGGAGGAAGAGAGTGAACAGAGAGAGACAGATGATGCAACGCTGACCCAAAGCCCTGTGAGTCAGCAGCCTGACGGCCAACACCAGGATCAAAGCCCGCCTGAGTCAGGGCGAGAAGGGCAGGTGTGGGGCTGCGACTGTGCCACTCTCAGCATCACCCCTCCCAGATAGTCCCCCCCCCGCACCCATCTCTCAGCTCAGCTTCTCCCTTGAGGGGGCTTCCCTTGCTAAGGCCCAGTGGCTGGGGTGGCAGTGGGGAGAAGGCACAAGACCCCCCAACCCCGACCCCACCCTTCTAACCTCTCAGTTGGCACCACTGAAAGGCGGGTCTCTTCCACCAACTTCACGCACACCAGGATCGGGCTCCTATTGGCTGCCTGATTGAGTGATAGCTCCGTGAGCCAATCACGGCGGCCAGCAGGTAGCATCCGTAGGATGGGTCACACGTGACCTCGCCCTTGAGTGCCTTGGACAGTTAGAACTGCACGGAGTCGGGGAGATGCACCCCCAAGCCTGGTGCGAGAGCTTTAACTGGAAAAGCAAGGCGACAGGCGTCAGGCCGGACACTGGCCAGGTCCCTGCTGCAAACATTCCCTGCCCCTACCCGGCCTCCCACGCCCTTGGGACTCTGAGCTGTATTGGGTAAACAGCACCTTGCCGGGACCTGCCGGGCTAGGGGAAGAGGGTGCTTTGGAAGCAGACACGTTTGGGATCAGATGTCAGCGTGTTCTAGCTGGCTGGGTTACCTTGGGCCAGGGACCTGACCTCTCTGAAACCCCGCACGCTGAGAGCTCACAGCTCCCCTCCCTGGCAGCGGTGAAAGCAAATCAGAAATCATTCACCGGTAGCTAGTATAATAATAATGACTGTTATTATCATAATGATTGTTGTTCATGGTTTGGGCGTCGAGGAGGGTGGATGGATGGGATGGGAGGCTGAGAACCCAGGAGAGAGAGGAAATGTGTTCTGTTGAATCGGAGGTGCTCCCTGGGAACTAATTTATGCACAATGCAGATAGGTAAACTGAGGCCCAGGCCATTGCATGGCCTGTGCTCGGGACCAGAGGCTGAGCTGAGGAATGGCAAAGACAAGACCTCTGAGCCTGGAGCCATTTAGCTTCCCTGAGACCTTTCAGAAATTACAAGGCCACAAAAATGCTTTTTTGGCTAGAAGCAACCCAAGGAACTCCCCGGCCCCCCACCGCCATCCTGCTGAGACTGGGCCTCCCTCTTCCCTCTGCTGGGTCAGGCATTGCCAGATGGGTGACTCTGAGTCTCTTTTTCCCCCCTTAAATAATTTGTCTTGAAATTATTTAGAATGACAGGACCTTTTGGTATGGAAATTTGAGTTTTGAAAACCTTGGGTTTTGGCAGGACCTTTTGCAATAAGATCCTTTCCTTCCTTCCTCCCCTCCCTCCCTCCTTCCTCTCTTCCTTCCCTCCCTCATTTCTTCTTCCCTCCCTCCCTCTCTCCTTCCCTTCCTTCCTTGCCTCCTTCCTTGCCTGCCTCCTTTCTTCCTTTCCTACTTCCATCCATCTATCCTTCCTTCCTTCATTCCCTTCTTCCTTCCTTCCTTCCTTCCTTGCCTCCTTCCTTTCTTCCCTACTTCCATCTATCTTTCCTTCCTCCATTTCCTCCTTCCTTCCTTCCTTCCTTCCTTCCTTCCTTCCTTCCTTCCTTCCTGTCCTCTCTCCTTCCCACCTCCCTTCTCTCCTCTAACATGGAAGCATTTAGCCAGTTGTGCTAGGCTCTGTGCCAAGGGTGGGCTGGAGGAATCTCTTGTCCACATTTACTGTATTTCTCAAGTTCCTCTTCTGGGCTTGGCGCAGTGCCAGGGACCATGGGCACGGGGGATGTGGCTGGAAACCGCACACTCAATCTCTGCTCCCCTGGGGCTGCAGGCTCCTGTTCCCCCGTTCTGGAAGCGGGACTGTGTCCTGGGGGTAGAGCCAGAACTTCCTGGGGCGGGGAAGGGGGGAGAGGGGAGTGGAGTGCGCTTGTCGGGGCAAGGGGGTTGGGGGTTCAGGGTGAGGGCAGGGGGGTTCTCACCGAGTGTTTGGAAGCTGAGACCTCCCTCAACCCCCCCCCCCCCCCCCGCCCCACGCGCCACTCCTTCTGGAAGCCTCTGGCTTCAGCCTCTCTGGTCTTGCCCCCTTTCAGCAACGCTTTTGGCCTCCACCGACCCCCCAGTCTTCAGGCCACCCCTTCCTCTCCTCTCACCTTGAACTCCCCCCCACCCCGTCTTTATCTGGGTCCCACACGTATTTGGCCTACAGATCCCCTTTCAGTAAAACACCGCTCAGCACCACCTCGGAGAGGTGCCCGTGTTAGTGGTCAGGCTGGAAGTGGCTGTTCTCTGACTGCCTCCAGCTACTCTGTCATCCCTTGTGTGCACAGCGTTGGAAAACGCCGGCCCCGTCAGCCCCCGCCGGGAAGGGCTCGGCTCCTTCAGCATCCCCGTCTCTTTTCCACTCCTGGTCCCTGATCACGGCTGCCCCCGACACAGCCCGCCTCCCCCCTGTTGCCATGATCACGGTGTCAAAGAAAGAGTGGTGCCATTGTTCCCATTCGTTTTTCTTTCCCGGGAGTCTTCCTGTTCCTTTCATTGGGGTTGGGTTGGACCTGTTCCTCTCGACGTCTCCAGGATCTGGGGCGGGCTGCCTGGCACTTGGTGTGTGAGATAGAACACACATGGAGGGACCTAAGGGAAACCGAACATGAGAAGGAATGTGTGAATATGTGATGTGGGGAGGGGGGAGCAGGGAGGGAGGGAAGCGGAGAGCCCTTGAATGAGTGAAGGAATGAATGAGACTATCAACCACATTGCCCAGGATCAGGCTGTGTGTGTGTGGGTGGGGGGGGGGGGTGCTCGGGGCCAGCTGTTGCCTCCTGGTTTTTGGCAGGATGACCCCCTCCCCTGACCTAGTCGCTTAATGACTTTTTCAGCAGGCACGAGGCCTGATGAATCACTCACTGGTCTTGTTCCCACATGCCAAGTGGAAAATCGTTCTCATCCTGGCGTCCACGCGGGTCGATTGCTCATGGCTGCCGAGGGCCCCCGAGGTGTCTGGGGCTGGGTGGATGGTGCCACCCTCGGTTGGAAATGTCTGCCATGGGCGCCTGGCCGGGAAGCGGCCTCCAGGCTGGCTCTGATTCTGCTCTCCTGCTGCAGAGTGAGTCTGAACCCCCCAACCGACTCTCTGGTTTTCAGGAAGACCAGTGCTCTGGGCGGCAGATGAGCGCCACCACTGTCACTGGATGTGGAATATGCACAGACATGTACACATTTTATTCCTTCTGCACTTCCTCTGTGACCTAGACCCCAAGCTCCCGGCGGGACTTCTCTGCCGCCTCTGGCAAACGAAACAGACTGCTTCTTAAGTCATTTTGTTGGTCTCCCGGGTGCAGGGCGGATCAGTTCCTCTAGGGTGAATTTCCCCAGGGTGGCTAGGAGGTGGCCTGCAGGCATCTGGGAGGGCACGGGGCTCTGTAAGTGGGGGCTTGGGGGGCCTAAGCCACCTCTCAGACACCCCTGCAGCTTCCACTTCCCTCTGCCCGTCCACCAATGTCCAGCCGGCAGCCCCGAGGAAGACTGACATTCTCCAGCATCTCGCTGGCCATTCTCCTACCCCTGACTCGATTTCCCAGTGTGCAACCTGAGCACTTCCCATCCTCTCTGCTGTAAAAGCCTTCCGCCTTCTCCTCATCACTGCTGTTGTCCATACTATCTGTGGCCACCATCGTCCTCCTGGCCACGCCACTGTCCTCAGCCTCCTTGGTCTGGGTGGCCTCCACCGAGCCCGCCCCCACGTCCCAAGCACTCTGCACTCTGCCAGCCACTGTGTAAGCATAGTCTCATGCTTATAGCCACCGCAGCCAGCACCGCCCCCCTCCCCGTCCCCCCCACACCCACCCATCATCATTCCAGCTGACCAGGAGAAGACCAGACTTCCGGAGGCTCCACCCACAGCCCTGCTGCTCCTGCTTGTGTCTCGGAGGCTGAAGATTTCTAAAAGGTACATGTAGAGGCTGGAGAGATAGCCCGGGGGCGGGGGGGGGGCATTGGCCTTACAAGCAGCAGACCCGGGTTCTATCCCCGGCATCCCATATGATTGCCCTGAGCACTGCCAGGAGGAATTCTTGAGGGCAGAGCCAGGAGTCAGCCCTGAGCATCTGGAAGTGGCCCCAAACCAAACCAAACCAAACCAAACCAAAAGAATAAAAATATGAAAGGTCTCAGCAGAGCCTACGGGATAAAGTCAAGTTCAGGATAAAGTCTCACTCAGGACCTGCCCGCCACTCCCCTCCCGACTTTGCAAGAGTCTGGGACCTGTAGGGAGTGGTCTTGTCCATGGCCCAAAGCAGCACACCGGGCAGGTCTGTGAAGGATTCAGTCCTCCGTTCTGCCAGAAGAAAGCTGGCCACAAATCCCTTAGAACCACCACAGGCCGAGAACAGGAAGCAGAGAGCAAGCTTTGGAATTGTGAGCCTGGATCTGCAGTTTTTCCTTCTACCGCAGGATCTTGGGCTGGAGTGATAGCACAGTGGGTAGGGCGTTTGCCTTGTATTCGGCCGACCCGGGTTCGATTTCTCCGCCCCTCTCAGAGAGCCCAGCAAGCTACCAAGAGTATCCCGCCTTCACAGCTGAGCCTGGCAAGCTCCCCGTGGCATATTTGACAGGCCAAAAACAGTAACAACAAGTCTCACAATGGAGATGTTACTGGTGCCCGCTCGAGCAAATCAATGAACAACAACGGGAGGACAGTGCTACAGTGCTACCACATGATCTTGATGGTGGCTACACTCTGGGCCACAGTTTCCTCACCTGCAAACTGGGGCCCGGGCTGGTGGCTTCACTGTGGGACCAATCAGATAGCAGACTGAGCCCTGAGCATGCTCCCTAGGACACAGTAAATGCTTGCTACCCAGAGATCAGAGCAGCAGACTCATCTGTGCCAGAGAGCCCAGAAACACTCTAGACAATGTGAGATTTGTCTTGTATTAAATTGCTTCCTCAGGGAGCAGGTGGAGCCCGGGACCTGCACGCAAACACCAAGGCCTAACTCTACCACCTCACGACTGGGCTAAACAGACATGTTAAACTACTGAAAATTTGAGTACCCTGGGATTTTTGAATTTTTGGGGCTGAAATCTCCAGGCCTTCTCAGAGTGGGGATGAGAAACCTCCTCCCACACACCGTCATATTTCTGGAAGTCCTGGCAGCCAAAATCATGGTCTACTGCCGTTACCATTTGGTTTTCTGGATTTTTCTGGAGCATGTGGCCATAAATGTGGCCGCCGGACATCTCCAATCTCTGTAAACCTGACATCCCAGTAGGAGCACAGAGATGGGAATGTAATGTAGCGGTCAACCTAGCTCGACTAAGCGAAACATCAACCCGAGGCTCAACTAGCAGCGACAGCTTAGTAAACCCTCAGACTAGGATTTACTGTCTTCATGACATTGAGATGGAACGATTTTCACAAATTTTCTTTTACAAATGTTTCTTTTTTTTAAATTCCATTTGTCATTCAGTGGTAATGAGCAATAGAAAATAAATTATTGTGGGCTTGCTATGGGAGCAGGCTTGAGGGGTGGTTGGGAAGATGGTGACAATGGTGGAGGGAAGTTGATGGGGGTGGAGGGGTTGGAGTTGGAATATCAAATGCCTGTATCAAATCATCATGAATAACTTTCTAAACCACAGTGTCTAAATAAAGTGGAATAAATAAATAGGCTTCTTCTGTGTGCCCCCCCCACACCCCACTTCCCCTCTCTCTCCTTCAGTAGGAAGGAAAGCCTTAGATCCAGGGAACGGAGCTCGGATTCTTGTTGTAATGTCGCAAGGAGATTTTTTAACGCAGACGAGTCTGAGCTGGAACAAGATAACGAGGTGTCTCCCCACCTCCCTGCCAGACAGCACCAAGTGCCACTGAGGAATCGACTTCCCAGCCTCCCCCCACCATCAAATTATTAATTAGTTGCCTTATTGACTAATTTCTAAGCACTCAGTAAGATTAGGTGACCCATTCAATTTGGACAGGAGGCCAGCAAGAGCTTTCACTCATCTATTTCCGTCCCGTTGTGCCTGCTGCCTGGGGGCTGGGGGTCCAGGAGGGCCGTCAGGAGGATCTCAGCTGCCCCTTCTCCCTCTACCTGAGTCTCTGCAAGCCACGGGGAGACCAGAGCTTCCCAGCGGCGAAGCCCAAAGGAGGCATTTGGGAAGGCTCCTGACGCTTCAAGGGACATGCAGTGCCTGCTCTGGGTTCCTTGGTGCTTTTCACCCATCTGCCACCTCCCTTGGGCACCCCTCTTGTACGGTCTTTGAACCTCCCGAGATGTCAGAAACACAGGCAGTAGGCTTTTATGCTGGTGCGTGTTTGTGTATGTGTGTGTGTGTGGTTGGTCTTCCAATCTCCGGGATATTTTTTATAATGGAAACACTTGCTTTTAAGGATCCCCGGATCTTTTGGCAGCACCCCGCGGGCCTCCCAGAGGCCAGAAGGAGGTTGCACCGTTGCCGGTGCTTTTGAAGGGGAGGGGAGGGGGTTGCCAGGCGTCTGAGCTGTTTTCTGCAGAGTAACAAACAGTTCCTGCCCTCTGTCTTGGCAGCCCTTCTAAGGCATCCTGGAGACAGACAAAGGAGCCACCTTTAGACGCGCCGACCCTGCTGGGGCCCCGGCACACACTCTCTCTTTCCTTTCTGTGACCAAGAGCCAAAGGGTCCCCATGTCCTCCCTTGGGACTCACCTCCAGAGGGCAACCCCCATATCCCAGCTGCTTCTCACAAAACCTCCCCGGGACTGAACCCAGGGAAGAAAACTGCCTTTGCTTTTGCAGGGGGCGAGGAGTGGGGGCAAGAGATGGGGGTCCCGGGGCAGCAGCGGTGGGGGGGGGGGGCGGCACACCACCCAGCACTGTCCCTCCACCCAAACTCGCTTTTGATTCTGTTTTATTGGCTAATGAAAAGAATCATTTAATAGTCAAGAGCCAAGCGGTGACAAAGGAATTCAGGTAAATTAGTTTCAGTTCCTGTGTAGACCGACCCTCTTCTTTGGAATTTGAGCTTTAGAAAATAAAACCCCCCTTTCCCCATTTCTTCCCTACCCTCCTCACCCCTAAGCCTTTTAAAAAGGATTTTTTCCCTTCCCTTTCTAAATCTCTTCAAGAAAGAGGCTTTTTTTTCCCTTTCTTTCATGCACAGAAGTTGGGGAATCAAATGCATCAGAGTACCCCAACGCCGGTGTGTAGAAAATTCAATAAAATCCAAACTAGGGACATTAAACCCATTAAAACAACTTTTATTTTTCTTATCTTCCATTACCCCTTTCTCCTCCTCCTCCTCCTCCTCCTCCTCCTCCTCCTCTTCTTCTTCTTCTTCTTCTTCTTCTTCTTCTTCTTCTTCTTCTTCTTCTTCTTCTTCTTCTTCTTCTTCTTCTTCTTCTTCTTCTTCTCCTTCTCCTTCTTCTCCTCCTCCTCCTCCTCTCTCTCTCTCTCTCTCTCTCTCTCTCTCTCTTGCTGGCACATTTAACATATGCAGACATACACCAAGTAAAAACTTCAAAGCCCACTCTAATAACTAACTGTTTACCTGCCCACAGCATTTATTCACAGATCAACCCCTTCTCCCCCAATCCCAAACACTTAAAGTGCAGTTAAAGTTTAAGCTTTCAGATGCTGCGAGTATTAACAGTCGCTCTTGCTCTCCCAGAAGCTTTGCCCATAAAATCCACAAGCCCGGTTTTCCAGGACTCCGTGGTAATTAACAATCCAGCAGCAAATTAATGATCTGGAGTCCACAAATGGTGTGGAACCAGAGGGCTGACACAGTGAGGAGGGGTCCTGCCTACGGCTGGCTTCTGTAAGGCTTCTGCACGCCAGAAGGAAGCAGGAGTCTGGCCGGCCCAAGTGGCTCAAGCTGGGCCTGACCCATCTCCGCAGACAAAGCCCGAGGCACCTCCCAGGCGCCCTGTTTTACACCTTTTCACTGGATCCATTTTTCCCCTCTCCAGTTTGCAGCTCACTGTCTCGCTTCCTCCCTGTCTGGAAACGGCTTGATTCTTGGCGTCTCTTCTTCAACGCTCTCCTTATTGCAAACAGAATCTGGCTTCCCCTGAACTGGGTGGCCGGGGGTTATGGTGGCAACAGACAGACAAGCTGTTCAGGTGCCGGGGAAGCGAGTGCAGGAACGGCCGACCAAGACGTGGTCTTTAGTAAGAGGAGGGGCCGGGGCCGGGGGATGCATCTTGTCCAAGACTAGCTAGTGTTTAAATAGAAATTTGGGGTCTAGACAAGAGGGCTGCCTGTCCGGAAATTTGAGGTTCGTCCAATCTGCCCCTAAACTCTGCTGTTCAGAAAGGACCGTGCTGGTGTGAATTTTCAGCAGTGCTGTCATTGAAACTTAGAAGTTTCTGGGGGTTTCTGTTGCATTGGATTCCTAGGAAACATTATATTTTCTCCCCAAAAATATAAATCTCATTTCCTTCACTCAGCGGGGAAAAAAAATTGTTTTCCCACCGAGTTACAAGAAAACACACTTTATCTTTCCCAGTAGGTAGGTCATTATCTATTATTGGTTTTTGTTTTCCTGTGGATGTGTCTTTTTTAAAAAATTTTTTGAGGGATGAAAAACATACAACAATAATGGTCCAAACCCATTTATTGTGTTTTTAAAAAACTGATTTTGATTTATTATTGCATGTAGATATTATGTCGACGTTTCTGTTTGACATTTCCTGAGAAATATTTCCGTCTCTGAGGTCTTTTAAAAAATGCATATTTTAAAAGGTTTTTTTTTTCCCTTTCTGTGTTTGTATGGAGTGGCAGAACAGGGGATGTACTCTTAAAGTTCTTTGTGTTTAAAATGTTTATTAACTTAAAAGAATTTACTGGGAAATTATGAACTTTATAAAAGACAGACATTTCTTGAGAGTCAATTGCTTCCAATAATCCCCCTTTTAAAGTCATTTTTTTCGATTCTTTATTCCTATAATTACAGAATGTTTTAAATATGAGTAATTATACCTTGACATATCTGGTGATTTAAAATGGACCTTGGCGGATGATAGTAAGTGGTTTCTACATTTCGTAGTTCAATAAAAATCAAAAGCAGTTAAAAAAAAAAAGAAAGCACGCAACTGGATTCGTTATTCTTTCAAAAATCAGGGATACCCACAGACCTTTTAATTTTTTGGAGGTGGGGGAGTGGTAGGAGGGTGGGTGAAATTTCAGATCGGAACGAAGTCAGAACCCACATCACGAAAACCGGCCCTTTCATGAGAAAAATGAAAAAGCTTTAATCGCCCACACCCGCTCCAAATGACACTTCACATCACCCCAGAACGCTCCACCTCGTGTGCGGGGAGACGCTTTCATCTGAAACATGAAATCCTTAATGATTCTGGGGAGTTCCACCTCCCCACCCGGGAGGATTCTGCTCCATGTCTGGATTTCTTTGGCTATCTCGAAAATATTTGTGGAAACGATTCTTTCTCTCCTCTTCTCCACATCCCACCCCCATTCTTCTTTCTCTGTGAAAGCGATTTGTTTGTTCCAGAGGAGCCCGACGTGGAGGAGGACTGCAGGGCGATCCGATGGCAGTGCCCAGCTAGCCCAGGACACTGTGGGTTGGCGGTGTCCGGCACGGGAAGATCATTTTTCTCCTCTGAGTTTCAATGCCTGAATGTTATTAAATGCCTGAATGTCATTTAAGGATCTGAGACAACAACTACAGTCATCAAAGTAAAGGGAAAGGAAAGGAAAGAGATTCCCGATTGCAGAGGGGATGGCCGAGAGAGCTCACATCTTCACCCCCTTCTTACTACCCGGACAATTAACCTCTTTATAATAAACACGTTTTGATCATCTCTCCCGATCTCTCTCTCTCTCTCTCTCTCTTTCTCTCTCTCTCCCCCCTCATATTCCCAGCTCCCCTTGGAAATTTGGAGTACATGAAATTAAAGTATTTCGGAAACTTCTAGGGTCAGATCTCAACTAAAATAGAATTAAGAGGGTGAGGGCGGGGGAGGAAAACAAAACCAAAACCAAGAAGAGAAGGGGTTTATCCTCCCCTTCCTAACTCTCCAAAAGAAATCGGAATTTATTTCTCGAAACCCTCCTCTCCCCAGCCAGTGGCCATTCTCCAGAAGGTTCTGCAATGGTTTAAAACCTTTCCAGCCCCCTGCCCTGACCCGGCCCCTGGTTGGGGACGGCGGATGGAGGGAAGGTGCTGGCAGTGCCCCCGGCGCTCTCCAGGGGGCGCTGTGACCTCAAGAACACCGGGCCAGCGGCTGTGGCTTGGATCAGGGCTCAAAGCAGGACCGTTCTCCAACTTTGCAACCGTTTTCTCTTCAGATGTTCCCAAGCAGTATTCCAACAAAGGAAATGAAAAAGGGAAACCCACTCTTTCTTCCCCCCTTCTTCTTTCTGTGTTCCATATGGAATCTTTCATATCTGTCCCCAGGACACGGCGTGGAATCGGGAAGCGTATAAAGA
Source organism: Sorex fumeus (assembly GCF_029834395.1). NCBI lineage: Eukaryota > Metazoa > Chordata > Mammalia > Eulipotyphla > Soricidae > Sorex > Sorex fumeus. Next base: position 13,817,625 of record NW_026606140.1, read on the forward strand.
CAGGGTGTCTGAGTCTGTGGCCTCCCTCGTCCCCCTCTTCTCTCCTTCCTTTCTTTCCCTGCCTTCAAGTGCTCTTGGGGTTTTTTTTCTTTCCCTCTGTCCGACCCTCAGTTCTCTCTCTCTCTCTCTCTCTCTCTCTCTCTCTCTCTCTCTCTCTCTCTCTCTCTCTCTCTTTCTTCCAAGCACCCCTTAAGGTAAATAGCAGATAGCTTCCCTCTACCTTCGTTATATTTTTCCTTAATTTGATGCCTTCTTTTAAATAGTCAAGCAGGGATGTCTCGATCCATTTTGGTGGGACATATTCTTAATTATGCAGGAACTCCAAAGCCAAACTATGTATGTGCCTCTCTCTCTCTCTCTCTCTCTCTCTCTCTCACACACACACACACACACACACACACACACACACACGCAAGATCACAATCCTCTCCCCTCCTAAACCCAAACAAAAAATCCTTTTCAAACGGGGCAGAAAATTGGGTTGAAGTTAGCAGCTGGTATTTCAAATGTAGGATGATTGCAAAAGCCTCTCTCAATTTTGGTGTGTGCCTGGGGGTGGGGGGGGTGGTGTAGAAATAATGCAAGGACTCTATAAAGAATAGAACTTTTTCCCACACACACACCCCCATTTTTTTTTTCAGAACTTCTCATTTGGTTAGTTTCAATTAAAGATGCTATTTGATCATTCCTGGAAATTTCAACATTTTTGACCAGGAACCATGAATAACAGGCAATGATAAAAAGAGAGACTGAGACATATATTTAATTAGGTTTGCCAGGGTTGAATCTGGGACTGACGTGGCTGGCTTAGTGCAGTGAGTGATTTGGTCGGAGGCGACTTGTGCCTTTGGAATGGCTACTTTATGGCCTTTTCAGCAAACATTTGAAATACCATTGAAATCTTAGAACATTAAAAAAAAAAAAGAAAAAGAAAAACCAACAAAAAAACCGCCACCCAATTCCATCTGGGTCCCTGCCTTTAAAATAATCAGGGTCCCATTTCCAGGTTTCAAGGGAGTCGGGGAAATAAAGCACATTCATTCAACAGACAAATGACCAGCGGGGCTGGGTGTCTCATTGACGAAAGAAATGTTTTCCAGGGATTTCGACTTTATTATAAATGAGGTTTTATCTCAGGAACTAAAAATACGAGAGAGGAAGGAAACCAGTGAAGGAACTTAAAATACTAGGAACTATGAACCAAATCCTCCCCCTCTCCTCCAAATCCTCCGAAAGGCACTCGGGGGCGTCTCTGAAGGCCAGAGCAAGGCACAAACAAAAGGAAATATTTGAATCCTCAAGACTGGCAGCACAGGGGGGAGCACTGACCGTCCCCAGCCGCAGACCAGCCTTCCCAGTCAGCTTGCGGGGCAGGGCGGTCACAAGCTTCTCTGTCCTCCCAATGCAGAACTGACTGTTTTCCATATATTTGTCTAAACTGATGGGGACAATCACTTAGGAAAATTTCCCTGTGGCATAATTGGAAAGAAGATCCCAGGCTTTTCTACGCAAGTGACACTTGCTGGTGAATATCACCCAGGAAATCAAAAGCAAAAACCCTGACGTCTGTCTTTTAAAACCTCGCTCCCTTCTGACTGTGTCACCATGGTCCGATTTGAAAACAGAATCTGGGCGAAGGAAATCCTACCAAATGAGGTTTTGTTTTTTAAAAAATGTTTTAAAATGTTCATACTCCAGTATCTCTTCGGGGGCGGGGGGCCAATAAATCTTTCCCCTTTTAAAAGTGTGAGATTGTTCTGCATTCTCTCTTAGAATTCAGCGCATTCATTTCAAAAAGGAAAACCCTGATGTTTTTCTCTAGGTTTTCAGCAGCCTGCAAGAATGTTAGAGCCTGGGGGGGGGGGGGGGGGGGGAGAGCCGTGTGATTTTAAGTGGGAATGCTTATTTATATGGGAAAACCATCAACTTAATCACAAAACATGCTTTCATTAGCTGCGCTCTTGCTCCTTTGGAAATAAGCTCATTCCTCTCGGTTTTAGGGTTTTTTTCTCTTGTTTTTTTGTCTTTGTTATGTTATGGTCTTGTAAAATAGCTGAAGCTCATAAATCCCTTTGCAAATGGTGATATGCTGATTTAGGGGTCTTGATTATGAGTGCGTAAAACCGAAGTTCCAAAGAATTTATGATAATTATTCACTAATATAATGCTGTAATAACAAGGGAAAGAAAAAAAAAACGACAAAAGCAATTATAAGCAGTTAATCTTGCCCAGATTTCTGATGGCGTCATACCTTACAAAGTGAAAGAGAAGCAGGCACAGGTAATGATAGCAATAATAATAATATCAGAAGAAGAAGAATACAGTAAAAAGCAATTAGTTTCCATACCTGAAGCGATCTGCAAATTCTTTCAGCCGCTCTGAAATGGGGAAGGTTGTTTTTCTCGCCGTGGGCTGGCAGGAAGCTGTCTTCTCAAAGGAGCCAGCAGATGGCGCGCGAGCCCTGGTCACTGGTCCCCGGGCCTGGCCTTGGGTTTTGGATTCGGATGAACCTCTTGGGGCTGCAGACCCTTGGATCTTGGGTTTGGGCTCTGGAAAGACACTGCTCCCAGCAGGAGCCCTAGGCCAGGAAGGGAGCCACCGTCAAACCAACAGAGCTGTACTGGGGAGACGACAGCGCTTGGGGGAAGCCTTGAGCAGAACCTTTTTCGTGGCTTTCTCGTGGCGTGGGTGGATTTTGGCCAGCCACCATGGAGCAGAAATGAGGCTGTTTCTTGGATTATCCCAATCCTTTCAGGCATTCGGGGAGGGAAAAAAACAGATTGTCCCCTACGTGCTGTGCCGTACTTACAAGTCCTTCCCTACCCTTGGTACTGAGAGATTATTTGAGTGTTTCCTCAAGTCTTCGAATCAAATGTTGTCTTGTGCCTGCGGCCCCCAGACAGGCATATCCACGGGGCTGAAGACGGGAGAAGCACAGCGTGAGTGCGTGTGTCTTCATGCTAGTTCAGGGGTAGGGGTGGCCGGGCATGCAGGGGTGGGTCACGGGGAATCCTGGAGGTGAGGGGAGATGGCCTGAGAAGACGGTCTGACCCGAATCCAGGAGGGAGGGAAGCCAGGGCTTCCTGGGACAAGGGAAGGTTCTGGAAACCGTTGCCATGGGGTCTCTGCTCAACTTCTCTTCTGCCCCCACTCCGGGCAGAGGGAAGCGAAAGGACGTTTCGTGGGTCCTTCCATCGGTGTGCAGGCTTTGAGGTCTCCAGAACACCTTCCAGAGGCCGCCCCTGGAGAAGGGCGACCAGCTCCCGGCGAGAGCCGCCAGCGTCTGAGTCATAGACGCGGCTGCACGGGAGACATCGTGGCTGTTTGTGGAAACTTGGATTCCTGAGAAATCCACCAGAGCACTTGGCCAGGAGCATCCCCGGCCAGTCCCCCTGTTCCCCACTCCCTTTTCTGAGGGTCTGAGTTTTTATGCAACACCCAGAGACTCACTCAGGGCTGCAGCATTGGAGTTGGGATAGACGGTGGCCCCACCCAAGGCCTCTTTCGAGCCGGGAAAACATTCCAACATCGATTTTGTTCCCGCCGGTGTGGGGTTCTGCCAGGGAGCCGGGAACTCAGCCCGGTGCCCACGTCACAGCACCTCAAGGAACTTTCTGGAACCTTCCGGAACCTTCCTCAAAAGTTCTAGCATGAGCCTGCTTCTTGGATAGGGGCTCAGAGTGACAGCTGGGTTCCGTTTCTTTGTTGGTAGTCCCACCGCCTGAAATTAGACAAAGGGCGAGAGTTCAGAGAGTGGGAGAGGGGTGGAGGACCCCGGGTCTGGAGGTGATTGAGCCTGGCTGCTGAGTACGTATCTGAGCAAGGAAGGGGTCTCTGATGATGAGGAGTCACAACTGGAAGGAGGTTTCCGTTCAAAAGTCAAGAGGGACATCCCTCAACACACAGACACGCACACAAACACCAACACACATGTGCATACCAGTACACACATGCACACACACACACACACACACACACACACACACACACACACACCCCGAACCCCTTGCAGTTTTTGCGTCTCTGCCTTAGCTCTCTATTCCCAATGCACAGGACACACGTTGCTCTGAGAATCTCCAGAAAAGTGTCCGCCATAGAGGCAGGCTACAGGGTCAGCCAGGAGGGGAACTGGGGCCACTGGTGGTGGCAAACGTGCCCAGGTGAGGGGATGGGTGATGGAACACTGTGACTGAACGCCGTTATGAGCAACTTGAACTGTGTCTCTCAGGGGGACTCAAAAAAAACCTTTTTTTGAAAAAATAAAATGCAGACTCTGCCTCTCCATCTGCCTGTCCTCCTTTATGGCCTTGGGGCCCAGTTCACTGCTGGGGACCTCAAGCAGGGCCATGGCCGGAGCTGCCGGAGGCCCAGTGGACATGGGGTGTGGGCCTCCTGGGCTGCAGGGGGTGCCCAGCCTTCTGACCCACTGGGTCAGCGGAAAGGTCAGCTCATGCTGCCCTCTTGGCCATGGTCAACCATCTGCAAGCCCACCCCCCTGCCTCCCTCCTCACTGTCCTCTCCCACCCCTGGCTCTCAGATTGCTCCCACCACAACCCACCCTTGTGTGTGGCACCCCAGAAACCCAGCACCCAGAGGGACCAGGATGGGTGGTGACCCAGATAGGCGTTAAAAGAGTGTCCCCATGCCGGGGTGGATGGCCAGGAGAGCCCTGCGAGGGCATTAAATTTTGTTCTTCCAGAAGAGGTGAGCACGGCAGCAGGGAGGGCTTCCTGGAGGAGGTGAGAGCTAAGCTGAGACCCGACTCTGAAACTGGAGGAACCAGGAAAGGGGCCGGCTTGGGGTGCCACAGGCAGAGGGGACAGCAGAGAGGAAGTGCCCTGGTCTGGGGTCCCAGGAAGGAGCATGGAGTTTGGGGAACAGGCAGAGACCCCCTCCCTCCTTCAAGACACACACACACACACACACACACACACACACACACACACATACACGAGTCTAGACAGCAATGTGGAGCTCGGGAGAGTGAAGGGCAGGTAACAACCTCCGGGTCCTTGTGTGCTCACACCTGCAGTCTTTGAGGGGTGGAGGGTCTCCAAAGGCAGTGCTCTGAGCTGGCTCCTGGCTCTGTGCTCAGGGCTCACTTCTGGACGGGCTCCGCAGTGCCAGGGATGAAGCTGGGGCCAGCCACATGCATGGCAAGCCCCTCCCCACGGTCCTGTGGCTTCAGCCTGATGTGGCCATCCTGGGGCGGACATGGTTTCCCCAGATTTTCTCCCCCACTCCTCCCCACAGCCACCAACGCCCCCTCACTCTGCGCCCTGGATGGGAAACTGGACCAGGAGGGTCACGCCAAAGACACTGCCCCCAATTGGGGGCAGAGACAAGCCAAGGCCAGGGTGGAGTGTGGGGAGGGGGCCAGGTCTCTAGGATGGGGGGCTCCTGGGGGGGCAGTGCTCAGCCTAGGTGGGTCCCCGGGGGCAGGGTTTTCCTCCGGCTCTCCCCTAGGACCGCGCCTGCCCTCCCCTCAGGCCCGTTCTGTACAAACGGGAACATCTTGGCTGTGGGCAGCGCCTGGCTGTCCACCCGGCTGTCCTTCTCCTATGGAAGAAATTGAGGGGGGGAGGTCTGGGGGGCCGGGTCTTTGATGTTGCGGGGAGGGGGGCACCTTTTCAACAAATGTCTCTCGCAGACACGGTGATTCCATCCGCGGCACATCCGTTTTGGAAAACGCCTGCTAATTAAATGAATGTTTTCAACCCGAGAGCGTGTCTGAGCTGCTTGCAGACGTCCCCGAAGAAGCTGGAAGGAATGCTTCAGATGTCGGCCCGCGTGGGCTGCCCGGGACCTGGGCTCCTCCAAGCTTCTGCTCCATCCGTGCCCTTCTCCATCAGTGCCCGGGCGGGTGACCCCGGGTGCCAGTCACGCATGGGCTCCTCAGCTGGCCGAGTTCTGGGCATGGGCGGAGCTTTGTCCCGCATCTCTGAGCATCCACGGTTCTTACCACAGAACCCGAATAGACCCAGAATCCAAGTGGGTCTGTTCCGCTCCGGGAGCCTCCCAGGTAGTGCCCAGCAGGGCCAGGGGTGCCCTTGGGTGGACACTCACAGTTGAGTGTTCAACTGCTGATGAGATGCTGGGGGCCATGCAGTACTGGGAAGTAAACTCCTGGCTGAGCGGGTGTTTGGAATCCACGTAAGGTGGGTCTTCTCTGGGCTCTCTGCAGCCCCCAAACTAGGTCTTCTGAGACCCCTCCTCCCCCAGATCTGGGCCCCTGTCCAGCCTCTCGTGTTTAGTAGCCGAGGGCCTGGGATGATAGCTGAGCCCTTCCCAGCTTTGGTTCCCCATCAGAGCAGACGGCACCGCGCACCACCCACCCAACCTCTCCAGACACAGACATCTGCAAATCGATTCCATGACGGGGAATGAGAACTTCCTCATAAAGTTCCCTAAAGAGTCAAGTTTCCTCAACCGGGGGTGGGCTGCCCCCAGTGCTGCCCACGGGTGAGGAACCCCCCACCCCCCAACCCCATCATGCTGTTTGGCAGTAAAGGTTCGCTCTCTTAACTGGCTGTGTTCGCCCGAAACACCCCCTTTCTTTTTAAAAATTTTTTTTATTTTAATGAATCATCGTGAAATACATTTGTAGACTTACAGACTTTAGGGCTGGAGCGATAGCACAGCGGTAGGGCGTTTGCCTTGCACGCAGCCAACATGGCCGACCCGAGTTCGATTCCTCCGCCCCTGTCGGAGAGCCCTGCAAGCTACTGAGAGTATCTCGCCCACACAGCAGAGCCTGGCAAGCTCCCCGTGACGTATTCGATATGCCAAACACAGTAACAACAAAGTCTCCAATGGAGACGTTACTAGGCCTGCTCGAGCAAATTGATGATCAACGGGAGGGCCTTTACTTTTACTTACTTACAGACTTTTATGATTGTGCTTCAGTCAAACAATGTTCAAGTACCCACCCCTCCACCAGTGCCCATTCCCCACCCCCAATGTTCCCTCCCCCCACGACAACCCCTTCCCACCCCCTGCTCTGTGGCAGACACATTCCCTCTTATTCTCTCTGTCCTTCTGGGTGTGATGGTTTGCAAAACAGGCAACAAGCAGCCATCATGTTTGGTCCATCGTCCACTTTCAGCATGCATCTGCTATCCCGAGCGAGCCCTCCAAGCATCACTTATTTAGTGCTCACAGCACAGTGGTAAGGCATTTGCCTTGCACGCAGCCAACATGGCTGACTCGAGTTCGATTCCGCCGCCCCTCTCGGAGAGCCCGGCAAGCTACGGAGAGTACCTCACCCGCACAGCAAAGCCTGGCAAGCTACCTGTGACGTATCTGATATGCCAAACACAGTAACAACAAATCTCATGATGGAGACGTTACTGGGCCCGCTCGAGCAAATCGATGAACAACGGAAGGACCGTGATACCGTGACACTCTCCACCCAGCTGCCTTTTCCCTCCCAACGCATGAGATCGGCTACCAGGCCCACATCCCTTTCTGAGTTCTCTGAGCTGCATTACCAGGTTCTTGGCAGCTCCTCTGTTAAAGGCAGGCATGGGCTTTTCTCGTCAGACTGCAGGCCACGGGCGACGACTGCATCCTGTCCCCCACGTGTGAGAAAGTTGTTCCTGCTCCCCACGTGCTTTGAATTGTCAGGGAAAGGGGGTTCTCAGCGTCTCCTACTTCCTAGCTCCCTTCCCGGCCTTCTGCAAGGGAGTTCAGGGGAAGATGCATCTGAACAAATACAGGCACACTTTCTGGGTGCTGGGGCAGTGCAGCCGAGGCCAAGAAGCTTGTGGAGAGCCATGGAGAGAGGATGGAGGTTTGGTGGGTCCCGCTGCCAGCACATACCCAGCCGGACTGTCTGGGGAGGGGCCTCAGGCCAGGCGCGAGAGCCACTGAGAACCCACCTGCACTGTCACAGAGCCATCAAGGACCCGCCCACTGTGGACGCCCCCTCATTGGAAGGGGAGAGGGGGCGGTGGGGGTGTAGGGAGTCTCACATCTCCTGGGAAGGGGTGACCCTATTAATGACCCTGTCAGTGGCCTGTGAGTTTCTCTCCAAAGTCCCCCAAGAGCTCATCATTTCTACTTGAAATTTTCTTTTGGAAAATATTCTTGACCAAAGAACTGTGATCTACAAAGTTATTGATAATTGAGTTTTAGGCTTATCATGTTTCGACGTCAATCCCACCACCAATGTCAACACTGGTGGATAGAAGTTGACACTTGTGTTTCTTTGTCTCTAAAAATGAAAGTGTTTGCTGCTGGAGCAATAGCACAGAGGGTAGGGCGTTTGCCTTGCACATGGCCGACTCCGGTTCGATTCCCAGCATCCCATATGGTCCCCTGTGTGTGACTCGCTGGGTGTGATCCAAAAAGAAAAAAAAATTTGTGGACCCAGTCCATGAGAGTCCTGTATAAAATACGTGTTTTCTTTCTTTCTTTCTTTCTTTCTTTCTTTCTTTCTTTCTTCCTTTTTTTTTTAGGTTTTGAGCCATACCCAGCAATGCTCAGGGGTTCCTCCTGGCTCTGCACTCAGGAATCACTCCTGGCGGTGCTTGGAGGACCAGATGGGAAGCCGGGGATCGAACCTGGCTCAGCTGCATGCGAGGCAAATGCCCTCCTCACTGTCCTATTGTTCTGGCTGTATCCTTGCTTCTTTTTTTTAGGGGGGTCTCACCAATGATGCCCAGGGATTACTCCTGGCTCTGCACTCAGGAATTACTCTTGGTGGTGCTCTATGGGATGCCGGGGATCGAAACCGGGTGGGCTGCGTACACAGCAAATGCCCCCTACACTGAATTATCATTCCGACCCTCGTGTTTTATTTCTTTGGCTCCCTTCTACTTTCTCAAGCGGCAGCTGCAACATGTGCTAGCAACACATTCCCAATCTCTTTCCCTCCCTGCTTCCCTTGAGACTTGACCCCAGGAGAAACGGTCTTCAGAGCAAGGTTCTAGTTCTCCACCTGCCATTTCCTCCTCCCTGCCCACCCTCTCTCCCTCTCCTCACATCCTTCCTCTTGGGATGTTTTCTCCACCCCTCCCTCACCTGCTGACCCAGGGTAGCGGCTGGACACAGCCACCCCCAGCTCCGCTCAGCCCCAGAGAGGAACTTCGGCTGCCGTGGTACCACACCCACCTGCCCTGCAGGAGACACCCTCTTGGCCAGTGTGTTGTGTGATGTCCTCTCTACCAGGTGGCCGCGGAGACAAAGCCCCTCGGAGGCCATGCCCTGACTCCCGACAGCTGGACCCTGAGCTCAGAAAGTCCCTTTCTCGGAAGCGCCCAGTTCCCTCTTAGAACAGGTGCTGTGCTGCGCAGGCTTCGTAAGAGCTTCTTTGGAAAGCAGAAAATGTTTCAAGTGAGTTCAGAGAGATGAGTGGCTTTACCGGAACAAATATTTTGCTCTTTGTCAGTCCTTGATTATAGCTGACTGCACTTTTCTCCCTGAATGGAGTCACGAGGGGTGGGGGGAGGCCGGGCGAGGGGGAAGCAGCTCATTTGAAGCTTGAAAATGCTCGTCTTCCTTTCCACTCTGCACTGGCTCTGCCCCGCCCCGGTGTGCGCCTGTGTTTGTGCCAGCCACAAAGCCCGCTCTTCTCCTCCGCTGCCTGGTTTGTTTTCTAGAACCATCTCACTCCCCTCCGCCTTTTGTCCTGCTCGCTCTTCCTGCCCATCGGTTTACCTTGCTAATAGTAAGGACCCCGAGCCTTGGGCCAGCCTTGGGCCAGTGTCTATGCCCTTCGCTCTCTGGAGGGGACGGCGTCTGTATGAGGAGACGGGGCAGTGGGGGTGGGGGCGTGAATGCTACTCTCTGCTGCCCAGGGGAACACGTGCATGGAGAAAAATCCTCTAGTGGCCCCCTTCGATCGTGCAGCACAGCTTCCTGGAGGAGGAGGCATCGTCTGCATCTCACAGGTGAGGAGGCCAAGATCCAGGCAGTGACTTGTCCAAGGTCTGGCAATGGGCTCGGAGAGAGAGAGCACTTGTTTGGAGCTAGGGGCCTGGACCCCCAAATCTCAGCTTGCAACTGAGATTTATGCTGTTCCCTGGGAATTGTTAGCCTGTGACCAATGAAGAGACGGAGGCACAGTGAAATTTTGTGGGTGCAGCTGTCTGTCATCTCTTGGGTTTCAGGGGTGCGGACCCCGGATGCCACACCAAAGGGCATTTAACGGGGTGGGAGCTTTTGCGGTTGTGGGCTTCAGGCAGAGTGTGATCTAGACGCCTGCTATGTCGAAGAGCCTAATGAGACCAGTTGACTTTGCTCACCCAGCGCTGTGGTATGGGTGACTGACCCGCTGGCCTCCACTCTGGACATAGATAAGCAGGAGTTCCGGCCATGGTCACCCATGTTCCTTGGAGAACCAGAGAGGTTGCTAGAAAAATCTTTCTAGAGCTTGATCTCTGTTCTTTCCCTTTCTCCCGTTCCCATTCTCTTTGTTTCTTTCTCACCCTCTCCCTTTTACTTCTCTCCCTCCCTCTCCCTCTCCCTCTTTCTCTTCCTCTCCCTCTCCCTCTCCCCTCCCTCTCCTCACTTTCTCCTCCCTTCCTGACCATATTCTAGCTATTGCATGCACAAACCAAACCACAAAGTCTTCACATTTTTTGGTCCTATTTTTGGGTCACACCTGGTGATGCACAGGGGTTACTCCTGCCTCTACACTCAGGAATTACTCTTGGTGGTGCTCGGGGGACCATATGGGATGCTGGGGATCGAACCCGGGTCGGCCGCATGCAAGGCAAATCCCTACACGCTGTGCTATCACTCCGGCCCTGGAGTCTTTACATTAGTGTGATGCTTTGCATCATGTTTTTCCACCGCATCCTGTCCATGTGAAATAAAGACACTCATAGCTGTCCAGCAGGGTCACTCAGAGAGGTCACTGGGGTCACAGTGGCATCTCGATGGACCCATGACCCCTGCTATTCCTCACTCGGGCTGGGTTTCCAGAATCTAGAGTTTTGCCCTGCCCTGGCGTATTTCTTTCTTGGATGGGAAAGATAATACAAGAATTAAGGCCCTTGCCTTGCATTCAGCTAACCTGGGTTTGATCCCTGGCACCACACACAGCCCCTCCAGGCCCTCCAGGAGAGACCCCTGGGTGCAGAGCCAGGATAAGCCAGGATAAGCAGAGCCAGGAATGAGCCCTGAGCACTGCCGAGGGAGGCCCCAAGCCCCATTTCCCCTCAGAAATAAAATACAACAGAAGTTCCCTGGGCTTTTCCCTGACCGGCCTCTGCTGCAGATTCGGTGCCTTCCCTTCAAGTTGGCTTCCTTCCACGCATGCTCCTGTTGAACACAGTCTTACAGACATGCTGGGTATCGGTTTTCTTTAAGCCCTGAGTCAGGGGTTGCCAGATCCCCCACCTCACAGACCGCAGACACCCCCAGAGGCTCTGATACTCCCTTAAAATCCATATTTGCATCCCAATGCCAGACTGAAAACCCATGCCCGGGAGAGCAGGTATGGCCGAACCCTCTCCAGGAAAGCAGAAGGCTCAGCTCCGGGTAGAAAGGTGGGACTCGGTCCTTTGGGGGTGGCAGAAAGTGGGCAAGGAGCTGTGCTCCATGGACACTATGTCCAGGGACATGTGAAAACATACCGAACTTTGCATTGATGAGATAGAAACTTCCCACTGTCTACTCGAACCCCTTAAAGCCCATCCAAGCATGGACTTGGGCTCCAAGACCCCAGATTTCCACTCGGAGTCTCCCCCCAAGACAGGAGACACTTGGCATGAGGAAGGACCCTGGGTAACGAGACCCCAAGATTCCAAGCATGGCAGGGGGGTCCCTAATATGTGTGATCGTGTATGGATCAAACATAGACACTTGGCCTTCTCTGAAACACGTTATTGAATGAAAATGGGGGCAGGTTGCAATGGTGGCAGCGAAGGAAGTGAAGAGAAGGACGCGGGGATATGCCACAATGGAAGGTTTGGAAAGTGCTTTACCGTGTCGTTGAGACATAGAACTCTCTCCGATTGGACATCTCGGGACTGGAGAGAAAAATGGGTAGGGTGGACACAGGCTTTGCATGCAGGAAACCCAGGTTCTATCCCTGGCATGACTTTGTCCCTCAAACATCATTGGGTATGCCCCTCCCCCCAAACAAACAAAAGAAAGAAATAAAACATATTTAAGGGGAGGACACTCGGATTATTCCTGCTGCCGCACAGGAGATAGCACATGGTGCCAGGCATGAAACCCAGGTCAGCTGCAGGCCAGGCCTTGACCCCCGTGAGATCTCCAGGAACCCAGCTCCATGGAGCTCGGCAGGACCCCGGAGTGGCTGGGAAATATCAGGAGAGAAAGGCAGCCCTGGCGGCGCTCCGTGGTGAGGAAGGCATCCCGGCGCTTTCCCCGACTCCTGGCGCCTGTGTCTTCACTTCGCCCTTTCCATCCTCTCTCAGCACACAGGGACGGTGAGAGGCTGGACGGGCCGGGGGCCACACAGGAGCTGTGGCAGGGTCAGTCGGGAGCCTCCGAGGGCCAAGGGGCCCCTGCACTCTCTGCGTTCGGACACCCCCCCCCCCCATTTCAGAGCTGCAGCTCTGAGCAGTTCCAGTCTGTAAGCGGTCCCTGCTCGGCAATGGGGACTCTGACGCCTGCCCTGCATGCTTGGCCCCCCGCGGTCCCGGGTTCTTCCCACCCAGACAAGCATCCTGCAGCGGACGCGTGGCCCTCTTCAGAGACGTGGGAGCTCGCCCTCTGCGTGGTTCTTTGATGTCATTCTCCTAGGCTGACTCCAGCAGCACCCCGTGTCCCCCAGCTCTGCCTTCCCCACCAGCCACCACATTGCCGGGGAGCCAGGGTCCTTGTCTCTGCGCCCTGCAGCCGTGGACCTGCCCTCGGGACTGCACCCCACTCCCTCCCTCCCTTTCCCTTCCCAGCCCAGCCAACAGGGCACAAGCCAGTTATACACAACAGGTGTGGACACACACACACACACGCGCATACACTGTCATTCATATACACAGCTCTGGACACGTGTCCACACACACACACAAACACTATCATTCATACAGATAGCTGTGGACACGTGCACACACACTGTCATACACACAGTCGTGGACACACAATGTCACACACAGGTGTGGACACACACTGTCATTCACACACACTGCTATGGACACATGCATTCACACACTATCATTCACACACAGCTATGGATGCGTGCACACACACGCACAGAGTGTCATACCCATAGCTGTGGACACATGCACACGCACACATACTGTGACACACACAACTGTAGACACACACACACACTGACATTCACACACAGCTGTGGATACATAACACATTGTTATTCACACATACAACTGTGGATGCGTGCACTCACATGCACTGTTATTCACACATGACACACACACTGTCAAACACACAGAGCTGTCATTCACACACACTCATGCCCCACACCTTCACAACCTCCTGTTTATACATGCACTATATATATCTACATACTCCTACACACAGCACACACACCTGAGCATGCACAGCACACTCTCACATGCTCCCACCTCCTTTACACTTTCCTACACACAGTTCTCTTGAACAGACACACTGAAACACCTCCCCTCCACACACACTCACCCATGCACACACTCCAACAAACACACAAATTCCATGTACACTCCTACTTACACTCACACACGTTCTCCTACACACACTCCTACACACACACACTCCTACATACGCAAACTCCTATAATCACACTTCTACATACATTTACTCCTATAAACACACACTCTTACCAGCACAATAGTCCTACAAATACACAAACTCCTACAAACACACCCACGTATGCAGAAATGCACATTCCTGCAGTCTTACCAGCATACTCCTACAAGTACACATACTCCTAAAAGCCTACATGTGCTTACACAACTCCTACAACACACACTTCTACATGCACACTTACACTCACACACACACACATACGCTCCCCCCCCCACACTCCCATACTCCCCCCCAGCACACCCCATATCACAGACACACATCGGGGCCTTATTGGCCGCTGTTCTCCAGAGAACTTTGCCGTGATGTCAGAGAGGAAAAGTTCAAATGAAAATCAGATCCGGTAATTATAGGATTTTCTACACGCACATTTTTTTTTTCCAGGCTGGACTTGAAAATGAAAGAGGCCCAGGAGATGAGAGCCTTCCCTGGGGGCTGGGGAATAGGGAAACAAAACCACATTTAAGGGAGTTGAAGAAACTCCCTAAACTGTTCTTTTCAAAAACGTTCCCCCGAGTGGGAGCTGGTGACCCAACTTGCCATCCCCGGTGTGCTGTGACCTTGGCATTGGTGTGCCGGGTCCTTTTCTGGAATTTTCGAGGACACGGCCAGGCCTTTCCTTTCAAGGGTCTGTTTCTGTCCAGATCAGGACTCTGGAGACCGTCCAGGTCTATTCACTGTAGCAAACACACACTGAGCATTTAACAAGTACCAGACATTAGACAAGCCGCTGGAGCACACAAACACCTAGAGGTGTCTAGAGCAGTAGGGGAATGAGCGCAGTATTAGGCAGGGTGAATCAGTGGTAGAGAAAAGGGAAAAACAAAGGAAGCATTTCAGGGCAATGGGCTTCAGGCACAGCCGAATCCAGGATCCCAGACAGTTAGCATATGACCACACTCCTGGGCTGACCAGGTCAGACGTGGTTGCTCAGGTTGAAAGGTGGGGAACAGACTGGAATCTGGGAGCCTGTGCTATGAGACGGTCACTCACTGTGCTCACAACGTGATAACCTTTCAATTGTTCAGGAAGAAGAGCTTTGTAGCTTGCACAAAGACAGGCAACTCTGGAAAGGAATGTGAGACGCAGGCGTGTGGCACAGAGGGGAGGTTAGAGGTCATCTTAAATGTGCCAGATATTCCCAAACACACAGCATAAATGCCACCTGGACTTCTATGTTTATCGCAGCTCTACTCACAATAGCCAGAATCTGGATGCAACCTGAGTGCCAGAGATCAGACGACTGTTTTAAGAAACTATGGTACACCTACACAATGGAATTACTATGCAGCTGTTAGGAAAGATGAAATCGTGAAATTTGCTTATAAGTGGATGGACATGGAGAGTACCACGCTGAGTGAAATGAGTCAGAATGAGAGGGACAGACATAGAATGACTGCATTCACTCGTGGGATATAAACAATATGAGACTAATATGAGACTAATACCCAAGGACGGTGGAAATAAGGGCCAGGAGGATTGGTTCATGGTTGGAAGCCTGCCTCAAGTGCTGGGGAAGATGGAAGCTGGGATAGAGATGAGACCACTATGACAAAGATAGTTGGAAATGGTCACTCTGGATAAGAACTGTGTGATGAAAAAGAGGAACAAACATGATAAACTTTCAGTATCTGTATTGCAACTCATGATGCCCAAAAGGAGAGAGGGAGGGAGAGAGAGAGAAGAGAAGGAAAGTGCCTATCAGAGAGACAGGCTAGGGATGGGTAGGAAGGAAACTGGGGACATTGGTGGTGGGAATGCACACTGGTAGAGGGATGGGGGTTGGAACATTGTATGACTGAAACCCGACAATGAACAGTTTTGTGACTCCATCTCACAGTAATTCCATTTAAAAATGTGCCAAATATTTAAGCTGCTCTTTGTGGAGTTCAGCCCTTGGGAAAGATGAGCCACCATTGTCATTGCCACAGACGGCCTCTTCACAGACCACGAGCTGCCTAGAGGAGCTCCGTAATCTGAGTGGGGTCTCTTGACCTTGCTTGAAAGGGTGCTCGTGTCTTTGCACCCTGGAATTAGGGTGGGCAACAACCATTTGGCTTGGTTTGGTCTGTGGACACCAGGAAGCTGATGTGCCATTTCTGAGTGGATGTTTTAGGAGCCGGATTTCAATCTACCACCGTGGCGTGTTTCTTTGCTATGGTGATCAGAAAGGCTCTGGGTATGGGCTGTGTCATCAACCTGGTACCATGGTGAAGACATGGAGGGAAGAGCCCCCCAAGGGCTGCCACAGAAGTGGAATATGAACGAGAAATAGAGCTTTGCTGATCTAATGCCCTACATGTGAGTTTGTTTGTTACTGCAGCCAAACCTTTCCTGGGCTGACAGATGGGGTGACACACGCCATAGAACAGGGTCTCCAGAACTTTTATTCTTCAGAGGCTCACTCTCTTCACCATTTGACAATCATCCCATTATACAGATCTAAATAAAGACAAGGGGGGTGGAGCTGAACTTGAGGGGAGAGATTTGATTCAGTTATGAGAGAGTCTGAGTTGGATTCTTCATGGGGGAAGAATGTGTGTACAAGGAAAGGGAGGTCAGACGGAAAATACAGAGCATTTTATATGTGATAAAAATGGAAGGGGGAAAATGGAAGTGGGCATCAATGTACATGTGAAAAGGAAATGTATAAAAACCACAGAATATTTGAAGAGGCAAAAGGCAAACCTAATGGGCTTAATTAGGGTTCTGTTAAATAAACAAGGGCTCTTTAACCAGTATGGGATGTACCCTTCCACGTCCAGATTTTCACAGATGTATTTAAAAGGCAATATTATGCATCCTATATATTGGAGGTTTTTTCTTCGGCACATCTACCAGCAGAAAATGGAACTTAAAATCCTGGGCATGAGGCTAGAAAGATAGTATAGGGATTCAGGCTCTTGCTTTGCACACAACTGACCCAAGTTTGATCTCAGGCATTGCAGATGGTCTCCTGAATCCCTCAAGGAATGATACTTGTGTACAGAGCTAGGAGTATGGCCCCCAAAGAAACAAATAACCCTCCTGGAATTTTGGAGTTCTCAGAAAATGGAAATGATGGGTTGTGGATCTTGGAAAGCCCCAAAGAAGGTGGATGATTTTTTTTTTCATTGTCAGTTTCAGAAACATCTGTAATGTTTTCTACTTATCTATTGTAGACCCCGGAAATATTTGTGGAGAGGGAGACACTCTCAGTTCTCTCTCTTGAGTTCTTTCAGAACTTGGTAATAATAATATAGGCATTCATTTCTGTGCTCTGTAACTCAGTTGCTGCTGTTATCTGGGAAAGAAAATTGACAGAATTCACAGCCCATGGGGCACAGGTGTCTGTGTGACTGGGATTTGTGATTGAGGATGGCAGAATGGAGGTGATTTTCTTGGGCTCATGGTAAGAGTTATGGTAATTTTCTTGAGCTCATGGCTCAAGACAGTGATGCTAAGGGCACCCCTGGGCAATGGATGTCCCCTTTCGTCTCCATTCTTCTGTGGGCAATGGCCTGCTCTGATACTCACCTGGGAGATGTGCTCTGATACTCACCTGGGAGATGTGTGCTCTGGTATTGTGTTATGTTGCCACGAAAATAAATCTAGACAACAATGTAGAGTATGGCTTATCCCAATATATCGTCCATGTCAGGATAAACCATTGGATAATGGTCATGACGGCAGTGAGGGTAGGGGTGAGGAGTAGAAGGATTATCAAGTGTCATGAGATGACCTGGGTCTTTGGCAGCATAACTTTCCCCAGTGGAATATCAAATTCAAGAATAGAGATGAGCTAATGGCCATTGACATAATAAGGCTGTGAAGTTGCCATTGGATGGAGATCGTACCTGCTTCCACTTGAAGCAAGCTCCATCTTCCTTTTTTGTCATTCGTTAGCAGATGCTGCCCTCCCCAACCTCTATTGGCAGAAACATGGCACAGGTGCCATTGGAAACCTCTCCTGTGTCTGGGGCAGGCAGCACTAAATGATCCCAGAATTCTTTTAGTTCCTTTTCACAGTCTCACAATTGCCCTCAACCATGTACTCTAGGAAACTAAGATTGATTGGTAAGGCTTGGTATGCAACATTAAGTTGGGTTGCAGTTTAATGATAGCACAGCAGGTAGAGCATTTGCCTTGTATGTGGTCAACCCGGGATTTGATTCCTCCATCCTTCCCAGAGAGCCCGGCAAGCTATGGAGAGTTTCCCACCTGTACAGCAGAACCTGGCAAGCTCCCCATGGCATATTCAATAAGCCAAAAACAGTAACAACAAGTCTCACGATGGAGACATTACTGGTGCCCACTCAAGCAAATCAACGAACAGAGGGAGGACAGTGCTACATTGCAATTTGGTTTGTGATGCTCAGGGGTTACTCCTGGCTCTGCACTCAGAAATTACTCCTGGTGGTGCTTGGGGGATCCTATGTGAATCCAGGAATCGAACCCAGGTCGGCCGAGTACAAGGCAAACACCCTCCCTGTTGTCCTATTTTCTGGCCCCCTGGGTTTCCATTCTTGATTCAGACAGAGGGGTTTCCTTTCCTGAATAAATGAATGCTTGAGGTTTCCCTTAGGCTCTTGAGTTTTGGCCCTTTGACTCAGAATTCCTGTGCCTCTCCTTTCACCCTGCAAGAGTTCATGCCCTTTATCAAGAATTTCTAGAGTATTCCTTGAGTGGATGGGGAATCCTTCCTGAGCACTTTGCCCGATGACCCAGACTCAGTCCTGAACTCATGTAAGTTAGCAGAGCCTGATCTCCGCCATGACAAGGAACCCAGGAGAAGAGGCTTGCATTGCTGTCTCTAGAACTAGCTTCTTGTGATTGTGTGAGTCCTGTTTGTAGAGTTGGCCAATTCGCGTTCAAACTCAGCCACTTTTCAGCCAATGGCTATGAACCCACAGAAGGTCTGGCTCCTGGTAGCAAAAGGAAATGCCACTAAAACCTGCTCCCTCGGGTGCATTGTGGGGACTGGAAGCCCAGCAATGCTTCTCTGGGTTCTGAGAAATAAGACATGAAACGTTCAGCGAGGGCAGCTTTACATTCTGCACCAGCCAATGGAAGACAAGGAAACTCAGAACAAATGTCCCCGTCCCAGCTACGTGTCAGGCCGTCGGTAGCTTGGAAGAGGTTCTCTGGAGTCTTATCTCTCTCCTCTATAAAGCGTGTTCGTGGCGCCAGTCTTCTGCTCCCACATAGTTTTGTGGTGGAAACACGATCACAGAGGTGGGCGCAGAGGCGAGAGGCTGCAGACGAAGCGTTCTGGAGTGCCTGGGACGTGGCTTTGGGACAGATGGTAGGCAGATGCTGCCAGCAGCCCGAGGAAGGCCACCCTAGCATCCCCCCACCCCCCATCCTTGGCAAAGTCATCTGGAAAGCATGTCACGCCGTACACATGCAGAAACACTCCGGTTGCCATGAGCCCACAGGTACAGCAGAGGAAAACTGTATCTCCCACAATCCGCTGGACTCCTGACTCCATCAGGATCTCAGTGGAAGCCACAGTTGCCCAATCCCATGAGTTGGGATGAAGAGGAGACGATGCATTTTAGACACTAAGGTGGGGAAAGTCAGTTGGTAGAGTGGAATTTGGGGGGCTGGATTTGAGGGCTTCAGAGATCTCTTCAAGACTTAGTTGATTCTGTTAAATCTTTGTTGTTGATTTGGAGGCCACACTTGGCAGTGCTCAGGGACTGCTCCCGACTCAGTATGGAGGTGAGCACTCCCCGGCAACATTCAGGGATCTATGTGGACCTCGGAATACAACCAGAGTTGGCCACATGCTAGGCAAGCACCTTACGCCCTGTGCTATCTCTCTAGCTCCTCTGCTGACTCTCAGTGGGTCAGCCCCGGGAGGAGGGGGGCTCCTTTCCGGTGTGGCTTTTTCTTCCTGGTCCACAGGAACCCTCAGCTGGTCCCACAAAGGACTGGAATGATCCATGTCTTTTAGTGGCTGCCAGTGGTCACATGTCCGGCTCAGACCCAATCACAGTCCCTGGGATTGTCTTGCTCAAGTTGGCGGAGTCTGCTTTAACCTGCATCCTGCAGAGACGAGACCAGGGAGGAAAGGGGATGCTTAGCCAGACTGGGTCCAGGCTGCCTCGTCAGGGCTTCAGATGGAGGAAGGAAGAGCCCAGCTTCAGTGCTGTCCGTCTCCAGCCCCGGCCTCCTCCCATTCAACCCCCAACTCAGAGCTTCCCCAGGGGAACAAAGGGTGCTGTGTCTGAGTTCTCTCCTGTAGGCACCGGGGGTCTATGGGCCCACCTGACACGGAGCACGCCCAGGCCATGCTGTGTCGGGAGGTCACTGGGCTGAGGGTCTGTGGGCCGTGGTGGATGTTTCCTGTGGGTTTGACCCGTCTCCCAGGGGCCTTTGCAGGATTCTGAAATCACACAGGAAAGAAGCAACTATAGCACCATCATAGGCATTTTTCCTCTCCCCCTGAGTTTTATCCCCCGAAGCCCGAGTACTTTGGGGGAAATGTAATCCTTATGTTTCTGTTTAATTTGTAGTATACTTAGGTCATCAAAATGCAGCCCATAAAGAGCCATTTGATGTCCAGGAAGAATTATGAGCCTGTGGATAAGCCTCTTAAAATGCGCGTGTGAGGGAGTGAACCCCGGAGCATTACTCCTTCAAAGCCCCGCATTCCAGCAGGCATGAACTCAGAGAGTCAAGTTCAGGCCTCCACGGCGGGTAGAGAGGTCCATGGAACCGCTGCGTGTCCTGACCCAGAACGGGCAGGCAGACTCACACCCAGGACTCAGGTGTCACTTTCAGAGGCAACTTGGGCTGGGCCTTTCATTTCCCACCTCCCCTTCTTTGGAAATTGGCTTTGAAGTTTGTAGTGGGTAGGAGGAAGTGGTTCTGGGGACCCCTGTGACATGCACTTTGCTGATACACATCTTTCGTGGCCTCCATTCTTTCGTATTTCACTTTTGGGGGAAACCAGGGCGTCCCAAGCATAGGAGTCCATCTCTAGCTATGTCCATCCTCCATTCACCCCCAATTCTGGGCTTCCCCTGGGAAACAAAGGTGCTGGGCCTGTGTTCTTCCCTGCAGGAATCGGGGGTCTTTGGGCTCCGCGCCACCTCACTGTGGCGCATGCCAACTGGTGCTTCTCAGCTAGTGTGGCTGAGGGGTTCAATGTAGGGGCTGGAGGATAAGACGCTAGTCGGAACTAGTGGTGCTGGGGTTCACCTTTCTTCTCACTTGGTTAGTTGAAGTCCTGCTGGGGGAGTCCAGGTGCATAAAATTTGCTGCCTTCATTGTCCTGTTGTCTTTGCTATAGCCATCACATATGCTGAGCGCATCCTTCCTGAGTGAGGGCATCCCATGAGTCAGGAGCACGGGTACAAGGCAGCCCTGTAAGGTAAAGGTAAAGGCCCTCCCGTTGATCGTCGATTTGCTCGAGCGGGCCCAGTAACGTCTCCATTGGAGACTTTGTTGTTACTGTGTTTGGCATATCAAATACTCTCGGTAGCTTGCCGGGCTCTCCGAGAGGGGCGGAGGAATCGAACTCGGGTAGGTCATGTTGGCCGCTTGTAAGGCGAATGCCCTACCGCTGTGCTATTGCTCCCCTGTGGGGGCAGATAATTCCACCCTCTGGCAGAACGAAACAGAGACTCGGAGAGCTGAGTGTAGGGTGCCCACGGTGGGGCAGTGGCAGGAGGTAGGCTGGGAGTGACCGTCATGATGCTTAGTAACCTGGGGTGGCCTAAGGCTGCACCTGCAGAAATCAGGGGTCTCTGGGCCCTGGTGGCCTAAGGTCACCTAAAATGCTCCAAACCACTTCCACTTCCGGCCACATTTTCCTTAGAAAATCAAGAGAAAAGAAAGAAAGAAAGAAAGAAAGAAAGAGAGAGAGAAGCAAAATCAAGCAAGCAAAAGTCTCAAGTTTTTCTGGAAGTTCCTGAGTTCACGTACCGGCCAAGACCTTACCACAATTCAAATAAACGACCCCGCTATTTCAGGTGGAGTTTTGAAATTAAGCTTCATGGGAGGAAAACCAGGATGCTTCTCCTCTGCTCCCTCTGCGCTAGTACAAAACTACTGAGCGACCAACCCACAGATGCGCATCTTTGGTAGAACCACCGTTGCCTCCGATTTGGCCCGTGGTCATTGGGTTTGACCAAATGTCCTCCTCAGAATCCCATCTTTCCAGTCAGGGAAACTGAGGCTGGGGCCCTGGAGGAGCTGGGGCCCTGGAGGAGCTGGGGCCCCGGAGGAGCTGGGACCATCACTCAGCCCCGTGGCGTGTCTGTCAAGGTTTTATCGAGCACAGTTGCTTGCCGCCATATGCATTTACATAATGAGCCGGGATCAATACCTGTCTCTGTGCCTCTGTCCACAGTCCCTTGGCGAAGGTCTAAGAAGAAGCAGAGGCCAAATCGGCGCGAAGCTCCCGCCTGCTGTGTGAGCTCATTAGAGCCCGTGGGAAGGGGGATTTTCCTCCTCCAGAGCCAAGAGAGCAAGTCAAGGGGAAAAGGGCTGAGGGAATTCACCAGGATCTAAATCCTGAGGCTGCCAGCTGCTGTGGCTGAGATTCCCTGAGATCCTCTAAACACGTACCCAGCGCTTAGCTGGAACCCGCCAGCAGGTGTTCCAGCCCCATCATTCGGGGGGGACACAGAATCCAGCAAGACTGGCCCAAACACCCTTTCCCAGATGTGGGAGTTGGTGCCAATCCCGGCGTTTCCCTCCCACCCCCAGCCCCTTCATCCTGCCCTTCTTCCTTCTTTGCAAATTTAGATATAAGGCAGAAAATGTTGTGTGTGTGTGTGTGAGAGAGAGAGAGAGAGAGAGAGGCAGAGAGACAGAGAGAGACAGAGAAAGACAGAGAGAGACAGAGATAGAAAGAGAGGGATAGAGGGAGAGACAGTGACAGAGACAGAATAAGATGGAGAGAGAGGGGGAGAGAAGGAGAAAGGGGGAGAGAAAGGGAGAGAGGGAGGGAGAGAGGGAGAGAGAAAGAGGGAGAGAGAAGAAGGGATAGAGAGGGAGGGAGAGAGGAGGAGAGGGAGAGACCCAGCCACTTGGTTCTTGCTCCTCCTGTTGCTTTTTGGTCTCCGGCACTCATTGGCAGTCCGAGGCCCGTTCCCCTTCCATTGATTCCTTTTCCCGTCCTTGAAATCTCCACAAATGGAACCTGGCACAATCCTCCGTTGTGACCGGCTTCTTTCACTGCACACAACGTTGGTCTGTGTGCCCAATTCCCGTGTCGTGCACTGACTGCGTGCCATCATCTGCCCGTCGCACTCCACATCGTCCCCTTTGCTCCTCAGGGCTGCGGGTCCGAGTGTGGGCTCTGAGCAGTCAAGGCACAGCGAGGGCTTGTCTCCTGGCTTCTGCTGGGGTCAGGCTGAGTGGGGGCCCGTCATTCGGTCACTCTCCCAGGAGTGTGGGCTTCCTCTCTCTTAAGTGCTTGGCTGAAAGGACCACTTAGTCTCCCACCAGGCCAGCACCTGCTCAAGGTAGGGACGATCCTCACCACGTGTTTCGACTTGTTTCAGGAAGGCGTCCTGGCCAAGGGCTTCTCCAGACACGCCAACTCCTCTTTCCAGGATGCGATACTGGGCCATGGAGGCAAGTCGGACCCAGCCCCCGGGGTGGCCCCATTTCACAGACCCACCGAGAAAAACCAATGTGGCTCTCCTCTCCGCCCCCAACGAGGCACTGCCAAGAACGTTCTTACATCTTTGCTTAAAAATAATAATAATAAATCACCACCCTAAAGTTCTAGCTGGACTCGCCAGGCAAGTCCAAGATGAGAGAAACAAGTTCGGCAACGTGTCGAACGTATCCCCGTGGCGTGTCCCCGTATCCCCGTGCCATCAGCGAGGGAGCTGGGTGGAGAGAGAACTCGCGCTCCCCTTCCTCCACTCCGCATCCCTTTGAAACTGCAGGAGCAGAAGAGACCTGGGCGGAACCCGCAGGTCCTGGCTGGAACTCTTCTGGAGACAGGCTCGGAGGTGCCATAAATCAAGAACAATTGTGAAGGTGCTTTCTGTTCCAGGATGTTGGAACGTCTCTCTGGGTCTCTGGGATGCATCCCCCAAGGCTCAGTGAACCAGAGCCACAGGCTAATGGGCAGAGCTGGACTTGGCCCCATCTCCTGCAGAGAAAGGACTGATGTTCCATCCCTAGTAGCCCAGTGGGCCTGGCACTCTCTCCTGCCCCTCTCGGGGCTCCACAGGATTATTGGGGCCTGAAGCAGAGGGTTCTTGCAGGCTCGCTGGCGGGGTTGGCTGGGGTTCCCCATCAGGCAAACAGGATACTTTGTGAGTGTGTGGTACCTCGGGTCTCAGAATGACAGACATTCTCAGGGCGCGTTTACCGAGTTCCAGGTGCCGTCATGATCTCAACTGAGTCTTAGCATGTAGCTGACCGTAAAATTGATGGCCCTTCTTCCCTCCTCCCCACCATGGGGAGAAACAAGAGTGTTCCCCCTCTCCCACCGCGGAGCAAAATCAACATCGCCCTTGACGTTGGTCCATCTGGAGAATGTTCCTTGTAAAGTGCCGTGGCCACAGTGGGAGTTTAACCATCAGGTCCTCAACTGGTCTCCTTGACATCTTTTTGTTTTTCTAAGAAAATACACGGGATGTCTCTGGATTCTATTTTCACACCCCCTCCCCCCCCCCCCCCCCACACACACACACCTCACTTGGTGCCTGATGAAACAAAGCTTGAGGATTCTGGCCCCACTTTTACCAGTGTTCCCTCAGATTAGGGGTGCTGCCCCAGCACAGGGGATTCCCTCCTCCTCTATCCCACTTACCAGGGAGGGGGACAGTGGCCACTCGGTTTAATGGCCATCTGCTGCCTTGCCTTGGAGGCCATCTTTCCATGGCTCCCATTTGACTTGGATTTCTCTAAAATCATGTGGCGGGATCTCCTTCGGGGGTTTCTAAACCTTGGCTTCTCGACCTTTGGGGGAGAAACTTCCCCAATGTGGGGGCAAGTGGGAGCAAGTCTGAGGCATCACAGGCTGCCAGTCTCCTCCCCACCTCTCCACCAGACACAGGTGGCACCCCGTCCTGCATTATGGCAAACAGGACACATGGACACATGTCCCTTGAGTACGGATGCAATTGGGCTCATGTCTTTGCTGGTCGGGGATTTTCCCGGTACTCAAATTCTGGGGGTTCTTGGTACATAGAACGACACAACCTACTGCCCCAACGGGACAAACTCCCAAAGCTCCTCTGGGGACAGGAGAATGCTGATGTCCAGGGCCACCCTCTGTTCCTGGGGGTACTGGGGAGCATTGGTGATATGTAGATATGTAGGTCCAGAACCACCTACACATCTCCAGTTCCTTGGCATAGAGTGGGCCTGCGACATGAGCTCGACCCCTCAGCCCACTGGGGAAATGAGAGCCCAAGGGGCCGTCCTCAGAGTGGGTCCCACGTGATCAGAGATCACAAGGAGGTTGTGGAGATCTGATGACCCTCAACTTGTCACCCATCAGCTGCAGTGAGGGCCCTGGCGATTCCAAGTCAGATGGATTCAAGGAGGCCCATGTTCCTGCCAGGGGCTCCACGCACACATCTCTTTATGTCACTGCTGGCTGGGGATGAGGCACGAAGGCTCTGGGGGAGAGGCAGTGGGTGAGACCTGGTCAGCCAGGTTTCACGTTCTTTGTAAATGGGCCTGCCGTGCTCTTGCCTTTGAAGTGGCAAGGGGTGGAATCAGCAGGGAGGCTGTGGTGATCGCCAAGGTACTGGGGGTCAGCATGCTGGTTCAGGCAGGAGTCCTCCAAAGCACCCAACTCAACTCAAAGAAACGACAGCACCCAGGGCCCTGTGCCAGAGGGCCTGGCTCCCTGACTTCCTGTCCTCATCCCCTCAACATGCAGCCACCATAGTCTTGGTTTTTTCTATGCAGATCCTCATCAGATTTCATCCCTGGGTCTTTGCATCTGCTCTGTGCTCTGCTTGGCCCTCTCTCTTTCTGGGGTTCATTTCAGGGCCAACTCCTTTGATTGCCTCTCCTCCACTTCGGAGAGCCCTTCTTCATCTTCTAATGCCAGTGGTTCCACCCCCACCAACACTCCCTATAATAATACATTATATAATTCATTTATAAGGGGTTTTTAAATTTTTTTATTTTAATGAATCACTGTGAGATGCAGGTACAGAAACTTTATACAGTTATAGAAACTTTCGTGGTTACATTTCAGTCATACAATGTTCAAGTACCCATCCCTCCACCAGTGCCCATTGTCCATCACTAAATGTTCCTCGGTATCCCTCCTGCCACCCCCTCCCCTTCCCAGCCCCTACCTCTGTGACAGGCACATTCCCTCCTACTCTCTCTCTCCTTTTGGGTGTTATAGTTTGCAATACAGATACTAAGCAGCCATCATGTTTGGTCCATAGTCTATATTCAGCACGCATCTCCCATCCTGAGTGAGCCCTCCAAGCATTATTTACTTAGTGCTCTCTTCTCTATCCCATCTGCCTTCCCCCCCCCCCCCCCAGCATGTGAGACCGGCTTTGAAGCCATGGAGCGATCCTCCTGACCCTTATCTCTACTGTCCTTAGGTGTTAGTCTCCTATTATGTTACTCTATATTCCACAAACGAATGCAGTCATTCTATGTCTGTCCCTCATTTCACTTAGCATGATATTTTCCATGTCCATTCACTTATATGCAAATTTCATCCTTTCTAACAGCTGCATAGTATTCCATTGTGTGGATGTACCAAAGTTTCTTTAACCAGTCATCTGTTCTTGGGTACTTGGGTTTTTTCCAGATTCTGGCAATTGTAAATAGTGTTGCAATCAATAGTACAAGTGCAGATGTTATTTCTTTTGTATGCTTTTGCATCTCTGGGATATGTTCCCAGAAGTGATATTTCTGGATCAAAGGGGAGCTCAATTTCTAGTTTTTGGAGAAATGTTCATATTGTTTTCTAATACAGTTGGCTTTTTTTTTTTTTGACCTCCAAGCAGGACTCAGATGCCATGGTCCTCTCCCAGTGGTACTTGGTCAACCAGACATGAAGGTTCAATGCATTCTTGAGGATGTGGCGCTGGTGCCAGGGACCCCCAGGACGGCTCCAGGTCATACCTGGCAGTGCCCGGGGCATGAGGCAGTGCTGGGGATGGGATCAGAGTCTTGGGCACAGGACGTGTCACTGTCCACCCGGCCCAGCTCACCCACTCACAGCACCATTCCCTCCATGAGCGTCTCTTACACGTGGACCTACTTCTGACACAGGGCCCCTGCTGAGGGTGGGGGCCCGACCTGCCTGTCCACAGAGTGTTCTGATGGCCACTCCCTTCCTGCGTGCGTGCCTCGGCCACAGTGGGCTCAGCTCCTGCGAGCTGGATTGTGCAGAGATAAGACACGAGGCCCTTCAAAGACAGCCCGGGTAGTAAGTTTGAACGAGGCAGAAGGTGGGGGTCGGGTTCACTCACCAAAGGGCGATGTTGGGACTCACCCTAGGCATGTCCTGGGGAGGGGGTAGCTCTGGGAAGTCCCAACTAGACCCTCAGGAGTGTAGTGGGTGGGGCACAGCTCAGAGGCTCCAAACATCCCTGGCCAAGGTGTCAGTGCTCTGGAAACACCAATGCCCGAGTAGAAGGTGGTGGGGCAGCTCATCCTGGCCCTGCATGACCCCCCTGAACTCTGCCAGGTACAGCCCTGGGGGCCCAGGAGGTCCCTGGAACTGAGGGTCCGAGCAGCCCTGGGTCCTCTGCCCTGGTGCTGGACTTAGTCCTGCTTGGCCCAGAATCACCGGTGGGACCCCCAGACCTCCTGAGCACTGCTTGAGAGCCACGCCCCACCCCAAATACCAATGCACCAGCTGCCACAGGTCACCGAGAGCTGTGAGCTCCCCAAGTCAGAGTCAGGGGCTGGCCCGCGGCCCCTCCTGTCTCCCCAGTCCCCGGGGACCTGTGGCTGCGGAGCTCGGGGGTGGGGGGAGCACCAGCCAGCGGCAGGGAGCACTCACACCACCACGGGCATCCCTGCCCACCCCACAACGGGCCCTGCCAGCCAGGCCCAGACCTTGCTGCCCGGGCCGAGTTCTTGGCTCTCTCTAATCTGAAGCCAGTTCTCTGACATTGAATAAACATGGTTTTTGTGTGGTTGAAAATGTATGTACAAAATGTCACTAATTACCCCATGGCCTGTGAGCAGGCTTCCAGGAGCATAATGGGTCTGTCGTGTAAATACCCAATTAGGGGCCTCGGAGAAGGGGCTACACGGCTGGCCTGGTGTCCCAGAGCCTGCTGGTGGCTGTTCTCGCTCCAGAGGCCCCAGGGAGACACGGGGAGGCGGGGCGCCTTGCGTCAGCAGACGGGGAGCGAGGGGTGTTCTCAGGCTGCGGCCGGGCTGGGGGCTCCAGCGGGGAATTCTCCAGCTCCCCGGCTTCGTGGGAACCAGCTGCCCTGCCTCCCCCTGCCCTCCCCTTAAGGCCGGCCAAGTGTGCTCATGGCCACTCAAATGACTCCCAGATGTGGGTGCTGACTGCCCACTTGTCCTGACTCTGCCGAGAGCCGAGTGGCTGCAGTTCTGCCCTCACCGTCCCATTTGCTCCCCCATCAGGAGCAAGCAGAGGCCCAGATTCAAGCCCATTTGTTCCCGAATGCCACCAGGTGTGATGCCGTGATGGTGATGGTTGGGATGGGATGAGGCCCGGCCGCTGAGATCCCTGTCTTGCTTTCTTCCTGGGGTCTGGAGAACCTAGTGGCATGTCATCTGCTCCCCATAAGCACAGCCGTGTACCCCACACAAGACCTGGGGTGCTGTCTCTGAGCCGTGTCCTCCCCAATGCTCTGAGGAGTGCATCTAACCTGGCAGCGGTCATGCTCCCGAGTCCAGTGGAATCGGGCTGGTCTTCAGGCATCCGGAGCCCGTCTTAAGACAAAAGAGTTTTCTTTTTGTCTAACCGTCATTTGGAACTTTGCAAAAATGAATGGAACAGTTAAAATATGCCCTCGAAACTCTCAGAACATCACCACGGTTAGTTACCATTGTAGTGGGTATTTTTTCTCCCTTTTTTTGTATTAAGGTTTTTCCTAGTCTGTGTGCTGAGGGCAGCTGGTCCAGAATGGAACACGCCCCTGGCTGGATGGGTGACCTAGAGGTAGCCAAGGATTTATCTAGAGATCTTGGGGGAGGGGAGGGACTCTGCCTCTCTCGTTTATCTATAAAGGGAGTGCAGGGATGGATGGGGTGTGAGGAGTCTGTGGAAGATGCACAGGCTCTGCACCCAATGTGTCACTGATACTTTAAGCTCTGTCCTCTTGCCTGGAAATGGGGACAAGCACCTGGGAGAGAGCCCGAGTGGTAGAATAGAGCATGTGCAAAGACCCAGCGTTCTATCCCCAGCACTGCGTGCCCACAAGCATGATGCTATAAAGGACCCACAAGGTCAGGTGGAGTGTTTCCAGAAAAGGGAGCCCTGTGGCCCCTTGGATGTGACCCCATGAAGAAAAAATGGAAAGAACAGCTCCAGCCTCAACGGATGGAGTGAGACCTCAACAACTTCATGGGTGCAGAGTCCAGCTCCTGGCATCCTAGAAGAAGTCTGGCCCATGGCCCACTCACTGCTATGGCCACACTCCCACCGCTCGCTTGGTGGCTATGTCATCCGTCGGCTTCAGTGTTTTTGGAAACAGCAGCCTGAGTCGTTCAGAAGAGGCTCAAAGTCTTGCCTTGAGGAACTCAACTTGGATGGCTCAAACACTCACCCCCGAGTTACCTGTCATCCATCCTGGCCCACAGAACCATGGATAGCGGGACACAGACACGTGACGAAGGTGTGAAGAAGGAGCGGGATTCTGGCAGAAGGGAAACACTGGGGGTTGGGGTAAGATTCTCAAGCCCAGAGGGTGACCGAGACCCCATAAAAAAGAAGAGATGGTTTTGCTCATTCCTTGTTTTTGCTTTAAGGTGGCCGTTGCTTCTTCTTCCAGAAGGATGCAGTGAAATTAAGAGTCTCCCACAATCTAGCACTTTTCCTAATTGTAGTGAAACGCACATTCCCCAATTCTCCTTGGAGGCCTTGGAAACTTCCCCTTGTTGTGGGGGGTTCGGGGACACCATTTAATGGAAGTGCCAAATGGTTTGTTACTTTACAGCTAGCCACTGATTCAACAACCTGCTAACCATCACTTGGAACTTTGCAAAAGCTGATGGAATTGTTAAAAAAAAAAAAAAAAGCTCAGAATTCTCCAAGCATCACCACAATTAACATTGTAGAGGGTATTTTTCCCCCTTTTTGTCTTAAAGTTAACAAATCACCCCAGCATTTTAATAATGCCTCCCCGGGGCAGAAGCATCTTCTGCAGGCAGCTTTAGCATTTTGACGTCAACAACCAGCATTTCTGGTTGGTTTTAAAATGTTGCCCCTTTTATTTTCATTGTATATTTTGGGGCCTCCCAAGCAGTGTTCAGGGGGCCCTGGCGGGCAGGCAGGGAGCTCCTGGTGATTCTGGGCAGATGGTTCAGTGATCGGGTCTGAGGCTCTGGGGTGTTCAGGCCTCGGAGCCTGGGAGCCCAAGAGACCCCCTCAGAGCTAGACGCAGAAATACTCCAGGGCTCCTGCGGTGCTGCAATCCAGCTGGGAACCGAACCCTCTACTACCTCTCTGGCCCGTGTTTCTCTATGTAAACGTTTATAACGTTTCATCAAAGCACCATGCACCAACACAGACTTGATTATTTTCACGGTGCTGATTCTTTTTTCCAATTGTCCCTTTTTTATAAAGAGCATTTCGGCAAGAATTTTCTCTCTCATGGGGCATTTTTCTTTCTTCCCCCCTCCCCCTCCTCCTCTTCCCTGCCCTCTCCCCTTCCCCTGCTCTTTATTCTTCTTATCCTGACGTCTAGATTTTTCCTTTGGATGAATCCTTAGACAAAAATGCCTGTTCCCCAGCGAAGGCCATCCTAACGCCCTAGAAGATTGCCAATTACAAAAACAAACAAGCAAACAACAACAACAACAAAACCCAAAAAATTTTGCCAGTATGTTCCATCTGGCATTTAAATTCCTTGCAGTCCTTCCCATGGGAACATCGTTTCATCACCCCTGGGGCAATTCTGGAACTTTCCCTGAGGTTGGGGGGGTTCCTGGTGTGTTTCTCAGGCCTAGCCAGCGATGGGTCAGAAGTTTCAGGGCCGAGAGGGAGC
Source organism: Sorex fumeus (assembly GCF_029834395.1). Classification (NCBI taxonomy): domain Eukaryota; kingdom Metazoa; phylum Chordata; class Mammalia; order Eulipotyphla; family Soricidae; genus Sorex; species Sorex fumeus. The sequence goes on from NW_026606140.1 coordinate 13,848,479, forward strand.
TCACGTCTGGTTTACTAGCCTCATAGGTCCCCGGGGGAGCCTTGTCTCTCTGGGGCTCACAGTGGCCCTTCATGTCCATCCATCCCCAGGTCTGTGGGACAGCAGCAGCAAATGCCCATTGCTGGAGTGCTCAGGAACAGGCAGGAAAGTGCTCGCCTGTCCCATCTGACTCTCCCGAAGAAACGTTTCCATCAGCATGCAGGGGATAAAGAAAACCTAGAACTCAACACCAGGAAACCTGGAAATAAACAGCAGGGGTCCACGGAAGCCCTCCACAATGCCATTTATTTCATTTCTTCTCTTCTTGCTGACAGGAGAGGCCCACTAAGCTTTTTATTTATTTATTTATTTATTTATTTATTTATTTACTTTTGGGGGGCACACCCGGCGATGCACAGGGGTTTACTCCTGGCTCTGCACTCAGGAGTTACTCCTGGCGGTGCTCAGGGGAACATATGGGATGCTGGGAATCGAACCTGGATCAGCCACATTCAAGGCAAACACCCTACCCGCTGTGCTATCTCTCCAGCCCCACTAAGCTTTTTAAAAGGTCAACATGTATGGGGCTTCTTGTGGGTCCCCCTTTCCCCGGCACCTACAGACTGGGGTAAGGCGATTCCGTCTACGGGGCAGAGGCCCAAAGGGGGCGGCCTGGGCTTCTCTGGGGGAGACACACAGCCCAGTCCCCTCAGAGAGGTCTAGTCAGACAACAGCCATCCCAGGTACAAGTAAGGTATAGCCCCCCACGGGCAGAGGAGCTGGACCCATCTCGACGCCTCCAACCCATGGGACACGGGTTCAAGGAGAGCTGCTGGGTGTGTGGTGCTCTGCTCAGTGGCCTTCGGAGAATTCATGTGACCGGGCGCAAAACAAACGCTTGGTGGGTGGCAGATGCTCTGCTCACATGGGTGGGCGTGCTGGGTTCAACACAGGGAAAACAAGGTGCATGGTCAGAGGGGGCCCTCCGTGGCCCTCAGCTGTGTTCTTTCACCATCTCCACCTAACGGCTGCCCCTGGGCCAGAGTCTGAGAAGAACCGGATCATACAATGTGCTTCTTCCCCAATGTGCGGCCCCCGACAGCCCCGTACTCGGTCAATATCCCTCCGGTCTAGCACTGGGGTCCCCTGGCCTTGGGGTCAGAAGCATCTCATGGGGCATGTGCCAATCCGACTCTTTGACCTGAATAATGCATGCATGTCTCTGCTCCGATGATGTTTTTAGGCCTCTGATTTATGGTCATGAACATGGCCCCTCCGCAGGCCCTGGCTTTTGTTAGTGACCTATCATGAATTATCCAGGAAAGAAATGTTAAACGAGCTAATTAGGCATTAACCTTGCAGTTGGGATCAACCACACAATGGGCGCCTTCACAGCTCCGCGTGTGACAGCCGGCAACGGAGCATTGCGTATTGATGGTTCCAGGAAAGATGGAGAGAGAACAGAGAGGGGGAGAAGGAATCTGGGGTGGAGAGGGTGAGAGAGGGAAGTCAGGGAGATGCCCCCGACCCCCACCCCTGTCAACCAACAGGTGAAAGGAATCTCACTGGGAGGAAGTCAGTCTAAGGGGGAAGGTTGGACCCTACATTTTCCACTCACTGATCATGGGGCACAGGACGAAGAAGAGAAACTGAGACCCCATGTGTGTGCCCCTTGGCTGATAGTCTCCCTCCTTCCAGATTGGACCTGTTAGAATTCAATTGAAGGCTTAGAGGTTCATGCCCCAGGGTCCCACTGGAAAGATTCTCCATCTTCCTTCCTGATGGAATCTAGTCTCACCCTGAAAGTGAGCACCCAGGTATGAGCAAGTCACTTAATCACTTAATCACTTAACTTCCCGTTAGTCGTCGATTTGCTCGAGCGGGCGCCAGTAACGTCTCCATTTGTCCCTGTCGTGTGCTAGTGTAGCCCAATGGCATCTGTTCGCTCCGGGAACATGAAGGGCCTCAAACCGATCGTTCATGATCTTGACGAAGAAGTCTGACCATCTGGAAGGTGGGCGGCCATGCGGTCTCTTGACATCCCGTGGAATCCAATCAATAACAGCTCTAGTCCAACGGTCGTCTTTAAATCTCATTACGTGACCAGACCATCTGATTTTCGACACCTTGGCAAATGAGACAGCGTCCCTGATCCTTGATCGTCGACGGATGTCAGAACTCCGGATTCGTTCTCTCATTTGAGTGAAACGTGATATTCCAAGCATAGCTCTTTCTATTCTTCTTTGGGAGACCTGAATGGCGTTCTCATCTTGTTTGCGTAGGGCCCAGGTCTCTGAGGCATATGTTAATGCAGGAAGAACAGTGGAATCAAAGAGATGTGCCCGGAGCCGGAGGTTCTTCGTCCTCTTAGCTATTTCTTCGACGTTCTTGAAGGCGTTCCAAGCCGCTCTCTTCCTCCTGTGCAGCTCGGGTGCCAGGTCATTTGTCATGTTGACCTCTCGACCTAGGTACACATAGCTGTTGCATTCTTATGATCCATAGGAAAATACATGAGCAAGTCAAGTTGAGTAAAGTTGAGTGAGTCAAGTTTATTCTGATAGATCCTGGGTGATCCTGGAAAAATGAAGATAATGAGGAGGAAATGGAGGAGGAAGGAAGAGTGAGATAAAAGAGGGAAAGGATGAGGGATGAAGAAATTACTTTGGTCCTGAGGTCCTGGCTCCATTTCTAGTCGCATCCTCAGTCTGCCTTTTGTTTGGAGCTTGAATCAGGGAACTTGACACAGTGTTCTCAAAGTCAAAATCTCAGGTTTGCTGGCTCCATGTCTGTGTATCTTTGGCATCCACAGATGCGAGTCCCCTGAACAAAAAAAAAAAAGTACTTTTTCACTGAGCAGAAAAAAAGTGCTTTCTCACTGAGCAGGGGGAAAAAAAAGTGCTTTCTCACTGAGCAGGGGGAAAAAAAGTGCTTTTTCACTGAGCAGGGGGGAAAAAGTGCTTTTTCACTGAGCAAAAATAATTGCTTAGTGTTTTCCAAACCCCATTGGGTGGCAGGGGGACTTGAGGTCACTTCCTGCACAGGATCCATGAACTGTGGCCCCAGAGATCCACTACTGAGCATCAGGAGGGGCCAAGGGGATGGGAGGGAGGCCCGGCTGAAATGATCAGGCAGATGCCTCATTCGAAGGCGGCAGGTTGTCCTGGTAAGATGGAACCACAGCTTGGCCTGCCCTGGAAGCTGAATGTCATACTATACCCACCTGCCCTGGAACCAGAGGCTGCCTAACCAGAAGCCCCAAAGCCAATGTGGATCAAAACAAGCCATATGGGGTGTATCTTGGGAGACTCAGGGGAGAGGGGAGCAAGGGAGGGATGCTGTGTGACTCTGAAAGCAGGTACACAAGCCTCATGGGTGTGATGGGGCCATGAGACAGGATTTCAGCTGCAGATTCAGGCCAGGCCATGAGGGTGGATGCACAGCCATGGCCCCTGTGACCTTTCACCTCCACTGAATGGAGAAAACCCAAAGATCACATCAACATTTAGTTTGGCTGGCTTGGCTGGGTGGGTGGATGGATGGATGGGTGCGTGGGTAGATGAGTGGGTGGATGGATGGATGAATGGATGGATGGATGGATAAAAGGGTGGATGGATAAAAGGGTGAATGGATGGGTGGCTGGGTGCATGGATGGATGGATGGATGGATGGATGGATGGATGGACGGACGAATGGGTGGATGGGTGGGTGACTGGGTGCATGGATGAATAGATGGATGGATCGATGGGTAGATGGATGGATGGATGGATGGATGGATGGACGGACAGATGGATGGATGGATTGATGGGTGGGTGGGTGGATGGATGGACGAATAGATGAATGGATAGTGGTCCATCTCCTAAGTTCTCAATTCCTCATCTGCATCCCCAAGATGACCTTGCCTGCTCAAGGTCAGCACACGGAGGAGGAGCAGAGACGGTACAGTGGGCAAGGATGTTAAGGCACTTCAGGGGTCCTCACCCTGGGGAGAGCCACATGACTCGGAGGATCTGTCTCTTCCCTTTGGGAAGCCCCACATCAGTGAAGGCATTTGGCGATGAGGCAGAACCTAGACCTTAGATGCTTTGCAGTGTGTTCTCGGGGGTATGAGAGAGTTGGGCAGGGCCTGGATTTTGCACCCACTTGGGGCAGGTTTTCAAGCATCAGTTTGCTCTGGGCCTGGCCTGGAAGAAGGGAACGTGGGAACTAGTCTCTGCCCCGCCCCGTTCTCCCATAGCACCCCTGCTTACCTTCCGGCCCTGGAATCCTTCCCAGCAGCATCTCGTATCTTCTTTCTCCTGGATCCTTTCAAACTGGCGCAGCATCCTGCCAACCTGGTGATTTTTACAACGCCGATGGGAGTGGTTCAGGGGCATGATGGAGAGTCCCAAGGGGGTACGGCCATCCCCCCTGCCATCCACTACTTTTCCATCGTCTTGAGCCGAAGTCCTACCCCACAACACTTTCTTCCCAGCCCCCAGTCACTGGATGGTTCCTGCCAAGGGACCAACTCCTGCCATGGTGGGTCTGAGACACTCCTGCAGTTGGCAGGTTGGGCCGCTGATTCTCAGTGGGGACGAAAGACACACTCCCCCCACGCGCTCCTGAAACCCAAGGCAGGCGCCTATGTTACGTGCAGAGCTGAGGAAGCTGCATAGGATGCTTTGGGAAGGAGCATAGGCTGGGTCTCACCCCAGCTGGGGCCAAATCTACCCCTTGGACCACCCTGGACTCAGTCATCCCATCTGGAAAGTGGGTTGGACGTTCCATATGCTCTGAACCAGGCTGAGGATGGGAGGGTCTGTTGTGTGCTAAGGTGCTCCTCCCATCCCGGCCCAGCTCAGAGGCGAGGTAGCCCAGCCTCCGAGACTGACGGTGCAACTTCATTTTTTCTATTTTTGGAGGCGCAGGATGGGCAGATCACATGACGTGCCAGGGATCAAACCTGGGCTTCTTGCATGCAAAGCACATTCGCTAGTGCCAAGCCAGCCATCTGCATGCCATGCCAACTCTCCTCCTCCCCAAACCACCACCCCGGCCCTCTCCCCACAATTAACTTTTCTGCTACAGTTTTAAAGCAAGTATTCAACCCTGCCTTGGGAAGGGGCAGAGAATGTGGAGATTTGGGGTGTCCCATTCCCATTAGGTGCAGCAGGCTTCAAGGTGCTGAAACCTTGTGGTTCCAACAGTCCTTTGAGTTAAGGCTTTCGGCTTTGATCTCAGGCCCTCAGGAGCTCTGGAGAACTTGGTGCAGCAGAGGAAGCGGGGAGGTCGGATTTGCATCTGGGGGTTCCCTGCCACCCAGCTGCAGAGACTGGATGAAGACAGAGGAACCATCTGCAGAGAAAACCGACTCCAGAACTGGGGGGTCCTGCCATCGGCCCAGAGGAGGGACGGTGTGCAAAGGGTCTCTGGTGCCACCCTGCTCTGAGGCTCTGCTAAGCGCCAACTGTGTGCCCCCACGGAGGCTGCGCTGGCGGCGGGCATCCTGCGCCTCTCTGCAGAGGTGCCGGCCAAGGAGGAGAGCAAATCGATTTGAAGATGCAGACGGGGGCGGGCGGGGGCTCGCTGGAGGGGACGGGAGAGAAAGGTATAAAGGTCAGTCGGGGGCTCGGGCTTGGCACAAAGATTTATGGCCCCCCCTGGCCGCCCCCGCCCCTCTCTCTTTCTGGCGGCATGTTCCAGAGACACACATTATCTCTATTAATACCAGCCACAAGGTCGTTACTCAGGCACCAACTTTTCCTCCAGCATAAATATTTATACAGCCTGACCTGTGGCCGCCGCGCTTGCCTTTTATTTGATTCCTGCCGCCTTTTGTGTCTTGCTAGTCTGTGGGCTAACGTGTTTAGCTCCTCTGTCTGGAAGCTTCGGAGCCAGCCAAGTCTCTGGGAAGGGCGGGGGGCGGGGGCGTGTGTGGGAGGGCGGGGAAGGGGGGGAGCGTGCTGGTCCCATTTACCCGGCCGGCACCAGCCCAGGCGGCCAGGAGAGGCCTCTCTGCTGAGGGTTTTTCTCCCTTTCCACCCCGAAATACCCCAGAACCACCCCCCCCAAACCAAAGCTCCATGTGAGAAGCAGATTCCCCCCCCCCCCACACACACACAAAAGGGGCATGTTTTGAAATAGACATGCTATGGAATAAGCATGTTAAGATATGAACATGTCATAGAATGAGCTTGCTAGGATATGTACATATTATGGAATGAACATGCTATGGAACCAACATGCTAGGATATGAATGTGCTATGGAATGAACATCCTATGAGAGAAACACGCTATGAAAGGAACATATGAGGCTTCAGACTCCAGCTGACAGGAGCATCCCAGGCCAAGGAGACAGAGCCAAAGTTCCTGGGCGATGGAAAATTCTAAAACCTGCAAAAAAAAAAGCCCAATATTTTGGCATGCTTGCTGTGGTGTCTCTGATTAAATTCAATGGAATTAACTATAGACACACACACACACACACATACACACACAGAGACAAAAACACACGCATGCATGCATGCACACACACACACACAACCTGGATCTGCCTCTATGGTTGATTTGAATTTGGACTTATGGGGGCCCCTTGACAGAACTGGGAAGTCCAGGTGTGAGAACAATGAAGCAGGGAGCAGACACTCTGACAGCCACACGACTGCCCACTATGCCATCTCTGCTCCTCCTCCGTGTGCTGACTCTGAGCATGCAAGGTCATCTTGGGGATGCAGATGAAGAATTGAGAGCTTAGGAGATGGACCACTATCCATTCATCTATTCACCCATCCAAACATCCATCCACCCACCCATCCATCCACCCACATACCCATCCACCCACACACCCATCCATCCATCCATCCATCCACCCATCCATCCACCCACCCACACATCCATCCATCCATCCATCCATCCATCCATCCATCCATCCATCCATCCTTTCATCCATGTATCCATCCATCCATCCATCCATCCATTCATCCATCCATCCACCCACCCATCCATCCACCCACACACCCATCCACCCACACATCCATCCATCATCTCGGGCACATCAACCCACCTGTCTACACTGCCTACACACATTCGCCAAGTCACTTCCCCTTCCTGTCCATCTATCTACTCACCCATCCATTCTTTGTCCATCCATCCACCATCCGGCCCCCCACCCTTCATTCCTTCATCCCTCCCTTCTTTCCTCCCTTGCAGTGCTCATTCACTCATCTGCCTGCTCACAAACCCACCCCATTTGTTTACCCAACCTCCCACTCCTCACCATTCTGCCCACCTTCTACCATCCCTCACTCTGTCTCTTTCCAGGCTCTCCCGTTCTTTTTCTTCCTTCCACCATTTTAGCAGCAGACAGGGGGCTTCAAGGCATGTTCAGGTAGCCCAGAGACCCCTCCCAGAAATTCTTGACCTATCAGGCTAGTGGTTCAATACGGCAGCTGAGGATGTGGGTTGCTCTGGCCCTGCGGTGCCAGGGATCACTTTAACACCCCACGGTGCTCAGACCGTCCAAGCTCTACCTGGCCCTGGACCAGGTGGTACCAGAAATGGAACCAGGATGGGCAGCCTGCAAGACCAGCACCTTCCCCTATTGGCTCTCTCCAGGCTCTCTCCAGCTCAGTCCTGCCCACTGGAGTCCCCAACTCAAGTCCCCCTTCTCACCTCTCAAAAAAACGTCTCGTCCCTGGCAAAGGTGCTACGGAGCTTCTTTGAAAGGGTCTGGCGGAAGTAAAGCAGAGAAAAAAAAAGAAACATGTTTCTGGGTTTTCCTGAGTGATCTCCAGCTTCTTCAGAAGGGCCTGGTGGAAGTGAAGCAGAGAAAGGGGGGAAAAAAAAAAACCAAAAACATGTTTCTGGTTTTTCCTGAGTGATCTCTGGTTCCTAACAAATCTCTCCCAAACACACATGGCACAGCAGCCGTCCAGCTTTATTAAACGCTCCCCCGCCCCTGCCACTTTCAAAGGTCATCTCCGACTCCTTCCTAGGCGGCTGAAGTGAGGGCCAGCCCTGGGGCTGCACCTCCCCCCACCTCCAGCTCCCTGTCCCCTAGCGGGCAGGTGCCAATGATCCAAGGACACCGCTACAAAGATCGCCCGGTTCTGGCAGGTCTCGCCGCTTTGGGCTGCCCTCTCCTCTCTGCCTCTAAAGCCTGGCTTGTTATCCTTGGCATCGCTGGGCTGCAGGAGGGCCGACGGGGGCTTGGGCATTGTTGGGGTGTCCTTCGTAGTGCTGGGATGGATTCTATCTGCCTTTCCTGCTTCCTGGGAGATTCCCCCCCACCCCGACACACACACAACGCCTCCAGACAGTGCCAGAGAGCTTCAGGGGAGCAACAGCACCCCTCATTGACACCCATTTTTTAAAGGCAGAATCAAGTTCACCAGCAAGATGCTATTTACCAGAATGTTCTCTGTTCATTACAAAAGCTACCAAAGGGATGCCTGCAGGCTCGGATGTAGCCAGGCCCTTCACGCTGATGGTCACAGGAACACTGAGATGCCCCTGGCCCTGGTCACTAGCCTTGGGAGTTCTCACCTTGGCCTTGGTCTCACCAAGGACAGGCCTGGGGCTGGGTCTCACTTGCAGAGGAGACTTGAGGACGTACGGCCCAGGGCACTGTGTCGATTCCATGAGGATCTCTAGGAAGGCGTCTTAGTACCAGTGTTTCAGAGCTGCCTACAAGCTCTAGAAGCTCTGGCCTTCATGTCTGGTTGCCCAGGATGTTCCTGGATGGTGTCTGCTGTTCAGGACAAGAGAGAGCACTTATTCATCCAATAGCCCTGACTGGAAGGAAAAGTGTGCTTTTCCTTCTTCTGCAACTCATTTGCTCTTCTTACCTGTTGTTTTGTACTGGGGGGGCGGGGGGGGGGGGAACGTGGCATGCACAGGGATTACTCAGGACTCTGTGCTCAGGGATCATTCCTGGCAGTTCCCGGGGACCAGATACAGTGCAGAGAATCTGGGTTGGCCGTAGGCACGGCAAGAGCCCTACCCACTGTACTATCTCTCTACCCTCACCTCTGCCTGTGTATACTGGAAGGGTCAGCGTGCCTCCCCACCCAACCCCGGGATTTGAGCAGGAAGAAAGGAAGAGCTGAGACTCAGAGAGAGGGAAAACTGTCAGCAGTAGGGGCTGTCACTTGGGAAGGACAGAGCTGGGATTTGAACCCAGCCTCGTCTCATGCTGGTGCCTGGACCAGGCCCTCTCTTACACCGGCCTTGCCTCCAGGAAGTGACTAGGGGTCAGTGGACCTGGGCAGCAGATGAATGTTCGAGACTCAATAATTATGGTGTAGAAGCAGAAAAGGGAGAGTTTTCCTTTCTGATGATAATATTGACACTTTCCAAGATCTTAAAATGTCTTTAAGAGTAGCACATACCAAAAAAAAAAGATAAACACATACTTTTGTTTTTTTGCACATAAAAATAATGCATTTGGGGGGATTAGAGAAAAAGACTGGAGCAATAGCACAGCAGGAAGGGCATTTGCCTTGCACGCCACCAACCCAGGTTTGATCCCCAGCATATCATATGGTCCCTTGTGCACCACCAGGAGAATTACTGAGAGCCAGGAGTCACCCCTGAGCATCGCTGGGTGTGGCCCCCAAACTAAACAAAAGAAAGATTGTATCAGTGGGAGCCTCAGCACAAAATGAGCAAGTCTACCTGTAGGATGGGGGTGGGGGTGCAGGGGTGCAGGAGGAAGTGAGGTCCAAAGAGGTCACGATTGGAAAAAAGTGGAACACTGGTCTGAGTCCAGTGTGAAACATTTTTAGATCCGTTTGTATATACAGAGACAGCATTCAACTCCTAGAGGATAATCATTGTCGAATTGTTAACAACTCACCCCTTATCTTTTTCTTCGGAGACACGTGTGTGCATGCACACACACACACACACACACACACACACGCGCGCATACAAACACACACATTTCTGGAATTATGATACCAGCCTTACACCCTACAGCTTTTTTTTTTTCATTTAGCAACATATTTTCTTGTCATTTCTCTGCTCCTGAAACGTTTTTCAAAACCGTCATCTTCACAGTTGGGAAATATTTCACTGTAAGACGACCTCTAACTTGATTTAACGGCTGCTCCATTGTTAGAGATTGAATTTGTTTCTGTGTTTCCTATAATTGTACCGTGATCGCATTAGACCTCAAGCCCCGTTGTCTCTGAGAATTCCTGTAGGTTAAAGTTCCAGGAGAGGAATTCATTACTTAATTAGTGGAAGTATTTTGGATACATTTGCTAAGTTGTCTTTGTGATAACAATTCTTTCTCGCACTCCCACAAACTGAATTCCTGCCTCCCTTTCCAGTGAAGCAGTTGTCATTTTTTTAAAAAAAAATCAATTTTGGTCAATTATGACAGAGAGAAAAGAAATTGTGTCTCTACTTGGCTTACATTTTTTTATTCACTCACAAGGTTGAACTTTTTTTCTATAGGATTCATGGCTTTTTTTGCGATTGTTTTAGTGTATAAACGGGTAACTGATGTACTTTTCAATTTGACTGTGAGAGTGTTTACCCTTTTATTGATTGGAAAGACTTAATTATAGATGAACTGTTATGTATTAAACCTCTGCTATGATAATCCTGCCCCCTCTCCCCCACTTAAATGGTGTTTTTATTCTCGTGGGTGACACAATGGGTTTTGATTTCTTTATGGAATCCTTAGCCATTAATATTCAACGGTACAGTTCCCGCCACTAATTTTAGGTTTGGAAACACCTCGACCACTCATAGATCAGAAGTTCTTTCACAGAGATCGCTTCCCAAGAGCATGTGACGGTGGAGCTCGTGCAAGAAGGAGCACAAAAATAGCACAGATGCGGTGCGGAGCAGAGAGTGAGTGGAGAGAGACCAGAGCACGGCCAAAGGCAGAGAGGCAGTGCTCCGTGTGGGCTGGGGCGTCCCCCTTTCTTGGGCACCAATAATCCCATCTCACGAGAATGTCTCCTAGGTCTTGGAGCTCAGAACCCAGGATTTTAGGGGACAAGCTGAATTGGAGCTGGATTGAGACCTCGGCTGGTGCCTCTTTGGGGCTGAGAACAGCAAGGGGGGCTCTAGAAGCAGGGGCAGGGGACCAGGCATCTCCAGCTGCTCCATCTGGGGCTCCATCTCCGTGAAGGAGGAGCCAACTGCTGCCTCAGGCCAGCCTTGCACATTATCCCAGGCCGACTCAGTGCTGCCCACAGGCACGGGTGGAACCATCTAGTCCCTCCCCTGAGTGCCGGGACTGTGTCTCCTTGGTTTACACACACATCGAGCCCCAGCACTGGGCCAGGTGCTGAGGCCATGCTGGGGAATAAGATGGAATCTTCCAGACAGATTCTGAGCTCTGATGAGCAGTGACAGGGATCCAGAAATTATTAGCATGGGTGAGATGATGAAATTAAACAGTGTGTGTGCATGTGTGTGTATGTGTGTGTATGTGTAATATGTGTATGGGTGTATGTGTGTGCGTGATATGTGCATATGTGTGTATGTGTCTGAATGTGTCTATGTGAGAATATGTGCATGTGTGTATGTGTTTATGTGTATGTGTATAATATGTATATGTGTGTATGTGGCTGAGTGATAGCACAGCAGGTAGGGCATTGGCCTTATACGTGGCCAACCTGGATTCAATTCCTCCGTCCCTCTCAGAGAGCGGGGCAAGCTACTGAGAGTTTCCCACCCACACAGTAGAGCCTGGCAAGCTCCCCATGGCGTATTCAATATGCCAAAAACAGTAACAACAAGTCTCACAATGGAGACGTTACTGGTGCCCACTCAAGCAAATTGGGAGGACAGTGCTACAGTGCTATGTGTGTATGTGTGTATGTATGTGTACATGTGTGTATGTGTGCACTATGTATGTGTATTTGTCTGGATGAATATGTGTGCGTGTGTGTGTGTGTGTGTGCGTGTGTAGGACACCCAACCCAAGTAAGTGCGTGATATTGTGTGGTCATGGATGACCTTGAGAAGAACTGTTTGAGCAGGCGACTGAAGTTTCTGAGACACCAGGCAGGTGAGACCCAGCAGAGACCCAGGCCAGGACAAAGCTCTTGGCCTGTTCCACGGGCAGAGGGAGGTAGGTTTGTGTGATTGGAGCCGGATGGTGGCCCTGTGATCGGTGTTTGGCAAAAACAATGTTAGCCGCGCTGGGCAGTGCTGAGAGTGTGTCCAGAGGAAGCAGCTGGACGCTGGGCACGGCACAGCGGAGGGCAGGTAGCAATGAGACGGAGTCACCTCCAGGTCCCTTTTGGATTAAAGCTGATGCTGTCTGCTCGTGGGTGGGCTCCAAGTGGCCAGGAAAATCGGACAATCAGAAAGAGGCCATTTCAAACAGAAGAGTAGGCCGGCTCTCCGCCTGGGTGCTCCCTCGCACACGCACCGCACTGGCTGGTCTCCCTGCTGCTGTGCTCGCCTATCCCCACTCTGCAGAAGCCACGTTCTCTCTGGAACTCACACCCCTCCCTTCCTCTCCCCTCGCCTTTTTCCAAAGGAGTTTTAATAAACTCTCTGGCTTCACCATTCCGCCTCTTCCTGAAATTCTTTTCTGTGATGGAAAGGCAACGACCCCCAAAGGCCTGTGCCGAGGCTGGGACTGGCCTGATCTTGGCCTGGCATTTCCCTGGGACCTGCGGCTAGTGAAGGGTTGAGCACAGAGGTGGGAGCACTTTTCTCGAGTCTGCCTCCTGTGATTCCCACTTTATGAGCCGCCTACAACAATAAAGTATAATTTAGTTTTTCTTTCTTGTTTAGCTTATGAGTTTGGGGTCCAATTTAAGAAAGTTAGGGCGCCTGAGTGATCATCAAGCCTTGCATGTAGTAAACTCAGACTTGATCCCCAGCATCCCGTAAGGTTCCCTAAGCCCACCTGGAATGACCTCTGAGCTCAGAACCAGGAGTAAGCCCTGAGAACAACCAGGTGTGACGTCAAAACAAAGCCTCAAAACAACAACAAAGAAATGAAGGGGTTGGAGCAATAGTATGGTGGGTGTGGTATTTGACTTGCACACAGCCAACTGGAATTAATATCCAGCATCTCATAGGGTTCCCAGAGCACTGTCAAGAGTTATTCCTGAGTGCAGAGCAAGGAGTATCCCCTGAACATTCCCAGGTTGGACCCTCCAAAACACAACAAATAATTTTTTTTAAAAAAAGAAGAAATTATTGGGGCCAGAGCTACAATACAGTGGGGAGGGTGTTTGCCTTGTACGTGGCTGATCCGGGTTCAGTCCCTGGCATCCCATATGGTCGCATCCCCCAAGCACCACCAGGAGTAATTCCTGAGTGTAGAGCCAGAAGTAACCCCTGTGCATTGCCAAGTGTGACCCAAAAAGCCAAAAAAAATTTTACAAAGAAGAAATTATTCCTTAAGGTATAAAATAGGCTTTATTTTGTTAATAGCCTTGCTCCACTCTGACTATAAACCCCTCTGTTTTGAATAAACTCATTCAATCATTGTCTTTCAGTTGCTGAAGTGCATATTGCCAGTTTCATGTATCCCTGAATAAAGTTAATTAAATCTCTAAAGCTAAAATTAAATTAATATAAAATTGTTTAAAAATTTAGGGGCCATAGAGATGTTTGCTTGACTTGCATGTGGCCGATCCAGGTTCAATCCCTAGAACCCCATCTGGTCCCGCCAAGCCCTGCCATGAGTGATCCCTGACTGCAGAGCCAGGAGTAAGCCCTGAGCACCGTTGGATGTGGCCCCAAACACAAAAATAAATAAATAAATGAGATAAAAAACTGAAAACCGACTGGACCAGACTGTGGTCTTGATTTACCCATGTATCCCCTCGATGACCCAGCCACATGATCCTCAGTTTGTGGCAGGAGAAACTGAGGCACTGCAAAAGGCCAGAACCTGCTGACGGGGGCCAAGGCGGCCCTTTCCCCAGCTGCGTTGCTCTCCTTGTGCCTGTCACTTTGCAACAGCTCGAAGGACTGTCTGGCCCTCACCTCCTCGCTTTGGCTGAGAGACCTGGTTGGTGGAGCCTAGTTGGGTAACCCCGGAAATGTCAGCTCCTGTCAGCTCACCGGCGCCAGAGACCAGCGGGGGAACCGACTCGGGCCAACGTGCCTCCCTACCCCTTTGAACGCGACCTGGGATCTCTGCAGCCCCCCCGGCCCCCAGGTCCCCAGTGGCTTCTAGCTTTCCATGGGTGACAGCTTCCGTGATCTCCTGTGACAGGGGGAATATGCAGCCACAGGGATGCAGCGCCGTGCCCGGGAAATGTCACCTCCAATCCATGTCACCAAGGAGAGAGGAGCAATTAAGACGCCAGCCAATTCTTGGAGCTCTGGCTCCAGGCAAACTTGTGTGTGTGTGTGTGTGTGTGTGTGTGTCTGTGTGTGTGTGTGTGTGTGTGTGTTGGCGGGTGGGCGGGGGAAGGAGAGGGGCATGGAAGAAGGAGATGGAGGCGCAAGAAGCAAAGAAGAGAACAGGAGAGGGTGAGGCAGAGCAAGTTAGGAAGAGCTGGGTGTCTGCTACCCTGATGGGACCTCTGCACAATACATGGTTATTGAATGAATGAATGAATGAATGAATGAATGAATGCTATAGTGGAAACTCTGGGGTGCCAGGCTGAGCCCTTTCAGCTTCTAGAACCAAGACACTCATTCCTCCAGATGTTTCTACCTCGTGGGAGGCGTTCTCAGTCTCAGCTGATGCCAGGGACCTGCCTGCCCACTTGCCATGGCAAAGATGGACTTCACGACTGGGGTGAGCCCAGTGCAGAATGCACAACTAGGTCATGTGCCCTCCCAGCTTCCTGGCGTGTCATGTCATGGCTGTCATCTCTTCGCCCTGTCCCATTCGTCTGCCTTCTCTAGAGCAACCCACAGTGAGGCCTCGGGGTGCACAACTCCCCTGAGGAGAAGGGGAGAAGCCAACCTCACACGAATAGACTCCACATGGGCAGCAGGGTGCCGGTTTATCTGGGTTACAAGTCTGAGTGAACAGGAAGGGTGCTAAGTGAGAGTGAAGGAGAGGAGAAGCCGCAGGCAGGAAAGGCCCATTCCTCGAGCCGAGAACGGCGGGCAAGTGGCTAGCACAGCCAGCATCCTTCTGTTACTGACCACGAGGGGACAGACAGAAGTAGTATGTCTTGGCATGGAGTCAGCACCCTCTGGTTCCAGAGTGGTGTATCCATGAGGGTATGGTCCAGTGTCTGTAACAAAGAGGCAAACCACAGTGACCTGAGATAACCGAGAAATTTGGCAACGGTCAAGCGCCAATTGTGCACCCGGCAAGGTCCTTCCACAGGCGTGAGGACCTCATCACCCCCATTTTTCTCCCCCTCGGTTCTCCAGGTTGCTCCTGCGACAGCAGGAGATGGCCCCATTCCTTGTCACATCCGCTCACTCTGTTCAGGGCCTTGGGGGTGAAGGTGCTGAGGTTCCAGGTCTGCTGGATTCCCATTGGCCAGGATGGAGTCACATGACTCAGACGGACAGGAAGTTGAAACCTGCCAGCCACTGGCTGGCCAGGCTCCCAGTGATACCTGAGGGCACCCGTTAGAAAAGGAGAAGCGGGAGGTTGGCAGCTCAGGGTCACCTGGTATTCACTGCACAGCTGAGCAGCGGGCAGCCTAACTGTTGGTGGTGGCTGAAGAATGATCCACCTTGGTTGCCTTTAGAAGTAGCATTTGTGGGAAGAAGGGAGGGAGGGAGAGAGGGAGGGAGGGAGGGAGGGAGGGAGGGGTAGAGTTTCGGGGCTTCACAGGTGGGAAGGGAGGGAGACACAGCACGTGTTCAGGTGTGAAATCACTTCCAGGTCTCAGTTCCAAGCCTGTGCATGTTTCCTATCAGCTAGGATGTGTTGAACTGGGAGTGACAGAAAACTCACAGGGTTAACACTTACCTTGCATGTAGCAGACTCACGTTCAACCCCCAACATGGCATTTGACCCCCGGACCCCCGAGCACAGAGACAGGAGTAATTCCTGAATAGACAAGGTGTGGTCTTTAAAACCCCTAATAATAATAATAATAATTTTAAAAACAAAAGAACAGAAGATGGTTGCAGAACACCCCAGTTTGGAGCTCCAAGTTTCTCTCTCGACCACCTGGGTGACATGAAGATGCCTGGTCTCTCCTCTGAGTCTGAGCTTGCTCATGTGGGAGAGAGAAGACTGTCTCCCTGAGAGATGTCTTGGAGGATTAATGTCACAGATACCTGGATCCTGGGTGGCGGAAACTCTGCATGAAGGGCCATGTCGGGAAAGGTTTCTCTCTCTGGTGAGTTCGGTCTTTAAGGCCACAGTCAGCCTCTGGTTCCTCTGAGTTCATTCATCAATGACTCATTCCCAAGCACACCCAGAAGAGACGGTGCCTTATTGTGAAACTCCCAACACAGACCCCAAGGCCTCTTCGGGGTGTTCTTATAGTTTAAGATTTTTGCTCCTCACTTGGCTTCCTTCCAGCCAGGCTCCTGTGTTTTCAAACGGGTAATGGGTGTGTATTTGTACATGATCAATGAATCATGGTCCTGGCAGAGTGAAGCTGGGATGCCCAAAGGAACCAACGCAGAGTGAAATTAAACTCATCCACGTCAGAGGACTATCTTTGCACTCGTGTCTAAATATCAAGGCAAAGACATTTTCTGTATCAGGCCCTAGCTCGTATGGAGTAGGGAAACACTGGGGCGGGAAGGGCGGAGGGGGGGGTCTCTGGAAGATGTGACCCCTTTCAGATTTGGCAGACTCACCTGCATTTTTCTGCTTAAAAGCAGGCAGGACCCCACCAGCCAAATCCTCCGAGTCAGCCCCCGTTGGTATTTGACAACCTCAGGCCTCTTTGCGCCAAGGGTTTTAGTGCCACAAGTAATTGTGATTTACGCCTCCAACCCTTCTGGGTGCAAAATGGTTTTGATTAGATGCATGCCATGTTTATTAAGCCTTGCACGAGCAGGCTGGGGGCTTGGCTGGTCCACCATGAAAGGGAGGGAGATTTACACGGCTCCCTGTAGCATGTGTTTAATCTCTGGGGGATTTACTGACCTTCAATTAGACTGTTAAGTACTGTTTACACGGTCCCTAATTCATCCAAGACCAATGGAAGGTTGAATTTTTCTTTCATTAAGAACCGATGAATCAAGAAAATAAAGAATGAAGGCTTTACCAAGCAAGATGTGATTTGGGTAACAACAAGAACAAAAAAAAAAAGAAAAGAAAAAAGGCATTAGGAGTTGAAAGCTTTACTTTGTCAACGTTTGGGAATGGCTGGACCCCAAAGAGTTGATACATTCTCAGGATTAGTTAGTAAAAATACCCCTCCCTGATTTTATTTGCACAGAGGATTAATTTGACAGGTTTAAAACTCTTTCTTAGAGAGACCAGGGAGAAGGTAGATGCTAGAAAAAAATTTTTTTCTGTTGTTTCAAAAATCAGAATTCTGTTTTATTGACTGGGAGGAAGAGAGGACAGTTGATCCCATAAAAATTGTAGCCCAGTCTTTGCATGCAAGGTCTGCACCCTTTTGGGTGTATGCGGGATTTATCTATCGGGGCTGCACGAGACAGTGAAGCATCATCCAGGAGGCAATTCAAGGATGGAAAAATGGGGCATGTGGGCAAACATCTGAATGTGTTAGGAAAAAACAATGGATCATTCCAGAGTCCTCGACTCAAATGCCCATAGGGGCTGGGTGGGCATGAGAACTCCTGCCCTCACGAGACTGAACTGGTTCCTTGTGCCAGAGGAAGCCCCACACAGCTGCTTGTGTCCCCCAGACAAGAGGGAGGGAGGTACTCAGACTGCACTTTCTCTTTTTTCCTTTCTGGGTCACACCCAGCGATGCTCAGGGGTTACTCCTGGCTCTGCATTCAGGAATTACTCCTGGTGGTGCTCAGGGGACCATCTAGGATGCCGGGGATCAAATCAGGGTCGGCTGCGTGCAAGGCAAATGCTCTACCCGCTGTACTATCGCTCCAGCCTCACAGACTGAACTTTTAAAAGCTGTTCTCTTGGGGCTAGAGCAATAGTACAGCAGATTGCCTTGCATATGACCAACCTGGGTTCAATCATTGCTCATCTCATGACCCCCCGAGCACTGCCAGCAGTGGTTCCTAAATGCAGAGTCAAGAGTAGCCCCTGTGGGGCTGGAGAGATTGTATAGCAGATAAGGCATTCACCTTGCACACAGCTGACCCGGGTTCGATCCCCAGCATCCCATATGGTCCCCCAAGCACCTCCAGGAGTAATTCCTGAGTGTAGAGCCAACAGTAACCTCTGAGCATCGCTGGGTGTGAGCCCTCCCCCCAAAAAAGAAAAAAAGAGAAACCCCTGAGCATCACTGGTTGTGACACAAAAGGCAAAAATATATAATAATAATAATTTTTTTAAAAAGATATTCTCATACTTAAGGTCATACAAGGGCAAGACTTCCTTCCCCTGGCCTGGACATGACTGTGGTCTTGCTGTACAGGGTTCCTAGCAAGTCTGGAGACTGTGAGGAGTGAGTGGCTGGGGTCAAGGGTACAAGGGTACAAGAGGCACCAACTATAGACTCCATGTGCCTGCATACCAGGTGATGGGAAATGGGGTGTCAGGGCTTCAAAACTTTTCCATTGTACAGACTCCAATGTACAGACTTGTCTGTTTTGCCCAGGATAAAGAAGATTCTCGGCCCTTTTCTCTGCCGACACTCAACCTCTCTCAACTCCTTCCAATTCAGTCATTGGTGTTTCTCACTCATGGCAACCTTATATGACCCCATGTTCTCTAGTATGTCACTCACTCCTGAAATAACCCTGGGATAATGGTCTAGTCTACGACATGGGACAGGAAGCTCTTTGGAGGTGCCCGCTTTGCCCAGAAGACAATGTACCCATCAGATCAATGGTAGTTGAGGAAGAAGGAAGCCTTGCCCGGGAAGATGAGTGGAAGTTCTCTGTATCTGCCCTGCAACTAGGTGCATGGTACCCCGATGGGAAGAAGGTTCCTCCCACGTTCTTCCCCCTACGCCCAGAATCTTCTTAGCTCTGTAGGCTATAAATTGGAGATGTCTGTCTGTATTAGGTAGCCAAGTGTTCATGTGTTCTGTTTCCAGATCCTCAGAGAAACCCAGTTTTCTTGGGTTGATTTCCTGACCACTGCACTGTCAGGAACTTCTTCGTGCTGTTGAAACTCCTTCTGTGATTTGCATCTCCATACTCACTCTATTTGCATCCTTTTACCTGATGGAAATGGGATTTTAAGAGTAAACTTTAGACTTGCAGGTGGGGGTGTCTCCTGTCCCCAACCCTTGGTAGGGACGAGATCTTGAAGCTGGGGTGGTCCACTTATCCTCTCTGAGCTTCCAGGCCTGTTGAGTGGCATGAGAAGAACATCATTGTGTCAAGTAAGAGTCAAGAAAGGCACAACCACACAGCTGTCATGAGCGCACCTCATCATAGTGACCTGGAATGGCACGTTTTTTGGACATCTTGGCACACCAACTGGCCTGGGGTCTCTTGGTTGTTGTTGTTTTAATCACCCTGTCCTTGGACTGAGTAACAAAAGGATGCTAAGGAACCCAGAGAAGTTGGACGAGTGAATTAGGTCAGCACCCCCTTGGTTGATCTTGGAGTGTGTTTGCTCATCGCTAGACAATTCCTCCTAATGGGATTGGTGAGGTCTAACATCAAGGGATTAAGATTGCAATTTCAGAATGGGCAATCCCTGACCCATGATAGGAAGAACTTCTTTTTGTGGGGGGGTGGGGTGGGATTGGTTGAGTGGTAGGAAGGGGATTCCAGAGGTAGTATGAGCAAAATGAGATAGTGAGAGACAATGAGACAATGAGACAGAAGCCGCCAAGTAGGGGGAGTTAGTGAACAAGTATGGTGCTCTGGGCAAATGGGACTCAACTGCAGCAATGACCCAAGAGCCCCCAACAGTTGACAGTATCAAGGGAAAAACCATAAGCACTGGGTCATGTGCTAGAAATCAAAATCTCCAGTTATGCAGTGCCGGACATAACTTTTTCCTATACCAAATCGGCCAGAAATTAGTCACATGGTCCAGCCCAAATGCAAGAGACTGACAGGTGCAATCTCCTGAAGGCAGAAGCCTGTGAATTACTGAACAGCTTGAGTTGTGGTGAATTCAACAGGCTAATAGCAGGAAAGCATAGAGTGTAGAAACTAGCCCGTGGTGATTGCACACTTCCTGTTAGTTATTCTTTCATGATTGTGATGTCTGCCCTCTCCCCCAGATGATGAGCTATTCAAGAGGCTCCCTGCCTTATTTCCCCTAAGACTGACATTTCTTTTTCTTTCTTTCTTTTTTTTTATTGAATCACCGTGAGATACAGTTACAAACGTTCGTGATTAAGTTTCAGTCATACAATGATAGAGCACCTATGACACACCAGTGTACATTTTCTACCACCAATGTTCCCAGTATCCCCCCCACCCCCACCCCCACCCTATCCCACCTCTGTGGAAGGTACATTCCTTCTTACTCTCTCTCTCTCTCTCTCTCTCTCTCTCTCTCTCTCTCCCCCCCCCTTTGGGGCATTGTGGTTTGCAATACAGGTACAAAGAGGTCATCATGTTTGGTTCTTAGTCTACTGTCAGCACACATCTCCCATCCTGAGCCATTCCTCCAACCATCATTGACTTAGTGGTCCCTTCTCCATCCCAACGGCTTTTTCCCCAGCACATGAGGCAGCCTTCCAAACCGTGGAGAGATCCTCCTGGCTCTTATCTCTACTGTCCTTAGGTGTTAGTCTCCTATTGTTACTTTATATGCCACAAATGAGTGCATGTCTGTCCCTCTCTCTCTCTGACTCATTTCACTCAGCATGACACTCTCCATCTCCATCCACTTATATGCAAATTTCATGATTTCATCTTTTCTAACGGCTTCATAGTATTCCATTGTGTAGATGTACCAAAGTTTCTGTAACCAAGACTGACATTCCTTTTTGGGTACTTCCCATGATGAACTTGGCCCAGGGAGCACCCTCATAACCACCAGGAGAGGCAGCTGCTCCTTCTGATCCTGTTTCACACACAGGGGAACCGAGTTCTAATGTGACCTTGCTCTACACTGTGAGCAGCAAATGCCTTCTCCTTCCCACGAAGCTACTGCCCCTAATTCTGTGTCAGCAGAGAGAGCACATGATGTGTTAAACTTAGAACACAGTGTGTGAGTTCCAGGTGGGGTTATTAGAGGGACGTCTTTCTTCCTTTCCGGTGAAACTGACTCTTTCCCAAACAAGCTTCTGGATCTTTCTCACTGGCACGTTTGTTCTGGAGCCAATCTGCAGGGGAACTTTGTATTCCTTGAGATCTTGATGAACCTAAGGGTCATTTCAAAGAATTACTCACCCCTCAAATATTTGTTGAGTGACTCTGGTGTGCCCAGATCATTCTTGGTGTCAGGAGAGAGGCATAAACAAAAATATCAGCCGGCAAACCTGGTCCTCATCCCTGGTTCTTCAACCTTGGTGCTGCTGGCATCGGGGGCTAGAAAATGTGCGATATTCAGGTTCAGACAGCAAGTGAGCTTCGCACAAAGACGGAAACCCATGTCAAAGTCGGATGGGCCTGCCACAATCACCTCTTGTCTTTGTGTGGCTAGTTTCTGCCGTGAATCTCAAAATGAATAGGGGTTCCCAGAATTGACCGGAGGAGATTTCGTTGCGTGATCTTGTGAGTACCTCAAAGACCTCCCATCTCCTCCTTCCTCAGCAGACACCCTTCCCAATGACGCCATTGTATCTGGGCACTCTACATCGTGGGCAGCAAACGCTTTCTCCTTTCTGCCAAGCTACTGCCCCTAATTCTGAGATCTGGTTCTCCTCCTCCTCCTCCTCTACCCTGCATCCTCTTTTCTTTTCTGGAGCAAATCCAAAGCTTTTCCCAATACTTCCATTTTCTAATATGGGATACCTCTCTGGAAAGCATAATTTTTCCTGAAGTACAAGGTGGAAAAGAATGTTCTAGAAATTCCCAAGGCTTTCACAACCACTTGAGGGGCCCTCTTGAAATCTGACAACATCTTCCTTTTCTTCTGTTAAAGACTGAAAATGTCAGCTGGTTCTTATCTGACTCCTTGTCTATTAACATTTTGTTCTGAGGAAAGTCCCCCTCCTTCCCTGCAATTTATTTTCTTACTTTTTCCTTCTTTTTTTGGTGATGGAGGGTCATGGTAGACAAATAAAAATAATTCTGAGGTTATCTGGAAGCTGACATTCCACACAATGGCGATACGAGCGTTTTCCAAATTTAAAACTCTGATGGAGGAAGTGGGTTACAATAGGAGAAACCTTTGACCCTGATCAGTCATAATGGTTTCCTGGATTCAGGGATATTATGGGCTGGAGCCAAGGGTTTCAGCAGAGAGAGCACAAGATGTGTTAAACTTAGAACACAATGTGCGAGTTCCGGGTGGGGTAGTTAGAGGGACATCTTTCTTCCTTTCCGGTGA
Organism: Sorex fumeus; assembly: GCF_029834395.1. Classification (NCBI taxonomy): domain Eukaryota; kingdom Metazoa; phylum Chordata; class Mammalia; order Eulipotyphla; family Soricidae; genus Sorex; species Sorex fumeus. Next base: position 13,870,868 of record NW_026606140.1, read on the forward strand.
AACTGACTCCTTTCCAAACAAGCTTCTGGATCTTTCTCACTGGTGTGTTTGTTCCGGAGCTGATGTGCAGAGGCCCTTTGCATTCCTTGAGATCTTGATGAACCTAGGGACCATTTCAAAGAATTGTTCACCCTCAAATATTTGTTGAGTGACTCTGGTGTGCCCAGATCGATCTCAGTGCCAGGAGAGAGGCATAAACAGAAATATCAGCCAGGAAGCCTGGTCCTCATCCCTGGTTCTTCAACCTTGGTGCTGCAGGCACTGGGGGCTGGAAAATACGGGGCTCTCTTGTGCCTTACAGAACGTCTAGCAGCTTCACAGCCAGCGGCAGCCCCGTCCAACGGTGATCATCAAATCTCTCTGGAGACACTGTGAAAAGTTTGGAACCCCCAGAGCCCTTGTTTAAGAACCCCTGTTCCACGGGGAGCAAGACAGATGACAATCCATGATAATGAATATTAGACAGTAGGGTAATAAAGAGAGGGAGTTGAGTCACAAAGCTGTGCCCCAGCAGAACGGTGGGGTGTAAGGTGACTGCAATTCATGTGGTCCTTGGGGGAAAGCTGACGGAGAAGGTAGCACTGGACAGAGGCTTGAAGGAGGCAGGGATGTGAGGCCCATGACCAAGATGCCAGAGAATTCCTGAAGGCAGGGATCGTCCATGCGAATGCCCTGAGTGCATATAAGAACGAAGAACCACCCAAGAGATTGGTGAGGCTAGAGCGAAGGGGGCTGGAGAGAGACAGGTGGCAGGAAGTGTTCATGATCCCTAGTAGGTACCACCCTTGCAGGAAGGTTCATGCTTCCCCATGTCCCATTGCAGCATTGGTTGTGGCACCCTATTATCCTTGACCCATTCACGGTGCCATGCCCTATCACCCCTTGGAGGAATACGCATGATGCTCTCTGGCCTTTCGTGTTCATGAGATGACACAAAATGTTCAGGAATGTTCATGGTTCCTCATGTTCCTGATGCTCCATGATCCATTATGGGAATGTTCCTGATGTTCTATGGTCCCTTGTAGGAACATTCACGATGCCCCATGGCGGCCATGGTCAAGGCTTGCCTTCCTCCCCAGCAAAGGGAATCATTGAATCTGCACTGAGTCAGGATCTCAGGGGGCCACTCCGGAGGCTCTGGGATTACAGCAAAATGCCAAGGGGCCAGGGAAGAAACTGGCCATTGACTTTTGACTCCGGCTAGTTAAAAAGAACGTCCACCACACCGGCCTTCCTTCCCTCGGAGCTGTCTCGGGAACTGGGAAGCTGGAGGTTGCTTCACTCTCCTGCCTCCTTTTGTTCTTAGATCTGCCCCCATCACGTCCTGATTTCCATTTGGGAAACATGTTCTGGGGGGGAAGGCCAGAGGCCCCTTGATTGTTGATAATAAAGGGGAGAAAGAACTGCACCTAGAGTCTGCCAGCCGCTGTCTATCCTCAGAATACTCAGAGGCTGTTAACTTCTGGGCATGGCACCGAGGCCCCTCCTTACCTCAGAGTACCCACTTCACCCCTGCCTTCTGCTTGCAGAGACTCAGGCTCAGAGAAGGGAAAGGTTTTCTTCCAAGGTGCAGAGCCTGGGTCTCGTTTGACTGGTGTGTGAGATCTAGAAGCTTCCACCTTCTACAGCCCCCCACTGTAGAAGGTGGAAGCTCCTAGAATATCCAGGTTCCAGCTTCATGCTCAGAACTGGGAGTCAGCAGGGAGGCATGGAAAGTGGTGACAGAGACATGTGAAATCCTTCTCCCCTGAGTTCACATATTGTGAGCTAGAACCCCAAGACAGAGCTATGGGTGAGAGACAGCTGGGGGTGACCAACTCTTTCAGCCGATGGAACAAGGAGTACAGGCATGGATCTGGCTTGACTAAAAGGCTCCATGACCTGGTTCAGGACTCGACCTCATGAGTTTCAATTTCCTCCTCCTGAAGAAGGGCCAGAGATACCCCATGGAACGCCCAGGAGCCATGTCCGAACCATGAGAAGTTTGGGCTGGAGCAATAGTACATCCAGTGGGGCTTTTTCCTTGCACGCAGCCAACATGGGTTTGATCCCCAGCATCCCATATGGTCCCCAGAACCTGCCAATAGTGATCCCTGAGCACAAAGTCAGGAATAAACCTTGAGCATGCTGGTTGTATCCAGCCCTATACCCCTCCCCCCAAAAATTAAAGAATGAGGAGTGAGATTGGGGTGACTTTCCTGCTTCCTTGGGTGCTGGACTGTGCTCAATGGGCCCCATCAAGGCTGTGGCTGTTCTGCTTCGCACCGTCTGTGCCCTTTCCTCTTTCCACAGGCTTCCTGGAACTATCACTCACATCAGCAACTTGCCCCCACGTCCTTATCTCAGGATTGATTTGTGAGGAGGAGAGCAGCCTACTTAAGGGGTAGCGATAGGGGGCCCACAGTGGTTCCTGGGGTCCTTAAAGGGGTTGGCTGCATGCAAGGCAGGTGCCTCACCACTGTGCTGTCTCTCAGGCCCTTAAATTCCAGGTGGGGTCTGGGAAACACGTAAGCAGTTATCTGCCCCAACCTTCCATCCGGCCTCGTTTTATAGCAGAAAGATCAAGGCCCCCAGAAGTGAGTTTACTAGCAGAGTCAGGCAGCTAGAAGGGAACACGAGGCAGAAAAACACCCGCTGCTTCAAGCTCTCACGCCATTGTCTCCCTGACTCTATTATTACCCGAGTCTTGTAAATCAACTTGCCAGAAATGCACAGGAACATGTTTTGGTCAAGGACAAACCTTTTTGTGAGGTGAACTGTTGCTTTCCCATTCAGTTCTTTCATACGTCTTGACTTGTATTTAGCAGGGGGTTTTATTAAACACACACACACACACACACACACACACACACAACTAGAACAACCCTATGCTTTAAAATAATAATGCTGTAAAGAATGTCTATTTAACCTCAATGCCACGGAAGCGTGAGGAAGCTCCATGTTGGAATGAATGGCACGTTCCTTTTTCTAAATGAAATGTAACTCACCTAATTGTGTTGATGGCATTGATGTGTTCCAAACCTCCATTTTCTCTAAGTGAAATGCCGAACCTGTTGAGCTATCAGGGGGTAAGGAAATCGAGCGGGGAACAAGCCGGAAAGTATTATTAAGATGGGAAGAGAAAAATCAGAGCATCCACGTGTCAAGACTCTCCTTTTTAGAACACTAGCAAGAGCATGCAGAGAATTAAAAAAAACACACATTTTAGGGGACTCATTTGAAGCTCAGAATTATTTAGGTTCGTTTATTTATGTGTTACTTTATACTCCTCAGAAAAGGTTGAAGAGACAATATCCCCCGGGGGGGGGGGGGGGATTATTAACAAACATTTGCTAACCATTTCATTCCCGATGCTCCTAGACCTACGTGTCCGTTATCCCATTCCATTCACTTACCACAGTAACCCTGATTTTCAGTCTCTTGTACAGGACCATTTACTGTAGCACAAGATATGCCCATGTGGAACCTATGAATGTGAACTTATTTTAGAAAAGGATATTTGCAGGAGAAATGAAATTAGAGAAATTGAAATGAATCCACCTTGAATTATTGGGGAGAAAGAATATAGCACCTCTCTTGGAGGGGATATGGGTCCACACTAAACATTCTGTTTTAGGTCTCACAGAAGACATCAAAAAATGTGTTTTTTTTTTCATTGAATCACCATAAGATAGACCATTACAAAGTTGTTCATGATTGGTTTTTAGACATACCGTGTTCCAACACCCGTCCCCCCAACTGTGCTCATTTCCTAGCACCAGTGTCCCCAGTTTCCCTCCTATCACCCTCCAACTCCTGCCCTTCAGCCTGACTCTATGTCACTTCTCTCTCCCCCCTTCCCTCTCTCTCTTTTTCCCTCTCCCTCTCTCTCGCTCTCTCTTTCTCTCCCTCTCTCTTTCTCTTCCTCTCTTTTTTCTCTCTCTCCTCTCTCTCTCCCCTTTTTTCTCTCTCTCTCTCTTTGCATGCCTCCCCCTTTGGGCATTGTGGTTTGCAATACAGATACTGAGAAGTTATCATGTATATTCCTTTACCTACTTTCAACACCATAGAGATATTTTTTAAAATCTATTAATTGTTTCCATGATTTCACTCCCCTTCCTGCCTAGGTACCAGGTGGGCTTGGGTTCTTGGGTTCTGTTCTGGTCAGCTTTTTGATTTAGGACCTGTTCGTCTCTGGCCCCCGGATCCCAGGTCTCCCTCAGAAACTGTCCCCTTTCTCCTAGGAGAAACCAGAATGGGCTGCTCAGAGCTCCTTCCTCTGGCCGCGTCCCTGGTTACGTGTCCTGAGTTATCTGCTTATGTTTCCCACTTTCCCATCAGTACGACAATGCATCAAGCTGGGGTATCTTAATGCCAATGGTCCAGGGAGAGAAAAGTAAAAACTGCAATTTAATCCTACATGCCACAGCCGGGATCCCCTCTCATTAGTACTCTGAGGACGCTAGAGCACCAAAGGCAGGCGGGAGGGGCATCTTTGTCCTTGTCCCCGGCTATCAGTCACACACAGGACCTCCCTGAGCAGTAAGTGCCACCAACTCCAATTTCCAGGCGAGAAAACTCAGTCGTGGTAGGGCAAGGGGCTGGCATGTGAGGGAACTTAAAACTGAGCTGGAAAAATCTGTCTTTAGGCTCTTAGCCTCTCCGGGGGGGTCCTCCAACTCCTGGACATTTGAGCCTCTTGGGGAGCTAAACTGGACTCTCCCACATCCAACGTCTCTCGTAAACGGTCACCATCAGCATCTGCATTACGCCTCCGGAAAAGAAAACGTCACAAAGTTAATAGACAGACACTCCACGTCCACACCAGGTGCTTTCTGGACTCCAGCCTAACTTCTCACCCAGGTAGAATCCTGAGAACATCTTGTCCTCTCTCTGGGTCTCAGCTGCCCCGGGATTACAGGAAAGTTCCAGCGCCTCCTGAGGTGGGGAAACATCCCACATTCTCTGCTGAACTCAGTGACCTAGGCACGGGGCATTTCCTGCGCTGCTGGAGATGACATGGTAAATTTGCAGGATTCTGCGAGGAAACAGGAGTCTTGGTGCCAATGAGGATAATCAGAGGCGTTTCCTGAAGGGGCTAATCCAGGGGGCAGGCAGGATACGAGGGAAACGTGGAGGATAGTACAGGCCTAAAGAAAAGGGGGAGCATTTCCTGACCCCGGGCTCAGAGGACGGAGAGCCATGACCTTCATCTGGAACTGGCTCTGCCAGCTACCAGCCTGGACACTGGGGGGTCACGTGATTCTCAGGAGGGGAAGGGGCAGCAGGATATGCTGACAGGATGGTTGGGCACCCCTCCAGGATCAGGTCCCAGGATCCAGGATCTCCCTTAGACCCTGTCCCCTTTCTCCTAGGAAGACTGTGCTATGTCCAGTTAGGGGCCACTGAACAGGAAATGACAACAGCTCCTGGACACCTCACGCAGGAGGATGGCTAAGCCATCCGGGTCCTTCCCCTGTTGGCCAAATCTCTCCCTCTAGAAGAAAAGGCAGTGTACGACTCCCCACCCCACAAGGAAGGATGGCGGAGCACTTTCTCAGACTCTCGAGGGTTTGGGCAGCAGGAAGAGGCAGAGAATAAACGATTTACTGACACAAGCCGATCCTGGCAGGATGGCAGGAAAGGAAGACAACCCAGCACAGGCTTGAGTCTCTGCAAGGGGGACCCTTCAGCTGAAGTTTGAGGAGTCAAATGAGACAGCTTTCTAAACATCAGGGGAGGCTCATTCCAGCTGAGGGGAACAGTGGTTGTGAAGATCCTAAGCTTGCATCGATTCATTCAGTTGCTTGCAGTATTCAGCAGAATATAATTTTGATAGAGAAGAGCTTGTAACGCCTCAGAAAACTGGTGGGGAGTTTTGATAAGTGGATGCCCCGCTGGGCTTCCCATCTAGATGAAGGTACAAGGCATTTCCATCCTCCAAGAATGTTCCTGTAAAACCCAAATTTGGGGGATCTTATTGGGGGGGGGGCGGTGGCAGTGGATGAGCTTGGCCTGTCTTTGAACTTGATGAAAATAGAGTCGGGCAGATGGACGCCCTGCCTTCCACATTGTGTCACATGGTGACAGGTGGGTTTATTTCTCAGTTCCACTCCGCCGGCTGCTGTGTCTAGATGCACCCACTGTTGCATGATGTACTGCACAGTTGTGTAGATGTTCTCACTGCTGTAGGTTATATTGTACTGTCGTGTGGATGTGCTGCACTGTTGTATGATGTTCTCGCTGATGAATGATGTACCATACTTTTGTGTGGATCTCTCATGCTGTTGTGTGGATGTGCCTCACCATTATATAACGCACAACACCGTTGTATGATGTACCACACTGTGCTGGTCTGTGTTCTTGCCTAAGGAGACATACTTTTGTGGACCCCAGTGTGCGATGGTTGTGGGCAGAGCTTCCGAGCTACTGCAAAAATTTTCTGGCAAATCTCAGGAGTGGTGTCAGAGCAGACACATTTATTCCTCTGGGATGGAATTTGCTGGAGTCTGAGCTCAAGGAGTCTTTTACGGAAACAACCGGTTTGCCACCAGACTTTGGTGGGAAGCCAGACAGGCAAAACATGAGTGCTCCTTCCAGCTTGAAAACTCTGATATTTCAATAAGCAACCCACCTTCATCATCATTTTCACTCCAGCTCCATCACACACACACACACGCACACACACACACACACACGCACATGCACACCCCAGCTGTTTCTTGGTCTGTCTTAGGGCCATCCTTTTCCCTGGTCTTCCAGAGGCCGTGTACCCCTGAGATAGCTCCGCTGCTTCTGGGGTCCCGGGTGACCTTCCCTCGCCAGCTCTAGCTCCACCCCTTTGGAGTGTGCGTGCAATAATTCACAGCATGGAGCCTAATTCTTTGCAGCTTGTGCGTTGCTGCGTCCATTGGAGCAGACAGGAGGGCGCCCCGACCCACTTTAAGATCACAAGCCTTGATAACCTGGCCTCTGATTTATGCTGGTTCGGGTCCCCACTCAACCCTAATGAGGGGGGCTCCCAGTGTCAACCTGTTTATTAAATGCTCAGAACCATGTGTGAGCTGGGCCCGGCTAAGAAGTCAATCATATTTTCATTTATTCTGCCTATCCCCTCCTGTTCCTTCACCCTCTCTCGCAGAGACTGTCCGCCTGCCAAACCCTTTCTTTTCATCTCCAAGAGAGGGGCGGGGGTGTACTTGAGGACCAGATCATTTGCGGAGCTGGTGGGGGTCTGTGATGTTTGCGCTTTCCTACTGATTTCATAGGTGTTTGGAAGTTAATGATACTCAACACCTCATGATTCTTTCCTATATGTCAAACAAAACCACGAAAGAGAAAGTGGCCAGAAGCCAGCGGCAGAGGGGCAGGGGAGGGGGCCTTGGGGCCATATCAATGGCTTTCTCTTTCCGTCATCCCAGCGCCGGGGAGATTGGTGAGCCTTAACGCAAATGGAAGACGGATTAATATCCCTGAACTTGCCGGGCTCTTAATGAAGTCTTAATTCATCTCCTTTAATTCCCTTTGAAATAAAAAATCGCACAAATCAAAATAACAGATGGGCCAGCGACTTTAATCTCCACTTCTCACCCCTGCCCCTCACTGCCGTTCTCTTAATCTCCCCAGAGCCCACGCTGATGCCTTTCAAGTGGCATTGGTTCTTTCCCTTCGGTCGGGTCTGCCGGACGTGGCATAAATATTTCTGCCTGTTTGAGGGCCCCGGATGGACTCTGGCCTTGGACGTGGCTGGGGAAGGTGAAGCAGGGGTAGGAGGAGGGGGAGGAGGGCTGAGCAGTTCCTCTCCATCCTGTGTGTAGAGGGACCCCACTGTTGTATGGTGTACTGCACAGTTGTGTGAATGTACTGCATCTTACTGGGGAGAAGCTTATTGGGGAGAGGGTAACTGGATGGATGGCACGGCGGGAGGCCCTGAGGGGACTTGAGTCCCACTTTGGATGGGGGTGAAAGGTGGGGCTTGACAGAGTGAGCACCCTAGGGTGAAGTGGGGATCTATATTGAATCCTGCCCACTTCCTCTCTGCTCAACAGCCCCCTTCTTTATTTTTTCCTTTATTTTTTTAAAAAACGTTTTATTTTATAAAATAGTTCACAGTATTTCATTCCATTTAATATTCAAACACCAATCCCACCACCATTACACTTTCCCACCACCATATTTTGGGTGTTTCCATCCCAAACCCCAATCCCTGAAATAATGAAATATTCAATATTTTATTAACTATTAAATATGAATAATATTTAATAATACAATATAATATTTCCCTCTAAGGTTGGTTGCCTCCTACCTTGAATCCCCTCAAGTGTGGTGTGGTACTCTTGGAGTAAGGGTAGGGTGTGTCCTATGAAGTGTTGTGAGACAGCAGATGTGGCCTCACTCACAGTCCAGGAAAAGGTCCACTTGTGGGTGAGGCTCGGCCCAAGCATGTGGAGAGCAGCTGTGAGCAGGGCAGCCGTGAAGTTCTGGAGGTTTTCAGCTGTCAGGCTGGGTCTGTTGGGGCGGGGAGGGGTCTCACCTACCCCCTTTAAATAACACACCTTTTTTTTTTAATGAATGAATGTTTTATTTTTTTTCCTCTCTATTTATTTATTTATTTTTAGTTTTTATTAGTGAGACATCATGAGGTACAGTTGTAGACTTGCAAATTTTTGTGCTTGGGTTTCAATTATACAATGATCAAATACCCATCCCTCCACCAGTGCCCATTTCCCACCACCACGGATCTCAGGATCCCTCCCACCCCCCACTCCCCCCATCCCACCCTGCCACTGTAGCAGGGCATTCCCTTTTGTTCTCTCTCTCTTATTGGGTGTTGTGGTTTGCAAAAGAGGCAATAGGTGACAATCATGTTTGGTCTATAGTCTACTTTCAGCATGCTTCTCCCATCCTGGGAGGATCCTCCCAACACCCTTTATTTGGTGTTCCCTTCTCTATCATGAGCTCCCTTTTCCCCTAGCCTGTGTGGCTGGCCTCCAAGTCATGGAGTAAAATTCCTGGTACTAATCTCGGCCATTCTTGGGTGTTAGTCTCCTATTTTGTTACTTTATGTTCCCCAGATGAATGCAATTTTTCTGTGTCTATCCCTTTCTTTCTGAGTCATTTTGCTTAACATGATACTTTCCATGTAGTACCACTTGTATGTAAATTTCATGACTTGTCTTTTCTAACAGCTACATAGTACTCCATTGTGTAAATGTACCAAAGTTTCTTTAACCAGTCATCTGTTCTCGGGCACTCAGGTTTTTTCCAGATTCTGGCTATTGTAAAGAGTGCTGCAATGAACAAACAAGTGCAGATGTCACTTCGACTATACTTTTTTGCCTCTCTGGGATATATTCCCAGGAGTAAATAACACACCTTTGACTGAAAAGACCATACAGTGGGAAGGGAGCTTGCCTTGCAAACTCGGGCCAACTAGAGCTTGATCCCTGGCACTGCAGTGAACCCCCCCTCCCAGGAGTGATCCCCGAGCAAAGCTAGGAGTAAGCCCTGAGCATCGCCAGATATGGCCCCCAAACAAAACAAAACAAAAGTAAATTTGAACAAGTAACACTCCTTGTTTTATTTAGAACAAACTCAGGGGGTCCGGTCTGGGAGTACCCTGTTGAAGAGGTGTAGACCTGTACTGCTGAAACCTACAGTGCTATAAATTACTGGTAACTAACAAAATAAAATGAAATAAAAAATCACTTTAGAGTAAACTGAGAAACAGTTTGGTCTTTTCTTTCCATTGCTATTCAATTCTTATTCAATTCTTACTTTTGATTCAATTCTTATTCAGGATCTTATATCTTGTTAAGTGCCTGGATTCAAATAGATACTTTGTAAATGTCAGTTGAATGAATGAGCAAGGAGACAGATGAATAAAAAGAAGACAATTGAGCGTGGCACTCTCCTTAGAGCTGTCTTGATACCTTAACTAGAGCTAGGACCAGCCTTCTCATCTTCCTTCCCCCTGCTGTAAGGCTGAAATGCAGACTTGAGGGCTGGTGCAGAAGCAGTTATTTTGGGCCACAAAGCAGGAACCTGTGAAAGTAAGATTACAGAGAAGTGCAATTGTACAAAGTACTAAGAGCTCAGTAGTCTGTAAAATTGATTTGGCTAAACTACCTGTATATAATGTATCCAAACCTAACTCTTAAATAACCAGCGTGGTGTCATATACTTGGGACATTTTCTCAATATCATTTACCTGCTATAGAAAGTTACTACGTGTAGAACACCTTAAAGATAAGACACTTGGAATGTGGCCACAGGAAACATGGCATGTGGTTTGCTGTCAAACAAAAATTGTGTTCAGTTACAAAGACCATAGCTTGAAATTTGAAACAAGTTTTATGAAACAGGAATTATTGATACTCTCCCCTTTGGAGAGTGAAAAAAAATAGAGAGGGTTTCAAGGAACAAAAATATGACATACGCCTCACCTCTAGAATTAATAGTTAAGTGTGCTAAATTCAGCATACATGTGAAGCACCTGGCACGTATTTCTGTGTGACCCAGCCCCGTGGCCTGTGGTCAGTTTCCTCCATTCTAAGCCCCTGCCCCTTTAGTGAGGGCAGGTTTGCCAGGGAGCAAAAAGCAGGTCAGACAGGATTGATCATATAATGTTAAAGCGTTTGGATGCTCTCTGAAAGTCACAACGAGACATAAAGAGGCCTTAACATTTACTGTGTACATTTTGTGAAGCTCTCCCGTGAGCTCTGGACCAGAAAGGAGTGTGGCAGAGGTCGGAGGAAGGTCAGATAGCCAGGAAAGAAAACAGAGCAGGGATCCAGGAGACTACACCTGATCTCAGCCAAAGGACTGAGAGGGAGGAGGAGGAGGAGGAGGAGGAGGAGGTGGAGGAGGAGGAAGAGGAGGAGGAGGAGGAGGAGGAGGAGGAGGAGGAGGAGGGAAAAGAAGAGGAGGGGGGAGAGGGAGAGAGGAAGGAAAAGGAGATGGAGGAGGAGGAGAGAAAGGAGGAGGAGGAGGAGGAGAAGGAGGAGGAGGAGGAGGAGGAGAAGGTGACGACGGAGGAGAAAGAAGGGGAGGAGGAGGAAGAGGGGGAGGGGGGCTGGATTTATTTATTTATATATATTTAATTGGGGCTGGAGTGCTAACACAGCGGGTAAAGCATTTGCCTTGCACGTGGCTGACATGGCTGACCCGGGTTCGATTCCTCCATCCTTCTCGGAGAGCCAGCAAACTACCGAAAGTATCTTGCCCGCATGGCAAAGCCTGGAACTACCTATGATGCATTCAATAGGCCAAAAACAGTAACAACAAGTCTCACAATTTGTTGTGGTACTGGTGTGTACTGGTGTGTACTGGTGCCCGCTCGAGCAAATGGGTGAACAACGGGAGGACAGTGCTACAGTGCTATATATTTAATTGACTCACCATAAGATCACAGTTACAAAGCTGTTCATGATTGGGTTTCAGTCATACAATGTTCCAATGCCCCAACACCCGTCCATTCACCAGTGCACATTTCCCAGCACCAATGTCCCCAGTTTCCCTCCTGCCCCCCTCCCTCCCCAGCCACCTCTATGGCAGGCAGGTACTTTCTCTGCTCTCTCTCTCTCTCTCTCTCTCTCTCTCTCTCTCTCTCTCTCTCTCACACACACACACACACACACACACACCCCACTCACCCTCTCTCTTTCCTTTTGCGCATGATGTTTGCACCTGAGGTACTGAAAGGTTACTATCATGTTTGCCACTGTACCTACTTTCAGCATGCAATTCTTGTCCAGAATGAATATTTCCAACTCTCTTTGGCAAAGTGAAGACCTGGATGTAGATGCTGGAGGCGGAGGAGGATTGAGAGAGGCAGAGAAGGTGCCATGCAGGGACCGGGAGTAGAGAGGCAGGAACGAAGCTGACAGGGAGCAGGCCTGGGTGATGACCCAGTCCCTGTGACAGGGATCCTAGACCAGGGTCAGGGTCTTTGGTTATGGGCTGAGCAGATGCTGAGTGTTGGATGTTCACATCCACCATACTTGGGAAAGTGTGTGTGAGAAGAGCGGAATGCTGACCACATAGGCCAAGAGACCTGGAGAATGGTGTGCCCTGAAATTATCAAATATATCAGATAGCAAGGCTGAGTAACAAGTTTTTTTTTGGGGGGGGGGGCTACACGCACAAGGTTTACAGGGGTACTGATCAACCCAGCTTTGTTCTTTCAAAGATCCGTAGCTGGGGACATAGTACAGCTGGTCATGCCTTGCCTGTGGCAGACCTGGGTTCAATCCCAGGCACCCCAGATGGTCCCCTGAGCACCACCATGAATGATTCCTGGAATGTAGAGCCGGGAGGAACCCTGAGAGTGGCCAATGTGGCTCAAAACCAAACCAACCAAAAACTCCATCATGCAAGGCCAAATGGTCTGAGGGGTTTTCAAGAAGATAAAAGGTGAGGCTGCATTGAAGCATTATGTTGTGGCCTATATATAGTTAAAATGTAACATTAAAACATGTCATCCAAATTGACAGCCACATACTTTATTAGGACTAAGCAAAAATGTTGATGCTAAGAAGAGAGTCAAGATTCTCTGTGTAATAGCTGGGGTCAGCAAGCATTTGTTTCTGAAAGGGCCCAGATGTAGGGGCACAGTTTAGACTCTCCAGCCATCTGACTACCTAGCCACTGTGATGTAGAAGCAGTACTAGCCTCGGTTATTTGGTCTTATAATTGGTTTTGGCTCGGATGGGGGCACACCCAGTGATGTTAGGGGGAACTCCTGGCTCTATGCTCAGGGATCACTCCAGAGGACCACATGGAGTGTTGGGGATCAAACCTGGGTGCTAGGGAAGTACCCTACCCACTGTACTATCAGTTTGACCCCAAACTTTGGCTCTTTGTAGCGAATTTGACTCTTTTTAGTGAATTACACTGTTTCCTAAATTCTCCCTGGCTCACTTTTGCCCCCATTACTAAACACTAGTCTTGTGGCTTCCAAGAAGCATGACAACGTGCATTTTTTTAAATAAGATAGAGAGGGAGGGAGTTGAGGGGGCAGAAGGAAGAATATCTCTTGGGTCTCTATGACACCGGCCCTGCTGTTTGGGGCTTAACTCCCAAGTTCCCATTTCTTTTCCCTGATCCTGCTTGGTACTGACAGGATAACTTACATCCAGAATGTTCTCCTGGGTGGCAAGACATCCCCCCCACTTTCTCTCATAGGTAAGAACTTTCAGGCCAGCAAGACTCAGTGCTGGCCACGCCAGCCATGACCCCTGACCACCTGCACCCAGCTCCACCCACACCAGCAATGACTGATGCGGACCAAGACACCGGAAGTCAGGGACCGGGCTGGCATTCTCCACTGGTTCATTGTGGAGATTCTCACCCCGACACTGTGCCGTGGCCCCTTTATGTTCCTTCTACTTTATCGATGCTGAAATGATGCCTCTGCGTGGTCGAGAGACATGTCTGGCCAAGAAAAAATTACAATGAGGCTATTGGGTATTTGAATGCCAGCCATGCCACTCTCTCAGTTGCTGCGGGCATGGGTTCAGCTGGGTTCATTCAAGGTGGCCCCCTCCCCAGCCGTCTCCCCCCTCCTTCCAGGGACCACTTTCCCTCTTACTGACAGTAGAGCCCGGGGTCTCTCCACCTATTCTTCTAGGGTGGCCATAAAATGGCTTTTACGAGGCCTTTTCCCTTTGAAGTGAGAATGTTTGCGCACTTTATTTTACAGCAAGGGAAAAAACAAGTACTTCGGCAGATAAATAACTCCATGCTCGGAGAAAGGGCATGACGCATGTGGGCTCACAGTCTCCACTTCCAGAGTCTTCTTCTGCACAAGGCCATTGTGTGCCCACTTTCAAGTGACTGTCCACTCCTCCCCCCAACTTCCACTCCTTTTACTCACAAAGAAACCGGCAAGTTGTTTTCCTTTTCTTTCTTTCTTTTAAAGAGTCTCCCCCTCTGGGTTAATATTTCCTTCCTCTTCCTAGATTTTCTTGGGGAGTCGGAGGAAATTCTTCTCAAGGCTCTGGTCATTGTGCAGAAGCAATTAATTGTACGCGGTGACTGTGCAGAAGATTTGGGATGAGACAGAATTTGGGAATATCTCGTGTTGCCACTGTGAGTCACTCCCTGTTTGTCCTCAGGGAGTGACAGCATCTCTAGAACTCCGTTTTCTTCTCTATCAAGGGGGTCAAATAATAGCGACCTCTAGAATTTTTAAGGGGAAATATGTCCTTCTGAAATCTGAATTTAATGTACACTAGTCATGATCTCTGGGTTAAGCAAAGAAATGCTGGATTAGTATTGGTCTCAATGGTCTGCACTCAGATTTAGAAATGTTAACCTATGTGTACCATATCCTTATGTATACTATAACCCTATGTGTACCATACCCCTTTCATCTTTATATACATCATCAGGTCATTCATCTATTCACCATCCATCCAACCATCCCTCCTCCCATCCAACCATCCTTCCATCCATCCACCCATCCTTCCATCCACTTACACATTCTTCCATTCCTCCAAGCATCCATCTACCCATCTATCTAACTACTGGTCCAATCATTCTCTATCCACCCGCCCTTCTGTCCATCTACTACTTATCTTGACATCTGTGTATCTGTCTAAGCTCCTACGTGTTTTGAACATTCCATTTATTGGAACCATCATAATTACACGGCCAGTTACCACTGTTTTAATATTTGCCACATTTTGCACATACATTCCTAGATCCTTAATGGTGCTTAGCTCAATTGGTATCCTCAAAAAAAAAGTTGAATAACTGTGTGGTCTAATAGCGCTTCTCACACAGGGCTTATGGAAAGGGCTTTTCCCACTGGAAGTAAAGAGTCTTTACAAAATGTATCCACTTGGGAGTAGCAATTCTAGTCTTTCTTGTACCCCAAGGGGGAAAAATAACTCCCATGCGTCAGTGACTTAGCTCCAAATATGTTCAACAGCATGGTCTGAACAAAACTAGAAAGCAACTGAGAATTCCACCCATTGCGTAGGATTAAATAAACCAAAGGGCTTCACGTGTCAGCTTTAATACATCACTATAGCAGCCCTCTAATGAGCAGGAACATCCCAGAAGACTGAAAAACACACAGTTGGGGAGATGCCTTAGAAAACAAGACAACAGAAATAAAAAGTCTTGAAGAGCTGTATTTATTCATAACCTGAGCTGGAGTGATAGCACAGCGGGTAGGGTGTTTGCCTTGCACGCAGCTGACCCGGGTTCGATTCTTCCATTCCTTTCAGAGAGCCCAGCAAGCTACCAAGAGTATCCCGCCCTCAGAGCAGAGCCTGGCAAGCTTCCCGTGGTGTATTCGATATGCCAAAGACAGTAACAACAAGTCTCACAATGGAGACGTTACTGGTGCCTGCTTGAGCAAATTGATGAACAACGAAAGGACAGTGCTACAGTGCTTCATCACAACCTACAATTAGGTGCTTTGGGTTTTTTTCTTTAAGTTTATAAACAGAAAATTGAAATAATAGTATTGCTAACTAAATACCTGTACCTGTCCTCCCCTTGTTCATCGATTTGCTCGAGCGGGCCCAGTAAAGTCTCCATTTTGAGACTTGCTATTACTGTGTTTGGCATATTGAATACTCTGGGTAGCTTGCTGGGCTCACTGAGAGGGGTGGAGGAATCGAACCCGGCTCAGCCGGGATGGCTGTGTGCAAGGCAAACGCCCTACCGCTGTGCTATCGCTCTCTGCATGTACTGGCTTCCCAACTCACCGATGAACCTAACATTTGCCGTTTCTTCTTACTTGTACCTCAGGACCAACACTTCCCAACCAGGGCTATATGGTTCTCCTATGAGTTTTTTTTTTAAAAAAAACTATATTTATTTATTTATCTTTTGCTTTTTGGGTCACACCTGGCGATGCACGGGGTTTACTCCTGGCTCTGCACTCAGGAGTTACTCCTGGCGGTGCTCAGGGGACCATATGGGATGCTGGGAATCGAACCCGGGTCGGCCACTTGCAAGGCAAATGCCCTCCCCGCTGTGCTATCTCTCCAGCCCCTCTCCTATGAGTTTTATTGGACCATTTTTAGTGGATTATTCACAACAAGCAATACACAATTAGTTATTTGGGCTTTGTTTTGAGGGGATGGTTTGGGATTTAGTGGGGAAACATTCTACATATGGTGATGGGAAGGTGCGATTGGTGGTGGGATTGGTGTTCAAATATTAAATGCAATGAATTATTGTGAAAAACTTTATAAAGATCGAGTAAAATAAATTTTTTTAAAAACAAGGGGCCATGGGGAGAAAAAGGCTAAGAAATACTGCCCTCCAGGTAAAATAATTAGTGGAGGAAGTACATGTACTTCATTCAGACAAATCATCTCTAGGGCCCGGAGGAGTGAAGAAATTAAACCATTCCTACTTATCTGGCCACTGACAAGTTGCATGGGAGCCTCCCATTAATATCACCCCAAAGTCACTTTTGACTTCACCTGGGGTCTCTAGGAGAATGAAGAGTAGATAAGGTCATGCCCACCCTTTCAACCATTCTGAGTGTCTAACAGTCCCTCCTTTAAAAAAAAAAAACTCTGAGTAGAGGTGGAGAGGAGGTAGAGCTGGAATCAGTCAAGTGTTTTCAGCCAAAGGTCACAGCGTATCTTATATTACGTAGATTGTACGGTGTAAACCAGAACTACTCGGCTTTGCTGTTTTAGTAGAAACAGCTGTGCATGGGCCCGAGCGATCATAGACCAGGCATGTGGTTACAGCGGTCCCAAGCCTGATTCAGATCTCTGGCACCACATACAGTCCCCTGAGCATGGCTAGGAGTCACTCCGAAGCACAGGGACAGGAATAGCCTTGGTGCACCTTTGGGGTGTGTCCCCTCTGTCCCCCCAAACCAGCCCTAGACAAAATAAAAGTGAATTGGTGTGATTGAATCCAGTCAAACTTTATCTCTGGACATTGAAAATGTGAATGTCATATGATTTTTTTTCTACATCACAAAATATCCTGAGTGTTTTTGAGTGGATCAAACTCTCCCAGTGTTCTGAGCTGTGAACCCATGAAAACAAGTGGTGGGTCAGATGCAGTCCACGGGCCAGTGGGCAGTGACCTCTGTCTGAGGAATCAAAAGGAGATTTAGAACCATGGGGACGTTGTATTATTTTTAATGATGTGGAAATATTGATTTTCCCCTTAAAATAAATAAGGCTATGCTTTTTATAACACAGAGCGCCAGATGCCGTGAAAATGTGTATTTTTCTGATGTACACTATGTAATTTTAAAACTGCCTAAGATGTTGTGTCAGATCCATTGATAACTGTAATGTATAAAACATATGAAACTAATTCCAGGAAATACCTTATATTTATGTCCTTGGGCCTGAATTTCTGAGCTCTCTGTGTTTGGAGATGGAATTTGGTTTGTTCGAGGAGTAGCAGGTTATATATCTTGATGGCTACATTAGCTCAAAAGTCCACTTCCTCTCTAGAGCAGGTAAACCAGCCAGGCTGCTGGAGTTGGCAGCAATTACATTTGCTTATCGCTATGAAGCGGAATTTCATTTGAAGCCAGTTACGACTGTCTAAAATGTGCTTCCAGGAAATAATTCTGAGCGTTTTATTTATTAAAAAGAGCTCGATGTTTGTTCAAAGGCATCGATGTAATTTACAAAGTTCGATATTAGCTATTTTATGAGGTAAGAGAAAAAACAGCTCCCCCCACCCCACCCCCCTGAGACCCCTGTTGCTTAATTGTGCTGGGCTACCCCTCATGTCGGGAGAAGGTGGCACTTAGTAGTACTTGGGGCTCCTGCCACGAATCGGTGTGATTATTAAAGAAACAAGCGAACCACGCCTTGGTCTTTCCCCCCCGCTGCGAATTCTTCTAGTTTGTGCCTTTATTATTTTGTTTTCCTAAAATGTCTTCCAATGAACACAAAGGAAGGTGCTTTCGGGAAACCCTTTATAACACTCACAAATAAAAAGAAGAAATTCGGAGAGTTGGAAACATGGACCCCTGGACAGTCGTTGGCTCTCTAACACAGTCTGCAGGTAACCCACCCATACCCCCCAATTTTCATTCTTCAGCTGTATTCCTAAGGCACCAACTCAAGGTGTTCAAGTCTTTCCTCCTGGGGGTCTCCCTTGGCTGCGGGAGAGGCAGGCTAGTGTTGTGTGTGGGTGTGTGTATTTGTGTGTGTGTGTTCTTCACTTTTATTCTCTGCCTCTAAAGCAGTGACTCTGGCAGCCACTGGCCACTCATTCTGGCCCAACCTCTGGGAGAGGAGACCTGGGTTTGCTCTAAATCCCTTCCACCCACTGATTTCTTCCCTTCATCCACCTATCTCCATGGCCGCACTGGTTGGCATCCTGAGCCACTCTCGTTCCAACCCCAGGTTGCTCAGAGCATCTTAGTCCGAGTCCCTACAGAGCTGCAAGGGCTAGACACATCACTTCAAACAAACAAACAAAACCTAAAGCATTTATTTTTCGTGATAATAATTTCCGACTTGATTTTATCAATTAAACTTGCCAAGACTGAGCCACTTGTTACTCAACGGAGTTTGGCTAGTGCGCGTCAGCGCCCGGCCTTTGTTCTGTTATTCAATCAACTCTCAGTCACGGTTCTGGGGACTGCAGCTGAAATACCAACTCATTGCGGATAAAGCGGATTCTTTGGTCTTGCTACTGCCCTTCAAGTGCTTGCAGTGTAGAGCGAGAAGCAATGAGTAACTCATCAGGCAAATAAAGCCAGCGTCATTCGTTGCAACAGTGCCAGCGTGAAAGAGAAGGATGATTCTCTAAGACGAGGGAACTGGGAAGGCGTACGATGGCTAGGAGGTCCTGGAAGGCTTCCTGGAGGTGGCGACATTATCTGGATGCCTGAAGAATGGTATGGGGCCAACAATTGAAGGGTGGCTGGCAAAGCATTGCAGGCAGAAGGAACCTCAGCCTCCCTTCACACCAGAGGCCCTTCGTGGTCTAACCGAGGCTAGCTAGGTGCTGGGACCTCAGGAGAAGGACATGACACAGTTCACCCAGCATGTCAAGGTGACATCTCTGCGGCTGTTTGGGAGACTTTGGGGCTGGAACAAGAGCTCCTCGGAGGGTGCGCGCTGCCCAGAGGAGAGAACTGCGGCCCTGTCCTTGGGAATGTAGGAGGCTGAGTCCCCTCCCCCAGCTGCTCTCTGGGGCACTGTCCCCAAGGCACCAGGGGGTGAAGTTTAGTACCGGTGCGTCTTCCCCGGGGCGAAACAGCAGCTCTGCACAGCATGCTCTGTCTGCGTGGGGTCCTGTGAGAGCTGGGACGGGGGAGGTGGGCAGAGCACGGATGTACTCGAAGCTGCTCCTGTGGAAGTAACGTGAGCAGCCGCCCTGCTGGACTCTGACAGCGCTGTCCACCGACCCTCGCCCTGGCTGCATCCTCACAGCCCGGGTGACTCTGGCAGCCACTGTCCACCGACCCCTGTCAGGGCGTTTGGGGTGCAGGGGGTGTGTCAGGACCTGCTAATCACTGAAGCAGCAACAGCTCCAGACCAGCTGTCACGGCCTGAGTCAGACCAGGTGAGGGGCAGAAGGACCCTGCTCCCTGGGCGTGCTCCCTGTGGATGCTCCCTAGGGATGCTCCCTGGGGTACTCCTCGTGAGTTCTCCTTGAGGTGCTTCCTGTGGGTGCCCTCTGAGGTGCTCCCTGAGGTGCTCCCTGGGAATGCCCCCTGTGGGTGCTTCCTGTGGGTGCTCCCTGGGATGCTTCCTGCGGGTGATCCCTGGGAACACTCCCTGGGTGTGCTCCCTGGGATGCTCCCTGTGGTGCTCCCTGGTGGTGGTCCCTGAAATGCTCCCGGTGACTGCTCTCTGAGGTGCTTCCTGGGAATGCTCCCTGTGGGTGCTCTCTGAGGTGCTCCCTGGGAATGCTCCCTGTGGGTGCTCCCTGGGATGCTTCCTGCGGTTGATCCCTGGGCATGCTCCCTGGGTATGCTCCCTGGTGGTGCTACTTGGGATGCTCCCTGTGGATGCCCCCGTGGGTGCTCCCTGAGGTGCTCCCTGGGGATGCTCCAGCTCCCAGCTGGTGTTCCAGCTTCCTCTGAACCCAACAGAGAAGGGGGCACTGGATAGAAGCGAGCGTCCCAAGTTAGGGCCTTTCATCGGGGAAGGTGGGCTGGCAGAGGGGCAGCCACTCAGCCCCTCAAGTTCACAGACCCCTGCACCCCACCAGGGAGGCTGGGAAATGGGGTCCAGCTGGACGCAGGGAGAAAAGGCCCTGGCCAGGGCAAGAAACTGGTCTGGGCCGGCTCTCCCCGGCTCTGCCGCATTTCCTTTAGACTGGCCACATTCTGGGACAAAATGAGGAGAAAACGCATACAGCACCGGCTAGGACCAGAGCCAGAGCCTGGTGCCACTCTCAGCGGGTTCGAGGATCACTGCATGGGAGAGGGAGGGCAGTTAGGGTTGGGGTCACACCCAGCGGTGCTCAGGGCTCATTCCTGGCAGGCTCTGGGGACCATACGGGGTGCCAGGGATTAAGTCCAGGTCAGCCACGTGCAAGGCAAGTGCCCTCCCTGCTGTGCTGTCCCTCCGGCCCCCTGGTGTCACTGCATATTACAGAGAAGTTGGAGCACTTGGCTCAAGCCACAGAGCTCATCCGTGATGGGGCCATTTTTTCCCAAGCTGCCCGCCTGCATATGGTCCCTGCTTCCCCCCAGAACCCCCCTCCTCCCGGCAGATACCCCCAACCCCCCCCCCCCACCCAGAGGAGGAAAGGGAGGTGCCCGAAACATAAGTTTGATTTTCTCACTCAGGGAATCCCCAGCAGCCCCTGGATTGGAACCCAGCGTCAGGGGCCCAGAGGTCACGGCCCAGGACAGGCCTGGCCTTGTCTGGGTCGTCGCTTAGAGGAGGGACGTCACCAGGCTGTCCAGCGCGATAAGGATCTCGGAAGCCACTGGGGCGCAGAAGCCTCTTCCCACCCCCACCCCCGCCCCTTCCCCTTCCTAATGAGGCTGGAGACGCCAGTAGGACTGGGCGGCCAATGGACAATTAGCGGGGAAGCCTGTCCCACTCGGGCTGGCCGCGGCAGGGCCTAAGTGTCTGCTTATTAAATCACAGCTCCGCCTGGAGCCAGCCTGCACGGCCCCCTCCCCCCGGGACGCCGCACACAGCCCTCCACCGGGCGGCCCCCCGGGAGGCAGCGCAAGGAGTAGGGGGGTGCAGGGGGGAAACGCAGGCAGAGAAAGACAGGAAGACATTCGGGCCCAGCACAAAAGCCGGCCGGGCGTCAGCAGCAGCAGGGTGGGGGGAGGAGGGGGGAGGGGTGGGGGAGCACATTCTTCCACTGGACAACAAAGGCCATGTGGAGAGTCTGGCCAGGCCCCTCTCTCGAGGCTCTGAGCCTCAGTTTCCCCTTCTGAACAGTGGGGCCAGAGCCTGACGTGGCACCTGCAGAGGGCTAAGCACGGCTGGGGTGCAGTGAGGGTCCCACAGATGCTGCTATGCAGATTCAGGGACCCCACACCCGCCCTGCAGGTCGTGGAGAGAGCCGGGGAATCTGCATTTCCAGGTACAGGCAAGAGTCCTGCCACCATTAGTGTCCAGCACCGTCCTCCTCTCTGCAGGGCGACAGGAGCCCCTGTCCCCATGTTTGCCACCCCCCTGCCCCGTCCCAAGGGGCTGAGCTTGGTGCCAATAAAACTTTATTTAGAGGGGCTGGAGAAATAGCACAGTAGGTAGGGCATTTGCCTTGCATGCGGCCGTCCCGGGTTCAATTCCCAGCATCCCATAGGGTCCCTGAGCACCACCAGGAGTAATTCCTGAGTGCATGAGCCAGAAGTCACCCCTGTGCATCAATGGGTGTGACCCAAAAAGCAAAAAAAAAAAACCAACTTTATTTAGAAACACCGAATCGGGCCGAGTGATAGGACTGGGCTTAAGCAGCTTGCCTTGCACGCAGCTGACCCCAGTTCAATCCCTGAACAGGGCCTGTGGTCCCTCAAGCTCCCCCAGGACTTAGTCCCAAGAGCACAGAGTCAGGAGTAAGGCCTGAGCACCACTAGGTATGGTCCACAAAGCAAAATCACAAATAGATACATAAAAAGAAAAATATAACAACACTGGATCACCCATTCTTTTGCTTGGGGCATGGCCAACAATGTGTTTTTTTTTTTTTAAGTTTGTTTATCAATCATTTCTAGGATAGAAGGTCATTCTGAGCTCCTGGGTCACAGAGTAGCCAGAAGATAGTTCTGGCCCAAGGGCAGCTTGAGGAAACACCAGCCGCCTGGGTCAGGGGCGCAGGGGCTAAGGCGTTGACCTGGCACGCAGCCAGCCCTTGAGCCCCAAACAATGCCACAGTGGTCCGGGAAAACCAGGGCACCACATCCTGGACCCTCACATGGGAACTGTCCAGTTGAATGTGACGACTGGAAGTGTTCCCAAGGTTTTCTGAGCACTGTTTGGCAGCGCCCCTCTCCCCCAAAAGATATCTGACCATTACGTTTCAAACAAAGTAAAATACCCCAATACCAGAAGACATTCTCTCTTATCATGCTTTTTATGTACAGTCCAAGCTCCAAAGAATATCGTGCATGTGTCTGAGTATTAGTACAGCAGGCAAGACAACCTGGGTTTGATCCCCGGCATCCCATATGGTTCCCGGGCACGGCCAGGAGTAATTCCTGAGTGCAGAGCCAGGAGTCACCCCTGAGCATCGATCGCCAGGCGTGGCCCCCAAACAAAACAAATCCAAAGAACATCCAAGAGCATATGACATTCAATAAACAACCAGCAACACATTCTGACTTTTCTCATTCTTCTGTGGGTGTGGCTGTGTGATGCTCACAGCCCATCTCAGTCTAAACTAGAACATTCCGGACAGACAACTTCCGTGGGAGCCAGTGAGCAGCTCCACCCCAGAGTGGGACCAGTGCAGTCTGCTGGCCACTAGGTGGGGTCGTGGCTTCCCCATACGCCCACGTTACAGAGGTGAGAAACTGAGGCACAGAGGGGCAGGTGATTTGAGGTCACGTTGCAAGTGAGGTCAAAGAGGAGCTGGTTGTGCCTTCCTAGAGGGGTCAGCCCTGGGGTGGAGTCAGGGGAGCATAGCCAGTGGGTCGGTTGGGTGAGGCGTGTCCCAGTGTTCTGGGTTTATGAAGGACCACAGATTTTTTTTTTAATTTTTATTAGTGAAACACCATGAGGTACAGTTGTAGACTTACAAGCTTTTGTGCTTGGGTTTCAGTTATACAATGATCGAACAACCATCCCTCCACCAGTGCCCATTCGCCACCACCAATGATCCCAGTATCCCTCCCACTCCCCATCCCCCCCATCCCACCCTGCCTCTGTGGCAGGGAATTCCCTTTTGTTCTCTCTCTCCTTTTGGGTGCTGTGGTTTGCAACAGAGGCATTGGGATGTGTACAGCAGGAAGAAATCACACTCTTAAATGTATACGCACCTAATGAGGGAACAGCTAAATATTTAGAACAACCGCCGACGGATTTTAAGGAGGACATTGCTAGCAACACAATAGTAGCTGGAGACTTCAATATCACCTTATCACCTCTGGATAGATCAACAAGAACAAAACTCAACAGGGAAACATTGGCTTTGAAAGAAGAAATAGGAGAGAGAGAGAGAGAGAGAGAGAGAGAGAGAGAGAGAGAGAGGGCTTATAGACCTATACAGGGCTTTACACCCCCAAGAGAAAGAGTACACATTCTTCTCCAGTGCACAAGGACCACATATCTTTGAAAAAAAAAAACTTAGTGGTGGGGGTGGGTGGGGGGAAGGGTGAGCCACGTCTGGTGATGTTCAGGCAGTACCCCTTGTGGTGCCAGGGGAGCACGGAATGCTGAGGTCCAAACAGGGGATCAGCCACATGCCCGGCCAGTACCTGACCCTCTGCTCTGTCCCTCCAGCTGACTGAGCATGTCAAGGACCTGGAGACTGGCTAAGTGTCGGAGGGCAGCTGTGAGCCTGGTGGGGCGCAGGCCTGCACCGAGCTCTGGGGCCTGCTCCCGAGAGCTGAGCGAGCAGGTATCAGATGCTTTTGCAGAAGGGTAAACTGAGGCCTGCAGGCACGCTGTCTCCAGGGCACTGGGCAGAGCCAGGTTCCCTGGCTTCAATCCACCCCCTGCAGGGAGCAGCTCCCAACTATGCAGGCCTCGGGGACGGAGGCTGGGGGGCCCGGCTCTGCCATATGAACGGGTGTGTCTTGTCTCGGGGCCTCAGTTTACCCATCTGTAAAGTGTGCAGACCAGTCCTTTGCTCCTGGAGGTTTTAGAGGACTGGAAATACACCGGGACGCATGGCATGGTTTGCGAATACGAGCAAGAGACCCCAGCCTTGAACGCCGTTTCTGCCCCCGATTCCCTGGGTGGCTTTGGGAGGGCGAAGCGAGCTCTGTGGGCTGGCTTTGCAAAGTCTGGTGGCAGGGAAACTGCAGCAGTGGGTGTGTGGGGGCGCCTGGGAAGACACATCTGGACTCCATTTCCCAGTAGCCCTTGCAGCGAGAAGGGGCTGTCACGTGCTCAATTCTGGCCAATAGCAGGCGGGCTGGACTCCCAGAAAACTCCTAGCCAGTCCTCCACACCCTTTCTTCCCTGACCTGTCAAGCCAAGACCCAAATCTAGGAAGTCTCCTGTCCTGGACTTTAGCTTTCCAAAGTGAGCGTCCCTGAAGCAAATGCTTACACAGCTCCTGAGAGTTTCCTGGAGCTGGGGGCTTGGGGACCCATCCAGCCCCTCTGAATGAGGTATGCTAGACAAGGTTTTAAGGAGCCCTCTGAAGGAAGGTGGTGTGGGGGGGGGGGGGCGACCCACCGGCCTCAGGACCTCAAGGGCTTGCCTGGCCAGCGTAAGGACGTGAGCTCAGGGGCTGGAGTGATAGCACGGCGGGTAGGGCGTTTGCCTTGCACATGGCCCGACCCTGGTTCGATCCCCAGCATCCCATATGGTCCCCCGAGCACGGCCCGGAGTAGTTCCTGAGTGCATGAACCAGGAGTGACCCCTCAGCATCGCCAGGTGTGAGCCAAAAAGCAAAAAAAAAAAAAAAAAAAAGGACGTGAGCGCAGAGCCCCAGGCTGCCCACCAAGGGCCAGCGTGAGGAAGTCATGAGCTTCCATGCAGGGTGTGATCTGACCCCCCACCCCCTACCCCTGCCCTGGCAGATGTCAGTGACTCCTGGGAGAAGGTCCCCCCTGAAGTCCAGAACAGCCCTGCTGACCACAGCTAAGCCACAGACCGTGGGGGTGCTTGCAGTACAGCAGACCCACCCTCACTCATCCGGATTTTACAGTAACTGCATGGTGGGCTGTGGGGGAACCCTCCGAGCCCTTTCTCCACATACAAGCTTGGCATCGGGGTGTGGCAGCGTTGAGAGGCTCCAGGGTCGAGATGGAGCAAGGAGCCGCCTCCCCCCCCCCCCCCCCGGGGGACAGCGAGTGGCACCTGGACTTGGCCAGCAGAAGGCCCCCATCCCACTGGGAACGAACCTGTGTTCAGTGAACGGTGGAAGCCGCTGCCCAGGGTGACCTTCGCAGGCATGCTGGCCGGAAGCCGGAGACAGGCTTCAATTAGCCGACAGCCCTGACCCCATCAGGCGGGAGGAAGTGCTGGCGCTTTCCGGCTCTCAGACCCACCTGCCCGCAGTGCTGGCGGGCTCTGCAGCTGCAAGTGGGAGCACCTGAAGGGGCCTGGCCTGACAGAGCCCCGCTTATTCCAGAGATCTGCAAAGGGTTAGTGGGTGGGGGGCCAGGGCAGCAGGCGGAAGTGTTGGGAGCAAATCACACAGGGGTTGTGACCTCTCGGCCCAGCCCCGGGGCTTGGCCTGCCACGTGGGCGCCAGGCCAGGCCTGGTTTGGGGGGACTTTAGGGCAGGAATTTGCTCTTGCAGTTAGGAAGCCTGCACTGGCCTGGAGGTAGGTCCTGGCTGGGCTAAAGCTTGAAGCTGTGTTTGTGCAGGGGGCGGAGCTCAATGAAGTCTGTCGATCACAATCATGCTTAAGACCCTCCACCGCGAGCTGGGATGGTCCCAGTGTTACCGCAAATGTGGATTTCCCTGCGTTGGTGGGCTCTTCAGAATCGAATGATAGATTTGCCTGCAGGACTCAGAAGGTTAAGAAGGTGGAGTTGACTGTACAGCTTAACCTTCTGGGCCCCATATCTGAGCCTCCCGTCCACCCACATATGACAGCACTTGTCCTGTCTCTCGCCACCCCGTCCTGTCGATGACTTCCCTGACCTGACCCTTGCCCCGTGCTCACCTCCAGCACACCATGGCCTGCTCCATCCAGTGTGTGCTTCCCTAGTCTGAAATCTTGTTGCTGGGTCTCTCTGAGACTGTACCCCAGCCGCCTCCGTCATCCCATCCTGGCTTTCCTGGAGTCTCTGGCCTGTCGTCTGTCTGAGAACAGGGAAGTGTGTGAAAAGAGAGAGTGAGAGAAGGGGCCTGGGCCAAGGGAGAAGGTAGGGGCCGGCTGGGGGCTTCCTGGTTTCTGCGGCCATGTCCCACCCCCAGCCACTCATTACCTATTTTGATTGGCTACCTTCTTAACGGGTGAGATTTGAACCGACCAATTGAATTAACGTGTTCACCTGGCAGTTCCACTCTTCCACCACCAGCAAGTCTTGCCCTTCCTGATGAGCTCCAGGGGACACACTAGGACTCTTCACTGGTACCTTGGACAATGCCACGCACTCCATGGGCGTCAGAGAGATCTCGCCCCCGTTTCACAGGTGAACAGGACACAGGGACTGTCACCCCTGCCCAGGAGAGCTGAGGAGGCTGAGAACAAGATAAGGAGTTCCACCCATGGAGTTTGGTTCCTTGTCTTGTGTGTGTGTGTGTGTGTGTGTGTGTGTTTGTGTCTGTTTGTGTGTGCATGTGTGTGTATGCGTATGTGTGTGTGTCTGTCTGTGTGTGTGTGTGTGTGTGTGTGTGTGTGTGTATAACTGATGAAATGGACATAACATAACGTTTCCCACTTGCTGTCTCTCATGAGCACAGGGCATGTTTGTGCATGTTTGTCCCCATGGCCAAGGCACCAGGTATGTTCATGCAGCTGAACACATTTGCCACACCCACCCCTAGGACTTGCTGAACTCCCCAACGGAGCAGGAAACTGCCCCCAGCAAACAGTAGGTGGGGGGTGGCAAGAGGGAATCTGGAGACACTGGTGGTGGGAAATGCACACGGGTGGAGGCGTGGGTGCGGGGAAACTGTATGACTGAAACTCAACCCTGAATGGCTTTACCACTGCGCATCTCATGGCAGTTCAATAAGAATAAATAAATATTAAAATATAAAAAACCCTCCCCTTGCCCCTCTCCCCCCCATCTGGTGGCCACCCGGCACCCTCCTTGCTGGGAGGCTGAGCCTCGAGGTGGTCCAGAGCTTGGTCCTGCGAGACCGGGGTCCTTCAGGATGGCCTCCGGGGGTGCCCCTGTGCCAGCCGCTCTTGGGGCTCCCTTCCCGGACTGATCAGGGATCTCGCGTTCTGTATCACCTTCCGCAGGCCCCGCACATTCCAAGGACACAGCCACTTTCCTTCTTGTTCCCTGCAGAGCCATCACGAGGCTTGTTGCTCCTAAAGGCGGCACAGCGCCCCCTTGCAGCCCTCACTCCTGGGTCATGCAGTAACTTGTGCTCAGGGCGTTTGAAGAGGCAGCCTGCTCTTTCCTCTGCAGCCACAGCTCAGTCTTTCCCACCAGCAGAGCCCCAGGAGGGTCCTTCCTCAGTCACTGCCTCTCCTGCAAGCTCGCCTCTAGCCCAGGACTTTGGGAGCAGCAAAAACACAAAACACAACCAAGCCCCTGAGACTCTTGGATCTCAGGGCTGGCCAGTCCAGGTGGGTCGGTTACTTTAGCGTTGTTATTCCATCACACAGAGGGAGATGGTGAAGCAGAGAAAAGAGGCGTGAGGGTGGAGGGGTCTCTTTCATCCTACCCTCAGGGGGAATAGTGTCCCTGTCCCTGGAAGTTTCTAGAAGTTGCTCGTGTTCCTTGGCTCACACCCCTCCACCCCCCCCCCCCCCAACCCATCCTTAATGCTGGCTGCTTGTCGTCTTCATGCTCTGATTCTGCTTCTGTCATTTCTCCGGGCACCTGCAGGGTGAGTTAATCCCCTCCTCACCCCCCTCCTGCAGGTCGTAGCCAGGCCACGTCCCCAGGGAAGCACCCAGCCAGTGACTGTGCAGAGTGAGAGAAGGTGGGTCCCACCTAGGGGATAGGACTCCACAGCAGGCGGGTCACTGGGTGTTCTGACGCTCCATCCCCTTGTTTTCTAAGTCGTCCCCACCTCTCCTCCTTGGCTCTGTGGCGATGGACCTGCTCTCTCCCTGCCTCCTCGGGCTCCTTCCCTACTCTCCTTCCCACAAACGCTTCCTCCAGGTGCCTTTTTGCAGCATTGATCCCTCTGGTTGGCTTCTTGGAGGATTTGGGTCCACTAAGAGAGATTTATGAACAGCCGTCGACTGCCAGGGAGAGGCTTGCCCAAGCTCAGTGGGGGGTTGGGAGTAAAGGCTCGAGAATCTGGGCCGAGTCTTGCTGCCCTGCCTCCCAGCCTGGGGGAGGACCGAGAGGTGAGGGGACAGTGGAGGGGCTCCAGGGAGCCAGCTGTGGGACAGCGTTGGGGAAACACATTCCTGCCAGGGGAAAGGCCAGTGCAAAGTCTGCAAACGCTTGTTCTGTTTGGAAGCTCGGGAGGCGATGTGAGTGGGGTAGAACAGCTGGGCCGCAGGGAAACCTTAGGAATTGCCCTGGATACTGCAGGAGGGAACTCCACGAGTGCAGCTGTCCGCTGGAACCACGCTGGCACAGGTGCATGATGGGATGTCACTGGGCACAGGTGAATGATGGGACGTCACTGGGCCAGGTGCATGATGGGATGTCAGTAGGTACAGGTGCATGAAGGGACGTCACTGGGCACAGGTGCATGATAGGATGTCACTGGGCCAGGTGCATGAAGGGACGTCACTGGGCACAGGTGCATGATGGGATGTCACTGGGCCAGGTGCATGATGTGGGATGTCAGTAAGCACAGGTGCATGATGGGACATCACTGGGCCAGGTGCATGAAGGGACATCACTGGGCACAGGTGCATGATGGGATGTCACTGGGCCAGGTGCATGAAGGGACGTCACTGTGCACAGGTGCATGATGGGACATCAGTAGGCACAGGTGCATGAAGGAACGTCACTGGGCACAGGAGCATGATGGGACGTTACTGGGCACAGGTGCATGATGGGAAGTTACTGGGCCAGGTACATGATGGAATGTCACCAGGCACAGGGGCATGATGGGACATCATTAGGCACAGGTGGATAATGGACCGTCACTGGGCCAGATGCATGATGGGATGTCACCAGGCAGAGGTGCAGGATGAGATGTCACTAGGCACAGGTGCATGTTGGAACCGTGCCAGGCATAGGTGCATGATTGAACTTCGTCCTGCACAGGTGCATGATGGAATTAGGGGGCCTTCTGCCCCACTGCTTGTCTGTTAATGCCAAAGCCTCCCCGAGCCCTGCTCTTCCTGAAACTCTGGTTAGTGGGACAGAAAGAGTCTCTTTTCAAAAGTAGCTCAATTTGACAGGGTAGTGAAAAAAGTTTTACCATGCAGAAGGCAGGGAGAGAGAACATAAAAGTCCTCCTTGGCGAGTCTTTAAAAAGCTCTAAAGAGCAAAGATTAAAAAAGAAAAGTTTCTGTATTTGTCATTGGGTGCCTGGCTTTAAACCCTGGAATTGTTCCATACTTGCTGTGTGACCTTAGGCCAATCACTGCACCTCTCTGAGCCCTCGTTCTTCCTCCTCAAACTGGAGCAATGCCTTCCTTGGCAAGGTTCTGCTCTAGGAAAGTAACTGGGCAGCAGAAGGACACACACATACACAGGCATCCCCAGTGATTAATATGCATCTCTACCATGAATATGTACCTCCACCGGGTGCAAGGTGGAATATCACCGGGCACAGGTGCATGATGGAACCATTTTTCGACCAATGTATTTATGTAGAAAAATAAAAAGAGCATTGTCCTTCCCAGAAGGTGTCGCTTGAAGTGAGGCTAACAAACACATGTGTGACCAAGAATCTTGTGTGTGTGTTTAATAATCCTGAATGTGTAACACTGTAGCACTGTCTTCCCGTTGTTCATCGATTTGCTCAAGCGGGCCCAGTAACGTCTCCATCGTGAGACTTGTTGTTACTGAGTTTTTTTGGCATATCGAATACGTCACGGGGAGCTTGCCAGGCTCTGCCGTGCGGGCGAGATTTTCTCGGTAGCTTGCCGGACTCTCTGAGAGGGGCGGAGGAATCGAACCCGGCTAGGCTGGGCTGGCTGTGCGCAAGGCAAACGCCCTACCGCTGTGCTATCGCTCCAGCCCCTAACTAGTAATCCCGTGTGTGTATCTGACAAGCCTGTATGTGTGTGTATTTGACCAATAATCCCACATGTGTGTGTCTGACTAATAATCTTGTGTGTGTGTATTGAATCTTGTGTGTGTGTGTGTGTGTGTGTGTGTGTGTTTGACTGATAATTCAGCATGAAGTAGGACCCTGCCCTGACCCCACTGCTTCCCTCCCGCCCAGGTCCTTGGCCCTGTCCAGCCCATCTCACGGTTTTTGCCCTCCGTCCAGCCTTTTACAAGTTGCAGACTTCTCTGTCCCCATCAGGCCCGGCCGGTCCTCCGCAAGGACTCAAGCCGATGAATATTTCATGGCCCCTGATTGGCAGCTGCCAAGGAGCTGTTGTGGGTCTGGCGCCCGCAGGCCGTGGCGGGGGGCGGGCAGAGAGGGGGCCTGGCCATTGATCAGGGGCTGCTGGGGCCTGATGACGGCTCCGCTCCAGCTCCCTGGCCAGAGGCAGCGAGTAATGGGCTTTAAGAGGCCCGAGGGCCAGTGGCAAGGCAGCCCCCCGAGCCCCCTGGGTCCTGGAGAGGCTCCACCGTGCCTCCAAAGACCCATTTCCCAGTCTCCAGCTGGGCCCCGCTGTCCTGCTGTACCTCCGGCTGTCCCAGGGAACTGGACGCTGCCGCCTGCGAGGCGTCACCCCATTAAGCCCCGACGCCAGGCTCCCTGCACCGGGGGACCCAGCACACAGGGTGGCCAGGCGCCGGCTGTCTGGGGCTGTGGGTGACCCAGGGAGCCTTGGCCTGACCCCTGGGACAGCTGTGACCCCATGGAATTCTCCTTCCATCTGCTCCTCGGGCCGGAAGACGTCTTGGTGAGGCTGAGGGTGGCGGAGGGGGGTGTCCTTGCCCCCCTGGGCCCCCTCTTTCTGATAGCCAGGGCAGACCAAGCCACTGAGCCCCACATATCGATAGAGGGGACCAGGCCCAAGAATGCCTCCCAGCCCCCCCATTCTCTCCTGGAGAACAAGATTCCCCGGTAATGCTCAGACTTACGCCAGATTCCCTCCCGGGGGGCTGCGGAGACACGGGTGGGCAGGGGCCAGTGTCAGCAACACCTCCGGGTTTGGTCCTGACACTGTATGTGGCCCCCTGCTCCCGGGCACCGCCGGCTGTGACCACCACACACACACTCCCCCAATTAGTGAAAAATGAGCATCAGCAACCATCAAGGGCTGGGG
This sequence comes from Sorex fumeus, assembly GCF_029834395.1. Lineage (NCBI taxonomy): Eukaryota > Metazoa > Chordata > Mammalia > Eulipotyphla > Soricidae > Sorex > Sorex fumeus. Next base: position 13,902,387 of record NW_026606140.1, read on the forward strand.
TGAGTGGACACTTTGTGTGTCCTATCCGTGGTCAGGGGTGAGTGGACACTTTGTGTGTCATACCCAGGGACTGGGGTGAATGTAGCTGTGTGTGTGTGCTGCCCGGGGTCTGGGGTGAGTGGACAACATATGCCCTGCTCATCTGGGCTGAGTGTAGCTGTGGGTGTCCTGCCCGTGGTCTGGGGTATCCTCCCCCCAAATCCCCAGGTCCTGGCTTCCATTGCTCCTTGACTGGGAAGCTGGTGGTCCCTATGCAAGTTCCTCTTCTGGACCCCATTGGCCGTGTGTCCTTGGGCCCATCACTTACCCTCTCTGAACCTGAGATGAATGAATTTGCATGATTCCCAGCGTCTGATCTCTATGCTCTAAACTATCCTGAACTATCAGTGACTATGTTTTAATTCTTATGAACTAAGACGTATTAATTAGATGTATTAATTTTTATTAGTTGTGAGGGAGCATTTCGATTCCTCCGTCCCTCTTGGAGAGCCCGGCAAGCTACCGAGAGTATCTCGCCCGCATGGCAGAGCCTGGCAAGCTCCCCGTGACGTATTCAATATGTCAAACACAGCAACAAGTCTCACAATGTCACTGGGCCCACTCGAGCAAATCGATGAACAACAGGAGGACAGTGACAGTTACCGTGAAGGAGCATTTGAAGATCAACTGGGTCCAAACTCAGGATGCAAAGGGAAGAGCAGCTGTTCCTGCCGGCGCAGCCTGGGGTCCTGGGGCCATTCCCAGGGAGAGCACGGGAAACTCTTGTGCTTCCAACTCTCCCCAAGGCTCCAGAATCATGGGGGCCTCTTCCCGGGAGTTCTCGAAGGAGAAAGCGGGGTCCTCGCATCCTGCCCTGCCTTGACCCTAGCCCACAGCTCTTTCGTACTGCACGTCAGCAGGAGGCGGTGACTGTGTCGGCAGCCGTGGACTTTCTCGGCATCACAAGGGAGCCAAGAGGGGAGAAGAAAGGAAGGAAGGGGGACAGGAAAGGAAGGAAGATAAAGAATCGGGGCTCGTGTTCGCTCCGAGGATAACATCTCCTATTTAATGTCAATTAGCGTTTTTAACAACCAATTGCTGTACCATTAACTCACAACAGCGATCTTGGGGAGGTGCCAGCCCTCTGGCAGACCCGCTTGGGCACGCGGGTGGTGCTGGGCGTGCAAAGTGGACTCAGATTGCAGACTGATTGCAGGCTGGCACTGCCGAGCAGGGTGCAGGCGTGGGGGCTGGGTGAGGGTGCCTGGCGAGCGAGGCGTTTCACTCAGCGGATATTTATAGCCGGACTCCTGGAATAAATGATCCACGGAGAAGGCGGGAGGGGCGAGGCTGCTGGAGGCTGGCCCGGCCCAGCTGCCGCCTCTTGCCAAGCTGAAATCTCTGTGGCTCGGTCTACCCTGCGATCCTGACTAGCCGAAGTGGGGGTGGACGGGGGTGGACGGATGGGCTGTAAACTGCAGGCGATCTTGCTTGTCCACTCTTGCTTCTGAGGTAGGCGGGGGAGGGAGGGGTGGACGGTCGGAAAGGGGCTGCGGGAGTCGGGGGTGAACGTCACCTGCCCATAAGTTCACAAAAGCCAGCCACGGGGCTGAGTGAGAGGTAGGTAGCGCAGGGTGAAAGCACTTGCCTTGCAGGCGGTCGGCCCTTGGTCTGTCCCTCAACACACGTGATCTCTGGGTTCTACCAGGAGTGTTCCCTGAGCACAGAGCCAGTAGTCCCAGAGCACCACCAATTCTAAAAATAAACGAAAATAAAGGTAAAACACTCATACAGATACACACACATAGACACACATTCACACAGACACGTACCCAGATACACTCATACAGACACGCACACTCGCACACAGAGACACACACTCACATACATAGACACACACGTACACAAACATACACATAGATACACACTCACACAGAGACAGACACACACACACAAAGACACATACACCCACACACACAGATACACCCAGACACACACTCACACATGCACACAGAAGCATACACACAGAGACACACACTCACACAGATACACACAGACACACAAGCTCACTACACACACACTCACACACAGATATACTCATACATAGACCCACACACATACATACACAAACACACACACACACTTGCACAGACACACGCATATACACTACTGACTATAATCTAAAAAGTCATTCTCATCACCAGTCCAAACCCCACAACAAGCCCCACAGGGCAGGGGTTGCTTGTCAGGAGGAAAGGCCTGATTAGACCTCCAGAGACCCTCCACTACCCAGGCCCTTTCCCACCCAAGCACCAGACAGCCCTGACACGCAGAGTCCCAAGGGCGCAAGGGACAACACCCATACCAGGCCTGTCTCATCTCTTGCTCTCTTTGGGGTATGTTCCTCGCTCATTCTATTCATTCATTCATTCATTCATTCATTCATTTGGGTTTGGAGGCCACCCCTGGCAGTGCCCAGGGCTTCCTCCTGGCTCTGTCCCCAGGGGTGACTTCTGGCAACCTGGGGACCTGATCTGTTGCCTAGATTGGTGCCGGGTTGGCTGCGAGCATGGCCAGTGCCATCCCCCCTGCCCTGTCCAAAATCTTGACGGGGGGGGGGGGGGTTTATCTTCTCCAAGTATTTCTCTCTGGGATGCTGGACCATGAACCTAAGTAGCTTGCTTGCAGATCGGGGCTGATGTCCCTTTATTCGAGCACAGTAGCAGGTCCCGTCCCTCCTGAAAACCATGAACCACGGGAATCAGACTGTGGGGACCCTGCTGTGTGGGTCTGGGGTTGCTGGACTCTGCCTTGGTGGCGCTGGGAGGACGTTCCTGTGTCCACTGTTTAGGGGCTCAGCAGGGTGGGTAGATGCTTGCCTGGCCTTGATGGCCTCATAGGAGAAGTCGTTCTCTCTCTCTCTCTCTCTCTCTCTCTCTCTCTCTCTCTCTCTCTCTCTCTCTCCTTTCTCTCCCCCTCTCTTTTCTCTCCCTGTCCCTCTTTCCTTCTCTCTCTCCCTCTCTCTTTCTCTTTCTCCCTCTCTCCCTCTCTCTCTTCTCTCTCCATGTCTCTCTCTTCCTGTCTCTCTCTTCCTGTCTCTCTCTCCCTGTATATCTTTTCGCTCTCTCTCCCATCTCTCCCCACCCCCCCGCCCCTGCCATGGGCACCTCGCCCCACAGCCCTCTGGCTGAGTGGGACCACCAGCAGGAGACTGTGGACAGGATGCTGGTGGCTGGTCCAGGGGCTGTGCCATCCGAAGCTGGATTGCTCCTGTCTTCCCTCTCTGCCATCCCTGGCGCGACCAGGCCAGGATGCTGGACAGAAATGCCTCTCACCACCCACCTGCCCAGCCTGAGATGGGGGCCCCTGGTAAGCTCATCCAACTCTCGATTGAGGGCAGGCCCGGCTGGTTTCTGGACTGTTCTCTCCTGCTGGCTCTGGAGCTGGAAGAGCTGAGCTGGGTGTTGGGCGCTCTGGCCCTGGGAGGTTGCCGGAGATAATGACTGGCTTTGTTCTCTGGAGCTCTGAGCCGTGGGGTTATCTGCTAGGCAGCAATAGCCACTTATTATTAGCTCTTCACCCAATGCCGGGCACACAGCCTGCGGCTCAAAGATAACAGTCTGGAATCCCCACTTTCTGGGGAGCAGAAGAATCTGAATCCGTTTCCTTACCCCACCCTCACCACTGGGGGAGGGGTGGCGGGGTGGCAGAGGCAAGTCCCAGTGGTTCTCTGGATGTTGGTTTCTTTGCCACGAAATGCACTTGCCCTGTAATGATAAGGGGCGGGTCGATTCCATTCTCCCTTCCTCAGTTCCCAGGAAGCCTGGTGGTTAGAGCCAGTTGTAGCTCTGTCAGGAGCATCAGCCAGAGATGCCCCTTCCCGGCACGTCTCTGGGTTTCTCCACGTGCTGCGCGGATGGCCGGCTGGACAGCGTAGAGGCCAGTGGCCTGCACATCCTGGTCTGCGCAGACTTCTAGGAAGTTTTGGGCCGCGGGAGAGGGAGCCAGAGGTGGGCAGAAGCCCACAGGTGGATAGGGAGGCGTTTCCAGCCATCACCTGCTGCTGGAGGTTGCATTCTGGGAATGCCCATCGGGGGATCTGAAATAGGAACTTCGGAAAAGTCTTCGGGCAGAGGAGATGTGGCTGGTGAGTTTCTTCCAGCATCAGGTGCTGGCGTGTGAGAGAGAATCCATCCACATGTCTGGGATTGCTTCCTTCAGGGAGTCTACAGTGGTTTATGGAAAGCGTTTGATTCTGAAGGTTACCTGGGCAAGGAATCCGGCTCTTAAGAGATTCCAGGTCGCCAAGTTATTACTCTGTGAGAGGGTGGATGGTTTCCTATTGGAAACAGGTGACACGGAGCCCCTAATCCCTCTGTTGTCCGAGGGGGACACTGATGGACATGGATATCTGAGATCCCATACTGGGGGTGTCCACTGAATGCAAAGGAGGCCCAGGGTCCTCCCAAGGCTGGCCAGCCTGTGGGAGAGGTTGGTGGGTCCTCGAGCACACAAACGCCCCAGGGGAGAGAGCCCTGGGCATCTCCGCCACAATAGAAGGAAAGGGACACTCAAAAACGGTTGAAATGATGGGATGCTCTCTCTCATCCGTGGATATAAAGAAACAGAGTGGTGGAATAACAAGTACCCAAAGACACGGAAACAGAACATGAGAACGGGGATTCGGTAGGAAGCCTGCCCCTGGAGGGGGCCGGGGGACAGGACAGGGAAGGGGGGCGACGTCTTGGTGGAGGGGCGATGCTGAGAGGTGGTAAAGGGTTATGCACGGAGCCCTGTCAGCAACACGGCTGTCCACCACGGTGCAAGAACTTCAACACACATACTGACAAGAGAGACTCTCAAAGAGGCAGACCAGTGGGAAGGAAGCAAATGGGGCGACACGGGGAGGGGGCAGGGTGTGGACACCAATGATGAGATCCTTGCTGTAAAATTGTCCCCCTGAAACCTAATCGTAAGTACCTTTGTCATCTCACAGTGACTAAAAAAGTAAATAAACTTTTTTAAAGCTAAAATAAGAAATTTTTTAGGGAAAAAGGGGGGCCACGGTCAACTTAAAATATTAAAAAGCAGGAGCTGGAGTGATAGTACCGTAGGGAAGGCATTTGCTTTGCACGCAGCTGACCCGGGTTCGATACTCGGCCTCCCATATGGTCCCCCGAGCACCACCAGGAGTAATTCCTGATTGCAGAGCCAGGAGTAACCACTGAGCATCACTGGGTGTGACCCAAAAGGAAAAAAAATTTTAAAAATATCTTAGCAAAAGATGTTGGCCTGGCATCCCCTGATCCTCGTTCAAGTATCTGCCACCACTTATGTTCCCCTGAGTACCACTAGGGGTCACTCCTGAGCACAGACTGGGTGTGGTCCTTTGGGTGTGGTCCTAGCCCCCCCCCCCCCCCCAAATCCCTTAGGGAACAAAACCTGCAGAGGCACAGAGAGGGCCCCAGGCCACTCTCTCTTGCTCTGCCCCCCTTCAATCACGGCTCTCCTCACCTATCCTTCGGAAAAAGAGTATTCTGTCCATTCACGGACCATGCGTTGAGACGAGTCGGCAAAGGCAACCTGGACTCTGAGCATCCCAGGCACACAGAATCCCTGAGGTGACCACTTCCTGCCCTGGCTGCCTCGTGTCCAATCAGGGACCAGCAGTGCAGTGCCACCATCAGAAAGATGGAGGACAGAGGGAGGCAAAAAGAGCCGCCTGGAAAGGCGGCACTTTCAAGCCCCAAACAGGGATAGGGAGAGAGGTGGTCCCTGACACAACCATCCACTGGCTCCTCTACCGACCCCCACCCCACCCCCAAATCCACACTCAGTACTCGCTTCAGTAGTAATACGGGATCAAGGACATCACAACCCCAGTCTCCTGAAAACGTGGCTGGCTGGGCTTGAACTGGTCCCTTTCTTTTCCTGCCGGGCACAGATGTCCTAAGGGAACACGATTTCTCCACAGGTGATGGCTTTGGGGCGTTTCTCCTACCATCACAAGCACAAGCCTTCTCTTGGGGGTTGCTGAAGCTGTTTGTGTGAGCAGGTCTGTCTGGAAGCGAAGATGCTGCCCTTTAAAGAAACCGGCGGGCAAAGTTGCATCTGCCAAGTTGTGGACCACGTGAGCTTGCTTGTGGCACAAAGTCTGGTGTTGATTTGCCGTTGGGACTGGTGAGGACCAAGAGGGAAGGACTTTGTTCCAGCAGGTTCCGGACTGCAAAATTCAAACACCCAGAGATCATTTTCCCCTTTGAAAATGTGTGTCTGAAAGTGTGTGTGAGTGGGAGTGTGAATGTGTGTCTGAGTGTGTGAGTGTGTGTGTGAATGTGTGTGTGCGAGTGAGTGCATATGTATGAGTGTGTATGTGAATGTATGCGTGAGTGTGTGTGAAAATGTGTTTGTGTGTGAGTGTGCAAGAGTATGTGAGTGTCTGAGTATGTGTAAGTGTGTGTGAGAATTATGAGTGTATATATAAGTGTGTGTATGTATGAGTGTGTACATGAGTGCATATGAGTGTGTGTGTCTGAGTATGTATGAGTGTGTGTCTGAGTATGTATGAGTGTGTGTGAGTGTATGTGTGTGTGCGTGAGTGTGAGTGTGTGAGTGTGAGTGTGTGTGAGTGTGTGTGTGTGTGCGTGAGTGTGAGTGTATGTGAGTGTGTGTGTGTGCGTGAGTATGTGAGTGTGAGTGTGGGAGTGTGTTGCTGGGGTAGACACACCTGGGGCATGTCACTGCCCTCCTGTATGCTTCTGATCTTTGCACCCGGGAGAATTGATGAGCTGAGTTTACCAGGGGGCTTCCAGAGTGTCCCACGCAACGTGAACCCCCCAAGAGCCGAGCTCCATCTTCCAGACAGCCTGAAGGGTTAAAAGCATTTTGTTTCCCAGGATTATTTGTTACATCAGGTGGAAGCAGGCAGAAGGTCATGGGGGTCCCAAGGCCCCCTCCCCCCGGCTCTTTCCCCAGACCCCTGTCTCCTCTGTTCGCAGCCTCGCCGGCTCTCTTAATTGGATGGCCCAGACGCTGAGTCTTCTTTCCTGGGGCCCTTCCTGCTGGGGCCCCGTGGGCTCTGGTCGGGACTCAGAGGGAGCCAGGCCGCTAAAAGGCACTTTGTGTCCGCGCGGAGAGAGGAGACCAGGCAGCTATTTGTGCTGTGGCTTCTCTGGACGGCAGCGGGTCAAGAAAAGGTCTTTTGTCTTCCCGCCTTTCCTTTCCTTCTTTGCCTTCTTCTCTTTCATTAGCCCAAGCCTCTTTCGTCCGTCCCTCATGCCTTATTTTTCTTTTCCTGTTTCCCTTTGGTGTTGGTGGGGATTGGGGAGAGGTTGAAATGAGATTTCTCTACCTTGTTCCCACCCTCCCTCCCTCCCTCCCTCCCTCCCTCCCTCCCTCCCTTCCTCTCTCCCTCCCTCCCTCCCTTCTTGATATTGCATTTCATTGCTTTGAAAGTTGAAATCAAGTTTGGAATTGAGTCTCATCATTCTTTCTGTGTATAAGCATCAATGCACCCAGCCCCAAAGTTCCAGTGCCCCTATCACAGGACCAGCTTAGTGCCCTCACCTTGATGCAAAATCACCAGAGAAATTGAACAGACATGGGTTTCACTCAGATCAGTCTGCAGCTGCCAGCTCTGTCCCTGGACGGTGAGAATGTGGGCATGGGGAGTCTCAGATGCTACCCCCCACCCAGTCCAGACATCACTTCTTCCTTGCCAAGTTCATTCCCCACCATACAGGCTTACTGTTAGGCGTCAACCAGCAAACACATGAGGACCCAGTCTCCTGACACATAGAAGGTGCCCTGGATGGTTTCTTTTCTTTTTTTAAATTAATCACTTAAATCACTTAACTTCCCGTTAGTCGTCGATTTGCTCGAGCGGGCGCCAGTAACGTCTCCATTTGTCCCTGTCGCGTGCTAGTGTAGCCCAATGGCATCTCTTCGCTCCGGGAACATGGAGGGCCTCAAACCGATCGTTCATGATCTTGACAAAGAAGTCTGACCATCTGGTAGGTGGGCAGCCACGCGGTCTCTTGACATCCCATGGAATCCAATCAGTAACAGCTCTAGTCCAACGGTCGTCTTTAAATCTCATTACGTGACCAGCCCATCTGATTTTCGACACCTTGGCAAATGAGACAGAGTCCCTGATCCTTGATCGTCGACGGATGTCAGAACTCCGGATTCGTTCTCTCATTTGAGTGAAACGTGATATTCCAAGCATAGCTCTTTCTATTCTTCTTTGGGAGACCTGAATGGCGTTCTCATCTTGTTTGCGTAGGGCCCAGGTCTCTGAGGCATATGTTAATGCAGGAAGAACAGTGGAATCAAAGAGATGTGCCCGGAGCCGGAGGTTCTTCGTCCTCTTAGCTATTTCTTCGACGTTCTTGAAGGCGTTCCAAGCCGCTCTCTTCCTCCTGCGCAGCTCGGGTGCCAGGTCATTTGTCATGTTGACCTCTCGACCTAGGTACACATAGCTGTTGCATTCGGAGATGGTCGTTCCATTGAGAGCGAATGGGGCGTCAGGAACAATGCTGTTTCTCATAAACATTGTCTTCGTAAGATTCAGCTGTAGTCCTACCTTTCCACACTCACGGTCAAAGTCGGCCAGCATTTGTGCCGCTTGGCTGATGTTTGGTGTTATTAAAACAATGTCATCAGCAAAGCGGAGGTGGTGTAGTTGCCGACCATCTATCTTCACTCCCATTCCTTCCCATTCCAGTCGTCGCATGATGTTCTCGAGGGTGGCACTGAAGAGTTTTGGTGAAATGGTATCACCCTGCCGCACCCCTCTCTTGATATCAACGATCACTTCTTTGTAGAATGGTGAGATCCTGGTAGTGAATCCGCAATACAGCTCACGGAGGATCCTGATGTATTGGGCTTGAATGCCCTGATTGGCTAGGGCTTCAATGACCGCTTCTGTCTCAACAGAATCAAAGGCCTTCTTTAAATCAATGAACGTTAAGCAGAGCGGCATCTTGAACTCCCGAGAAACCTCAATGAGCTTGGTTATCGTGTGGATATGGTCGATGGTGCTGAATCCTTTGCGGAACCCTGCTTGCTCACATAGTTGTCCTTCATCTAGTGTTCTGCCAATCCTATTCAGGATGACTCGAGTGAACAACTTGTAGATGACAGACAATAGGCAGATCGGGCGATAGTTGCCAATGTCATGGATGTCTCCCTTCTTGAACAGTAGTACGGTCCTGCTGGTTTTCCATTGAGATGGAACCTTGCATTCAGACAGGTAGCGAGTGAAGAGCCAAGCCAGTGTATTGATGAGTACTGACGGCAGGTTTTAAAAATTGAATCATAGTGACTGGAGCAATAGCACAGTGAGTAGGGCATTTGCCTTGCACGCGACTGACCTGGGGCTGGAGCGATAGCACAGCGATAGCACAGCGGTAGGGCATTTGCCTTACACGCAGCCAACATGGCCGACCCAAGTTCGATTCCTCCGCCCCTCTCGGAGAGCCCGGCAAGCTACCCAGAGTATCTCGCCCGCACGGCAGAGCCTGGTAAGCTCCCCGTGACGTATTCAATATGCCAAACACAGTAACAACAAAGTCTCACGATGGAGACGTTACTAGGCCCACTCGAGCAAATCGATGAACAATGGGAAGACAGTGCTACAGTGCGACTGACCCGGGTCCGATTCCCAGCATCTCATATGGTCCCCTGAGCACCGCCAGGGGTAACCCTGAGTGCAGAGCCAGTAGTAACCCCTATGCATTGCTGGGTGTGACCCCAAAAATAAAAGCCAAAAAAAATGAATCATAGTAAGATAGACAGTTACAAAGTTATCCATGATTAGGTTTCTGTCATCAAATATTCCAACACCCATCTCTTCACCAGTATACATCTCCCACCACCAATGTCCCCTGTTTCCTTCCTGCCACAGGTGCTCTCTCTCTTTCTCTCTCTCTCTCTCTTCCCCACCCCACCTTTCTCTACCTCTTTTCTTTTGGGTCTTATGGTTTGCAATACAGACATGAAAGGGTATCTGGTATATCCTTTAACCTACTTTCAATGCTCAGTTTCCGTCCAAAATAACCATTTCCAACTGTTCTTGTCATACTGGTCCCTTCTCTATTCTAGTGGTCCTTCACCTCCAAACACACTCTTGTGGCAAGCCTCCAACTATTGACCAGTCCTCCTGGTCCCTGCTTTCCCTGACTCGGATATTAGTCTCATACAATGTTTTATATCACACAAATGAATGCGGTCATTCTATGTCTGTCCCTCTCCTTATAACTCATTTCACTCAGCGTGATACTCTCCATGTCCCCATTTGTAGGCAAATTTCATGGCTTCATTTTTCCTAACAGCAGCTACATAGTGTTTCCCTGTGTAGATGTACCATAGCTTCTTTATCTAGTTTTTTTTTTTAATCTAACTCTCATTTCTGGAAGATTCTATGCAGGTGGGAATCTCTAAACAGAAAGTATTCTCAGACAAGGACCTGCGCCTGCCATGTGACACCAGTATCACCTCGGGCATGTTGCTGATGTTCTCTGCACTCCATATTCTTCCTCTGCAGAACCCAATCAAGCTTTATCGGTCCCAGGTCAGTCCAAAGGCAGCACCCACCACAACACCGGAAGCCATTACCTAGTCTCCTTGGTGCCATTCCTTCTTGAGCAAGATTTTTCCCTACAACTACTCAGTCTAGCCTCAGTGGTCATAGGAACAGAACGACCTGTCATGTCCCTCTACTAAGCTACTTATTTGCCCATTTGTTAATCCGCTGTCCTCTACCCCTTCCAGCTATCCCTCTGTATCTCCACCCTTCTATACTCACATGCTTCCTATTATTTGTCCCTCATTCACATATCTCTCCAACCTTCCTTTCCCATTCCTCAATCCTTCTCTTTTCCCATCCACCCCTCCATCTTTCCTGCCATCCATCAATCCCTCTCTTCCAGCCTTCCATACAAACATCTATCCATCCATCCATACCTACATACGTCATCCATCCTTCTCACCCCATCCAACTATCCCCTTCTGTCTCCAGCCTTCCATTCATCCATCCATCCATCCATACTTACTTACTTATACTATCCATCCTTCTCACTCCAACCATCTATCCCACTCTCTCCACCCTTCAGTAAATACATTAATCCTTCCCACTAACCATCTTTATGTCCTTCCTTCCTGCTATCCTTCCCTTCATCTTTCCATTCCTCCATCCTTCCCTCTCTTCATCTACCCCTCCATCTGTCTTTCCAACCACATATCTATCAATTCTTCCATAAAAGCATACATCCTCCTCATTACCCATCCATCCATCCATCCATCCATCCATCCATCCATCCATCCATCTCTCCCTCTTTCCATTTCCAGATACATCCTTCCTATTATCTTTAGCTCCACTCATCCCCTCCCTCCATCTTTTCTTCCATCTCTCTCTCCATTCCTCAATTTTCCCTCTAGCCATGCATCTGTCCACTCATTCATTGATCTCTATATCATCCATGCACTCATCTTTTCAATTATTCAGAATGACTGCATTATAAAGATTGGTCTAAATCACACCTTCCATAAAATTCTACTTAGTAACTTCAGAAACAGGAAGAAGAAAAGCAATGACGTGACTTTGGAGCCGTGGGATCTTTCTTGCGGTCCCCTGGCAGAGCAGGCAGGATAAGAAAGGGGCACGGGACTCATGAACATAGGACACATGGGGCTGGGGTCTCAGTGGCTTCCGAATCCTCCTAGGATTCAAGGATCGCCTTTTCTTGTGCCAAAGATATCATGGATGAAGGGGGTACCTCTTCAATAGAGTAGCGCCCTCTCCTCTGCCTTTCCTATTAATCTCTGCTTAAAAATTAAGAAAAATTAAAATGTTTAAGAAAAAATGTTCAGGCACTGGCATGATTTAAAATTACCAGTGTAGGTACACATTTTAGATACTTAAGAAAATTAAGGAAAAGACTGCTTCCCACTTTGTTAACCACCACATAGAGAGGTAATCCCGTACTTATATAGATTTTGTGGAAGCCTTCTCATAAGCCAGGCAGCGTGCTAGCAATTAAGGGGATGATCTCACTTAATCCAATCACGTTTCTGAACGGGTTGTGCTATTATTATCTCCACATTTCAGATGAGGATGCTGAGGTTCAGAAACAGTCAGGTACTTGCCTGAAACTGCACAGCAATTAGAATGGAGTTCTGACTTGACCCAGAAATTCTCACTAGACGGCACTATGTCTATCTTATGCGATAGCCAGAAGAATGTCAGAAACTCCAACGGGTCTCTGTTGTTGCCTCTGCCCGGGTCAGATCTATGTTTTCTCTTTCAGATTTTACAGCTGAGACCCTGGGGCTCAAACACCCAACCACCTAGCTTGACAGATCCCTGGATTTAGGTGAAACAGCGGCTAAGCAGCTAAAGGGCTGAGAGTCCATGAAGTCCCTGTCCTCTGTGAAACAGAAAACAGGACCCGGAACTTCCTCAAAAGGGAACACACTCACAAAGGTGCAGTCCTTTGACCAGGAGGTGAGCCTAGAAAGCTTGTTGATTTGTTCACCCATACCAACTACCAGTGCTATGCCCCAGAATTGACACTACTGGATGCTTTAAGCTACATCTCCTAAAAGGTGCACGAAGACCAAGGAACGGGGGTGGG